>NC_054874.1:6872500-8072500 GCF_018320785.1 Cheilinus undulatus | reverse complement strand
ATCTGGCGGTGGACACCTACTGACCATGGCAGCACACTGGTGGAGATTAGGGGGCCATCATGAGGAGCCACAGAGGGTGAAGATAGCCAGGAGCTGCAGGGGTAGAGATAGATGAGACGCAGGAACAAGAGGACCTGGCAAAAAGAAAGGGGGGGTGTAAGAAGGGGGCACAGAGGGGTGGGATGAAAAGAAAGCAAGTTGGGGAGCAACAGCACCATTGGCCTGACCTGGGGAGGATGGGGGGGCGAAAGCCAGAGATCCAATTAAAACCATACTCGGCCGCTCGGAGTCAACGCTGACACAGCCCGAGCCGTAACGCCTATACCCGGGGAAAGTATGGGAGTGGAAGTTACGCAAGATGTCACACATGGTTATGATGATGCATAAACCAAAGAGCCGGTGTGACAAAGCGGCCCACCCCCCTGGTACAAAGCTGAGGCTCCACCCAAGTATGGTATAACAGCCATCCTGTGAGGGGGGCAAGATAGCACTTCTTACAGATCCCTAGGTGAAACGGAATTATTTACATTAAATAGACGTATAAGCGTTCCAAAATGGCGCCTGTGCTCGTTGCTAGGCAGAGAGTGGGAGTAAAGATGGCGGCGCAGAAGTGGCAAACTGGGAAGCAGAGGTCTAATCAGTTGTGATTACTAAAGAAGGGGGAGGAAGGGCGGGTGTGGCGGGGTTCAATGATTATGGAATATTACCAAGGATTGGTCCAAAACTACAACGCTAAGATCCCATGCTGTCGGCGGAAGCTGAGGCTTTTGCGCCTCCGCTAAACCAACGGAAAATCAGTCTTTCAAAATACAGAAGCTGCTCTGAGCAGAAATAATATTTGATGACTTCCATTATGTTTTTTTTATAGGGAACATAACATTTATATCAAATGTAGGAAAGGGCAGAAAGTGGGAATGCATACTTGGATTTAGAAAATGATCTGTGAGTTAGAAATGCAGAAACACCAAAACCACTTAATGTGGCGTAGAGGAATCTGATCATTTTCACTCATGACATTACAAAAGTGTTTGATCAAAGCCAAACCAGTTCACCTGCAGAAAAAGCACTTCCCTATTTTAATACATCAACCACATTGACTGATCTAAGACTATCACTACTCTCCTAAAAACCTTCGACTCAGTAGAAATGATCACAATTCACCTGAGAAATATGGAGGCTGCAGATCTGGTTTCACTGTTTCACTGCATCTAATTACAAAGTAAGATTTAGAAAAAACAGGACCACCAGGCCTTGTGTCAAATGTCTCTGTGACCTTCGAGAGTAAGTTGATGCAGAAAATCATCAGATAAAAAAGACATTTCAAACTGTTTGTTGTCTAATCAAAATTGAAATCCAGATACTGTAACTTGTAGATGATTTTCTTTCTTTCTTCCTTTTTTTTAATAAACAAAAGATGTCCCATGAAAGCTCCAAATCTGAAATTAACTGTGGTCAAACTCAGGAGGGATTTGCAAAATGCATCATCAAAACATTTCTGACTCTCCCTACAGATGCATCCCCATGAGTGCAATGTGCAACACACAGCACTGTACTTTAAACCAGCTTGCAGAATAAAGGCGTAAACAAGTTCATCATAGCTCTGCACTATTTCAAGAACAATTACACTGTAGGCGCTTCCTTACTTTGCATGTTTCACTCAGGAAATATGACAGAGGATAAAAAACAGTTAGGGGATTTCCATAGCTTTATAAAAAACAGAGGGAATGAATGTTTGGAACGCCCTCTCTTGCTTTTATTCTGCTCACGAATAACATCAAAATTAAAGAATGATAACAGCAAGTCCACAGCTCTTTAATAGAAACTAATGTGGACTGATAAGACATCCTAATAGAGTTGTTTTGTGGCCATCAAATCCACTCTCTGGAATAAAGAGGATCCCTGTTAGAGCTAGTTAGCTGTCAGATCCCTGTAAGAATAGATTTCAAAGAAATGTAAAATGAATGCACTTTTGACCTGATTTCCTTTTGAAATGTGTGAAGCAAATTGGTATATATATAATGGCAGTCATCATCGGCATGTTTAATGGCAGAAAATGCTGACATCCATACATGCAGGTACAAAGTAGAGAGCTTTTGCTGCAGGCAGTGGAGAGCAGGCTTTCCCCCCTATTACCTTATTCATCATACTTGTGACCCATCCAACCTCCACAGTAATCAAACTATAGCAGGATGAGAACAGAATTCACCGTCATCATCTTTACCCTCAGACCATTAAACATGCCTTTTACTGTATTTCATCCTGGCCACACAGTTTCAATCACTGTCCTTTTTTATTCTTAGAGAGAGGTGTAATGAGCTATATGGCAATCATAACTATTTATTAGTTATAGCTCTGCAACAGGAGGAGTGGAGGATCCAAGTTCTGGCAGGGAAAAATACAGGCATCAAACACAGCCCCAAAAATAATGAGGTGTTTGTTAAATTTTGTGTTCCTGAAGCAAGCAAATGTGAACAAATATGTCAGAGGAGCTAGAAGAAGAGAAGCAAACATTTTACTATTAGCAGCATCCAAGAAAGAGGAAAACTAACATGTCTCACTCTCTCTCAAAGCTTTTTTTATCACCGCAACTTTTTCAACTTTTTTTTCAATAGCCAAATGAAACAGAATGGCACATATCTGTTCACTTAGAGTGGAGCTGTGATTTTTTAAACTGTGAAATCCTGCAAATCCATTAACTCAGACTCAAAGTGAGGAGCTCCACAGCCTTAAAGCTTTTATAGACAAAATAAAGTTCTGTTTGTAGTGTGAAAAGAATCAGGATTGGATTAATAACGTGTTTTGTTAGGAGAATTTGGACAATGCAGTATTTATTTTAGGCTACAGGGGTCCTTGATTGTGTGCGGAGCTAGCTTACCTTCAAGGCTGCTTCTGCGTTTGTGCTCGAGAGAGGGGCGGAAATCAAATGAAGGTACGGAAATAGATTAATTAGGTCTAAAAAAAGAGAAAATGACTTGAAATGAAGGCGAAAAAGCACGTGCTAATTGAAAGAAATAATTCACGTGACCTCGAGGCTTGTAGGCTACACCTGTGCTCCTTGAGACGCACGCGGGCGTGACGCAGTTTGAAAAATAACGTCTCGTGACAAAGCGGGCGCCCTTTGATTGACAGAGGGCTAGCTGTCAACAGAATTAGGGCTAATATTTACTATACTTCAGCTTTTCAGTGTATTTTTCGGTTTATCACGTTTGTGTTCTCTTTTAGAAGATATAGGCCGACCTCAGTAAAACTAGTTATTCCAAAAAAGACCACGTAAGTCTCTCTAAAGACCCACGTCTGTGATATTATCCTCCATATTTGAGCCGTAAGTTAGCAAAACTGCAAACCTGCACATGTGGCGTACATGAAATAATGAAATTATTGAAAGAGAGAAGTTTGAATGGTTTTAACCACACACGCCTGATCAAAGAGAATATAGACACTTTAATAAAATATAGAATACATAATTAATTATACAGTGTGCTTATGTACAGTAGAACTATATGCTAATTAAACGTGTGTAATAGTATCACGAACACTAGCTTATGCTCACACTGGGCTTACTTTGCACAGAAATGAGGAAAATTACACATAATACAAACAAGAATGTGAAGTGAAAAAGGGGTCAAAAAGTAGAACTTAATCAAGGGGAGAAAAAATAGACCCTCGCGGAGTCATAATTACAGACATGCTGCAGGCCCACTGCGCAGGCTCTCTAGGTCTCAAAATGTTTTAGATTTTTTTAGCCTTATAACTTACATACAAACATGAATAATACTTCTATCTTCCCGACGTGTTACACCTACTTTACATTCAAAACAGAGCCCTAAAATCAGGGCAACATTCAGCATTTCCTTTTAAGTTCAGAAAACCCAAACACGCAGATTTACATAAAAGCCTTTGACATTTTTTTGTCTCACTTATGATAGATATCTCTCGTAATAATGTAACACAGCGAACAATTAGCCATAAACACATTTTAAGTTTCCTATAACCCACTGTAAGGAGATGGAGCTACAGGGTTCACCCGAAAAGGCCTCACAACAACAAATAAAGCTCATCACATTTCGCAGTGCAACAAATTTCAATGTAAGATGACTCAGGACATGTCACAAAATATCTGATACAACATTCACAAAAATACAGATAGCAATAGAGATACAGCTGCGTTTTCATAAAGTATAACATGAAAAAATAGGCCCAAAAAATTCATCCGCCCGAGTCCGCCCAGGACCTCAAAGAGACGGGATGTTGTTACACTGCTTTGGTGGGAAGGAGTCCACGCCGCTGTGACATGTGTACCATCCGTTCACAAGACTCTTCTGAAAGGGAGAAGCTGAGGTGAAAGTCCTGGAGCTCTGCGCAAACGTGTGACCTGTCTGGCCGCAGGGATACTGGGAGGACTGGGACCTGTAGCTGCTCCTCTGCAGCAACAAAGGGTCCAATAGGGGCTGTGACCTGTGCGCGGAGTAGTCCAAACTGCTGTCAAATGTGTGATGGAAACGTGACCTCGAGGTCGAGTCGTCTCGACTCTCTGGGGACATGGGGACGTCTTGAGTGGATGGAGGGTGAGGGGGGCTGAGCTGGGCTCCATCAGGGACTCGGGTTGACCTGGCCTCCGCAGAGTGACCCACGTCTCCAGGACGCACGTCTCCGCTTTTGGAGGAGACATGGACCTTGTTGCAGTGGAGCTTCATGTGCTTCCGCAGGGAGCTCGGGTGGGTGTAACACTTGTCACAGCCCCTGACCTTACACATGTAGGGTTTGTCGCTGGAGTGCACGTGAGAGTGTTTCTTTCTGTCGCTGCTGTTCGCAAACCTCCGGTTGCAGCCCTCGAACTCACATTTAAAAGGTTTTTCACCTAAACGTGCAGAAAGAGAAATGGCGGCGGGTTACTAAAATGCTTTGAAGGCCTGGTGCATGCTCTGTCTGATAAAACATCACGATAATAATGCAGCGAAGTCATCTGAGTGATGTTAATTTTAAAAGAGATGAAAGAAAAGTGACCCAATCTGGAAAAGGAACACAAAAAGAACAAACAAACTTCAGCCTTCATAATCTAGCTTGAGTTTTAAGTCTCTGACTCTGCAAAAATAAAGTCGTTACAGTTCCTATAGCTTTGATGGATGATGTTTCAAAACATTGTTATTGGTTTTCTTTATCTAAAAACTTTCAAAGTCAGTTAACTTTAAAGTTTTGCGCCTTTGATCGCAACAAGTGCGGCCGCGAACTCATTCAACAGGACAACTTAACGTGCAAAAACATTGATAATTACGGGTCTGCGACAGCAAATGCAAAGATTTGCTTAAAAGGAGTTATCATGCACAGAATGAATTAGATCTATCAAAATGCTAATTGATTTTGCAGCACAGCTGCGCACTGTCCCTCCTGCACAAACACACAGTCATGTAGCGCCCAATGAGGAAGAGCTGCACAATCACAACTGAAATAGTTTGGTTAATTTATCACTCTGAGGCATGCACCTGATTGGGTTTTTGTCTTTTTAAATTCTAATTGAAATTTAAATATATTTTTCAGACATAAATTAGATCTAATTAACATGGCATGACTACGCATGTGCAGTTGTGTAATATCAAATGTCATTACGCGGCCCGTTTCTGCCTCTTTTCTCCCAGCTTTCATTATTAAAAACCTGCAATAAAGGGTGGGTGACACATAAATCTGTATTTTATTTTTTCTGAGGGGTGATTTGCTCTTTTATTTTAATTATGCTTTTAATTGCAATGTCAGCATTGCAGGGTAAATACACTTTGTGGGATGACGTTTGCATTCCATTGCGTTGGCAGAGAATAAAAAAAAGTCAATCCTTTATTATTGATATTATTCTGAAGTGAAATGGGCCTGGCAGGGAAAGCCCCACTAAAATGACCGTTTGAAAATGACGTAATTTTTAAAGTGCATCCTGACCAGCAACAGGCCTCACATAGGGGCCAAAATTAACCCAGAAATAAATAAAGCCTCTTTTATCACTCTTATTTTTTTTTGTACACTGATAATGACCGTATTCCTCCGCTGAGGTCATCCGTGTGTTCACCTTTTTCATCTCCCTCTAACCCCCCTGTGTGCTCAGCTCTCTCTGCTACAATGATCCTGAGCAGGAGATGAATCCCTGGGAGGCAGACACCGCGTAACGGCTACGTCACAGCTCTCCGGTGTCCCGGCATTTATTTAATAATTTCCCTGAATGAAGTGGGAGAGGCACCCAGGCCTGCACACTACACTCTTTACTATAATACTACTACAGCTGTGCTTCCTGCATGGAGCCTGGCCAGTGGCATACTTTACAACAAAATCAAGCATCGACATTGACGGCAGGGAAAGAGTTGGCTTTGCAAAATTACATTTTAATGACAGTGAAGGCCTAAACAGTGTTAGCAATTAAAAAAAGCAAAATAATAAATATATAGAGCATTTCAAAGTGAGGAAAAATGCAGAGGGTCATATTCAGTTGAAAAAAATGTGTTTACATGTTTTAAAAATTAAGAACTGTTTTAATGTTGATGAAATTATTAATTTAAATCAAAGATTCTGCAAAAAAAAATCAGGCACTTTCTTCCTAGAAGAGCTTTTAAAAATTAATCTGTAATATTTATCAAAGTGTGTTTGAATGTGAACTGACCTGTGTGGGTCCTCTTGTGGATCTTAAGGTTCTCTGATCGTGCAAACACTTTCTCACAGCCGTGGAAGGGGCAGGGAAAGGGCTTCTCCCCTGTGTGCACTCTGACGTGGTTCACCAGCTTGTATTTGGCTTTGAAAGGCTTCCTGTCCCTCGCGCAGTTCTCCCAGTGACAGACGTACTCGGAGTGCTCGGGTCCTCCGACATGCTCCACTGTCACATGGGTGACAAGTTCATACATGGTCCCGAAGGCTCTGGAGCAGGGCAGCTTCCCGGCCCCCTCTTGGCCGTCACTCCACTTGCACACCAGCTCGTGCTTCACTGTTTGTTTGGAGCACCTGAGGAAAGCGTCGCCTCCTCCTCCTCCTCCTCGCTGAATTGCCATGTTGAGAGGTTTGTAGAGACCCAGGAATTGTGTGACAAGCTGCTGGTTGTTTCCCTTGGGGTTAAGAGATTGGCCATAGGGGTGAGTCCGGGTGAGGAGGTCGCCAGGTAGACCCAGCATCATCTGGCTGCCGAGGTCCCGAGACGCGTCCGCGGAGGCGTGGGCCTGCTCCTGGTAACTCGTGAAAAAAGCATGGCTTCTGTTGTCTCTAGAGCCAGCAAAGTCACGATGATACCTTCCAATCCCGCCATGTTGGCTCGCTCTTGATGCCAGTTGATCAGTGACGGGTGGCATGCCGGCTCCAGAGAGATTGGCTCCAATGATAATGCCCCTAGGGCTGTGCTCTAAGCGGTGGCCGGGGTATCCAGAGTCTGCAAAAGTGGGAACCGAATGGTCAACATATGCACTGGACCTCGTCTCGGGGTAGTCTCGCAAATTGTGCGAGGGGCAGAGTTTTAAGGAACTGCCAGTGGGGTGTCCCATGTGCTCTCCTGCCAAAGGTGGCAGCACCATGCTGGGTTCAGTATTGCTCTCCCCGGGGTTGACGCAAGAGAGAGGGCAGCCACTAAACCTCGAAAGGCTTGTCATGTTTTGTTGTGAGTTTGAGGCTATGAGCTTTTTGCAAAATCAACCAATGCAGCACTCAGGATGCACCTTCAAATTCAGTCTCCATTCTCCCTTGTTTGTATATCATCTGCATGTGAAATTCTTGGCCGTGAACTTCGCAGAAGTAGGAACCAGACTCAATTTCGTTAAAGTTGGTGTGAGTCCCATGCCGTTCACTTTGCCCTCTTGATTTGTGGCAATAACCGTGGTAGTAAAAATGCTTCGAAACAGGCCATGGTGCAATATAAAAGCACAGCAGGCAAACCTGCTTTTAAAAAGGGAGCGTTGGGATTGGTTGGAATGCGCTGTGATTGACAGGCGCTGGGTTTGTTTTAAAAGGGACACGCAGGCGTTCACCGCACGACTCCGTTTTCAAATATCGCACAGAAAATGCTTTGAAATGTGCCGCGATACTCCCAAATATTGCTGCCTCTTTAACTCCGCGCGCCTTCTCCTAAGACCCCCTTCTCCCAAAAAAATCTGAGAAATGAAAAGGTTAATCCGCGAGGAGAGTCCGACTTGTGACTAAATGCACACATATGAGCAAGACAGTCGCAGTGTTTAATTTCACTGGAGTTGTGTGCCAAAGGAAAAAGTCCCACTCCTGCCCTGCAACAATAACACAGAGAGTGGCCGTTGCGTGTCCAGGGCAATTGTTGTCAAAACGTGCTTTCTGATTGGAGCACTAAAGCTGTGAAAGTTATTGAAAAGTACTTTTAAAAATTCAGCTTTGTGTTGGAGATTATTTCTAGCGCTAATAAATCATTTGTGGGTCAAAACCAGAAGGGGTCAAGCACTATTTTCACAGGCCCGTGTGGAGGAAGGATATTTTTATTTAATAAACACATCACTAAGCTCTTCTGAAGGTAAAACCATCTCTGACTCACACTTTTACCACCATGAGAACATGAAATAACTTGTTGATCTCAAAGAAAAATTCACAGAGCAACAAGTAGTTCAGTTTTACGCACCAGAAGTTGTGCGTAAAAATGATCTTATGGAGAAGAAGTTAATTGAGACGTTTCAGAACATGGTGTTCTATTTCAGCTTTGAGTCCAGTGTGAGCTGTTCCCCACATGCCCCCCTTCCCCCTTCTCATTAAGCCCAAATAAATAAATAACCATCAATAGTGCGCCATGATCTCACAGCCCAGTATTGATGTCAAATTGGTTACGTAAAATGTAGATTATGAAACGTGACAAACAGCAGCAGTGTTGGTGGGGAGCCTCCTCTCTTACACTCAGATCAACTTTTTTTTTTTTTTTTTAGTTTGGGGTGCTGTGAGGACAGACGCTCCAAGCTCTCTCTGCTCTGAAACATTTCTGCACGCTTTGACGTGCCTCTGATTCTACACGTTTTTTTCCTCCTACCTGGTCCAGATAAATTCTTTCATCTGTTGCTTGTATTTAAATCTACGTGACGTGGCGTGCGTGGGCTGCCACTGGAGCTTATATGCGCATTTAAAGTGAAACACACCCTTCTTGATGTGATTTTGAATTTTCAACTTTTTTTCCCCCCTGAAAATTAAAAAAAAAAAAAAATCCACATTGTTATGCTGACGTCACCGCAGAAAACAAACAAAGAGGGCCACTTGACATGAAATGGGACTAAATAGCAGACAGGCCCAGGAGTGGCCTCATTCCGTCCTGATTGTAGTGGACGCTCATGTTTGCCAACCTTTAACCCAATGCATTTCCCAAAATGATTGAAGGTTGAGGTTCAGATAAACGGAAAGTTTCTAATCTGTCAGAAAACAGAGGCAGAGCTGCGCCCTGCATGCTTCCAAGTCCTCATTTGCAGCACAAAGGAAAAACAGCACTTCTATGATTTAACACTATTTTTTTTATTTCATATTTATTTTAATAATAAGTAAAATGTGCATTGTCAGCTTATTTCATGGCTTAAAATTAACTGATTTATTTTATATGAATGACTGGAATTATGCTGCATATGCATTTGCTTAAATAAGCCTTAATTTAGCCTTCACCCAATCAGATTTCAGATTATTATTTTGCATAAAAAATATATAAATAACACATACTCACCTAGTTGAATTTATAATTTAGTAAATATATGTTTTTTTAAAAATAGCGTAGATGAAAAAAATAATTTCACATTAATATTCGTGATGCGAGTTTATTTTCCCCGCTTAAAAAAATAGAAATTTTAAAAAAAGGTATAACCAAAACTTACAAATATGCACAGCGATTACTGAATTAAATATCGCATTTCTGTGAATCTTTCTTTACTTTTTGTTCAAGTGTAATAAATATAACAAAATTACGTCAACGCAGCACTAAATTTGGACACTCCGAGTGAATAAATGTGGAATTTCTGCTGAAATTTCCACATTGGATCACATTTTGAGCATTTTGACATGTGCAATCCCCTCTAACCCTGCAGCTTCATGAGTCCGACAATTTCTGTGGATGCTTGACAGGCCAGACAAAATCCTAGTGACTGCTGCACACAAAATATCACCCCTAACAATCAAAACAGTCATGTCAGGGAATACCCTTTACAGCCATAGGGTCCACGGTAGTCCCAGTACAGTTTGGTGCACTAAATGAGCAGCAAATGGGATATTAAGGGATGCAGTTACACAGGATACAATCGGTGTGTTTGTGTATTTGGCTGAAAATTCTGGGAAATGTCTCAAATTGTAATCCGGGGACGTGATTTTAGAAATTCTTTTAAAATATCGCGTTTCAGATTTTTTAAAAATTTGCACAAAATTGATAAATGAACTCGTACACACCTACGAATATACATTTAAATATGCTTATTCATCTAAAATTACCTGCTAGGATAAGTAGAAGATTAAACCGAAGCGAAAGCAAATATTGCAAAAAAAAAAAGAAAAGAAAAAAAAAATCAGGATTATTTTTTCCTTTTTTTTACATGTCCAAATCAGTGCTTTTCTATGCTCATGCATCACCTTAATGTGTGTTTTTTTGCGTGTGTGTGCACATCTGAATAAAATGCATGAGTGTAACTGATGAGGGATGGCAGTGAACACACTGCTGCCATGACTTTGTGGAATTTAGGTGAATTAACAGGTTTTGGGATGAGCCAATTTGCAGACAGATGCTCCAGTAAATCACAGCAAGAAGTCAATTAGCCCTCTCCATCAGCCATATGAAGGCAAACACCAGGTAGTGCAGCAGCCACCCAACTGACCATATCATCTCAGAAAGATGACGATCTGTGCACTTACTGGAGGGGTTTGAGAGAAGAAACCTGTGCTGAGCCACACAGAGCAAATACAGCATGACAAAGCATATCTGTGGCTCCAATTACAAAACAAAATAAGCAGAATCAGCACAAAAACAGGCCCCATAGTGCTGCAGTACATGCAAGCTTCATATCCGGCAATAACAAATAACAATCAGTATAATTATGCTTCATTCTGTTTAGCTATTATTATTATCAGCTGCTGAAATCTACAACAGCCTTTCATGCAGAAAGACACCGCATCATGTAAATATTGTTCTATGAAAAAAACACAAGGCTTTCTTATATAAGTGGATGCAAATGTTGCATGCATAAACAGCATTCTGCATGAAAAATATATGAGCCAAAATGGAAGCACATTTTATTCAGAGAGTGTATGAAATTTAGTGGATTATGGCATGAATGTAGAGCAGAACCTGAGCCTTTATCCTGCTGAGGGCTCTGCAGAATGCGAGAAAAGTGTCGTGGAGAATGATCCCAATGCAGTAAGGAGAAAACAACAATACATTTCTGGTATCAATGCACGGATACAGTCTGAGAGCAAGTTAATTCCTTAGAAGGTCCAGCATTATTATTTCCATGTGGGATATGATCACTTTCTGCATGTGTAAAAAAAATTAAAAATGGAGAAGCCACCTTTCTACAGCAGTATCTGCTCAAAGGAGTGATATTTGACTCTAGTTTGGCTGTTCTTACTGAAGGAGATGGAGGTTTCACTTTTGTCTGGTCACTATTGAGTTAACTCACAAACTTGTCTATAGCACAGGCGGCCTGAGCCAGCCAAGCACAGTGTAGGCTACAGGCCAGACGACGTGGACTTAAAAAAAGAAAAAAGAAAAAAAAAAAAAAAAAAAAAAAACAGAAAAATTACTCGACTTTGCTGTAAGAAATCCAGCAGATTTTCCTGCCAAAGGCCGATTTGTTCGTATAAGGAAACACTTTTCATGCATCTAGGTGATTTTGTCAGTGAAATAAGGTCGAGAGCTGCTGACACATCTAGGAGAGAGGAAATGTAGAAACGTGAGTTGATTACCATGCAGGCTGAGGGGTTTATGTTCTGCTCTTTTCCAAACAGCATACTGTCACTGAGGTGTGCACACTACAATATTGTGATATTTTAAGGTAACGCGCATGCTCAGTTTAGGGAAGATTATGTTATAACCAATGGGCTATCCCAACGCCCAATGAGGTAATCCCGGCAGAGATAACTAAATCATCACATTAAACATAGGAGTCCTGCAGCAACTATGCAGCATTACGCTTATATTTATAATATTACTGCAGCTTATGTTGGGTTTTCACACCCATTCATTTGAGTGCATCTTTATGCAATTACATAAAAATCCATGAAGGAAAAAAATACACACAATAATCATATGGGTGTAAAAGCAGGATATTTAAAGTCCAAGCATTTGATTGGAATTTATCTGCGTTTAAAAGTAGAAAAAATAGAAGTGGCACTGAGCGGAGGGCGGGATGCACGAGCGGGGTAGAGTATTTTCTGGTGGGGGAATGGCTGGTGTAAGTGAGACAAACGGTGCAGCTCTATTGAGCTTTTATTTTGAAGGTTTTGTTTTATTTCTAAAGGCTTTATAATTAAAAAGCACGCTGCTCCTAGAGTTCCTAGAAATGCAGAACATTTTTTCAAAATAAAATCTGCTCACATTCCCACAACCCTGCCTCTCTATGTTGTTTTGATTGGTAATTAGAAAACGTGTGATTGAATCCCCCTTAACACCAATTTCCACTGCCGCAGAATGAATGAAATAATAAAACACTGAAGCAGCAGCACGCCAGAAGAGCTGCGCACGAGTTCGAAATTAAACTCTCGAGCAACAGTTGCTTTACATTAGGCCTCGCTGATGACAGCTTCCACCCTTTTTCCCAGCACGAGCTCAGAGAGCTGCTGCTAACATTTGTGACTCATCTGAAGCATGTTACTTCATTATTTCACAGCAATAATACGGCTGCAAAACGCACGGCACGTTACCTCAAGTGGCAGTACGGAGGGCCCTGCGCGTTTTCAACAAGGCAATAAAATATGGAGGGGAGAGCTTAACAGGCTGCTTGTCACTTGTGAAAGTTCAAAAAGGTCGCCATAAATCTCATACTGCAAAAAAACTGCAGAGGCAAACTCTGCTTGTGCGCGCGTAAAAAAAAAAGAGTGTTGTGCCTCCTTTGGTTGTCGTGCGCGCGCATGCTGTAGGAAAAGCCGTGTGTGTGTGTGTGAGAGAGAGAGAGAGAGAGAGAGTGTGTGTGTGGGTGGGGGTAAACTGTGAGAGAGGGAGGGGAGAGAGAGAAAGAGAGAGAGGGAGGAGGAAAAAAAAAGAGAAGGAGTGAATCTCATTTTTGCTTCAAGATAAGTTGTGGAGGTTTTTGTACAAAAGTGTTGTAGTAAAGTGAAACATGCAGGTCTGTGCTAACGTGAAATAAGCAGGCCTAACTAAACGTTATGCACTCCTTACGGGCTAGACATAATAAAGTGGACATTTACGCACATCCAGAGCATGCACAGCACACAGGCCTGCCTCTAACTAACACACGGAGACGACGGAGAAGTTGGAAAACTCACCTTTCCATTCTATAAGTGTTTCTCCAGGAAATGTTCAGGAGTGAATGCAGGGCGAAAGCAGAATGAAGGACTGATTTGAAGATTTTTTTTTTGGTCCAGATCCCCCTTAAAATAAAGAATGTGAGCTCCTTTCCTGGGACAGATTGAGGGGGAAAGGATGTGAAAGGCTTGGAGTTAAAAAGCGCCGCTTGAAGCACTCAGCGCGTCTCTGAACTTGATCAGATTTTATGTGTCCTGCAGCGAGTCAGCGGCAGCCCTGTGAAACTTGCTCAATGGCACGAAATTTTTTGGCTGAGCGAAAAAATTCTCAGGATATTACAATTACTGCCATCTTTCTTTCTGTCTTTTATTCCTCCGTCTTACACCCTATAGAGCTTTTGCAAGGAAAAAAAAAATACCCCCCTCCCCTTTCAAGCGGCTTCAAGAAAGCCACAGATTGGAACTGTGCCAAGTACATTCAAGTTTTCTGTTAATAAGAGCAAAACTGGCCACAAGAAGGAGGAAAATACAAGATAGACAGACAGATAGATGGATAGGCTTTTTGATCAAACTTTAAAAAGTCTTCATAGTGCATTAAAAGTGTTTTAGAACCTCCAAAAATAAACCAAACTATCATTTTATTAGAGTTTTCTTCATCTATTCTGTCTTTTTCCCTCTCAAAGTTTGACCTGCTTTATAAAACTTGCATTTTTTTCTCTGCACCACTCATATTTACTTTTATTTCTGGGAGTTTCCTCTGGAGTGGAAGGCTGCAGAAGACGTGCGTTACGCACGACACGCACACTCGATCTGCGCCAGGCTGCTCCGTTCTACCTGCAAAATAATGCCTGTAAGAGCCAATCAAATGAAACCAATTGAGACGACCTGCCATCTTCAATACCAAACTGTGCCAATCACCAGAAATCTAGCCAATTAACACCCTCCCTCGAAGTCACGTGTCAGAGGGGTAGCCGCGCGCTGATTGGTTGTCGTAGCACTGCCTCCCGAGTTCATTTATGTTCTGGGAGTGAGTGATTGACTTTATCAGTCCAAGGACATCATCCGCCTGGAAAGGGGGGGAAGTTTGATCCTCTTTCTCACGGATCGCAGTCAACGGGAGTTTTTTTCTCCCAACTCTTTACGCATAGGATTTTTCCCCGCTTTTGGCTTGGTGGTTTTTTTTATTTTAGGATTTTTTTGCGCAAAACGTGGCAAATCTCGGCGCCGTGTCTGCAGCGTGCGCGCCCCGCTAAACTGGATTTTAATTTTCTTTTCTGTTTTCTCCCCGTCTCCTAAGTTTACTTCAAGCTCATGACTATGCTTCTTGATAGCGGTCCGCAGTTTGCATCGTTAGGAGTGGGGGGTTTCGGGGCACCGCGGCACCACGATTTAGGGAACAGAGACCCGAGCCTGGGACTGAATCCCTTGGCCGATTCCTCCCACTCCGCAGCTTTCAAAATCAGCCCCGTGGCTCACGATATTGCCTCCAGCCAGACTTCAGCTTTCACCCCGCAAGCCACTGGATACGCAGCTGCCCTGGGACACTCTCACGGCGGGCAGGTTGGCTCGTACGGCGGGGGAGCGTTCAATTCAACGCGGGACTTTCTCTTTCGGAACCGGAGCGTGGGAGAGCCCACGGCTCCCAGCGCCCAGCATGGGATCTTTGCAGCTTCGGCTGGGAGCCTCCACGGGCCGCCCGGGATCACCGATAACCCCGGACATCTGTTGTTTCCAGGACTTCACGACCAGGGGATGAGCCACGCTTCACCGAGCGGACATGTGGTTAACAGCCAAATGCATCTTGGCTTACGCGGGGACATTTTCGGAAGACCTGATCCGTACCGTCCGGTCGCGAGCCCTCGGACGGACCCCTACGGAGCTCAGCTGCACAACTACAGCCACCCCATCAACATGAACATGGGGATGAATGTGCCCACACACCACGGTCCGGGGGCCTTCTTTAGATACATGAGGCAACCCATCAAACAAGAACTATCCTGCAAATGGATAGACGAGACCCAGATGAACAGACCCAAAAAGACTTGCGACAGGACTTTCAGCACCATGCACGAGATGGTCACTCATGTCTCCATGGAGCATGTCGGCGGCCCCGAGCAGAGCAACCACGTCTGTTACTGGGAGGACTGTCCGAGAGAAGGGAAATCTTTTAAGGCCAAGTACAAACTTGTCAACCACATCCGAGTGCACACGGGCGAGAAACCGTTCCCATGCCCGTTCCCCGGATGTGGCAAAATATTCGCCAGATCGGAGAATTTGAAAATCCACAAAAGAACACATACAGGTAAGGAACGTAAAACGTAAAACACCAACGTGAGCGTAAATGTGGCACTGTTTATTACAAAGGAGGGCATGTTTTTGTTGTTTACATGCGCCGTTTGGGCACTTGGCGCAACATTTATCCCTTTGGAGCCTTCCCAAAACTATTGTTAGACTACTTTCTCTGTCTTTTAATTTAATATTACGCAGAAAGGGCGCTCCCATGTTTGTTTACCCCCTCATTCATTCCTATAGCTTTTTATACTCAGACGTTGTGAGTGATATATAAACATTTACTGACTCACTTGTCGAACTTTAAGTGCATTAGCTGCATTAGGGCTATTTAGGTAGACTAAGGACTCTTGTGAACGTCATATACAATTACACTTAATCACTTTCTGGCTGTGTTTATAATTGTCGTCCTTGCAAGTGCAGAAAAAGCCCTGTTGATTCAGTGGAGCAGACGCACAGAGCAGGCCAGTAGTAGCATGAAGGAGCAGGCCTCTTGAATAAATAAAGCCTGACAGAGCAGTGTGTAGTAGTAGTGGAGCTGGATCCATGTCGCCCCCCGAAAATGTAGGTTACTCTGTTATATAATAGGCTGCAGACAATTTACATCTCCAGGCTGCGGGTTTTCACAGCTGCTGATGCTGATACAGTACAGGGAGGCTTGGGCTATTGTTTTGCTTTTTATTATTATTATTTTGGAAGAGGGGGAGCTTTTATTCATGGTGTTTTGCATTTTCAATCCTGCAGGTGAGAAGCCTTTTAAGTGTGAATTTGATGGCTGTGACAGACGCTTCGCCAACAGCAGCGACAGGAAAAAGCACATGCACGTGCACACGTCAGACAAGCCATACATCTGCAAAGTGTGCGACAAGTCCTACACACACCCCAGCTCTCTCAGGAAACACATGAAGGTAATTAATGTCTTCATTACTCCTTAAACACATTAACGCACACATCCACCACCCTCCTCCTCCCCCCTCTTGGGACTTTCTCACAACTTGAGGCAGTCTTTTTTTTAAAAAATGAACCACTTTTCCACCCAAATTCTTTGTTTTGGCACTATTTTAAAATAGTGTGGATTCACTTGTGTTCCAATCAGAATTTCTACTTCTAAATCATAGTTTTGCTTTGTTTACAAAGTGGACTCCTTTAATGTAATACTGCAACCTTTTTGGCTCTTAATTACGCTTTTTAAGGCGCGTACAAGTGGCGCGTAATCCCTTGTCATTTCTGCATTGCGCACAAGTTGGCTCCCCTGTTGGAACTTTGTTTGTTTACTGTTTTCCTTGCTCTATATAATCCAGGGTTAAACCGCATTTAAGCTTCCACCAAGCCACTTTAAATACCGTTACGGTGCAAATGAAGTGACTTGTGTCTTTTCTTTCAAGGTACACGAGTCTCAAGGGTCTGAATCGTCTCCAGCAGCAAGCTCCGGATACGAGTCGTCCACACCGCCTGTGCTGGTCTCAGCCAGCACCGAAGACCCGACAAAAACACCGCCGTTAGCCGTTCAAAACACGTCTGGCCACAGCGAAGGACTGGCACCCAACTTTAACGAATGGTACGTTTGAAGTCAGCAGAAGAGCAAAAAACAAAAAAACGCCCCCCACCCCCCCTTCTCTCTCTCTCAATGTGGACCAAGAGGTTGAGGATAAAACCCCCTTAAAAACTATTCCTCTTCACTTCACACACTCAGAGACATCAACCCACACACACACTCTTGTCACACACACATGGGATTGGAACAACAACAGGAGATGAGAGCAAAAGCCAGCAGCACGCAGGCCACGTCCGTTCTCAGGATCACGAAATTTGACTTTTATTGCGCAGTTTTGAGGATAAAAAAAAAATCAAATAAACCACGAATAAATAAACGTAATACTTTCTCAGTATAAATAAATGTTTTTTATCTTTTAGTTTACAGAAAAAAAATTGTTTTATTTTTCATTTTATGTATTTTCTCAAATTTTTATTTAAAAAAAAAGAATAAAAAAGGAAGATTATTTCACGCTGTTTTATATGACGGTGACGCGCTATTGTCGCCTCTTCAATTGATTGTTGGAACTTCAAACAGTCTTAAGAAACGTGCCAAAGTCTTTGTCATGAACTTGAACACAGAAAAAAAAATCCTAAATAAATATTATACTCGTGAATGTATTTCCTTGTTTGATGGGGTCGAATCTATTGTCAACGTCCGTTTTCAGGTGGAGAAATGTGGTATTAGGTTACGATTGTTACCGTTGAATATAACGTTGCCTTTTGTTAATACCGTTGTAAATACATATCCATGATGCCATATTTATCAATTTGTAATTTAATTATGGGTATAAGTTCTGAAACTTAAATGATATTTATGGAAATGTTTTCTAACAAGAAACTGTACAGTTTTGGTCATAACCAGCTTAACATGGAACAAATGATAAACTCTAAAGCTCCAACATCGCGATTGTATCCTTCTGTTTTTTTTTCTTTTAACCAATAGGCCTACATGTGTCTTATTTGGATCGAAGAAATCATCTATATGAATATTATGGATTTGTCTATATATAATGCAGATATTTCCGTCACTTTTATTTTCTTTATGAGACCATTGACATGTAAATCATTGTAGAACTGAGTTCAGTTGAGCTGAGAAGCTATAAAACGGTTCTGTTGATATCTTTATTTTTGGTTTTTGTGTATTTTACTTTGATAGGGTCAGACATAGATGTCAATTCGTAGCATAAACTCATTATTGGGATGGGGGGGGGTTAAAAAAAAAAAGGAACCCAACAGCCTTTTGCACTCTTACGCAGGTCTTAGTGCGAAGTTTCCAAAATCAAGGTGACAGCATTTTTTCTTTCCAATCCGGGTCCAGAACCCAAACACTACTCTTTCTAGTTCCAGCAATGTCTTTGTGCAAAGTATGTTTAAATGTGTGCATCGGCAACAAATGGAACTGTCTCAACACAGTATCTTCAAAAATAAAAAAAGTTTTTTTGTCTGTCAGCTTGCATTGTTTTAAATGTAATTCTTCTGTGAAAACTAAGCGTGTTATTTGTTGTGGTGTTGCATATAGAGCAGTTTGATTACACATTTGCTTGTTTTTGTGTGAATAACTTGTCAAGATGACATTTTTTGTGTTTAACAAAAATTTAGTGGAAGGAATTCTAGATCTATGTGGGGGTCAGGGGGGGGGAGGGGAGGGGGAGGGAGGGGGAGAACACGTTCAGTGGCGAAAAGAGTTACAGCATTGCATTGTAACCTATTCTCAAGAATTAAATATTATGCATACACAAAGTATATTGTACTCGTATATGAGAACAATTTCAGACCACCAGCACTACTTTTAAAATAAAATGTAAAAAAGGTACCTCGTGACAGTGATATATGAAATAAGTTTATTTAAATAATTTAAGGAATATATGTTTTATATGCTATTTTCTATACCTTAATTTAAAAGAAGTACTTTTTCTTATTGCCACCACCTTTCTGCCCCATGTCCAGAGGTCAGAGAAAAATATCTGATGTATAAACACAGCTAGAATGTGATGTTGTAACACTTTCTGGGAGAAATGGGTCACACTCCGAGTTATTCCTGAAGAGCAAAACTGTTTTACTGATGAACTGTGTCACTGTGCCACATTGAGGCAAACCCTGTTACAACAGCAGGCCTATGCGTTAGCCTATTTAGCTGCCAGAGGCAAACGTTCCTTGTACTTTTTAGGCTACTGTATGTTGGTTGATTTGTTTTACCAACTATTTATGACGAAATGTGAACGGAAAATTTTGACTGAAATTAAAAAAACATTCTGAAAAGCGACCCTCAGACTGCCACGTTGATTCTTCTCACCATGTTGTTCTGCTCTGCATCTTTACGCATGAAGGCGAAGGCTCTGTTTATCATGCTGTTTGTATCAGACTAGTAGGAGTCACTTGAACTTGACACTGATTAAGGCGCCATCTTAGTATCTTGGCTGTGTGTGTGTGTATGTGTGAGAGGGAGAGAGTGTGGAAATGGGAATATTGGGGGGGGGGGCAAGTTAGGGAGCACTTTCTGGCACAGAGTGAGGGGCTGAGATGTGGATGTGGGTCATCCATTTGTGGCTTCAAAGTTGCATAATTTTTTTTCTCAATGAGGCTTGAATATTAAAAATAAAAAAAAATCGTACCGTGCCCACAGGAGGACGGGCAACTGAGGACACTGTGTGACCGTGAAAGTGTAGTGGGATTCATTCCCAAAAGTGGCGCTGCCTCAGCGTCTCCCACTGCACCGTTAACAAGGAACCGCTTCATAAAAACAACCGGAGGAGCTACCACACGTCAATGGACACCATAATACGCATTTAACCGGCGAAAAAATCCCTTTGATTGCCTCAAAGAGCTCCTCAATGCATCTGGAATCTCTCATCATAGATAGTGAGGCAGCTTGGAGAGCTGCACAAGCTTACAAACAGGAAAATAGAGTTTATAATTCAAGCATGAGAAGTGATGTGTTCCCTCTGTTACAATCTAGAGCAGAGAAGCATTTTTACACCAACCCCCACACCAACACTCCCCCAATATCCATCCACTATAAACAGATTTAGGAATATTGATTCAAATTCTGCTTTTGACTTTTTGCGCAAGCGCACCTCTTGCATTCCGTTTGATTTCATTTCTTTTCACCCCCCTCATCCCTCTCCTCTATTCCCCATCCCCCTCCCTCTCTCTCCCTCTCTACTCGGCTCGTCTAGTCGCACATTTCAAGTTCCCCCTCTCTCAGACGCCGTGACGTCAAATAACCGAGACCCGGCTTTCTCTCGTGAGCACGGCGCGCCGTGGGCGCACATGGAGGCATCCGGGATGTTCCCAAAACATCGAGGCGGCTGCACATCCGAGAAGAAGCCAAATATGAAAATGAAATTAATACAAATCACGTGTTTACATTTAAAGGTGGATCCCGCGCTCTTCTCTCCATTACATCAGATTATGTCGCATTACATCAGTCGACAAAGTCATTTAAACCGGGTGGGTCGAACTGCAAAAGTGCTAATAAAACAGCAGGTTTTTCTCACTCTGGGTTTGTTTACTCTCCTCCGGGAACATCGCGCGTTATGCTGACGCCCAATTCAAGTCATCGTTTCCAGATATGTATGAGAAACCAGAGCAAGCGATTCAATCCAGAGAAGGAGGAGAGAAAAAAAAACATGAAAGGCTCCTTTCTGCTGGATTCTCAATGGATTAGAAAGCAGTGACGGTCACGTGGATGCAGTTGTGTAAAGACTAGCGGCTGGATCACAACAATGCCCCCTCTCTCTTTCTCTCCTGCAGCAGCAGACTACAACTGGCTCTGCGTTACGCGGACGCTCATTCATCCCAAATTATCTTATGGATTGCTACACTTGGCTGCGGTGTGTGCAGCTGACTGTTGGCACAGCGCGCTGCAGCCTCTAATCTCTCCTTGCCTATAGGGTCCTGCGCGTAGTAGGCTATCCGAAGAAAGAAGAGGGGGGGAGTGTGGGGGCAGGAAAATAGGGCTGAGTTGTACTCTTGGCTCGCGCCTGTCGCCAAAGTTTGATATGGCACTGATTGGTCAACCCCCTTCTGACATGTCCCTCCGTTTTTCTCCATGAGGGAGTTTGCTGGCTCAGGGAGCGCGCTCTAAGAGGATAAAGTGACACAACCAGGTCCCAAACGACTTTTGTCACGCAAGGAAGGCTGTGATCTTTAAAAACCAAGAGGCTAATTTATCCCGTATTAATTATTTAATGGTTATTTACGCAACCTCTGCAGACTTCTTCTCAATGAGCGCATGAAATATCCATGCGCATGACGCAATCCTGCTTCTTCAGAGTTTTATTTTGGCACCTTTAAGACATGCAGAGGCTGAGGGTGTCCAGGGTGCAAGGTCTTGCTCAAGGGCAGCAGTTTAAATCAGAGACATTTTGGATGCTGATTGCATGCCAGGATGATCAAATCCTTCACACTCGTGCGCCAAATGCACAAGAAGTAACCAAAACAGAGGTGGAAAACAACAGAGAATGTTGGAAAAGTTAGATAGATCAATTCTGGCATATTAAGTAGACGCATGCGTGCAGAAATGTGCACCAATAGTTGCTTTAATCATGAAATTACGCATGCTTGTGATTACATTTTGCATCCATAAAGGCACCGTGGATGGACTTTAACATTATAAAGAACAAATGTGGCTTGCTTGACAAACATTGCGCATTAACTAACAAACATCTGATTACTTTACCAAGGGCTTCATTTGCGCGGAAGTCGCCCTCGCCAATTATTGGTGCGTATTTCACCTCCAGCAGGTTGTTGAATATGCATTTAAAGTTAATCCACGGTGCGCCTTTATATCTTTAACGTGCTGCATGTGCTTTTGTGATGCAAGCTGATTAACACAATGGCTTTGTCTTTGAGTTCAATTATTCTTCAGTTGAGCCCTATGAGGCATTTACATACCACATCATACTGTATGGTGTAGCCTGCAGGCGTCTCTGCTGACGAGGAAACGAGTGAAAGTGGTCGGTTTGTCAGTGCTGGAACAAAGTGATGTTAAGTTAGTCAATTGGGTCAGTGCCTAAAGCTTTTATAGGCTGAAATGATCAGACTAATTCCGCGTTTGCGCTCAGTGCGCAGTAAATAAAAGTAATACCGAGGGCCCTGTTGTCAGGTTTAATGGCACACACCTCTACATTGATCCTTCTACCCTGCTGTAGGCTGGAACACAAACTATTAGTCCGATGTCCAACAGGAGACAGCGCCTATTCCCCAACATCTGGCGAGGTGTCAGAAACTTGATGAATTCCTTATCAGAGCACGCGCGCGAATCAGCGCTAATAGGTCCCGAGTGAGGGCTCAAGCGAGCGCTCACTCAGCAAAGCAGATGTTCGCCAATTGTGCCCCGCGTTTGTCTTTTGACAGATATATTTCCAACACTTCAGAGAGGTGGTAAACGAGCAATTGGCGTCCTTTAATGGCCCGTTTCTGCGCCCTGAGCGCAACAAGAGCCGCTTCTCTGCTGCGCACTCTGGTTTTATGGAACTGCGGGGTTATATGAGGTTGGATATTGTTTGATAATGTGTGCCCTCAACTTTCAATATCCGCAATTAAATCAAAATAAAACCACAGCACAAGCGTGCGTTTGTGTTTTACCTGCACAGTCAACAAAAAGTTGCATGTGTTTCAAATTGCATGAATGCTGTGATTCAGCACTTCCAGCTAACTTTTCACCTGTGAGGCCCCCCTCATCCCGGGACAGCCTCCCCCCACACACACCTCCCTCCCTCCCTACGGCTTCTCCCCCCGAGGGGACGGACAACAGCGCTCACATATTCATTAGCCTTACAGAATAAAGAGGACAATGCTCGTTAATGTCCTTTTACTTGAGACAATGAATCCGAATGGGTGCTTTTCCATTATTTAAAGATTTCTCCAACTTTTGGGGATTTTTACGCGCTTGCGCAAAGCTCTGAGCAGATCCCTAAACTTCAGAGAGTAAAGTAGGATAGATCCACATGTTGCACATGCACTGACAATTTCCCATGACACAAATAGATCTATAAATAGAATGATAGATCAGGGGCATGAATGAACCAGTGATAAATAAATAAAGCGCCTGGCGCACGGTTCCTAACAAAATCACACACAAAAACACGCCGTTCCTACTACACAGCGAGGAACAGAAGTAGCCTATATCTCTTACACAATTCCGATTTGTGTCCCAGAAATGCCAATCAAGTCGAAAAAAGGAAAGCTTTGGTTGCATAATGTTTGCGCAATCTTTAATCCGTTATGGATAAATGCATGAGGCAGGGAGAGCACCATGAATAACAATCCGCCTGATCCTGCCACTGCCTCAGCACGTGTGTACGTGCTTCCTGGCAACACAGAAATATAAACAGTGACTCAAAGCACAACTATTTACTTCAGATTTTCTATACAGGGGCTGGGTCCTCACCTACAGAAATTAAGGGATGCACTTTACGCACGTGTATAGACGGGCAATGATCATTATGATGAAAATAAATAGACCCAATATGAAAAATAACACAACAGGGACGACTGGAGGCTATATCTACAGGCAGACAGTCATTAGGAATACACTGGAAACGTCTATTTTTAGCTGAGCTCATCACATAATAATGACCTGTCTTATCCACATCCCCATGCTCTAATAAAACCACTCATTTACGTTACAGCAGCACATAAATGAAGCATTAGTGGCAGCTGATATCTCCAACAACACTGCTCTCATTATTTCCAGAGACGTTAACAGTCCGGAGAGATGAACAGACCTGGTATGATTCAGACAAGCATGGTGCTACATTGACACCTTCTGTGAAACTAAATACTCTCTACATGCTTTTGCAAAATGCATGGTCAACTTTGCTCGTGCAAAATGCTGCAACAGTTAGGCAACAGAGTGTAAAAAAGGCAAGAATGATAAAGTTAAATGATTTCTTTTCTGTTGCATATTTTTAAAAATATAAATGACTGTTAATAGACAAGATGCCATGCTGATTTAAGGATGCTGTTACTTTCTGAAAATATGACTCAGAAGTGAAATATTTAAAGGTTATTTTCAGTTTCTCTCTCTTATTTCTCTTTTTTAGTTAACCCACATCTCTCAACAGTTGTAGAAAGTTTTTATAATGCTTTGTAAATGAGGAATCTCATGTTTTACATCCAGAGTATGAGCTGCCCTCATGTAAAAGATTCCCAACTGCAGACTGAGCAAGTTTAAAATTCACGTCTTCCTGTGTCTATGAAACTGCTTAAAAGCAGCAAATAAAGCAGGGAGGGCAAAGGACTGGACTGAGATTTCTCTGACAGTTTTGCACTGGTACTCAAAGAATATAATGGTGTTTATATTCTGTTTTTTTTTCTTTTAGGGTTATTATTTATTGGTACTCATTGTGTACATCAGAGTGTTTTTCATGTGTAATCTGCATGTTGTTGATTAATGTTTATGGCTGCAGCATGACCGAAGAGCCCAAGATAAATTCTCACTATGTGGGACGATAAAAGTTTCTCTTCTGATTTTTTTTTTTTTTTTAAATAAAAAATAAGTTTTTCAGTGTGCATTCAAGCATTTCTTGTGGCAGGGTTAGGAACAGAGAGCAAAGAAAATTTTATACTTTTGCATGCAGGCAGAGGTGGGGCGGGTGGTGGCTTACACATTTTCTCAAAAGCCACAAATATTTTCTGCTGATGTAAATTTTTTTTTTCTTTAGTGTTTTGATTAAAAAAAAACAAAAAAACGTTAAAATCAATCCTTTGTAGTGGGCACAGAAATTTCACTCTTGTAGGCAAATTGTAAAAATCAACCTTATGTGACTTGTAAGAACTTATAGTGTAATGGGAAAAATAGTTTTTTTGTACTTTGGAAAATAAATCTAAATCCAGAACTGCAAATTTAACTTTTTATGCAATTTTTAAAAATGGATAGCACCTATTTTAAACTTCTACACTAAATGTATACCCCATTCATGTTATGTTAATTAAAAAATAAATAAATATCAGGCCGTTTCTGCCCTTTTTAGGCAGAAGAAGTGACTTTTTGGCCTTAAATGCAGTGCATTATGGTTTTAGAATGATGTGCACACTTTGAGAACTGCATTTAAAATAAATGATATTGGCTTCCTGAAGATCACTTTTGCCTAAATATGCATACTTTTCTTGATGTTTCAAATCTAAATTTGCACTTAAGATTGCCTGAAAATAGTGCATTTAACTGCCTGATGGGGAAGACTCTCCAGAGTTTGGGCTGATATCAAACACTTCTGGCCCTGCACCTGCATGCAGGTACATCAATCAGTCAATCAATCAATCAGTTTATTTGCAAATCATTAAAATGCAATACAACCCATCATGATAATTCATTCAAAACTCATTTGTGAAAAGGGATTCCTGAGAAGCTACGCTTTTAAATGGGGCCCAAACAGTTATACATTTACAGATAACATTCAAAATACATTCTATACACAATTACAGATTCAAACATCATTCCTAGCATTAACTCAGAACTCTAAAATACCCTAAAATTCACTCTAAACATCTCAAATATGACACTGATACAATACATATAGACAATGACACTTAGAAAATAGCATGTTATCTTTTCAAAAGTACAATTTTTGGATGCATTAGCTTCTGCATGGCACACATTAGTAAGAAAAAGTCACATGTCTGCATTTGCATGCAAAAGTAGACAGTGAGGTATTTTCTCCTCCTTTCTAAAGGCAGAAACTTGTCTCTGACTTGCATGTGCATTTCTATGCCATTTAAAACATGAGGTAATACGTCCACGGCTCTAAGGGAAGCTTTGGAAATTTAGTTAACATATAGAGCTTTTGAAGAACTTTGACTCACAAGGGCTTGAATCCATCACAATAAAAACAAAACCTCCAGAAGTTTCCCTATGTAGAGCCCCAGTGCTATTGTGACAGGATGTATTTAGTCATGACAGCAGAGTTGCAGGTTTTCTGATGGGTGACGGGGCTTTCTGCTGCTAAAGGAGAGTGTTATTCAACAGCTGTGTCATACAGGTTTTTCAACCTCCAGAATAAAATGTGTTAGACATAGCACCAGTTATTTTCTCCCCCACTTTTCCACTAATCGAGGCTCGACTCTCCCACTGTGCCTTTTGGCCCAAACAGAACAGCGCCGGCTCGTATTTTCACAGCATCAGACGCACTATTAGTCTGTGGTTTTTAGGTCTGTGGGTATTTTCACAGTTCTGTCTGCAACACGGCAGAGTTGAAAACATTTTCTCCCCGTGATTGGAAACAATACAATGTGATTACACACCTTCAACTTGGTGCCACTGGACAGTAGAGGTTTCTGGGTTTTTTTGTTTTCTATTAATGGTCACTATCCTGGGACAATAACAGGCGAGCAAAGGGAGGAGGGGAACCAGGTAGGAGGGCCTGGTGAAGGGGGGGGCTGGGAAAGCCAGGTGCTGGTGGAAATTGGCAGGCGATTGCCAAAGCGACCTCATGCCAGGATAATGCATGGGGGCCATAGGTGTCCCCCAAGCCAATCCCAACCCTCATGCTGATAGCTTTTCAATGCCTGTGGGACAATCTCTCCAATAATTGCTTTTCCTGTTTCAATTCCGGTCTGAGGCCACTAACAAAAGAGAAAGGACTTTTCTCTAATAACCACCACTAAAGTGCGTTGTCCTGTTGTCTCTGCAGCCTTTCAAAGTTCTTAATTCTATCTCTGTTTATGCAAAACTACTATTTAAATTTCAGACATGGTCTCAGACAGACAGAGGAGGTACTTTTGGAGTTTGTGTGACTGGCAGATCTCTTCTTAATATATTGCACATTTTCCTTCAGGAGGCTGTAACTTATCTCCTGTTTGTTCAAAAGTTACACAGCCAAATATTTTCATTTACATCCCTGAGACACACTATCCAACCTCTGCTATGATGACCGCTGACATATTTTTCTCCTGATGGAGGGAGTGAGGCTCAGCAGGCCCGCTGAAACCTAAAACCTCGCCCTGCAGTTTGGCTTCGACTTTGACTCTAAAGGGAAGAAAATAAAAATCAGAGCAAGTTTTTAAAGTCTATATTCCATCAGAATAAGTTATACCCATCTTATTTTATTATTTATTTTTTTACATTCTACCTGCTTTACCAATACTGGATTTATTAGTTATACTTATAAAATTTATTCTTGCTTTAATTGACCTTTTTTGGGAAAAATGCAACTTTGTTGGAAAGTCTACTGCTTTTACAAGTCGATATAATTAAAAACAAAAAACAGACTTTTATTACAAGTTTTCATTTTGATGTATTTTTAATTATTCATATTTTTCTTTTAAAAATAAGACGATTTTAACAAACTAACTGACTTTAATTCATTTTTACTCTTTTAATTGAATGTTTTGCTGGGGCGCATTAATCTTGAGAGCTCCCTTCAAGGCCTGCTTGTTTTTTTCACATGTAATAACCTCCTTCCGTCCGCGTGGCACGACTCAAAATAGCAGAAAAAGACAAATATGCGCACTTCTGATTATTTACGACCCACTTGTTCAGTCCTTGAAAGGTTTTTTGGGCTCAAAGAAGTCAGGGAAACCGAGTTCAATGAAAACGGGGCCAGTGTCTATAGAGGGGAGCTTTCTCACCCGTGCAACTGTGAGGAAAAAGGCTTTCATTAGCACAACATGCTAAATGAGTTTTATTTTGAAACGCGCTGATCGGCGGAAACGAAATTCAGTCGATTTTCTCGTAAGAAAAAAAAGGAAATAAATAAATTTAAAACGCAAACAAGCGTTTAATTAAGACTTAGAGGGTCGTCTTTTTCTTCTGTGGTTAATTATTAAGCCGTGTTGCTTATTTCCGGTTGCTAAACGTAACGCTATTTTGACGTATTTCTCCTTTTATTCAACCATAACGCTGAGAGGCCCTAACTGGAGCTGCGCACGTGAGGGTCAGGACACTGTTTAACAGTGAGAAACGTTACCACGCGCCCACTTTGTTTTCATTCTTGCGGCGCATGAATAATATAGTCCCTCTCCTGTCTGTCAGCGACATTAAATATGCCCTCGTTCATGCATTAGAGATGACGGTGGTGGAGAGGGTTGTAAAAGGTGATATTATAAGACGTGACATTGGCTCAACCTTCACACCTGGAGAAGAGATAAAGAACTAACCCACTCTTTTTCTTTCTTTTTTTTTCTTTTTAAAGAGATTATAAATAAACAAGTGAAGAAACTTACTCGGCACCTTTAGAAAAAAAGATCCTTTCAGTAGTGACATAACAGGAAACCTGCAGCTTTATGAAGTGGAGTTTTCATTCCCAGTCAGATTTATAGGCTACTCTTCTATTTGATCCACTGTTGAAATTGGCAACAGTGTGCCAGTCCAGTACCCAGTTTAATTTACCTTGTCTTTGGGAATGATTTTTCTCTATTACCTAAATAAGGTGAAATGTGGGGCATGCAGACTCTCGACTGCCTGTCGGAGTCAGTGGAGTGTGAAATTGCAACACCAGACAGCCAGGATAATAGCTCAGAAGGGGGCTAATGTCCCTGCTACATTCACAGAACATTTTTATAATGACTGAATTAAAAGGAAAAAAGTATAGATTTATATTATGGTGTGGATTTTTCCTCACTATGTGCCTGGCTTTTCTCTTGGTGCACCTGTTCTGTTTGGAATTTAGATCCAAAATCTCTTTGTTTTATGTTTCCTGCTCTCTCCTGGCTCTTATTCGGCTCCTTTAGGACTCTCCTCTCTCATCCGGATTTGTCAAAAGGGACCCAGTTGGAAAATTAATATTACTGGGGGCCGTTTTTGTTCCCTCGGTCCCACAGACATGACCACAGAGAGGGGCGCATGAGCACTTTGAAACACTCCCAAACCTCTTCCTTCTCTGTCCGTGCTTGTAATAACACACTCTTGTGCTCCAACACACACACATAATAAATGACATGGGGATTACTGGGACATGGTTCTGTTCTGTGAGGGATGTCACCAGCAGGGCCTGATTTGTCTGGCTTTACTACTATACCCAAATTCTGCTGGTAATACGTCTGCTTTTAGATCATTCCAAATAGCCCCCCAAATCCCTGCGACTCACCATTTAACACTCCCACTGCTGCTAAACCTAATCTTTCCTCTGACTGGGGTCACCGTTCTGGTGGTCTTACAGCTTTGCTGCCACTGGACCAAGTCCTACCCACTAGGGCCACAGCCTGCTCACATCAAAAGAGAAATTTAAAGCAAAGAAGCATCTTTTTTTTTAGAAGGAAAAAAAGTGAGGCAGCGTTAAAAGGTGCAGTCGTCAGGTAGATTAGTGTTTGGATTTTCTGCTTATTTCTTCACAAACGAGCTATAAGGAATTGCCAAAATTGCACGGAGGATTTGCCTTAAAGAAGTTGAAGTTGTTCAACTTTTGGCATAAAGCACGTCTCATACAGAGAAGTCAAAGTAATGCTTCCTCTAAGTGATGTTGTTCTTATGATGTAAAAATGTCCATGTTAATCCCCACTTGCTCTTAGACCCTGAAACTCCTGAAATCTGTCTAAATAAGCATGTTTTCATGTACACTCAAGCCCATAAACTAAAGCCAGCAGCCGTCATTAGGAAGATATAGTGTTTTTAGATTGTTTTGATGTGGTCAGGGAGCAGACGGACTATTGGCTAAGCATTGGAAAGAGCAGACAGACAGACAGTCCAAGCGGTTTAGCCTTGTTTAAAATTATTAATCCACTTCTAATTCCAGCTGGCCCCCTGGCAGCATAGAACCCTATCAAAAAAATCAGCGCCTCCATTGTGAGGCCTGGCAGAAGGGGACTGGGCGTACTTTTTCTGCTCCAATCAGTTTCTAGAGGATGGGCGATTAAAAAAAAAAGACCCCCCCCTCCCCTTCTTCGCACAGCAGGGGAATAACGGAATCATTAATTCCCCATTAATTTCAGAAAAACTAAATGTCGACTCTGTGTAGTGTCTTAGACGGAGTAAAAAGACAAGAGTGACAGACAGGAGCGACAAGTGCTTTTGGTAGACTGAAAAGTGTTGAAAGGCGGCATTCCAAAACTGTGCTGTTTAACTTTGATTTGATTTAGTGTACAGTCAGGGACGCCTGTTAACATCTTGTTTGCTCCTTTAATTTACTTCAGCTTTTGAGGGTTTATTATGGACTTTTAAAACGCCCTGGAGGTGTACTCTCTGGGGCCTGAAGGTCACTCTTTACAGTCAAGCTGATAGCACATTTTAGGTCTGAGATGCCACACCAAGCATGCTTCTACACACAGATTATACATCCATAAATGTTTCAGAGGGCATGCACACATGCCAAAAGTTACTAAAACTATGATTTAGCTGCAGCAAACTGACACATCTCTTCATTTCTGCCTCTTGACTGCAGATTATCTCAAAATTCTACATTACAACTCTATTCTTAAAGGCTGAAACATTAAAGTGACAATGACCTGACTCTTTACTACATCTGACATGATTCTAATGTGGTAATTAAATGTGAAAATCCACCTCCCGCACCCCACCTTGAAGACGTCTTTGATTATTTTAAGAGTTTAAGTATGATGGGTTTACATTAATCTTTGTCGTCCCTGTGCAAGCTGTTCATAAATACATGATGTTCCAGCAGGGTGGCAGGCAGAGTGGAGAGCAGGAAGGGGGGTTGGATTTTATTTAAGAGGGGGGGTAGGGGGGCTGATGTCAAATCTCTAAGGGGACAAAGAGGTGGGTCTGCTCTGTCTCTTCCAAAGTAAACACGGTTGGGACGCACGGACACCCAGCATCAAAGCCTCGTCTCCAAAGTATACATCTTAATATCCGTCTGGACATTTCTACATAAACATTGATAAACGGTAACTTAAATATGATCAGGCATGTGGCAATGGCTCCTTAAAGCTAAAACATCACAGCCATAATTAAATAACAGAATTAAAAACAAATTCATGAAAGCAGTAGAAGACTGCAAACAGAAATCACAACTAATTGCACCCTTTTTATTGCATTTAAAAAGTTCCTCTATTTTGCATTTTTAACTTTTTTGTTTCATTTTGTTGTTTTTTTTCCAAAAAACAAAGAATAATTGTCTTCTGTTCGGACACAGACCTGCTTTTAGGGGTACACTGAAGATTTTAACATAGACTAAACCAGGGGCTCCCAAACTTTTCAGCCTGCAACCCCCTCAAAAAAACAGTGATGGAGACCGGGGACCCCCGTGGTCACTAAGGCCCGGCTGAACACAGCTGTGCACATTCAAGAATACCCATGACCTACCATGCAGACCTAAATTTAAGGATTTTTCAAACGTTAATTTCAGCATAAATCTCACCAAACAACTAGGTTTTTATTTCAAACTGAACTAACTGTATGCATATATTTCTACAATAGATGGGCAAAATATGCAATCAAAAACTATTTTAAAATATTCTTTGTTTTTTGAAAAATCTCATGACCCCCTCTCATGACCCCCCCAGGGGGTCCCAACCCCCACTTTGGAAACCACTAGACTAAACCATGAAAAAAGGAACTTGTTATGGATTGAAAATAAATTAAGAGATCATTAAAAAGGCGCAGATGAGTTTTGACTTGTCCACTGAGCAGTCTGTGAGCTTTTTAAATGTGAAATGAGACTCACCATAACACAGGTGTCACATGACCTTTAAATGTCCTGTAAATGACCATGTACAGCTTTTTTCTTGACTTGAACAAATAAAGTCCCCGAGTGAAATGCACTAAACATTCTGATCTGGCCATGTGACTGGCAAGGTTGCCCATAAGGGGGGAGGAAGGGAAGATAACATATGTTTAATAATATCAGTGGATTAAAAGATGCAAAAATTTGTTTAAAAAAGTTGCAAACACTGTAAATGGTCTAAACAGTGGCAAACATTAGTTAAAAGTGTAAAAAATGAAATAGGTATAGAAAAAAAATCAGGGGAAACAGTGGTGAATAGGGTTCAAAAGAGGAAAAATGGGATTGAAATGGTAAAAATTGATAACAGAGTTGCAACAAGGGGGAACAAAGAAAAAAAGAAAATGGTGGAAAGTGGTTAAAGGGTGGCAATAATTGGTGAAAATGGACCAAAATAGATTGAAAGGGCAAAAATGGGCAAAAACATGGCAAAAAGTGGTTAAAATAGCCAGATAAATTTGTAAAAACAAGTCAAAAAGTAGCAAAAATGAGTTCAAAGTGGAGCACAATGGCTAAAAGTAGAATACAGCTGCAGAAAAATTTAAAAATAGGAAAAAATGGGGGGAAATGGTGAAAAGCGGTTTAAAAGTCGCAAAAAGTTGCAAAAATGGCTCGATGAATTAGGAAAGTTGGGTTTATAAGTGAATTTAAAGTGGAAAGAATGGGCTTACATTTGGGAAAAAGAGGCCTAAGTGAGGGGAAACAGTGGTGAAAAAGGGTTAAAAAGCCCCGATTTTACCTATCCAGCACACATGCATTGATGTCATCAATAAATCACGCCCATGGAGGGCCCATTCTCAAGGTTTTTGTGTTGAAAAACCCTGAAAAATGATTTTTGTTGTTAAATCTAATTGGTTTTGATCAATGCTGTATAAACACAAATGAAAAGATAAAATTATGCCACTTGGCAATCAAGACTGGAAAGTAAATGTATTTTCCAATAATAGATAGTAATACTAAATTAACCATTAACATATATGTAACATTTCCTATCCTTGACATTAGAGATAAGGGGTTTTTTAGTCAGAAATGTGTTGAAAATGGTCTGCTGAGTCTGTGTTATGCCTCCCATAATTGTGCTATGAGGAGAGACAGGTGTGAGCTCTTATGGGTGGACTTATTTTGCATCACTGTGGCTGCAGGGAGACGCTGACATGCGTTAACCAAAGTGTGTTGAAAGGGACAATAAAGCATGCACCCAACCAGAGGATGACTCTTGATTAAGAAACACGGCTGGGGCCCCGAGTGCAGGCCACAGTCACCACTCTATCCTGTGCATACATACAGAGGAGACGTATGGGTCCATTATGGCTGTCTGTGCTCAGAGTGACAGCCTTTCATATCTGCCTGACTCCACGCCAAGTAGTTATCATCCATACACCCAACCATTAGGAAATGTCACATACACACAAGCATGTGCACTAAAACATGCACGTTTTCAGGAAATGAGGTCCAATTAGATGAAATCAATGGTGGATAAGTAAAAAGCATTTGAAAAAATTCAATGCTTTTAATTTTTTTAAATTGATTTTTCCACTAATTTCTCTCTCTCTCTCAGCTGCTCGTCCTCTTTCTCCTGCCATCGCTCAGGGTGACTTTTTGAGCACTGGGAGATTGACAGAACAAAAGAGATTGTTGTGGAGATACTAATTATTTAATGAATTCTTTATTTATTTTAAAAGTTCCCTGGGTGGCGATGTGCCTGTGACTGTTACAGTAGATGGAAAATTACAGGCTGGGAGACAGTGAGTGACACATGAACAGAGGCTGAGGGGCAGGGGGTGGGCTGTGCCAGCTAAACATGCCCATGCCCTTAAAAGCCATGGGAACACCCCCACATCCTCAACCCCCCCTTAAATCCTGCCAGCCCCACACCCACCACCACAAGCAGCACCCCTCCCCATTATTTGCCACATTCCATTTCAACAAAACTGCCATATTAATCATGTGTGCTCCTTCAATCCAGCTTTAGTCTCTCTTTTTTTTTTTTGGTCCATAAAAAGTTCCAATTTTCCAGAAACAATCCATAAAATGACAACAAATGACGGCCAATTTACCTCAGCGAGGGGCCGCGTGTCCACTAGAGTGAATACAAACCACTAAAATATCAAAATAATGTGTCCTCTCCCCCCAAAAAGCAATAAGTAGGGCACAGGGAGAGTAGGCCACTAAAGACTGGGTCGTTATTGATTTGACAAGTGAGTGAATAATTCATCTCTAGTGGCAGGCATCAGCTGGGACCGCCGTTTACGACTACTACTGTCACTATGAGAGACTTCGCCAAAATCTGACCTCTCCTCCGTCTCCTTCGCCAGTCTGTTATGTAGTCTAGCGCTCTGATACCGTACTTCCTGTGCCCCACCTCTGCCGGCCTTCCTCACTTTATTGCATCTCCTCTTATGGTCTCTGGTAATCATTCCAAATGTTCCTTTAAATCCCAGATTTTGTATAATTTCCTCAGCCAAGTACTGCTTAATTTACGATCATTTCCAGCTTCCCTGTAGCTCTTGGCCAGCGGGACACAAGGACAGCTTTATGCACGGGTGTAATTCACACACTCATTGGCAGAGGCCCCAGCAACTGCCTGCTCTACAGAAATACTGATTTACACACTAGCAGGGATAGAGGATATTAGAAAACAGATAGTTTTGATTGGCTGAGTCATGCCGGATAAACACAGATGTGACTGCTGAAGTGTTAATATAAATCAGACATCATTCGCTCCAGTGCTGTTCTGCCTCTATGATTGAGTGCTTGTTAGTCAGCGGTTACGACATGCACAGTAGTGCAAATCTGCTATAAGTCAATCTTGTTAGTTCTAACAAAAACACAGGGGAGATGGAGAGCAGCTCTCATGGCGGTGACCTTACGGAGAGGTCACAGGCTGATTGTAGGATTGAACTCACTAATGCCCTGTGACCGTCTGATGCTAACAAATCAGCGGCCCAGCCATGACTCCAGCTCTCCGTCTAGGTTTCAGCAAAGGACGAGGTCATACATAGTGAGGAGTGCTTGTCGATATGTGAAGTACTACCATGGAGGCTGGCACGGCTCCAGTTTGGAGGAGCCAGTCAGAGCCAGAGGAATGACTCATAAGCTAATCCTTGTGCTCTTTTATTGCTGTGAATGAGGTTTGGATCAAAAAAAGACCTACATAAAGAAGTTGAGGGTGAAAACAATCAATTAAATTAAATCTTAGATTATATTTAAAACTGTTTTCACCACTACCCATTCCTGCATTTAGTTGGTGTATTTAGTTTGTCACAATGTTTTTGTATTCCATTGCATTGAGCTCTTTCAGCTGGTGAGGCAAGAGGTCAGGTTGTCAAAAAAAACATTTAATGATATGATACATCAATTATTTTAATGATTGAGAGTATGAAAAAGTACTGAAAGTTTTCCAAACCTACTTCTACTTCATTAGAAAAAGGTATACACTGGCAAAACTCCCACATGGAGAAACCCTTATGACCTAAACAGTCACAGAGTCACTCTTATGGCCACTCAACAGTTACAGTCACTCTGATGACCACTCAACAGTCAAAGAGTCACTCTGATGACCCCTCAACAGTCACAGAGTAACTCTGATGACCACTCAACAGTCACAGAGTCACTCTGGTGTCCACTCAACAGTCACAGAGTCACTCTGATGACCACTCAACAGTCACAGAGTCACTCTGATGACCACTCAACAGCCACAGAGTCACTCTAATGACCTCTCATAAGTCACAGAGTAACTCTGATGACCACTCAACAGTCACATAGTCACTCTAACTGTCACAGAGTCACTCTGGTGTCCACTCAACAGTCACAGAGTCAGTCTGATGATGACTCAACAGCCACAGAGTCACTCTGATGACCACTCAACAGTCACAGAGTCACTTTGATGACCACTCAGCAGTCACAGAATCACTCTCATGACCACTGAAAAGTTACAGAGTCATTCTGATGACCACTCAACAGCCACAGAGTCACTCTAATGACCTCTCAACAGTCACAGAGTAACTCTGATGACCACTCAACAGTCACAGAGTCACTCTGGTGACCACTCAACAGTCACAGAGTTACTCTGATGACCACTCAGCAGTCACAGAGTCACTCTAACAGTCACAGAGTCAGTCTGGTGTCCACTCAACAGTCACAGAGTCACTCTGATGACCACTCAACAGCCACAGAATCACTCTGATGAACACTCAACAGTCACAGAGTCACTCTAACATTCACAGAGTCAATCTGATGACCACTTAACAGTCACAGAGTCACTCTGATGACTGCTCAACAGTCACAGAGTCACTCTAACAGTCACAGAGTCACTCTGATGACCACTCAACAGTCACAGAGTCACTCTGATGACCACTCTAACATTCACAGAGTCAATCTGATGACCACTCAACAGTCACAGAGTCACTCTGATGTCCACTCAACAGTCACAGAGTCACCCTGATGACCACTCAACAGTCACAGGGTCACTCTAACAGTCACAGAGTTACTCTAATGACCACTCAACAGTCACAGAATTACTTTGATGACCATTCAACAGTTACAGAGTTGCTCTGACGACCACTCAACAGTCACAGAGTTCCTTTGATGATCATCTTTCTTTATTTGCACTACATCCATTCTTGGCCCTATTTTTTCTACTGTAATTGTGGTGTTCTTTTCTGTATACAGACATTCATATGTTGTATACGTTGTTTTTCTCAATAAATTTATATTTATACTTGCAACTGGGATTTTTTGTTCAGTTAGACTTCTGCTCTTTGCTTTTTGTAAAGCTGCTGCTTTAAGGGGCCTTGAACTGCCCCTTGAGGACAAATAAAGTTTTTGAATGTGAATTTAAAAATAACATCAAAATTGCACAAAAACACTGGCAACATTTTGGTATCATAATGTTAACACAGTTTTTGTGCAACTTAGACAGCTTGTAAAATTTTGCCTGCATTTCTGCTTCATTGATAACAAGAAAAGACTCAATATTCATAGCTCTCACATTTCATCGCACACTCATGGAACCGCCCCCTGGTGGGTAAAAACGGCTTCCTACTGCTTTACACTGTGGAGAGGTCGACAGTCTAGATTGCCATCTACGTGTTGGAGTCTGTTTCTTTTTTTTTAATAATAGAAGAACGTTGTTGCTAAACTGGATGAGCTTACTGATGAGAAGACGAGCTCTAGTTACTTTTCTACAGAGCCCCATGAGAGAGGGAAACCCAGAGAGAAGCAAAGAGCAGATTAATAAATGCTCCACTGTCCCTGTAAGCTACAATAGATAGAATCAGTGAACAGGCTTCTCTAATCCTGACATCAAATATGATGTTAATAAGGTGAAAATACGGCAGTCAAAACTAACATCACAGTCCCAGAACACTGACAGACAGCTGACAGTGATCCTGAAATGATTAAGTAATGAGAACTAGTTAACGTTGGCTAATTGGCACTTATGCTTTAATGAATTTCATGCCCTTTACTTCCCAAACATTTGTTCCATACATTTGTAAACTTTCATCCTGCGGTGTGAGTTCTACTGTAGACATATCAGTATGTAAACATCACTGAAGCTAAGGTCTGGCTCTGACGTCGCTAGTTTTTAAATGCTGTCGCAGGTGCTGTACACAGACCCAAAGTGACTACAACATTCACTTTAAACCAGTGGTTCTAAACTGGTGGGTTGGATCCAAAAGTGGGTCACAGAGCTGTTTTGAGTGGGTTGTGAAGGTGTGTCTGAAAAACTGTGGCATAAGGCCCATGATGTAGGGAAGGTCTTTTTGTTTTACCCTGTTTTCCATGAGTGTGAGAACATTTCTGTTGTTTTCTCAAAATCTAAACCTATTTCCTGGGGGAAACAAAACGGGTTTCTCATTTTAACAGAGGTCACACCAGTTGAAAACCAGTTTAAACACCTCAAACAGAGGGATTTCTTCATCATAACATTGCAGGTCACTCTTGCAAATATGAATAACATCAAGTCTTTAACATATGCACCCTGTGAGAGGGCGCTTGGGAACTGAGTAACCCTCCATCTATCCCATCTGTACACAATAAAAAAAGAAAAACAACTCCTGCGATTTATTCGACAATAAACAAAAAGGAACAGTCGTGCTCTTGAGCAGAGCTCTCCGGGTGTGTTGAGCGCAGAAAGGCAGAGTTAGTTTCAATCTGTACTCAGACTACCTGCTGAGTTACCAGATCCCCAGCGAGTGTGAAGTGAAGCAGACTGCTTCTCTGACTCACGCTGCCTGCCACCACCTTCACGCTCCATCATGATTTATTTCATGACAGCAAGACGGCAGGCGGGACAAGTAGATTGAGACGCGACCTGCTAGCATGATTACCTGATTACGTCTTCTACAGCCTCTACCTGAGCATGTTAGGAGAACGTTAGTGAATGTAAGATATAAAAATGCTAGCTCTCTCTCACATGCACAGGCTGCCTGTCAGCGGGTCAAGGCCTCATAAAGAGTGTCAGAGCAGGCTGAAAGATGAAGAATTATGTGCCTGAGCTGTCTGTGACCTCTGCTGTTTGTCCATATGATATCGCTCAGAAAGGAGGGAACCGTGGGACGTCTGAACCTGCATACCAGTCCCAGACTATCTGAATAATGTAGTCCTGGACTCTAAAGAGCAGCTGTGTAGCTTTCTTTTTCGCCTTTCTTTCTTCACTGTATGCTCCCCGAATGAAACAAATGAACACAAACACATACACCCAGGGGCCAACGGGGAACTCCAAGTTTCCATTCATGCTTCTCATTATCAGGGCATGTCGGTATTTTATGAGGCCGTGTAAACCGCTGAATTACTGCACTTTAAAATGCATCCTGACACTATTACGCGACCATGTTGATGGAAAAGCCTTTCATTGCCAGAGCGAGGACCTAAAATGGTGGACGGACAAAGGAGCATGACTTGTTAATTATTTTTAACAGCCGGATAAAAATGATTATGAAGTAAAGCAGGATACACAAAAGGCTGAGGCCACGTCTTAAAGTGGACCCCTGTCTCTGGAGGAAAACAAACCTTCGTTAAAGTGAAGTGAGTCTTTCCTGTTTGAAGAGAGAATTTAGTTTGGATTTAACAGGCTGGACAATGTCATTAAATCATTTTGCATAAACTTCCATATTACACCATGGTTAATGCATTGCACTGATTTCTCTCCATTATTTTCAATTATGTCTGACATGTTTTATTAATTACAGGCGTAAGTGAAATCATTCATCCCAATTGTCTTTTCAGTTTAATAGACACACATTTAATTAATTGACTCTTTCAGACAGAGAGTGCTGCTGAGAAATATTACCTCGCTCCAGCCCCTGCAAGTAGACTTTTCATGCTAATGATACTTTTCTCCATAAATGCGCTCATCAAAAAGAAATTTCTACAAACAGTTGTCATCACAAGAGGAAAACATTAGCCCCTTTCAGCTTGTTAAAAATGCAGATTTTCATTTACATCTAAAATCTATTACGACTGCTGCTCACTACCAGACTCTTCTCACAGATTTGGTTCTGCTGACACATCTCTCACTGCTGAGGAATAGTGAAAATATTAAGAAGTATAAACCAGCCAGCCAGTCTCAGGGCTGTTTGTGAAGCTGGAATATTACATAATTCATGCATTTTGCAGTGAGGAAGAAAGTGTTGTGGCACAAATAGCATAATTCTGCAGTCTTTAGGGCTTTATGTAAGAAATATTTTCTCACTTAAACCAGAAGATATCGGTTTCTCGCCCTATGGGGAGCAGGAAGTAAAAACTGGTGGACTATTTAAGTCCAAATCATGAGCTTTTTTTTATTTCTAAACCTGACCCAGTTTTGTTCCCCAGAAATAACCAAAGTGTGACTGTTTTTGTCGTGTTTCTGCACCAGAACTTCTCGGTTTAGTTAGGAAAATAGCAGGAGCAGAAAGAAACGAATTACATTTACTCATGCCACTGCTGAAAACATGACTCAAGTTCAAGTACAGTTACTCTGGTTAAAATTTACTGCAGTAAAAGCAAAGGTACTGCTCTAGTTGTACAGTAAAACTTGATCTTTTCTTATTGGCAAAACAACAAGAGAAGAGATCTCCTACCAGGTTGTTAAGGTAAAGTCATATCTATATAATAAAGTTAAATACACAGCAAAATTCATCATGTTAAGTTAACTAATATAGAGTTAAATTTAACACTTTAAAAGTGTTTATATCGGTCCAGGAAGCATATAGTTAACCTACACTTTAGAAAGTGTTAAATATTTCACAGGATGACAGAGCTGCAGTAACTCCTTAAAATCTGTGGTGAGTTGGGTGTTCTCTGGAAAAAACAAAGCAGAGAGTCAACCTCAGAGCAAGGCAATGCATACCGATGAAGAATATGCACTATGTACCCTTTAATAACGCATAAAGTCAAAGGAGGAAATGCTAACTCAGTGGATGACTTCACTCATGGTGCAAATGTGTCTCACATCAAAAACAACAATCCACCAGAAATGTGACAAATAGGGATCACTGTACAACATGCAACATCCAAACACATCTAAAACTCTGCCCAAGGACATGATGGGAACTCAGCCCACACAACCCTGGATTTTGAATTTCAGAGCTCTCTTGACTCTACAGAGCTGAACTAACATCGGTGGATCAACGCTGTTGAATAACTCAGAATGGAGTTAAAATCACTCTTTCAGGGCTCAAATCAACTCAGAGACGTTTAAACCTGAGATTTCAACACTCCAGTTTTTACTGTAAAACAGCTGTTTTGGGAAGTGATGTGGAATCATTCTGCCTTAATGTGCCACTATGTAATCAATAGAGGTTGAAAACTACAAGTACAGTTACTCTGGTTAAAACGTACTGAAGTAGAAGTACTGATTTCTAAAGGTCATCAAAAAAGTATAAGTACCCAAAACAGCTACTCAATTACAGCAATCTGAGTAAATGTATTTAGTCTTTTTCCTCCCCTGAGTACAAGACTACTGTACTCGAGTAAGGCTTTTTTTCAAAGTTTATATAAGGTACTGAGTACTGATAATTTATGATCAGATGTATTTTAAAAAGTATTCCACGCAACTTCACAACAAGCCCCCTGTTGACCATTCAATACACCAAATGTGTCTGGCTTACAACATGATCCAATGTGGCATGGTTGCAGCAAAGAGAAATATCTAACTCTTTTTCAAACCTGCAAAAATGACCAATCTGTTACATAAAGAGTCAGATATGGTATCTCTCTCAGCTCTGCAACCTTTAAAAACATGTGGCAGCTATTCTCATCTGTCAGAAACAAAATGTAGTTGTAAATGTAGTCCTGTTGCACTAGCTTATCTGTTTTACTTTTGATGTTTTATGCACCTTTTTTTTCTCTTTTTCACTGTCTTTGTTAACTTGTTGAAAATTGGAGTTTCCATTTGGATGGCGCTGTTTATTAGTGAAATTAAAAATGTATGAGTGAGATATTTTTTTAAGTTCTGAGTACGATAAAATATGATCTTCCCTTATTGGCAAAAACAACGTAGGAAGCATTATCTCCAACCAGATTAGTTCAGTAAAATCACACCTAGTACACAAAAAATCTACTCAGTTGCACCTATTTGACTATTTGAGTGTTTCTTTAATTGAGTCGCCTTTCTGTGTACTTTTTACGTAGTTTTTAAAACCAGTAATTTTACTTTTACATCTGCATATTTTGAGGAAAGTATTGCTTTTAAGTCCATTTAATAAAAGAAGCCATTGCTGAGTAAAAACTAAACATTACAAGTCAAGTTCGGCAGGGATTACACATGACAGTCAGAAGTACACAACAAGGGAACGATTCCACACGACATCCAAAAACAGCTGAAGCATTTCACTTAATTATAAAGATGTAACTTCACCCAAACAACCTGGTTGGAGATTTGATATTCTCTTGTTAAAATTGCACATTTAAGAAAAGATCATATTTTATCATACAACCCCACAGATGTCATACATAGCTACTCGGTACTTTGGGTAAACTTTTACTTCTGCTTGAGCAGAATTATAGACCAGTAAATTTACCTCAACAACCCCTTAGAATTCTGGGTTAAATTAGTCACAAGCCTCCTCTCCAAAGGAGGCTGTAACTGGGAGGTATTACCAAGTTCAGGTTCACAACAGAACAGAAAGTGCAGATTTTACACCTGTTTTAATGAGGAAAAAGTCCATTTTTCCCCAGAATGTTGACTTCAAAAAAGACCCTTGGAAAGTAGGGTCATATACCTACAATAAAAAGGCTGCTACTCCTGAATGCTTCAACACACAGGCATCATCTTGGGCTTTATGACAATCCTGGCATCACTATCAGTGCTACTGCCACAGAAATAAAGGAGTAAATACAATAAAGTGCATTTTTGTAAGCTCTAGACAGAGTAGAGAACGACATTTTTGGTAAACAGTTATGTTTCTCTAAACTGACTTTCTTCCTCTAAAGCAGGGATGGCCAAACTTTTTTCCACTGAGGACCACATTGAGAAATAAACAAGGACAGTGGAGCCAATTTCATGTTCCTCCCCTTGAGGATATTTAAAACCAATGAAACCAATCTCATGTAGGTTAAGCTACATAAAGTTATTATGTCTAAATGGCTAGTTAACAGCTGACAAGGAAAATAGACAATTATTTTCAGTCAGATTTTAGGGGGTCCTGTTCAGCCCTGGCTACCGCTGGCTCCACCCCTAAAATGTTACTGGTACTGCTATTTGCTACTGTAAACCATCAAGGAGTTAAAAATCAAGATACTGTTATTTTGGTTGAAAATGTGCTCACTATTTATGGTGTTGTCCCAATTTAGTTAAACAAAAGCATAATTTAATTTTTGTCAAAATATTTGTTTACAGCAACATAGGAGCACCAGCTTGTGCTGAAACTGCAAAGTTCAACACAGTCAAGCACAATGTTCATGTTCAAATGTGGGCCATGTTTCATTTATATCAAGAATTTGCTGATCAAAAATGGACTGTCGGCTGCATTTGGCCCCCGGGCCATAGTTTGGACACCCCTGCTCTAAAGTAAGTGACATGACTTAATAAAGGCTCTGATGTTTAATGCATCAAATGTATTTCCAATTGAAATTTTATCCGACATATGTAAATAAAGGGGGCAGGATTCTACTGGTGATATTTTAAGACAAGACAACTCTTTTTGCAGAAACTTAAAGCTGATAATCACGGATATTCAAAATTTGGGCCACATTTTTCAAAAAGCCTCATAAACTTGTTCGTTGCACAGATTTGGTAACAAGTGGGTCTCGCTCTCACAGCCTTTCTGGTAGATTCTTAATTCTCTCTTTATTTGACCGGCGCTATCATCAAAGCCGATTCCAATCTATTCAATCTACCGATAGCCTTGGGGTTTTTGTGCCTGTGCGCACTAGTGTGTACGCTCATGTGCATGTGTCTATTTGCATATTTGCATTCCTGTTTCGCAGTGCATGTGTGTGTGTGCGTTTGCGCGCGAGTGTGTGCACATATGTTGCGTGAGCGTCTCGGTGACAGTATAGCAGAGGCAGGAGCAAGCTGTTTGGTCGGCGCGGTGCTGACAATAAAAGGTGGCAGAGCAGTCAAAACAAGCCCTGTTCTTCCAGGCTGGGCCAAAGAGCTGCTGAAGAGGTTCTTTTGACGCGCCCTTAATGTGGTAAAGTGATCTCCTTTACAATTGGGACACTCCAAGAGGCCATCCCTGACAAGCAGAGCAAAACAGACTCCCTCCCCTCTGCCACAGCCTTGTCTCTTCCCATCTAACCCTCTTGGCCTGGATCCTGGAAGTCTGTGAATATCTGGAAACATTCAGGGTGAATAGCCCAAAAGAGCAAACTATCTAACGTGAAAGTTTACAAGAGCTTTGGGTACAAAGTGCAGACTTTCAGACGTACTTTGACTGTTTGGTACTAATTTTTTTGCAGATGACACCTTGCTAATCTCACATTTCTAGCATTCTCGCCACCATTTCGGTAGCGACTTCCTACAGTTATTATGGTTCATTTGGGGGTTATATGTGTGGCCTAGGTTGCAAAAAGCCAGACACTGCTCCGAACACGACAGCAGAGCCCAGTTGGCCTTGTGACAATTTGGCCGACAATACTAGCAGACTTAGCACTCACTTTTTACAAGGGCTGCCTCAAATTGCTTCTCTTTCTCTCTCTCTCTCTGCGGTACTCGCAAAAAAAAGGAGAGTGGCAAATTGAAACTAAACTTTATTGGAGCCAGACATAGTCCGTAATAAGTATGGTTGCCCTGATCCAAATAAATAATCACCATCAAAGGAGCCGTCTGAAACACAGATTTGACCGTTCTGACTAAAGCTTCCCCGCTGAAATGGAACTCTGAGGCTGAAATGAAAAGGGGATTTCTTTTCTTCTTCTCGCCTATTCTTACTCTTCCTCCTTTCTCTCCCTTACTGCTTCTTCTCCTTGTCTGTTGAAACATGTGGTCAGCTGTTATGCTTCCATGTGGTCAGATGATCAAAGCCGGGGAGCAGCGGTAATTGTCCCCCGCTGAAGCCCTGCCCCGGCTGGGATCAGGGTCCCAGCAGGTGGGGGGGACAGCCATGAGAACGGAGGGAGAGGGTGGAGGAACGCAAGAGGCCCTGCCTGGCAGAAATAAAGACTTCCTAAGGGCTGCTCTCTGACAACAGAGCCCCAAAGGGAGAGTGAAAAATGAAGCCTCCACACATTTCAGAGGGGTTTTCACTCAGGGAATGGGGCCGCCACTGGGGTGAACATTAGGCAGAGAGGGCAAGATGGAAAGCATAAGAGAATAGGATTATAATATTTGCTCAGAGCGCAGAGGAACAATTGTGCGCCCATTTCACAGTGTCCTTAGAACTGAGTCTGTGTCGAATCCGAGGAGAGTTTTTTTTGATGGTTCATGAAATATGGATGCTGTTTATTTCACCTGCTAACCCTGACTTCTCTGGTCGAGCACCTCAAACACTATCGCTGGCGAAAACACTACAGAAATAAACTTGGCAACCTTTCTTGTAGAACACACATCTACACGGGCCACTGACATGGATGTAAACACAAGAAAAGTCAACTCTATCCTCCCACGAGCAAGCCAACAAACACATTATTACCATACACAAACACACACCGAGGTGGGGAACGAGCACGCATACCTCGGCTGGTCAGTGTTTACCTGAAGACCAGAGGGAGCTGTGAAAGCTCACAAGTCGGCCTACTTTGCATGTACATGGGAGCCCGCAAAACACTTCTCACTGCTGTCCGTCATTTTGATTGCCCAGCACGACTCCTCCGCCCTAAACCTCCCAGCACCCCCACCTCACTGAAACCCCCCCTCGCTCCCTGGCCAGATGGCTTTTTTTTTTTTTTTTTAACTGTCTGTGGGCTCTTGCACCTCTGCTCTACCACACTAAATCCCTGAGATGGCTGGGTTGAGTGGAGCTCTGCGTGGACAAATGGTTCGGAGGTAGCAGAGCAAATAAAACGGATTAAGAGGAGTCTTTTCACAGATACTTCAAAACTATTTTGGCGCTGAGCCATGAACCCCCCATCCTTCAATACTCCCCCTTCGATAGGAAGAAAAATCAGACACCCACAAAGACATTTTTTCAGAGCATACTGACATTGTCTCCTTGGAGCTCTTTGAAAAGATTATGTATTATATTCACATAAAACACTATATCACCCCTGTCAGAAATACAGCGGTTCATTCATGACCTTATATGACAGCTACTCATTTGCATTTTTTGTGCCACTTCAAAATTAGGATTTCTAAATATTGCACCCAAGTCAGGGTGCAGAAGCCTGTGTGCAGGCGACTGTTGCATAAGGAAGTGCTGCAGAATTTTAATCCAATAATGCAACCGTGACATAAAGCAACTACAGAAGACTCCCAGCCTCATAACTCAACCCTTTCGCATTGCAGGAAGAGAAATTATGCACACGTTTTCTGACTAAACAAGTGTTTTAGAGTAGAAATAAAAAGCCTGAGATGACATAACTTAATGCACATTTCCAATGTGGAGAGTGACTCATGCCCGTCCATTTATATAAAGACCATCATTTTCCTAAATGCTGCGTGTTACAGCTGCCTGGCATTGATTGAATGCTTTCAGTTCTTTCCTCTGGAGTTTAAACAGGTTTTCTGCCTCATTATATAGAAAAAAAAAACAGTTACTTTAAAGCACACTTTAAACCATTTGAACTGTAAAGTGCAATACAGCCAGCGTTAGAACACGGTGCATCAATAGAGGCTGATATGAAGGAAATCCAAATGTCACCTCTTGGCTCTATCCAGCCAAAGGTTAGATTCTTGACTCCCCGCTGTCTCCTGTCATTAGGTTGCCTAGCAACGGCCTGCAAGCTATAATTAGCTTAGCAAAATTAAGATTTCCATTTTGTTAACACAAAAACACTTATCTGAAAAGTGTCACATGCTCACTGAAAGACATTCCAAAGGCATGCATTGAATTATGAGTGATTTTTTTTCCTTTTTCTTCTCCAGACTTGGCGTGCTATGGCTGTGGCTGCAGAGTGAGACGTACAGCTGTTATGGCAGACCTAATGACAAATCATATGATGTGGCATGACTGTGAGCATCTGTCAAGTGTTGTTCTCATATGTTTAGAATACTAATTTAGAAATAGACCAACAGACCCTGCATATTTTCTCATCTTTATTGTGCACCAGGGATGTAAGGATATATCCTGAATCAGCTAAAATTAATATAAACGAGGAACAAAGCAACTGTACAATCAGGAAGCGATTCAATACGCTCACCGGCACATCAGATTGAGAGATTAGGGCATGTAATGGGGGACAAACTGAAGCACAAGACACAACAGTTTTGGATTTTATTGAAAATCTGTACATATTTATGTTTGTTCTTTATGGCACCAGTTCCAAACGGGTACACCCAAGAAGTCTCCTGAGAGGAATTGAGGACAATAGGAGCAACGGTGGGGTGTGCAAATCAAGACAGACAGACATGGCAACAATTATAGTAGTAAAATAAAGGAGGATTTAAATCAATTCAGCACGGTTTGTGTTGTGATACTCTGCTTACAGTGTAGGGGTTGCTGTCTGCATTTAACCCCGTTTACTCAACGTCATAAACTCTCTACCTCTGAGCTGAGAGCAGCAGGTAAATGCAACAGTCATGGCAGGAGCGGAAGACAACTGTAAGAAGTAGACACGTCATCATGTTTCAAGTCAGAGGTCCAAACACTAATGTGTTCACATCAGACACAATGAGGTCATTCACACTAGTGTAAACATGCTAGTGGACACAGGTTTGCCACGAGTTTGCCAATCAACATGGATATCCTCCGGTGACGTGTTTCACATACAGCACCAGAGTAACTCCCAAGGACCAACCTGGAGGTAGGAGGCTCATTTAACCAGAAAATGGAGGAGAAACTTGTAGAGTCTGTCTGTGGCTACCCTGAACTATACAACACAATGTGCCTGTTCAATCAGCAAAGGAATAAAAAAGAGCTCGCTTGGAGGAGAGTGAGTAAGGGAGTCGGATTGCATGGTAAACTTTTGTCCGTCACTTTATTGTGGCAGGTATTTTTGTTGACAACTGACTAAAATGCTGCACAAACGTGTGATTTGATGCATGACTGGAGCGAGTTATTCACACGAATTTGGAAAGTTTAATCAAATAAACTTCCTATATTTGTACGTTCAGGTACACGTGAGTAGGCAATTATACGTTAGGTGCAAACACAATATCAGAGATGCAGATAGAGTTTTAACAACAACAGACGGCTGGGCCTCTGACAATCAAGGATCACCTATTTACAAAGGAGTGTGAGCAAATTTTGTTTTGCAAACCCATCTGGAGAAAACAATGTTGTTGTCATCAATAATGAACACACTTCAACTGCTTAATCTGGGCAACCAAGCCAATTGGCATGAACCCTACATCAGCCATTTACTGGTACTCTCACTCGTTCCAGTAAACCAAAAGGAAGATCATTCTGTAGAAGAAAAGCGTGAAATGGCGCAGTATGTTGCAAAAGGTATGAAAACACTGGATATTTTGTAAAGCTATATTTAAGCCACCTATATTTTTTCACTGCTGGATGCTATGCTACACTGGATGGTCCAGATGGATGGAGTTCTTGATGGTTGGTGTATGGCCACCATGTCCCAACAAAGCTGCAACGTCAGAAAGGAGGTAGTGGAGTGATGTTTTGGGCTGGAAGTGAGTTGGTAGGTCCCTTTAAGGGGCCTGAAGGTGTCAGAATGACCTCAGCAAAATATGGTGAGGTTCTTATTGCCCATTTCCTACCATGGCATAAAAAGAAGAACCATGCCTTCTGGATTAAAATGATTTTTGTGCAAGAGAACGCACCAACCCATGCTGCAAAAACTCCCAGGGTCCTTGGCTGCTATGGGCATAAAGGGAAAAAAACCCCGGTGTGGCCATCATCCTTAAAAGGAAGCTCTTTGAGGGTGGACAGCAGTTTAACTCAAAACAGCAGCTCTGGGAGGCAATTCTGGTGTCCCCAAAGGAAACTATACATGGACTTACAAGTTTTACTTTTTCTATTTTAAAGATAGTTCCAAAAGATACATTTTCAGCCGAACTATTTTCAAGGTAATGAAAATCAAGTGTGCAGTTTTCTTGCTTTTTGAGTCAGAAAGTAACATTAAAATTGAAAAGACTTCTTTGTTTACAAAAAACTTAAGATGAAATCTATTTTCAAAATATTTTATTGGAAAGTGAATTAAAGGAAATTAATTCACACTTTGATTTTATAATTCTCTTTAAAGAAAAATCTGGATTTGATTGGAATCACAGGTTGACTGGATCCTCGCACTCCTGTTGAGCACTCAACCTGCAGCAGCAAAGTCCTACAGGAGCAATAAACATTTATTTCTCCCTTAACTTCTTCTGTGCATCCACCCACACATAAAGGCACAGGCTGGAGCTTTATTTAATATACCTCACTGCTACAATACAGTTTCAGCTGCACAGAAACAAAGCGAGGATGTTAACAGCATCAACGCCAAGCCACAGCCGCACTTAACCTCTCTTCTCAACTACGGTGTAGCTACTCCATCCTGCTACGTCCGTCATCAATCCTTCCATCATTTCATCCATCAGTGCTCCCACAGGAGCCAGCTGGGTAGTTATGACTTAAAGCGGGGAACAGCGACACTGGCTCCTGCTGACGTGTTAGCAGGCAGCGACGGCAGGGTCACCAGGATCACTCAATTAGCAGGAGAGAAAAAAGACCCAGCAGGGTCCACCCAGCATCCCCTAACCCCTACAATATTAGCCACCATGAGCAGGGCCCCGCCAGCCGCCACCAACCTGTGTGTGCTGCAAGCCCTCATAGACCCATCAGTGTCTGACAGTTTTAATAGCTGAACAAGGATTTTCTGTGCTAATATTTACATTTAACATCAACACCAACATTTTCAACACGTCTCATTCATGAATGCTCTAGTTAACTCAAATACAAGCATGCAGATCATTATGTCATAAGAAAAGATTTCCCTTTATGTATTTTTTACATGCAGTTTTAAAACCAAGAATTCAACGGTGCATTTAATTTTAACAACTTAAACAGAAATAGCTTTTAAAATTGGCAGAATTTCACAGATTTCATGGAAATCACAAGGCTGTAGTTATGAAAAGTCAAACCTTTATTCTTCTGTAAAAATATTTAATGCTTGATAAATTAATTGAGATTGGTTAAGGTTTTCAAGTGACTTTATGAGCGTTACACTAAGACTTAAACAGGAGAGGCCCCAGGGAAAGATGGATGGGCCCTTCTCCATTTAGCCCAAACAGTTCAAGCAATCTCTCCTCTGGTAACAAAGCCAGAGATCTATGGGACAGGACAGACCCAAATCTGGAATATAAATCCCCCAACAGTTCTTACTCATCACCTCCTAAAGGAGCAGAGTGGCTCAGTGACTCCTCACATCTAAATATTTTAACAGGCCAGGTGTAACCTTTAACAATGAAAAATATATGCTCACTCTTGGTGCAATATCTATTCTGCTGCTACAGATCATAAATATTCAGTCATTGCACGCCATTTTACCACACAGTAAAATTAATGGTCTTGATTTGCCTACATAAATGTACTTCATTTTATTGATATGGAGACATTCTGGGGCTTTAGGAGGACTTCCCTATGGACTTTAATATACAATAAGACCTTTCTGATGCTATTTTATTTACTTTTGACCATTCATTTTTATTCAAAGTACAAATCTTAAACATTGACAGTAATTTCAGACAAACACTCAACTTATATTCACACCAGTGCTGTTTATTTCTCAAGGTCCCTTGGGGAAGAAGCCCCAGGTTACCGTCTACCTTGGCTGCTGGTAAAACCACTAATGCCTTAGATACAAGCTGTGGGCGCCTCAACATGACCTAAAATATGTTCCTCAGACGTTACCTGCCTCACAAATTAACAGTATAGAATGTTTATGTTCTAACAATAAAAATTTATAATACAAAAAATAATAATGATAAGATAAAATAACAGTACTAATAACAGTGATAATAACAATGACAACAAGAAAAGCAGTCGGAGAGCGCAGACCTCCGCCATTAGCCCTATCTCCTAATAGTACAGAATCCTTTAAAAATTCCTGGATCCAGACAGTGATCCGGATCACTCCCAAAATCTAATCAGTTCTTCCTTATGCCCTTTCTGACATTTCCTGAAAATTTCATCAAATCCGTCCATAACTTTTTGAGTTATGTTGCTAACAAACAAACTAACTAACAACCTAACAAACCCTGCCAAACACATAACCTCCTTGGCCGAGGTAATAACAATAACAATAGCAAAAATAATCAGACATTAATAATAATAAGTTTGTTAGTTGGTATAAGTAAATTAATAAATAAATAAACAAATGAAAGAAAATGATAATAATTAACAAAAATTATTATATTATTGTTATTGCTATTATTATTATTATTATTTATTAATAACAACTGCATGTCTGTTGGATCCTGGCATCATAGCTAACCATACTTTCTAAACATTCTGTGCCCATATTTATTTGCCTTTTTTTTGCCACTTTTTGGCTATTTCTGAACATCTTTTGCCATTTTTTTCTTATTTCTGCCCCTTCTTGCTGGTGTTCACCCATTTTTGTCACTTTTTTCCTATTTCTATTACATCTTTATGCAATTTGAACCAATTATTGCCATTATTTTTATTTATTTAACCCATTTCTTGCAAGTTTTTGACAGTTTTTCCCAGTTCTGTTGCATTTAACCCATCCTATGCAACTTTTCACCCATTTTTTTGCCACATTTGCCATTTGTTGCCTCTTTTGACCCATTTCTATCACACTTCATAACCCCTATTTGTCCGTATTTGCAAATACTTTTTGTCTTTTTTGCCAATTTCTTTCTACCGTTTTGCCAACTTGAGCTGCCATTTGCCATGTTTGCGTTTTTCACTACATTTTGTTTATTTCTTTTACTTTTTGCTGCTTCTTGCCCATTTTGTCACTTTTTAAACCACTTTGTCTTTTTTATATTACAACTTTTCACCCAATTTTTCTGCTCTTGCCACTTTGTTGTTTTAGCAAATGTGTGCTTCATTTTACCAATTTTTGCTGGTTTTTGACACTTTCTGCCCATTTATTCCCACTTTCTGTAAGTTTTTTTTTCCCATTTTGAAATTTTTTGCTTTTTTTTTGCCACTTGAACCGATTATTGCCATTATTTTTTACTAATTCAACCCATTCTTGTTACTTTTCACCCATTTTTTGGTATCTTATCACAATTGTCTACTTATTCAATGTATTTCCAAAAAAGTTGTTTCAATTTACTCTATTTTATTTTCTGCCATTTTATTACCTGACATTTGTTCATATAATGGCCTCGCTATAAAGTCTGGCTAATAGTTTGTTACGCCCAACCACATTGTTAACATTAAAAATAAAAAGTTAATCTGTTTTCATAAAAGGGGTCTCTTACAGCATAAATCAATTAAATTCACATTTTGTTGCTTTGATAAGAGTTATTATATTTCAGGTTAAATATAAAACATGGTTATGACAGCTTAACTTTACCATTGACCATGATTCTCCTGACCTCCATGGCCCCCATATTTGGCTGGGTCCCAGAAAGCTCTCCCCTTTATCCCTCTTTATGGGCGGCTTCGCAGATAGCCACATTTAGCTTGTTTGCTGTAAAGTTGTGTTTGACTGCACTGGACTTCTGCGAGTGAAGATCCGGGTAGTCATGAACAGAATCTGCTAGTGTATGGTGTATGTATAAGAACCAACCGGTTAGATCTGTCATTGTTTGTCATCATGTGTCACATTTTCAGTATCAGTGAGGATTTTAGTTTTAGAGAGTGCCAGACTCAAGATTTCTCCACAACACACAGATGTGCTCTCACACATGCAGGTATCTGTATGCATATGCATCCTGCGCGCATGTGTCTTTGTGTCTTTCTTCATCCGTCTACTTTTTTCTCATCCTCTGTCTGTCAGTCTGTCAGGCCATCTGTGTGTATTTCCCCTCCGTGGCAACCTGCCTGCTCGCATTTCTCTCCCCCCTTACCATCCTATTCACAGCAAAATGACTCCTGTCTCCATCAGAGCTGGATATTCCTCACAGCAAAGAATGCACATAACCCTGCGAGTGTTTTATGTGTGCCCATGTTGAACGGATGCATTTAAAGTTGAGGATGCTGAAGTTAAAGAGGTATCGCCAGAGACAGAGGTGTCAGTGAGAATGGCATCATTGTTAATTAGGACATTCCCCTTGATGGGATTCCACCTCAGCCTCCATATGTAGGCCAGTAGTAACATAAAATACCTGCCTTTGATTATGAGAGAATACAAACACAAAGATTTGCATGTGCACACGTACTACACACAAGTTTAGTACAAGAGTACTATAGTGAAACAGAGATGGAAATAAAAAGATTTAGAGACTTAAAAAAGAAAACATCTCTCTTGAGTCTTTCAAAGGCTTTGTCTCAGAGATGTGTGTATGCAAGTGTGTGAAATCACATGACCACTTGTGTGCATGTGCATGTGTGTGTGTGTACAGTTCTAAGCAAGTCCTGAATCCATGGAGGGGTTTTGGGAGGATGATAAGACTCTTTAAGCTTCCAGCATCCTTGAAGTGCTTGTATCGAGTTCTTTCCCTCAGCGATCGCTGGATTTCACTGTCACTCACTTCCAACTATTCAGGCAAAAAAAAAATGATATTTTTCCAAGAACATTCAAAACAGAAACAACAACAACAACAACCAGAGCTGTGATGTCTCACAGGAGGGCAAAGATTACAGAGTGGCAGCTGTCGGTTGCAGGGGGAAAACACAAAGTCCAACATTTCTCCATTTTTTATATCATTGTTTTTCACCATTTCTGAAATAGAGGAGGTGGGGGTTGGAACACATGCACACTGCAAGCCTCAATGCTAAATTTGGAGTTATTGCTCTGATCTATGTGTGGCTGTTGACATAATATTGTGGCAAAGACATGACAGGAAGCCCCTGTTGCAAACATGGAGGCCACTGAAGTCAACAGGACTAGTTTCATCTATTAGATAATGTGCAGCCTTTAGCACAGGCACCCATATAAAGTCCACTGCAGGTTCAAAGCCCAGTCCCAGCGCTGTTTGGTGCATGTCCTCCCAACTGTCACTCTTCATACTTCCGGTCCCTCTCTAGCGGTCAAAAACAGGGTGTACTTTATTATTTCAAGCAGATTGTGTAACAGTCACGGTGGATTGTCAGCTCACACTGTGCATCTGAATCAATTACAATGCATGACCAATGCACATGATTTATGTGCTCACGGTCTGAAGGTTTGGCATAACCCAAGAGCTCTTACTGTACAAGTGAAATCAGGACAGACTGTGACAATGTCAATAAAGTTTTCTTTGAAACTTCCACAGCTGGAGGTTAGTCATGTCTATCTGTGGCCTTGTTCACACCGAGATGGGTATTTTTGAAAACAGAGGCTGTCCTTTTCCATTCCGTCCATCCATTGGATGGATGCATGGATGCATGAATGGATGCATGTATAATTTAGGACAGACAGACAGATGGACGGGTGGACGGACGGACGGACAGATGGATGGATGGATGGATGGATGATGCATGGCTGCAACGATGGATGGATGGATGGCTGCAACAATGGATGGATGGATGGATGGATAGAAGAGTGGACGAATGGATGGATGGATGATGCATGGCTGCAATGATAGATGATGGATGGATGGATGGATGCATGGATGGATGGATGCATAGATGGATGCATGGTTGCATGGATGGATGCATAGATGGATGCATGGTTGCATGGATGGATGCATGGATGGATGGATGGATCTTGGATGGATGCATAGATGGATGCATGGTTGCATGGATGGATGAATGCATGAATGAATGGATGATGGATGGCTGCAATGACAGATGGATGGATGGATGGAGGAATGGATACAAGGATGGATGCATGGATGATGCATGCATGCATGGATGGATGGATTTTGGTTGGATGGATGGATGGATGGATGGATGGATGTTGGATGGATGCATGGTTGGATGGATGTATGGATGATGGTTGCATGAATGATATTGGACAGATGGATGGATTAATGCATGAAGGCATGGATGATATTGGATGGATGGATGGAAGGATTGTTGGATGGAGGCATGGAGGGATGGATTTATTATCTGTCTAAGAAGTGACAGTGACCCACCAACACCCCTTGAATAAGCAATCACAACCCTGAATCCAGAAATTTTTCAACCCCTTAAATTTAAAATATCTAATTTAATGAAGAACACTGAAATTCTTTCATAAATGGAACAAAGCATGACTGAAAGGACAGGCAAATCATTGTAAAAGCTCTAAACTAACACGCGTTAATACATAGTATTTTATCAAGTTTCCCACGGTAAGGCATACATTTTGGTTGTCTTCTTTATGTTTGAGAAATTAAACATTACAATTAAAAAAACTTGTTTACTTTCCCTGTGAAAAGGAGTTAAGTTTTAGTTTGGATCTTGAGGAAAACATCCCAAATATACTCATTACCACAAGGGAATAACATTAATCTATCTGCATAGACCTTCCATATGGACTTAAAGCTACATTTTTTTCTAGGCACACCTTAGTGACCCACTAAAAACAGCTCTGCAACCCACTTTTGGGTCCAACCAGTTGAGAACCACTGCCCTTGGGGGTCCTTGACCCAGGTTGGGAACCAATGCTGTATTATGGGGCTCTGAGGTTTATGACAAATCTTAAGGCCCTAACTCAGCAGTGTAATCTGTATGATGGAGTTGGATGGCCTTTATTGACCACTTTTTGACTAAATCATTGGCATATCCATATTTATAAGACTGTACTCAGTCTGTTTCCCCCGTACATGTGGGATTTTATTCATGTGCTTGAAGCTACAGTCTTCTCTGTGACTCAGTCACAAGATTTACTTTTGCAATCTGTTCCCAAAGTCTGTCTGGAAGTGGGTAAAAGGAGTTTCAGGTATGCTGCTCCTGCAGCCTCTTCTCCAGGAGACTTTATGTCTGGAGGAGCCAGTCTCTTTAAATGTTTTTTAAAGTAGATTAAAAGCATTGGTGGAAGATGCATCAGGCTACAGATGTTTGACTGATGACTTCTCTGCTCTGTGACTCAGGATTTGGTTGATCTGTGTCAGTAATTGTTGTTATGCTCATGTCTGTAACTCTGCTAATTGTGCTTCATGGTCAGGACACCCTTATAGATAAGGTTTTTCATCACAGGGTTTTTCTGGTTAGATATTTCAAATAAATAAATAAATATTGTGACAGTTTATTACCTTCATATTAATTTCACTCATAGTTCAGCACATTCAAGTTGTCACAAATGAGTAGCAATGGAAATACTCGTCATCAGAGGACATAGTGTGGCAGTTTTATCATGCATGCAATCTCATGCATGGAGATTTTTCCTGAACGTTACTTGCTGCATGCATACATCAGCTCACCCTGACCTTGCATGGGATTTTTTGCTAAAGAAGTGGCGGGAAAAAACAAGGGAGTGGTGGCCTTTTGAGTTCACGCTTGCTCTTCACCCTGATTTTTTTCTGAGAATTTTCCAGAGATTGGTGTATGTGTGAAAGCTCTAAAAGCATCTGCTACAAGATGAGTTAGAAACATGTAATCTAGAGTGGATTTAGATTAGTAAAACCTCCAATATGACTGTACAGACTGAGGTTGAATTTGGCAAATGTAGCCCTATATTTGATTATGAACGACTTGTTAAAATGCTCCAAATCTTAACTGAATTGAGATTTAACTTGCAGTTCAAACAGATGGATAAAACAATCCTTAATGACCCTGTTGCTCTCAGTTTGGAGGTTGCAAAAGTTATCTGGCTCTCTGACTCAGACATGAGGTATGTTAACGGAAGAAAAAAAGAGCAAATGAGCTGCATAAAGGCAGCTTGAGACAAAAGGCCTCCAGAGGAAGTCTCCATAAAGGAAGTTAAGATTGTATTTATCAAATATGCATTCAATCAAACAGTAAAATTCTCTGACCATGCACATTTAAAGGAGACAAATGTAAAACAAAGAGAAGGTGCAACAACTGGCACAACAGTTCACACGCCCCTCACAGCTGCAGCCATTCAGTAGATAAATACACTCATCAGCCGAATAAACACGTCTCTGAGAACAATAAACTTTATGTCTCACTGCATTTGCAAGGTGAAATTTAAATTCCAAGTTTGTTTTTCTTCACAGTCCTCCTCCCCCACACAGGTATCACCAGTTTACACTTCACTAATGGTTCCCTTTTGGTGCTCATTAATTGCCCAATGATTATCTTTGCACTCTGCAAACAGTCACACGTCACCTTGTGGCACCGAGGAGCTGACAAACTGGCCAATGAAAGGCTGGTTTGGAAGGAAGGGACTGGGAACAGCGGGGGCAGGTTGATAAAAAAAATATCCGGATGAAGTTGGTCACAGAAACAGGCCGATAAAAAAAAAGGATTGGTGGTGATTTACAGGTCAGGAGGAGGTGAGAGTGAGATGGCTGGGGTGTGAAAACTAAGGCAACAATCACCAATCAGCCAATAACATTTAAACGTGTTATATGTTGGTTAATACCAAGTGTTTGAAGATCAGTGATGTTGATCACTGTGCATTAGCTGCAGAGCTGCATTGGGCACCAATATACTAAGTTTAGCATAGAGCCGGGGGACACAACCAGGCTAACTATGAGCTTAGTTAACGGCATAATGGCAAGTCAAAGGCAGTCCTGGTATTAGACCTGACAATTACATCCTTGAAAAAACAGGTCAGATGAGTCTGTTTGATATCAGACCTTGATATCAGTCCCAGCCCTTCTAGATTCTGATATCAAACAGACTCATCTGACCTGTTTTTTCAAGGGTGTAATTGTCAGGTCTAGATTCTGATTGGTCAGTGAGGAAGACATGGCAATGATGAGTGTAATGCTGTTCTAAAAGCTGAACTATTTTGAACTAAGAGTGCTGTGAGCACAGACACAAACAGCTGATGTTGGGGTTTTTTTGCGCTGAAAATACTGGACTGCTTTGTCTCTGTATTAGTCAGTGTAAATTACAGCAGCTGACACAGACCCATGAAGTGGCAGTACGCCACATCATTATTTCAATCAAATAAATCACATGGAAGCCAGATGCTGAAATGTCAATGTTGATATGCAACGCTAAAATTATTTTCCCAGAGTTGATGTGATTGGCTGGTTGTCTGGACTCACACCCTAGGGGGTTTCCAGACACATCAGACACATTAACTAAAACGAACATTTCCATATAATATTGATCATGAGTAGCAGTTTATCTTAACAGCCTAAATATTGATTGTCAAAAGCAAAATTTGTCATTTTAATCAAAAATCTTTTAATGAAATAATGTGGGGCTACATGGAGGCTAAAATTCTGGAGGGCTAAGCTGGAGTGGGATCAGTTGGTAATAAAGTAAAAATGGAAAGAATGATGTCATACACTCCTGTCCGAAACTCCTATAGATAAATGCCTCATTAGAATTTTCTGTAGCTTTCCAAATGATCCAAAGTCAAACAGACTATATCTGACACAGTGGCCTAAGTATGTTAGGGTTAATGCCCGACCAGGTGTCTGCTTATTAGGGATTAATGGACGACCCGGTGGCCTGAACTGTTCGATGTGTAGCTGGTATCATGTTTGTCCTCTCATCTAACAGCTGTGGTGCATTCATTTGGAAGTGTACGATTTTTTGACTAGAACTACTTGAGAACTTCCATGGGTGTCCAAAATATGAAAAGTTAATTGACACTGATGGACCTCCCTGAGCCAATCAGAAACGAGTATTCACCAAGACCATGGTATAATTATAGTTAAAAGAGCTGCTTTTGTTAAATGTACCTATGTTGTAATCATTAGCAGGCTTTTATGTCTCCCTGCCCTTCACAGATTAGCACCTTCGCCTTTATGTTCCTAAATAGTAATAGAGGACCATTTTAAGACAGTGAATTTTCAGATTTACATTAATAATACAAAACAAAGATTTTGTTTTGGTTATACTATGTAAATAACCTGACACGCCATCTGGAAAACCTTCGATAGATGGTGTTTGGGTAGAGACAAAGGGCAGAGCCTTTGAAAAAACTCGGAGGGTGATTGGATGAACGTTCTGTCTGTCATATCTTTACGGGTCAATCAGAGCAACAAAACACGTGACGTAGCCGCTACCGAGGAGTAAACTCCATAGAGAACTGCATAACTCGAACCATGGCGACTGTAGACATGTCAGTACACGGCTTTTGTCATTTTTGAAAAGAAAACAACTCACTGCTGTTCTTTGTTCTTCTTTTAACGAAGAAATGTCGTCAAGTTCTGATTAAACTTACGCTATAGCAGCATCCACGCTAATGTCTTGCACCATAATTGCAACGGCCTCTTTTTGCTGCTTGCTTACGTCACGACTCGGCCGCACCCGAAAGTACTGCCCCTCAATGCTGATTGGTCCTGTCACTTTCTAACCAGGCCTAAACGGTTCAGACGGGAGCTTTGATAGATGGATTCACCAGTGAGAAACACGGAAACGGGCGTGCCCATCTGCTTTGCAAGGTTACTGTGTAACTGTTTTACCAATAAAGTTTTGAATGCTACTTTAAAGAATAGTATGGGCCCTTTCCCCACCATTGAAATCACATTTTTGTTCATGGATTAATCCTCCCAAAAACAATCTTGGCCTCCTGCATTTTCAACCTCAACAGCTTTTTGATGTCCCTTTTTAGACCCAGCATGTTCTCATCCAACCCTCTGCAAGGAAGCAAGGAAACCCATTTTATAAAGAGTGTTATTTTTCATAAAATGTGGGATTATTTTCATATTTTGCAATTTTATGTATCTGCAGATCATGCATGGCTTAGAATACTTGTTTTACAAATCTAAAGGCTTTTTGTTTAAAAAAATAATCTATCCTGCTTGGCTGAGAAGGGAAAGCACTGAGAAACTCGAATATTAGCAAGTATATTTTTCACTCATTGCATTTTATTCAAGCTGCATCACTAAGCAGGCACGGTGAGGATGTGAAATAAAAATAATACTCAAATGATTGGAAATAAGCAAAAAAAACCATCAAAAACAAAAAGCACCGACCAATGGGGCAACCAAAATGTGATCAAGTGTGATGAAATGAGCTGTACCAACTAATTTAGACATGGATGTCCCATTTCAGAATACTTTAAGTAATTTCCTGTCCCACTGGCACTGTTTTAGTTACAACAAGTGGTTTAGTCCTAATTTTTGTTTTTACAAACTAAAAAAAAGCTTTATCTGAACTTCTATTGTTTGTTTTATTTTATTTAGATTTATTTAACCAGGAAAGCCTCATTTAGATTACAAATCTCATTTACAAGAGTGCCCTGGCCAAGACGAGCAGCAGCACATTCACAGAGTTGCAAACATGAAACATACAAACATAAAAAAAACTACAAGGCACAGATCAAACAATCCCGAGTCACAGATCATTAAGTCATCAGTCAAACATCTACATCCTGGGGTTGCTTTCATATTCCTCGCAATGAGGATTTTAAAGTAAGACTAATCCAATGTAAGTTAACACATGCTTAGTGATTAAGTATGCCTAATTGTAAAATAGTAAAATAGTAAAATAGCTTAGCCCTCCAGAATAGTTAGTGCCTGACAGGGCAAATAAACAGCCATTTTCAGGATTTTGGGAAGCCAATAAGAATTCAGGGGGCCCTGTTTAGCCCTGGCTACCTCTGGCTCTGCCCCGAAAAGTTATTGGTGCTGCTATTTGCTGTGATAATCCATCAAGACGTTATCAATCAAGATATCTCCTTGTCAAAATGTTTGTTTACAGAATTAACATGGTAGCACTGCCTTGTACTGAAAACAAGAAGTACAATAGAGTTAAGCACAAGCCTCATGATTAAATATTTCATTTTGTCTGTAGAATTTGCTGCGGGCCAATCAAAAGTAGGCCATGGGCCATAGTTTGGAAACCCCTGCCTTAAGGCTTATGATAAGTAAAACATGATAAAGTATACTTGCAGATGCAGGCACTGATAGCCAAGTGTTTACGTCTGTGCACCCCATGTACAGAGGCTGTTGTTCTTGAAGGGGGCAGACTGGGTTCAAATCCTTTACCAAGTTAATTCCCACACACTCTTTTCCAAATTTTAACTCCACCACTGTTCTGTCTGAATAAAGGCATAAAAGTCCCAAAATAAAAAAAAAAAAAAAACACACTTGCTAAGATTGCTATAATGAGTGGAGTCAGTAAAACTGAGAGCAAACACTCTAAAAACAGCCTTTAAACAGAGCCGTGACATTGCTCCTGCAGAAGTATTGATGCAAAGGGCTGAGAGTGAGGGGCTGGGGGGGTCGGGGGTGCATGGCACCTCTGTCTGTTGACACTACACGTGTGTAGTATTTAATTAGCTGTAATCCAATTGAAGCCAACAGCTTCCTGTTAAGAGAGGTGCAAAGGGTTGAAATAAACAGCTTACAAGACCATTAAACACTAAAGATGCTGTCTACAGTCTATAGGAGGCCACACCTCTGACCTTATAGGCACATTTGGCATCAGTCCTCTCCTCAGGTGTGACCTGACCTCTGGAGGCTGCTTTAGCCATGCTTCATGAGTTTGTTGCAAAAGCAGACAAGAATAAGACATGCTAGAAGATTAAAGATGATATTTTTGATCATCCCAACTCACTTTACTGTAAAATGTTGTTTTGGATGAGATCAAAAGGTGTGGCTAGCACGTGTTTGTCATTAGAACCCCAGCACACACACACCTAACATGGAGTTATTAGGTTATTAAAACAGTGATCTCTTTCTCTTTAAAAACCACCCATGTGCCAAAGGTGTCAGCTTGTAAATTCTCTCTCCAAAGCTCGCCCAATCAGGCTGAAATCATCATCCAAGCCCACTCATCCTGAAGATAAATGAAATTCTGTATGTACATGATTCAGAACAATTGGTCTGAGCAGAACAAACAGTTGGTTGATGCAGAAGGCATGGGTTTTTTGAGGAATAAATAAAGCTGAGTGGTCAAAAAAAAAAAAGACGACTGATTGGAACATGGCTGAAAACCATGGCAACAGACTCCTCAGTAAACAGTTTATGGTAGCCCAGTAGGAAAGCCGGCGGTTGGGTAAAGACAGCCTTGCGCTAATCAGTGCATACCAACACCTCCAGCGCCCAAACCTCCATGAATTTCTCAGGAACAGATGTGTCAACTGTGCCGCTGCAGATTCTCAGCCTATCAGAGCTGGCTTTCTCAAAGATGCTTGCCTGAATGACTGTCTGAGTGGAGGCATTTGTGCTCAGTGATGTACAGCATGCTTTGATTTCTGCATCGCAATAAAGACAACTTTTTTTTTTTTTTTGCACACAGAGTGAGAAAGAGGGTTTTAACAACTTTGTTTTTTTGTGCATGTGCAACCAGAGGACAATAAACTCAAACAGCTGAATCTGTGCAAAACGACCCACATAATATTATCTTCAACTCATACAGAAACTTCCACATCAATGAGCCCTTTCTCTGTCTGACAACAGTGGTACATTAACTCACAGGTTCAAAGAGATATGTAAAGAAAAAATCCAGACTTATCTGCCTATGGTGAGGAGCAAAGTCATTAAATATAACATAGCGACTCTGTGCGCTGTGATCAAGAAGCCAGCGGCACAGAGAACGAGGCAATCATACACAGGGTGCACTACAAACACCAGTCATCTCATCATCTTCAAAGTTTCAGGGTCCAACACAAACCCTGAGACCAGCTCTGAACTAAAGCCCAGCACATTCCTACTTAACCCTGCACATATGTAGAGTGCCTATAAAAGTATTCACCCTCCAGGATGTTTTACCCTTTAATTGATTTTATAAATCAATCATAGTCTATGTAAGTTGCCTTTTTTGATTAAAAAATGAACAAAACCTCTTTAATGTCAAAGAGAAAACAGATTTCCACAAAATAATGTCAATAACATAAACATATCAAATGTAAAATAAGTGACTGCATAAATGTTCTTCCCCTTCCCCCATAAGTTGCATGGTGTCTAAAGCCATTTTCAAGTCCAGCCACACCTACTCAATTGGATTGAGGTCTTGCTACTTCAGAACATTCCCCTTGTTGTCTTTAAACCATTTCTGTGTAGCTTTCGCTGTATGCTTCAGGTTATTATCTTGCTCATTCTCTTGCAGACTGAATAAAATTGTCCTCCAGTATTTTCCTATATTTTGCAGCATTCATTTTACCTTCTACCTGTACAAGCCTTCCGGGGCCGGCTGCAGAGAAGCATCCCCACAGCATGATGCTGCCACCACTGTGGCCAAAAAGCTCCATTTTGGTCCCATCAGACCAAAGAACTTTCTTCCACTTGACCATGGAGTCTCCCACATGCCTTTAGGAGAACTCTAGTCCAGACTTTCTTCAACAGTGTCTTTCTCTTTGCCACTCTCCCGTAAAGCTTTGACTGGTGAAGAAGCCGGTCAACAGTCGTCGTATGCAGAGTAGGGATGTAACCATATGAAAATTTCATATAATGGTTATTGTGACCAAAATTATCACGGTTATCATTATTATCGCAGTATTGTTTAAATGTGCTCAAAATGTTAGAAAAGTACTTGTACACATACTGAATCTAAGAAAAACTGGTACAGAAAGAACACTTTTGCTGTTTCATGTACCTTAAATAGAAATCAAATGTGCATATAAAAGCAACACATCCACTTTAAACAAAGTAATGTGGCAGAAACATTGAAATACCATAAATAAATAAAAATAAATGTGCATCAAAGATGGCACCTTATGGCCATAAGATAAAAATACTTTTCTTTGAAGAACTGGTACAGAATGGACACTTTTACTGTTTGGTGTACCTTAGGTAGGAATCAAATGTGCATACAAACATATTAAACAAAGTAATGTGGATGTAAGAACAATACAACCACATGTAAACAAATCCACAGTGCAAGTGTTTAAAATAACATGATAATACATACAAATCAAATGAACCACACTGATAGTCTGTTCTCTCCTTCATGAGAAATAGAAGAAATAAAATAATAATAAATAATATATCTATCTATTATTATATAAAAAATTATATTAGAAATATTATTATTATTATATTATATTATTTATATTAATATCAGTGTTTCCCACAGGACCGGAATCTATTTGTGGTGGTGGGTTGCGGGGGGTGGTGGTGGTATATATTTTGCTATATCCTGATACACAATATATATCGTGATATTTTGCAATGGCCTCTCAGCAGCTGTAGTTATTTCAGCCCCAAATGGTACAAGTTTGGTGATTGAAATAAACTGCTCTATTGGATTTTTAATAAAATTGTTTGCAGAAAGTAAAAATCAATATAAAGTCAAATTTAGCAGTTTTATTTTGAAAAGGACTTCATTCAATCTTTTACTAATAAATCAAAAATACATATTTCATGAAATACTCGGTCTTTTACAGTGTATGGACAGTCCTGAAATGTTTTCTGTGTTATGTTTACTATTGATGATTATAAAATGATTATTTTCCTCATTAAGGGTGAAGCAAACCTACACAAAACTCACCATTTATGCATGAAGACCAAAACCCTGCAGTCTAGTCCTCCATTCAGGCCCACAGCTGTGATTATATTAGTCCGGTATCTGTGCTAATGGATGCTGGACCAGTTTCTGACAAGTTCATAACATGAGAGCGTCTTTAGACCTTATTCAAGAAGCTCTCCTGTGTGATCATGGGGGAAAAAGCTCGTCTGGAGGCAGGAACATTTTAACTCCCTGTTGTCGGTGTTTTGAACTGTTAGGCTGAGATAAGTCTCCGCTGTTGTGGAGATGTGGATCAAATTTGTCCATTTTTCAGCAAAATGTTCGCACCCATGCAAATCTTGTATTCTGGGTTAAATGTCTGTGAGATTTTAAAATCCTGGCTTTTCAACAACACTGGGCTCATGTCTTCAGTGACGTGTTGTGATACTGCCGCCGTTATCTCGGAGTCATATTGTGGCGTATTTGAACGAATACCGCGTGAGTTAGACCTCTTCCTTTTCAAAGCTGAACGACTGTTCAACGCTGCAGATCCAACGCTGTTTTTGTCTCTAAAGTCAGCTAACTCCCCGCTAACTAGCCATGCTGTTATGTTTACCTTCCTCTCCCTTGCTTCTCGCCGCTGATGCGCATGTGCGGAGGAGTTTTCTGGATGGGCGCAGACGCAGGAGAGAGAGTGAGCTCTCTACTGTGAGAGATGCGTTCATGGACAATGGGAGAAGCGAAACTCCAGCGAGAACTGCCACAGAGCGCTGTGGCCTCTCCGGGAGCTGAGCAATATCACTGTGAGTTTTCAAAGTGTGGTAATCAAACACGGTTTTAACGATAATTTAAATTTGAAACGGTATTACTAACCTCCTCGAATTTTACCACGGTTTACAGTGATACCGGTTATCGTTACATTCCTAATGCAGAGTCTCTCACATCTCAGCTGCTGAAGCTTGGAAATCCTTCAGAGTAGTCATAGGTGTCTTGTTGGCCTCTCTCACTAGTCTCCTTCTTGCACGCCCACTCAGTTTGTGAGGACAGTCTGATCTAGACAGATTCACACATGTGCCGTATTCCATTTCTTGATGGTGGATTTAACTGAACTCTGGGGATGATCAGTGCCTTGGAATATTTTTGTATCCATCCCCTGATTTCACTGACCTTTTCTCTGACTTGTTTGGAGTGTTCTTTTGCCTTCACGGTGTAATGATAGCTAGGAATACTGATTAACCAGTGCTGGACCTTCCCGACACAGGTGTCTTTATACTACAATCACTTGAGATACATTCACTGCACTCAGGTGATTTCTATTTCACTAAATGTGAGACTACTAGCACTAATTGGTGGGACCTCTGTTGATTTAAGTCAGCCACTTTAAAGGGGATGAATATTTATGCAGTCATTTATTTTAAATAATTTTGTTTAATGAACATTACTTTTTAGAAATCTGTTTTCACTTTGAGATTAAACAATATTTTTATGGGTTTTTTTGTCCAAAACTGTAAAACACAGTGGTGCCGCAAGGATTCCTGGGAACCCATGTAGGTTTTGCAGAAGTCTCTGTATATTATATATATATATATATATAATCCATTATCTACAGATCAAAACAATTTGACCAGTAAGTCCTGTCCTTGGTCTCCTCTCTTACTGTTTTAAAAAAAATAATAAACTGTTTTGATCCAATTCAGAAGCATGTGCTTTCTGACTGTTTTGTTATTATTTTCTCTTAATCTACCAGGGATTTAATCTTTCTGAAATTATTGAAATATGAAATTAATTGCTATTCATATTTTACAAAGCCTATAATTAATTAGGCTTTTTTTTAATCAGCAAACACACTATTCTATGAAAATCTCTGCAGCCAGAAATACTGCAGTTGTGTCATTGCTCACTCGGGTAGCTGAAAAACAGAAGTGACATCTGTTATACTAACAGAGAGTGTGATAGTAAAGTTTTATTGGAAACAAAACTGTGAAAGTGACAGATAATGTCATCATATGATGGGAACAAAACTAAGACCACCGCTAATTGGCTGCCAATTAAAGTGGGAGTATTTGAGGTGTAGACAATTACGTCCAAAGGAAAATTTTAGACAAACCAGGAGAGGGACCTCAGGTCAACAAACTGACAAAATTTAAGGAATCATTAATTCCATCTGTTCAGTAACAGGGATTTAAAGAATAAATATTTACATATAAATGAACAAGCGTGATTTGGTGCATTGCACACCTGGTCTACTTCAGTACAAGCTTTCCTCTCAGTGTTTGGAGGGAGCGTCCAGAGTGACCATTATAACAAACTGCTTCTGGGTATGGTGTACTTTAAATAATTATGTTTCTATTTTACACGGTTAAACCTCTGTTGCAGCTTAAATTAAACATGAAAGATGACTTAAACTAAGTCATTATGCATTCCTTTGGCTTTAGAATTGTTTTAAGCATCTTAAAAGTTTTAGGAACTCGTTTTTAACCCTATGATTTATGAAAGAGTTGAGAATCGTGTTTATTTAGTGGATCTATTTTACTCTTGACAAAGAGAGAAGCAAATCTAAAAAAACACTATATCTACCTCAGAATGAATAGCAGCCCTTTCCTCTGTGTCAGGCCAACTTTACTTGCCACTATGATGCCCATGCACTCATGAATGCAGATATGCATACAGATATGTACTCAAAATCACTAAGGTAGTTTCTAGACTCTCAATCCTCGACAGAATCAGATCGGTCAGGTTTCCAGTAACAATACAAATGTCTACCTGTGCCCACCAATGAAGACGGTCGAACATACTCAAACTATGATGTATGAATTATCATTTAAAATGTATATACTATAATAAAGATAAGTGTAAGAAATGTACATATGTGGTTTGAAAGCTTGGAAAGCTATCCTGAACAAGGAATAAAATTAAATGCAATGGATAGTGGGATATGTAGTTCCTTCCTCCTCGTATTCAGGTATGCACACAGTCTCTTATCTTTTCCTCTTTGTATTTTGAAAGCTGTTTATGTGCAGAATCAATTGTTTAATAGTCACGAGTATGTAGGTTAGCTTGGTTCATGCATTTAGAACGTTACAATAAGGATTTTGTGAAATGTCGATGGGGGATTTGAATGGCATATTTTACTTCCAGAGCCAGAGCTACTGGAAAACCGGGCAGGCACTGTTGAGCTATATTCAAAACTGACTTGGAGGCTAATGATGTACCCTTCATGGACGAGCCAGTTCAAACATCTGGCTCTTTTATGTGAATGATAAGATCTGGATCCTGTTCATTAACTAAAAAAATAAGCATAAATGGAGTAAATTACAGCATATATCCTGACAATGCTAAATTATGCAGGTCAAATGAAGCCAAACCGGTACCTAAATGAAGAGTCGATTGGGAGCCGAAAGAGCCAGCTCTTCTTAGCGAGCTGAGACAAATGATCCGCTCACTAAAGAGATAGAATTCCCATTACTATTGGGGTCCACACTGAGTGAGATGGAGGACCACATGTTGCCTCAGGGCCGCTAGCTGCCCACCCCTGCCATAAAGGTATAATTCACCACTATCATGTTTCAAAATAATCACCCAAAAGGAAAAAAGCAGAGGTTGACAGTGAAAGTAACACATCTGAGTTCAATGGGTGTCATCTTTCAATGCCTGCTCTGCACTGTGGGAGGGTGCCAAGCTGTGGCGCTGGATGCTGGATGGCGAGGTGGCCGTGGCAACTGCGGATGGGAAAAAAGGAAGGAGGGAGGTGTGTGTGTGTTTCTCTGTGTGTGTATGCTGCCAGTGCAGATGCCCGCAGACAGACCGCCTCGCCTGAGAGACACGAGAGCTGCCGGAGCCTCAGACAGCTCTCTCCATCACCCCCCCTTCGACTCCCCCTCCACTCCCGTTGCCATCTGTGAAGCACACACGCACACATACACAGACACTGATATAAAGAAAGACGGCACCCACTAAACTAAGAGGCCCAGGGACACTTAGCCACGTTAGCAGCCTTCGCTGAGACCGCTGTGCCCGTAACTGCTGACACGCTTTAAAAAGACTAAAAGAGAGAGAGTTAGTGAAGAGTGAGGGAGGGCGCGAGAGCTGCTGAGCCAGATGGTTGGGCTAAGCTAAGCTAAGCTAAGCGCTAAGGAAGATTGAGATACCAGCCAGGTGAATCTGTCTCTTCATTTTTTTTTTGACAGGTGGACGGAGAGGAGCCGTCTGGGGTCGACTGTGCTGCCATGTTTTCAATAAGCGTCTGTATGCATGTTCTACCGTGTGGCATGTGCAGATGACTGGTTTTGTGTGAATATGCATGCATGTCTGTTACTCTCTTCCTGTGTGTCTAAACGCACACTACATGTATGTGAACACACAACATACACTACATGTATGTTGTGTGTTCACATCTCAGTGGTTTAGCCCTGCACTCGCATCAATTACAGAGGATGGTGTTGACAAGAGTAATGACAGAGTTAGGGCCCTCTAATAGGCTGGATCCTGCCAAGAAGAGAAGCATAAGCTACTGTTTCCAGCATTCTTCACGTCTCCTCTCTCTCTCTGCTATTCTTACTCTTCCCTCATGTTTCCTCCGCTCTCTGCCTCTGGTTTTCTTCTTCTGTCATCTTGTTAAAAAGGTCAAGAACAGTGAGTGCAGGAGAAGAAAAGTCCTGTTAGAGCGTGACAGAACAAGTCGATCCTGATGGTGATAGCAGTCTGAGTTCAGTTATTACAAACTGAAATGGCACACAGAAGATTAAGTCTCAGTGCCCTCTTTTAAACCTGATGTCAAACTCAATCATTTTGTATCTTTTATGGATCTTCTTTGGTGTATTATTGATGTTTATTGATAGACAGGGCTGCATCTTAGCTCCTACACTCTACTACCTGTATGGACTGGATAATGGGGCAGGTAACAGGGGCAGTGATCTACAGAGTGTCTTTTGGTGATGTCCAGATCCCTTATCTGGACTTTGCTGATGTTGCCATGACCCTTGCAGGGACTGCAAGAGGCTGAAGCATTGGGAATGTACTATAACTGAAAACTAGCTAGATAACTATCAAGTATAGGCCTGGCCTATGTGAGATTTCGCATGTGAGTGTTAGCCCCGCCAACGTCTCCGATTCAGAGGAAAGAGAAAGATGACCGACAAACGAGGGCGTGTTTCAATGGTTCTCTTCCATTTATTGCAGGATGACATGAGCTTATATACAGTGTGACAAACAAAAGCAAGTTTTACATGTGGCAGTGTACACTGTCCGAGAGTTACATAAACTAGGCAATAAAAGATATTACTTGATGCATGATATAATAAGTTTGAGTTACCCTTTGTGCATTACACAAGAACACTCTGAATTATACAACTAATTACAGATTGCAGAGTCATGCAGAGTAATCAAAAATAATATCTGCCTTATACCAGACTGCAAACCAAAGATCCAGGCACTCAAGATTGCCTTGGATACTGCCATCAAATCTGTGTTTGTGAATGGCGAGAGCGTGGAATTTGTAGAGCAGCTCACCTGGCTTGGCAGTGTCATTCAACAATCCACTGACTGCAAGGATGAAATCCCCTTTATACTTTGTATTATGCACTGAGAAATGGATTCACAGGGCAAGGCAGTGTGGTGTTTACGGTATCTAAGCATGTGGACAAAAGTCAGAGTCTTTCGGTCCTTGGTCCTAGTGGTCTTCCTCTACTCTCGTGAGGCCTGGATGCTGACTAACGACCAGAGACTCCTTTGTGACGACTTCCTTTCAACCCATTCCTGGGCATTGTTGGCAAGAACATACGTCTAATGCTGACGTGCTCAGGAGAGCAGGGATGGGAAGGGTCAGCTGCTTAATACATGAGCGGCAGCTGCGCTTCTAGGGGCACTTTCCCAGGCCTGAAGCAGCTCGCTGCATCCTTGGTGCCCAGGATCCAGTGGGTTGTACCAGGTGTCTTGGGCAGCTGCGTGGAGAGGTCAGCTGGGAGGATACCTCGAAAGATGGGGCAACTGGCATCCTGGCACAGGCCTTGACAATGGCCATCAAGAGGCCAGAGCAGCACAGGGCTGAGGCTGAAATGGCCAAGTGCCAAACTGGCATATGCTCCCATATCTGACCTGACCTGATTACTGACGTTCGGGTTTATTTACCTCATTGTTTCTTTTATTTATGTGTCTTTTATAAATGGCATTACATCAGCTGTAGAATTCCTCCTGATACAGATGACATAACTTTGTATTGAGCTGCTGATATTGTGGAGTCTGCTTTGCTTTCTCTTCAGCGCTGCTTTTCTGATGTAAAAGCTGAAATCCCCAAACATTAGGTGAGTAACGTAGTCACCCAACAAACATGTGAAAGCAGTCACACGTGACAGTATTTACATGCCAATCTCAGTGGCAGCAACACACAACTGTTTGCTAACTGCAACCAATAAATTTACAAAGAGGAAGAAGTAAGCACAACTAAAACCCTAAGAATAAAAGTTGCATTTACTTACAAGTTAATAACATCCCCAGTTTTACACATGGCACATTTAATTGTTAATTTCTCTTCTTCTGAATGCACCCGTTTTAAATCAACCTTGCAAAGCAGATGGATGGTTGTCAGTCTGTTGTTGGGCAAATCCATCTTGAAAATCTCCAATCCATAAAGTTGGAACTGAAAACGGTCTGGACCAATCAGCATCAGTTGAGGAAAACGTGGCAGTAACTATAGGCAGGGTTTAGCTGTACTGAAAGCTGATAGCGATGGCTGCTAGCTCAGCAGAGTTACCGCTGCAGTTTTAACAACGGACCATGTTTCTGTATGATGTACAGAGCAAAAAACAACACGAGAAAGAGTTTTGTTACAGAAAAGATGTTTTTACTTTTCTCCCGGCCTGCTTCAGCCTGAATTTGTGATTTTTATGGGTGGGGTTTGCCATGGTAGCTATTAGCACATTTGTAACTGTAGTATAGTCGCAGTTTAATCAGGACAAACAAAAAAGAGTGAAGAGCCCCGTTAGATACTTGTCTTGGTAGAGAAGATGTTTTTGCCTGTCTCCCGTCAGCTTAGGTGACTCTTCCTCGGAGTCTGAGAAACTCCACTGTACATATATTATGGCAGCGCCAGCCTATAGAGCTTAGGTAACTACCGGAGCTACCCAACTTCATTCATATGGGCCTATCAGAGCGACAGGAAGCCGGAAGCTGGACAGGCAAACGCTGCTTTATCCATCAACAGGGAAGCATGATGTGGCAAATCAGGAGGCAAATCGTGAGAAGGGCAAAAACATTTTCTCCACCATGAGGAGCTTACAGTGTGGCTCTTTGCTCTTGTTTGAATAAAGAAATGTGGCTGAGGTCTTATTACCTACTTACAGTTCAAGCCCCTTTCACCTGTAATGATCACAAACTTGAAATTCAACATAAGCCATTATAACCTCTGCCACACCACATAAACTGTATTGCTTGTGTGCGTGCAGGTGTTCAGCTTCTGTGTGGCGTGTATGTCAATGTGCCTGTATGGCACAGTGGATCTTTGGTTGTGCAATGTTCTATTTTTTCCTGCTTCTCTGCTGGTTGATTTAGCTGTATTTGATGGTACATAAAGTTGTTTATTCTGCTTTGGATATTAAACGCACATACACAAGATATCAAAAATGGGTCAACTCAAGCTAGGGACAAAAAATTTACCTGCAGCATTGAGTAAAAAGTAGTCAAATTCTGCGGGAAAACTGCAGACCTGGCAACCCTGGCTAACAGCTACACTGAGTAAAAACATTGCTATTGGCTCACAGTTTGACTTAACCCTGCCTGCAGCTGTCGCCTCGTTCTCCTCAAATGATGCTGATTGGTCCAAACTGCGTTCGGTGCGGCACAAACGTGGATTGGAGCTTACCAAGATGGGTTTTCCTGATGACAGACGTGGAGTTTGGCCTGTTCATCAGCTTTGCAAGGTTAGTGAAAAATATCCATGCAATAGAAAAATGAAATGGTCTATCTGGCACGTCAAGTAATTGCTTTTGATTTTTAAACACTCTTTAATTGTCTGTCATTTGTAACAGATCTTTTTTTATTCTATATTTTTAACATTTGTTTATCTTGCATTAACTTCTATAAATCTGTTCCATTCACTGGAAATGCAGGTGGTTTTTAAAAAGTATATACAAAGGTACTAAATGAGGTATTTTATTATTGAATATTTTTTGTTAAAAAATGCTGAAAGATGCCTTTTGTAGTTTATTATCTAAAGGTATCAGGTTTAAATTTATCACTTGGCCGGCTTCTTAAAACGTTCACAAAACTCTTTTTTTTTTAACCCATGGAGAGTATTTTTTTGTTCTACCCTCAAGGCTGAAGGCAATCTTACACAGGGACGCCGAGTCTCTTTGAAGGCTGCAAAGGTAAAATGGAATTTCATTTGGTGGAAAAATATGGAATACTCTTCACTTTGATATATAATTCAATCAAAGGAGCGCTTCATGGCAGCCTTTACGTAGAAAAACATCAACAAAACATCAACATCGGTAAATAAAGTTCGCTTTTATCACACATTTCTGATTTTGGGACGTCGAGGCTGAAGAAACACTAGAGCGTACTTTATTCCAGCACAGATTTCAAGCTAGATGAGCACACACAAGCTGCAGTAGAGAGGATTATTGAGGAATTTTCATGAAATTATCACATTTCAATTGCTTGAAAACGTATTAAAGCCCCGTCTTATCATCTAACCATGGCTAGCCACTGCATCGATCTGTGATGCCAAGTCAAATCTGCCGTTAATAATTAATGATTAGTCTGGGAGAGGCACATGCATTTCGTGATCACTCCGCTGAACAGAGACAGTGCAGATTTGTTCATGGAGGATAAAAGTGCTCTTGCACAGATGAGCATTGTAGACACACAGACCCCTTCAAACAGACACACCATTTACGTGCACACAGTGGCATCGGCTCTAAGCTGTAATGCATCCAATATGTGTACGAGTTATTGGCCGGCGCTCTGGGAGGCAAAGCTACATGGCACACACAAACCTGCACGCTACTCTCCATACATCTATCCAATCAGCATCTTGCCTGGCTCCTGTGCCAGTGGGCCAATCAGATGCCCCAGATGCTGCCAGCCCACACACCAACCCCCCCTATGGATGCACACAAATATCTAAAATGCACACACGAAGAATCCAGCTGTGATTTTTGGGCATAATCCAACTGGCCTGTCTGGTGTGTGAAGATGATCTTTTATACCGAAAAAGGGGGGCAGCGTCTTATCAGCGAGCATGGCGGCCGGCACAGAGGAGTTAAACAAGAGCACAGGTACTCTGTAAGTCGACAGAACAATGCAAGTGAGCATTTAAGAAGAGAGAGAGAGAGATGGAAAGTGAGGGAGGGAAAACGTGACTGCACAGCTACAGAATAGCAGGCACTCATTGAATTATTCTCACACACACAGAGATTTGGCCCAGATCAGCCAGGGAGATAAAGGAAGAGGATTACACTCTGGCTGAAAGACTTGGAAGTATTCTGGGTATCCTCTGACTCTCTGCCACTTCTACAAAGTCACCTCTGACAATGAAACTATCTGTTTGCACAGTGATACATTAAAAACCACACAGGGGCATTTCAGGTCAGGGCACTCAGATGTCTGAAATCAAAGAGAAGAAGAGGAGCTGTGACTGTGGAGTTGATGCCAGTCAGTGCGATTACGAGATGCTAAAGAAAGCAGATTTACTGTGCAAGTCCAACTACTATTGGGCTCTTACAATACATGGAAATTTGTTAGTCGTAGGTGTTCGTGCATGCCCAAAATCCTGCACCAGGATTTGTCCCAGATGATGAACAGCAAAAAGGCTGGAAGAAAACAAGCTGCAAGCATGGTGAGTGCTGGATCAAAAAAAACATTTTTGCACATGCAAGGATGTTATTTCATATGAAATGCATAGATTTGTGAAGTTGTCCATGCTTCTAGTGGTTCAGATTAGGGTTGAAATGATTCATCAAAAACCGGACACGTCAACTAGATTGGTTTTATCCCCACTGCATGGGAAATATTTCACATTCATGTGGGAAACCTTCCATGCGTTTTGGAAGGCAGGACTTTCAAAAAAATTTTGTTCGGATTGGATGAATGTTCGGCCAGTCACAATTATTGTGAGCCAATCAGAGTGATGAGACAGTAGGCATGCGCAGCTCTTGTAAGTAACGTGAGCTCAGCAGGCATGTGCTGTCGTAGTTTACGCTTGTTGGTGGATCAAACTCATGCCGAGGTGAAGTGAAAGAACATCTTCTCTAGGTGCCAGTTTAACTTGGTTGGTAGTGCAGGCGCCCTTATAGAGAGGCTCTAGTCCCACCAGTTGTGGGTTCAGCTGTCCTAAAAAAAAAGGCCCAAAAGCTAAAAAATACAGAAATGTTGACCAGATAAAACTACAGTTTCACCCGCGGCAGTCATTGCTACCATCTAGCAATAAACCCTAACCCTGCCTGAAACTATCACAAACTCATGTCGATGTACCTCCTTAGGTTGGTCACACATTACCCAATTTCAAGCCTGATTTAAGGTAGGGCTGGGCAACTAATCTAAATCAAGATTAAATCACAATGTGTGCAATATTTCTTTTAACCTGAAATGTGCTTAAAATATCATTGTTTGGGGCAGAAAACATGTTTGCATGATTCCCACACATCATGCAACCATTCGAATGCAATATTTCTGGTGTAATTTGCAAAAAAAATCCGACTTTTTATGTGAAGACATAAAATTATCATAATTCGATACTCTTCAAAATTGTGCAGCCTTTGTTTGATCAACCAAATATTTTGTTTGTTGAAATGTAGGGAATCACAATTAGATTTTTTTCCAAAATCATTCCGTCCGAATTTAAGGCCAGATTTGCTTCACCAGATGATCTTGGAAGCCTTTTGCAGATGGAGGCTTTTTGCAAACAATCATTTGTCTGAATAGTCCAAGTGTGTGGTGTCAACCAGATTATTTTACTGCTCCTAATTGTGATGAAGTTGAAAAACAGTTTGAAACCATCCTTATGTCTTGTGTAGTGTTGTCAGATGGTGATTAGTCAGCTCCGTTTTCAGACCAGGCACAGTCGTTTCAGACTGGAGCTTTGCAAGATGGATCTGCTGGGTTATGGACACAGAATCTGGCCAATCCATTGGCTTTACAGGGTTAGACTACAAGAGGACTTTAAAATACATAACTTTGAACTCTGAACTCTGAAATTATACATAATAGAACTTCTCAGGCTGGTATGATTTTTTTTTCTTGCATTTTCATAGACCCCAAACTGGACTAGGTGCCCCTCAGGTACTGCCAAGGCTTTGACCCAGAAGTTTGAGGTTCAATATAAAATTTGTTGGATTTAACTGACTTGCTGGTTACATCATTGAGCGTGTTTTCAATGCTGTAGGCGTACATGACATCGTTTTACAGAACAGAGACTGAACAGGAGTGAGCCATCTCTCATCCTTACTATCTTTGCTGAGCTGCATTCACAAACCAGCAACCATGTCACAACAAAACATAGCAAAACAGCGACATCACCATGTCTGAAAACTTCTGAACTCCAAGAGCATTTACCCTTGACACTGCAAATGAGTATGTTAGGCTTCCTGCTGCAGAGTTCTTGCTAGTTTTGAGTTTCTGCTGCAAAAAAAACAAAACAGTATGACTTGCCTGAGGAAATCTGAATCTGGAAGCATGCACTAAGTTCATCTTTGAATCCCTCAGAGCTTGAGCAAGTGCTTCAGCTGTCTGAGTAGGTTAGAAACTGAACTGATAGGCCTGCTGTGACAGTGGATGATTCTCCTTGTTTTTAGCTCACTCAAAAGCTTAGCTAACATGCTAGCTTGTTTAAACCATGCTAAAGTAGCAGCTTGTCGTTCAGACCATCAAAATCTGTGGCTTCAAATACAGAAATATGACTCAGCACTGAATGAACTTCCATGACCAGTGTTCAAACATCTCCAGATGCTATTTGTTTGTTTGCTAACGGCAGCTGAGGCCCAGCTGACCTTAAATGTTGTTGACATTTTAACAAATAAGCTGCATTAACTTGTAGGGTGATAAAAATCACATAAAGCGTGATTTCATGGTGAAATCATCATGTTTGTTTGGCTTACCTCTCTTCGGGCTGCACCTGACCGTGCTGCTTTACAACCAGGAAGTACCAAACCAGGCTGCCATGTTTGGATTCCTCAAATGGGAAAGTTTGGAAGGATTGTACCAAGTGTGGAAAAAGTGGAGGGGGCTGAAAAGTATTTTTGAACAAACAATGCCTGATTCTTGTCTGGTTCAGGTCTTAAAAAGGTAAGTGTAATTTGGAACAATACTTTTTTATTTTTTTAAGCAATAATCATTGTTAAGAGGAACGGTTACATGGGAATTCCTATAGGAGGGAGGATCTCAACTCAGAATGCATTTTTCTTTCAAACTTAAGGGGGATCTTTTAATAAAGTGCAAAGAAAAGGGGACAAATCATGGTGTCATTCAATATTTAAACATGGGGATCATTTTAATTTAAGTGACTTAATTCTTTTCTGTTTTGATTCTGCGGTTGTGGTGTGATCTAGATCAGTGTTTCTCAACTGGTGGGTTGGGACCCAAAGGTGGGTTGTGAAGCCGTTTCCAGTGGGTGGTAAATTTGTGCCAGGGAAACAAATACAAGGCAAAAGGTTTAGGATTTATTAAAGCCATAAGTGGACATAGAGAGCATCTATCTTCTTGTTATGGAAACATTTCAGTCTTTCTCTCAAGATTTCAACTTATTTATCCTCTTTCCTGGATAACAAAGCTGGTTTTCCCAACATAGTTTGGAATTTCTTTGGGAAATTACCAAAATTCCCATGCCGTCTCTGGAAAAAAACAAAGTGAAATGAAATGTATGCATACTTGTCCTTCTGCAATGATGTGTTCTTTGAAACATATTTCTATCATGCTGTCCCTTATGTTCCATTTATGGTCCAAACTCTAACATTTTCAGTAAATACATTTAAGTGAGGGGACATTTTGAAGAATTTGGGTTGTGAGAAGGAGGTGGAGGTGGGTCCTAATGCCCAGCCAGTTGAAAACCACTGATCTAGATAATACAATCATTTCATAAATCTATACATGCAGCTTTCTTGAACATTTCATGCATGCTTCCCCAGAAATTCTAATGAAAATTCAGGCTGTTTGCCTTTGCATATATCTATAGTATGAGATATATTTCACATTTATCTAGGAAACCTCCAAAGGAAGGGTTTGGGAAGGGCAGAACTTTTAAAAAAAAATCTGAGGGCGATTGGTTGAACGCTCTGTCTGTCACATTTATGACTGGCCAATCAGAGCAACAAGACAAGAAGAAGGTAGTAGGCATGCGGAGCTTCAATGCTAACCTGAGCTACGCAGGCTAGTGCTGCCACAGTTTATGAAAAGTGGGGCTTGTCTGTGCCTAAAATTAATTTTGAAACCTACTGGGACAAGTGTAATCATTTCTTCCCCGCCAAGATAAGCTTTGCATGTTCTTGTTCTAGTAACGAAATGTGGTCAAGGCCAGATTAAGCAGTTTTTTTCTACAGCCACATCAGTACTGCTACAGCAGTAACATCTACTGTATACACCTGCTTACAGTACAACTAAACCCCACCTGTAACGATCGCACACTCATGCAGAAGCAGGTCGAGAAAAGAGCAAAAACCTCTTTTCCATCGTGACAAGCTTTCAGCAATTTCTGATAAAACTGCCGCTGTCGCTACATTCAACCTAATTGCTCCACCAGCAGCCATTGCATGCACCGGCTAATTCAAACTCATGCTGTAGCAGGTCGGCAGAACAGCCAAAATACCTTGTTTGTTCTTTGCTCTTAATTTGATAAAGGAATGTGGTCCAGTTCTAATAAAACTGCCGCTACATCTGAGCTAATTGCTACACTGGTGGCAGCCATTGCTAACAGCTTTCAGTACAGCTTAACCCCAACTATAGCTACTGCCCTGTTCTCTTCAAAGAGCACTGATTGGTCTGAACCATCTACAGGTCTGGCAAAAATGTTGTAAAGCTTTTCAAGATGGATTTACCAGATGACAGACATGGAGTTAGGCCAGTCCATTTGCTTTGGTTAACTTGCAAAAGCACCTGCAAATTTAAGGAAGAGTTCATTACTTTTATTCAGCTGTAAAAACACCAATGCTTATCTTAGCAAGATACATAAAATTAGCTAAGTATCATGCAACCAAAAATAGGGACAGATTTGAATTTGAACATTCTGCAGTTATTAAGGACTTGAATGGAATTTTTATGTTTCACTGTGCGTTCTCACAAAGCTTAACGATATGAACAGCATGCTGCAATACCACCACCAATCATGGGGGAAGTGTTGAGCAATGCAGCCAACAGTTCAAGCCAGAGCAGCAAAAGACAACAAAGAAGAATTATTCTGAAGAATAGTGGAAATTTACTTGAACTTTCTGAGGAAACGTTGCTGAATATTGTGTAAGTGCACAGAGACAGAATGAAAGACAGATGGATGGAGTGGCAACTAAGGAGTAATGTAGGTCTATCTGAGGCTGTTACCTCCAGTGGATCGATCTTTAACCTCCCCCTCTCCAATGCATGGATCTATTTTTGCAGAGGAAGTATAAATGAGCCTTAATAAGACAAATTAAGCTTTCAACCTGATAAAAGCTCTTAATGAAAAGTCAAAGATGCACAACAGTTTATAAAATGAATTCCAATCTGGTGTCTTCTAATTTCTCTGCGATCCGTCTGATATGTTGTGCTAGAGCCCAATTGCAAGCGTAGCTGCATTGTTCTGTAAAATGTAGCTAAATATGTTGGTTAGAGGCTGTATCTGCTGGAAAGTCATTATTTCAAAGGGAATAATACATAATACCCTGAATAAATAAGCAGTGAGGAAAGGTTTTCCATCTTTTCAGATCTTGAAGTGGCAGCGAGAGTCGTATGCTTTCACTTCCTGTAGCTGGATGAAGGAGCTGCTGCTCTCTCATGACCTTAAATCGCTTATTGATTTCTGTGAAAGCGGGAACAGACAGCAGACTGTAGCTGTGTTTTTTTCTCCCTGCAGCTCCTTTTGTGCTTCTTTTTCCTTTTCCAAGCCATTGGAATTATCAGGGTCAGTTTTATTGTGGTTGAAAAAAAACCCCACTTGTTTACTGCCTGCGCCTTCTGCTGAAAATAAAAACAAGGCTTAGCGCACGTTCTGCTTTGGTGTGTGAGTGTTTAAGGGCAGCCGTGGAGTTGCTTATCCAGAAAGGTCAAAGACATAATGGGTTGTAATCTCCTTGCGGACAACCTTCTCACCTAACAACACAGGGACATCTAACAAAGACCCCGGCCTGCGCCCTCAGCTGTCGCGTCCCCTCTTCAGCTCAGACCTGGGACAACCACTCCATTGTGGCTCTGCCTATATCGACTTGTTAGATGAATTCAAATTTCACGTCAATTAAATGAGTGTTGCTCTGGCGATTAGCAGATCCCGCTAATTGACGCTCCCTCCCTCCTCCTCTTTCCTCCACGTTTTTTTTTTTTTTGCCTCCTTCCCCTCCTCCTTCTCTTCTTCTTCTTCTGCCATTTTCCACATGGAGGAGCAGGGGAAAGGGGCTTTGTGTTGTCAGGCCCCAATGCCCCATGTCAAAAAATGGCTCCTGAGCCTCTTGGCTCCTCCTTTCAAACTCCCAGATCCTCTTTCGCAACCTCAGGATGCAAGCAAATATGGACATATGTGTTAAGTCGGCACATATGGATCATAAAAGTGTGAAAACATATACATATAAGGTTGAATATATATGCATTTCATCCTGTTTGGACCCAAAGCTGCAGGACTTGCAGGAGATGCAACATCCAGCGCAACAATCTCATGTGCACTTCACAGCTATGGCGCAGAATCTCGCTTCCTGGTGATATGCACACATTTCCACTCATGCACCCTGCAGATAATTACCCCAACAGCCGCTGGAGAGCAGAACGCCCATGTGGGCCCCATAACCACTTTAGACAAGGGCCATGGCGCACCCAAGACCCTCCTTCTTTGTCTCTCTCCCAGACCATGTGTTTGTTTTGCTTGACTCGATGAACTTGATCTGTGAATCTTCACAGCATGTTTGTTCCGCGTGCAAAAAATCAAGCTACGGAAATGAGATATTCACTGAATCATGCTATAATTTCTCAGGTGAAACCATCTTGTAGGTGCAAAAAAACGAGCCATAATGGTGCAAGCTAAGTGGAAGTATGCATCATCCAATGCACAACATTTCCTTAAAGAGCACAAATTATTCAATAATATTTCCATACTTCACTGTGAATGTTCCAATCCTACATCTAAAAAACTCTCAAAATCATGTTCAAGTAGTTGTTTGCTTCCAGCGCGGCATGCTCAAACTCCAGGAGTACAAAATCTTTATGAAATTCTTGCATATTTAGTGAGTCATCCCTTTCATACTCAACGTGAGTAGTTACTGCAGGTGTTGGATGAATGCATTGAAGTAAAAAACTGGGCTAGTTCCCGTATGCACATCAATACACCCACGCACATATGCCCTGCTCTGATCACTTTGACAAGTGTGTCATGTTGGCGCCATCCAAGGACTCGACAATATTGGGATTTTGAAAGGCAAGGAAGGCAGAAAACTCTCCTGCAGTCTGAAGGAGCGCTCTAATCATCCCTCATCACAATTAAACACGGCAGACAGCGGCTCCAAACATGGGGTGACATCTTAAAAAACTCTGTGAATGGTCCCTCCCCCTCCCCTCCCCTCCCATCACCTAATGTTCAACACCAACCAAGCATCACACAGACCTACATTCACAGCTACAAAACAGTGCAGCAGGCCAGTGCAGTCCAGACGGTTTCGTTTGCACTTTATCAGACCTCACAAAAACAGCAACGCCTCATTGAGCCACAATTTGCTGCGAGTTTCCTACAAGAAGCAAAACAAAGAATGGGGCAGCCTGGTCTTCCTTTTTGTGCCAAAGCAGCGGACCAGGGAGGACACACACGCACAGGCATACACACTAAAATACACACCGCCAGAGTAGGGAAGTACAGACAGACGAGAGAGAGAGAGAGAGAAGCAGCATAAAAATGCATCCTTCAAAGAAAAGCGCGAGGTAGCTGCTGCACTTCTGAGCAACTTTTATTCCTAAAAGTGAGCAGACAGTTAGACGTCATATACAGTATGTACAGAAACTTCAGCCTCTTACGTCAGCCTCACTACAATAGCTGGAGAACAATGGCTTGTCCTCATGACTGGGTCACGGACATGGCAGCGTTTAAAAACCGCTTGGGGATAAAATACTTGCTGGGACAATCGCTCTCCTTGCCCCCCCTCCTCTCTCCGTCTCTCTTCCCTTCTAGTTGTCTCCCTCGCTCTTCCCCTCCAGTTTTACTACCACGATAATTCCTGAGTGAGTAAGCGAGTGTGTTTAGTGTGCGTGAGCCAGGCCAAGGCTGAAGTCCTGTTTGTGCATTTGTGTAGTCATGCGAGAGCGCGTGTGAATGAGCGTGTTGCTCGTGTGTGCCGGGCGCAGACAGAAGTCTTGCACAGAGAAAGAGAGACGAGGCTTACTTTCAGTCGGGCCATCAAACAGACAGACGAGGAAATAAACACTAAGGTCATGTTGATATTTACTATTTCCAATTTAAGTCTTAGAGTTAAGGAGAAAATAGTCAAGTTGAAGTCATTTCTACCCTTTATAGTAGTGGTTCTCAACTGGCCTGGAGTCAGGACCCACGACCACGGCCCAAATGTCTGATGTTCTTAACCATGCCTAAATGTTTTTTAAAGAATAATGAGGTAGTTTGGACTTCAAAAGCAACAAAAGATGTGACAAAAGAAAGACACTGAGGCACTGGACCCACCAGTTGAGAACCAAGGTTTTAGAGGATCAGTCTTAAACCTAATCTAATCTTGCAAAGCAGATGGATTGGCCAGATTCCTTGTCCGTCATAAGGTAGATCCATCTTGCAAAGTTCCAATCTGAAACGATAGCAACAGGTCTAAAAACAGAACTGACCAATGGTGGCAATTGAGTCGGTAGCTACGAGCAAGGTTTAGCCGAACTGGAAGCCAGTAGCAGTGGCTGCCACTGGTGTAGCACTTATCTTGGATGTAGCTATAGTATAGCAGCAGCTTTATCAGAACCAGGCCACACTTCTTTATTAAAACAAGAGAGAAGGATTGCACTGAAAGCTTCTCTTGGCAGATTATGTTTTTTGCAGTCCTCCTGACCAGCTTCAGCATGAGTTTAAGTCTGATTGGTTTATAATGAATGTGATAGACAGAACGATTGTCCAATCACCTCCTGAGAATCTTTTGTAAAGTCCAGCCTTTTCCAGACATTTTCTATAGGAGGTTTCCAAGATGAATGTAAAATATCCATGCAGTGGATAGATAAAACAGTCTAACTGGTGTGTCAGGTTAGTTTTTATCCATAAAAGGTGATTGAATTGTTGTCAAAATGTTTAAGTCTAAGCATTTATTCTCTTTACCTATATCTAGTGTCAAAACATACCTGTGTGTTTTATGCACACTGGAATCCCTGCTTTGCGATGACAGAAGCATCTTAATACCATCATGGACATGACAACTTTAGGTTTTTTAGTGGAGCAGAGTTAAGGGAAGTAGAAACTACAGTCATCACCAACCCTTGCGTACCCATCATCCTTTGCACCCCACGAGCTGGGTTGATCTAACAGCATGAAAATGGTGGATGCTACTAGTAGCAATGGAGAACTGAGCCAAAGGTTCCAGTGACTTTTAGGGCGCATTCACACCAGAGCTGTTTGGTCCACTTTAAACGAACTCTGGTCCATTTTGCCGGAGAGTCTGGTTTGTTTGGGGTGGTATGAAAGCTCATACGAATTCTGGTGTGGACCAAACAAATGGACTCTGGTTCGCTTGAAAACAGGGGGTCTCAGTCCGCTTCCAAACGAACCCTGGTGTGGTTCGTTTAAGGTGTAAAAGCAAAGCGGACCAACTTGTGAACCAAAGGCTGGAAGTAGCATAAAGTGTAATGATATACGGATTTATATTTGATTTAATACACTCAAAAATATGTGGGTGCCTCGCTTGGCGTCTTTGTAGCCGCAGCAACACGTCGTACTCGGTACTCATTTATTTGTCTTATGTAAAGAATGACATGCTGGACAGCTCACCGCCTCGCTGGCTGCTCCTAATGCCCCAATGCAAGAGCAGAAACCCCAAGACAGCATGAATTCTGTGTTTTTTCATTGATTTCCGTGGAAGAAAAGACCGGCGAAAGGAGATGCATTTCTGGTTTCGTCTTCTTCTATGCCTATGCCTTTTCTTCTTGGTCGCCCTAATGGGCAGAGGTTGTAGGTGTTCAGACGGTTTGGTCAGTTTGACCAAGAGCAGTGTGAAAGCAAACCAAACCAAAGGAAAGAGCAACAATGTTGCAATTTCTGTTCCAAAACGGACTGAGTCCCCCGGACTATCAGGTGTGAAAACGACCTTAAATCTAACTTTTCGAAACATTTTGGTTTCCCAGTGTCAAGAAATGAGAAAGGAAAAAAGATGGACAAATTAATACGATATGCACTGGCACTGTACTACAGTGCTGTGAGTTTTTGATACCGTTACATCCCTAGTTTTGACAGATTTACCCACACAATGTCATCACCTGACACACCAGATACTGCCCCACACATCCATTGCACAGAATATGTCTCACTTAAATCTGAGCAACTGCTCACTGAAAGTGTTTGGGAAGGGCAAAACCTTTAAAAAGAATCTTGGACGGTGATCTTACGGGCTAATTTAGGGCAATGAAGCATAGGATGTAGTGGGCATGCACAGCTCTGGAGTGGACTTGCTACAAAAAAACAAATAAAAAACTTGCTACAGTTGGCCATGGTTGTTAACCGTAACTGGAGACAGATGATGAAACATCTTCTCCACCAAGAAAAGCTTTCTGCGCATTTCTTTTTATGCTCATCCTTTTAAAAATGTAATGGTGTTCAAACCTGCTAAACATTTATGCTGCAGTGTCATCCAAGACAATCTCTATACCAGCAACCACTGCATGTGGGGCGGCTTTGGATCAGTAGGTAGAGTTGGTCGGCTTGCAATTGGAAGGTCATGGGTTCAATCCCCAGCTTCTGCAGTAATATGTGGGTGTGGCCTTGGGCAAGACACTTCATCCCAGTATGCTCGCACTGCTTCATCGGTGGTGTGTAAATTTGTATGGATGCATCTGAATGGAGTTAGCTAATACTGATGGCCAATACTTCATCGGTGTATGAATGTGGTAGGAGTGACCTGCAGTGTAAAAGCACTTTGAGTAGTCAGCTGACTAGAAATGAGCTATACAAATGCAAGTCCATTTACTATACAGGCTCACAGTAGAACTAAGCCCCACCTGTAACTATTACAAACTCATGCCAAAGACAGTCAGGAGAGGAGCAAATCATCAATTCAACCAAGAAAAGCTTTCACTTAAGTTTTTTGCTCTTCTTAGTAACAAAGAAATGTGGTCCATTGCTGAGAAAACTGCTGCTATACTAGAGCTACATTAGACGAAATTGCTTTTCTAGCGACAGCCATTGTTACCAACTCCCAGCACAGCTAAACCCTGCTTGTAGATACCATCTCATTCTACATATATGACACTGATTGGTCAGGTCTGTTTGAGACCAGGAGCAAATGTTTCAGATTGGAGCTTTGCAAGATGGATCAGCCAAGCCAATCTATCAGCTTTGCAAGGTTAGAAATACCTCAGATTTGTAGTCTTGTTCTAGTCTCCTTGATGAAAACTAGACTTTTCGTCAGATCTATTCCTAGCTAGTCTCAGCCTTGCATTTCTCATGGAAAAAAAAGAATGTCGACAATCATTTTTAGTCCTAGCTTTAGTAGATGAAATTATCACTGCACTAAGGGAGCATGCTTGTGTTTCCTCCTGCACACTCAACACTGGCATATTAAAGGAAACCCTGCGACTGTGCTGAGTATCTTTGAAATGAGGGTAATGCAAATGGCACAATAGTGTCTGAAGGATAAAGGCTTGACATAAAACCAATCTAAATAAACAAAGGCAGAGTTTCTTTACAACGCACACATATGACCAGATTCATTAGCATAAAAAAATGAGATCAAAAGGCTTTCTCAAGTTCAGTACGTAGCCTTCTCCTCAAAGAATCCTTATCAGACAACAGTCAAGAGCACCCAGCCCCCCCTCCCATCCCTTTACCATCAACATTACACTGCAGTTTGAAACAGAGGAGAACAGCCCCTCACAGGGAGAAAATTACATCGCCATGACAACACAAAGAAGTTCAACTGAGATGAAGAAGGTGCTGATGATTGACCTAGTCCCAGTCTCCACCAGAAAGCCTACTGATCCCTCGCAGACTTCAATGGTGTCACATGTTTTTGGTGTGTGCTTGATGTGTTTGAGTAGGAGAAAGCTGAGCAGTTAAACCGACACCATTGTGCACAGGCTATAGACCTCAATGTGAGAGGTTAAACTGAAACTACTACTACTTTGACTGTCATAATCATCAATAATTGTCCTCTTTCATTGTCATCCCAGCTGCTAACGCTAATTTAACTATTTGGATAATATTGTTATTCTTCAGCTATTGCTACTGTCATTACTGACATTATAGCTAGGGATGCTGATATCCAATATTTAGAAATAAATTTTTTCCAATACCAAAATGATTCAGACATAAAACTCCAGTCCTTAAAACACGCAACTTAAGTCTGAGGACTGAGGATGAGCAAATTAACAAATTTCAGTCCTTTAAACACTTAAAAGTGTAGGGAATGATGATGAATAGGAAAAGGACTTAAACTGGTGTATGTCTGTTGGTCAAGCCTATAACTCCAACGTATTTGTTTGTAGAGCTAATGTAGTGATGGGAATTCTGGCTCCGACTCTTTCTACTCCCAAATGGCAATATCCTATATTTATATTCAGATCAATTGTATATATTTATATTTAATATCAATATATTTGAGCAATATCATAATGCCTGACTGATATTTGGGCAGGTATTTTACTCCAACTATTCTCGAATTTTAAAATTGCTGAAAATAACATGTAATTATTTTTCAAAATGTACTGTCTCCCCCAAAAACCTTGCGGGTTGGATGAAATCCGCTCACTGGCTGGGCTGTTGGGGTTACACAAAGGGACAAAAATTGGCAGAAAATGTTGTAAAAAAACTAGTAAAAGATGATAAAAGGGGGAAAAGAATCAACAATTGGTTACAAATGACAAAAATATTGCAAAAAGTGATGAAAATGGGTTAAAAAGTGGCAAAAATAGAAGAAAAGTGGCAAATTTTGATAAAGGAGTGGCACAAAAGGGCTGAAACATGCAGGAAAAGTGGTTTAAATGGGTTAAAGGGGCAAAAAGTATCAAAAATGGGTTAAAAGAGACAAAAAATGTTGAAGAAAATGTAATGAAAAGGGGTTCAAAAGTGGCAAAATAGAAGGAAAGTGGCAAAAATGAATTAATTCTGGTACTATATCACAACCCATTTTCTGGGATTTTCAGGGGCCAAGCCAATTCTGTTGTCTCCTTGTGGCCTGCTGCATTATAGAATATATAGGGATAGATCTCACTGGTAATGCCTAAAAATGTCCTGTGCTTTGAAAGAAAATACAAATACTACTACAAAATTATTTCAATCAGACTAAAATATTTATGTAACTTTCATGTATTTGAAAGTCCGTCCCCCAGAGTTTCTGTCGAGACTAAATCTGGCCCTTGTGCAAATGTACTTGATGACCCCTGGTCTACAGGCTAGACTGCTCTCATTTAAAGTGTCCTCACATAATTCTGGTTGTGACTTGGTGCCACACAAATAAAGAGTGATTTGCTGAAACACAACCACACCTCCTTCCCTGCTAGGATTTCCCTCTCATTCTTTTCCTTGCTTTTTAATTTTTGCTGCAACTGCAACGTACGCCGGAACAGCTAGTTAAGGATTTCGGTCGTCCTCCATGTTTGTTTTTCTTTTAAAAGTCATGTTTAATCACAGTGAGACCTTGTCTTTGGGGAATCACTGTGCTGTCCTGACAACAGACGGCAGGTCGACAGGTGTGGTCTCACAGTCTGGCTGAGTCTAGTGTGTGTGTGTTCAGAGGATTATAAAATTAAATCCATTTGAACCTGGTCATGTCTGTAGTCTCCCATGTTTTCTAGATCATTTAGGAGTGTGTGGGCAGCCTGCGCCACACAGTGAAATCTGCAGACTCTACAGAAGCGGCCTTGCATAATCAGCCTCAGAGCCCTTCTACACTTGAACATCCTGACTACGGGACAGCCCTCACACTTACTGAGAACATGCCTCAAAGTCTGTGATTGTGCAATTGTGCCTTGTGAAAGAAAGTGTACATAAGCCCCTCCTTTTATCCCCCTCCCCATGTGGGCTATACCATCTCTGTAGCTGACAGCTGCTGGTCCTAGTACAGGATGGGAGTGTGTCTTGTTTTGTCTGCCTCTGTGCGCATAAATAAATGATGAGAGTGCTGGATCTTTCGGGGCAGGGTTAAGGCCAAGTGCAGACTTTCCTTTCTGTCAGCAAGGCGGAGAAAAACGGTCTGAGCTGACCGCTAATTGGAAGTGGCGAGGTGATCTGATGACACTGCGGGGATACTTTGGTTTGTCACAACGTGTAAGGCCCTTAGATTTCAAGGGTGGCTGCCTTCAAGGAGGAGTTAATCAATGCACAGCTTAACACAGACGACTCAGGACAGAGCACAGTGGCTGGTCCCGGGGTAACTGAGGTTAAAGCCAACCAGACATTCCAGGAAGACGCTTACTTCCTCCCACTGACTTTGAAGCTGTTACAGCTGTACCACAAGCAATACATCACCCACGAAACTGTACTTTTTGTTTTATGTCAACACAGCTTTCTAAATCAGCGGCAGAGTTTGGTATCTTACCTCAGACTCAGCTGGGCAGCAGCAGCCAACTCTGCAGACAGGCATGATAGAGAGCCTGTAAAAGAGGAGATAAAAATGCATATGCTCAGAACATCAATCATGGTCACAATACAGTGATTCCATACACAATCGATTTCCATGCTGTCTTCACTCCCTGCAGAACATATGATACTATTTCCCAACAACTTCCTTCACACAAAAGGGGAAATTTGATATGGAGCACAGGAATATCATGCTGGAAAAAAATGTCCACACATGTCCACATCTTATTCTCAGCTAAAACACAGAACATCAAACGTACACCCCTAAAACTGCACTGACTTTCCCTTTAACTCTCACACATGCACATTAACAGCCACCCTGTGCTAACTTGTAAAACTAGGATTTACACTTGTGCCCTAAAAACAGCTTGAGACAAACAAACACATTAAAATCACAAATGCTGAAGTCTTCAAAGTGTGCCAGAAGTTTTGGGCTCATTTAAGAAGCATATTTACTGTAGTAAAGGGGCAAAAAATGTTGCAAACCAGTCATATTTTTCCCATTTTACAAGAAAAAATATAAAAGTTTTATGAGCTTTTATTGAATCTCTCTCACATGTGAAACCTTGGTCTCCCATACACACACACCTCCCCAGACCCCCTTTGGTGCTTCTCTAAGTAAAATTAAGACCTTTAGAAACCAATTTACATTGTAAACACACCATGCAAATCTTGTTTACTGAGTTGGGGGTCTTCAAGCACCATGCACGACCGAGGATGCAGATCTCCTTGGACCTCACATACACATACTGTGCTCATCCTGCACCCACCGGCTCCACGCTCCCCCCCAGGGAGAGCGCCCACCTCCTGACCCCCTCCAACAGGGGGGTCAAAGGGAATTTAACACAAGGGTTCCACATTCCTCAAAGGTGATAATTGATGTAGCTGCTGGCGGGGGGTCACCAGGCGCAGGGTAAACAAGCGATGACTCTCTACCCCCCCCACACACACACACTCCACTAAGCAGTATGCATGGCTATGACCTGAGTAAATTACAGCATCAAACCTGGTGTGACAGCGTGTCAGCCATCGCAGCAAACTGGCTCTGTGAGGTGACTGAGCACCCAGGTGTTTCAGTTAGCGGTTGCTAAACCACAGCCAGATCACACATGCCACTTCACACATGCTGTCATAGACAAGCTAGAGGCTGAAGACTAGCTGCTATAATAAGACTGTTAACAGAGCCAAGGAGCTACTCAGAGCAGAATCAGAGCAGCCAAATTGTACCTGTCTGTCTACTATCACAGCATTCAGTCAGAGACACAATTTACCCAAGAGAACAATATGCCACACCATGCCCTACTGTATCCTATCATAATTGTAATCACATCATGTCTAGTCATGTTGCATCTCATCTTTTTTGTTGGCTTAAAAGGGGCCGTATAAAAAAATGTGGATTGAATTTAGATAATAATGTTGCGGTGGATTACACAATATCGTATCTTGTTTCAGCCCTATTGCATTGTGTCATATCATGTCTTTTCACATCATAATCTTATCATGTCTTGGTATTATCTTTTAATTTTTCCCGTAAGTGCCATGTCATATTGCATTGCCCTTTAGCCGCATCGTATTGTATTGTCTTATGTTGTATAATGTCTTGTCGGGTGCATATCATCTTATAATGTTATGATGTTCATATTACACCGTACCATCTCATATTGTCTTTCAGCATAATTGTGACACAACATACATAAAGTAATGTAAAGTAATGTAACGTAATGCTGATAATGTAACATACTGAATCATATCCTATTATATTGTGTCGAATCATCCCAACGCAACGTATTGTATCATATCGTATGGGGCTGAACGATTTAGAGAAATAATCTGATTGCGATATTCCCCCCTTGTATTGGGGGGCAATTTGAAAATTGCAATGTAAAAATATTATATCGGCCTAAAATGTCTTGTGTGCATCTCATCATATGTTTCATATTAAACCAAACCATATTTTATTGTCTTTAGCAGTATAGTACTGTTACTTTTGTGTTTTATGATTTTAACCTAACCTCCAGTGTTTCCTCATTCTGAATTTTAGGGGTGAGGTGAACTCATGTATTTTCTTTTAATTTTCTGTTTGTGTGTAAAGCATTTTGTGTTCCATTGCTTTGTATGAAAGTGCTAAACAAATAAAGATTGATTTACTGACTTAAGTAACATAACAAAATGTAATGTAATGCACTGCAGCGTAATGTAACGTCTTGTATCGTATCATAATATACATCACCGTATCATAATATATCTTATTTATTTATATTGTATCATATCATATTCTATCGACTCAAATCCCAATGTAAAGTAATAGAATGTACCATAATGTAATATTTCGTACCCAACTGTACAGAAATGTAACGTATCGTACTGTATTGTATCGTATTAAACTATATATTATATAACTATGATAAGTATTGTATAACTTACCATATTGTACCGTACCATGCTGTGTACATAACGTTACATACTGTATTGCATTTCACAACATAATGTATCATAAAGTACCATACCATATTGTATTCCATCAAATGTTATAACATGAGTAATGTAATATAACTTAATGCATTGTACTGTATCTTAATGTTTTTTCTTGGGTCATACAGCAACGTAACGTATCACAATGTTACATAATGTAACATATTTCACCACACGTATGGAATCTTATCATATTGTATCACAATGTAACATGTCTTATCATACTGTACATTATCATATACCATATCATATGTTATCAGATCTATTCAGAGAGCTGGCAGGGACATGTATTTCCTTCCAGTTACAACATTTTCAACTCCTGGGTTGTTTCTTGGTATGGCTCTTGAACTCATTATGTTATCCAGAGACATCTGAAATGCCAGAGTTAGCTGATGCTAATCTAACAGATCAAATCAACTACAACCTGACTGTTGTTACATAAAATATCAAAGTATAAGCCAGGGGATACACTATGTGTACATTCATTATTCCAAAACTAATTCAAGGAAAAAAACACTTTTTTAAAGTTGTTTTTTTTTTTTAAATGCAATGAAAGCCTTGAATTTCTTCCTCTTATGCTGCACAAAAACAATTCAAGAGATGTTTGTGAATGGTTATAGATCAAATGATAGACCTTTTGTATCTGACGCCACACAGCCTGTTCTGTCTTTCCCCGGCCTCGCTTAGTCAGCAAAAGGAGCATGGCTTCTCGCTGGACGCCAATGCTAAATAAATGCACCTGTCGACAAATCTGCTGTAATGTGTGTAGTGCACATTTTGTAAAAGAAAAGTTTAGAAAGCTTGGAATTTCAGTAACTGATGCATGCAAATCATTCTGTCATGTGTTTTTTCTATAGTATTATCTTGTTTGTAACAGAAGCACTCAATGGGCAAATGCTTGCAAATAGTAGTACCACTGTTTAAAATGTGGCCCGTGGGTTCATTCAACCAAATCAGATATATGTAAACAAAATATAATATAAATGTCAACTAAAAATGCACGCTAGCCTGATGACAATAGTGGCACTTCTGCTGTCTACTGTAAAATAGAATAGGACCAACTGTACTGACTACATATGTTGAAGTATATTAGGAATTTACTCATTCTAACATTGCTTCCTAAGTACGAGTTTTGAAATTAAATATTAAACTAAAAGTATGCCTATGTTAGGCTAGAGCTAATGTACATCCTGTTGTATTAAACCTTAAAATTTCAACAAATGTGCATGAATGTACATGAATCTATTTGTAGAAACTGTCCGACAGAAATGTGCAAAAACTGTTTGAACAAATCAGTGGTTTAAGGAGAAATCTACACCTTTTTCTGAAGTTATTAATAGCCAATATGGATTTATATTTGAAATTTTAAGAGCGAGAAGATGTGGGCTTTTGAGTTAGACAGCTAACCTACAGCTCTTTTGTGGTGTTTGTTTTAAAAAATATAAATACTGTTTAAAAATAATAATTTCAAGTGGTAATAAGAAGTCATTAAAAACAATATATTTGATAAATAATATAAAGAACATCTATTAAAAGTGGTAATAAAGTCTTAAAAATATTAAAATGCATCCCTTGTAAGAGATGATCCATATGTTGGTTTTCAGTAAGGGTTAGTTTAGATAAGGGGGGGCTTGACTGTGCTGTTATTTCCTGGTCTCTGCCCACATGTGGTTCCCTCCCAGCCACACACTAAGGCTTAGGGAGGTTATAAAAGCCGGGGGGTGATTAAGAAGCAGGAATAATGGCCTCCACAAAACTAGGAATGTGTTTAACTACTACAGCGGCTCCAGAATCTTTCTGAATCGGACTGCAGCCATTAATATCAGGAATTATACGTTGCCTTTGAGCAGGAAACGGCAGAGGTTTTAACATGACTTTCAAAGGAGCTGATCCTGGGAAAACATGAGAAGCAAAGGCAGGATGTGCTGCAGGTTTATGATTTATGTCAGAGTTTGACCCAGGAGGATTTAGGGTGGGTGTATCTAGAGCTGTGCCGACCTAACCCACAACTTCTGCATTGTTGGAGTTTGGTGGATCCTTCTTAATCCAGGATTAGAAAAGTCAAATATACAAACACCTTCACCTCTGCTCTCTTTCTCACATACAGACGCACGAAGAAGAGAGAGAGGCAGAAGAGTTACTGCTGGCTACTGCCTGCCTGCTAAGCATGCCCAAACCCCCCAAACCCCATCACTTTCCTCATTACCACAGCTTCATGGCTTTTTAGGGCTCTGTGCTTTATCTGGGATTTCACATTTCCCAGCCTGCCACTTGACATGGCTCACCCAGCTGCCAGCAATCAAGTAGCAGAGGGCAGCAGTCAGACCCGGCTGAGTCTTCAGGCTGCACCTTGATTTGAGAATTGCACATCACAGCCACCGGCCCCGCTAAGCTTCGGTAATTACAGGCCACACATCCACATCGTGCCTGCAACCCTATTTCTACTCCACATCATACACTGACCTGGCATAATGGGTGGAGGGGGAAAAGGGGAGGGGGCTGCGTGCAGAGAGATAGAGATGGTCACGGGTCAAGGGTGGATTCTCAGGATGTGGATCTGCGCTTTTAAAGGCATAAAGTGTGTGAAAGTGTTGGAAAAGACGTGAGTATGCTCCACTTATGCTGTCAATCTTAGTTTGGTGCATGTCTCACGCGTGCATGTACGTGCATCTTCAGTACACACATTGTACTGTATGTGTGTGCCTAATTGAGAGGTAAGCAAAAAAGTTGCCTTTAAAGTTGCCAATAAATATCCTGCCAGTAATGCTAAACACCTGCCCATAAAGCCCAGAGGAATGCTAAATGAAACCAAGTTGCAGAGCCTGTCTCCTGTCTGGGGTCTCAAGTCAAGACAGCAGGATTTGTAATGGCTGTATCCTGGATTATTGAGTTCAAGCAGAAAAGCCAGGAAGCAAGAAAAAAATATTCACGACATGGTCCACCAATGCCGTTTCCCTCCCTCTAACGACCGGCACAGCGACGCATATGTGTCCTCTTTACAGAAAAGTCTGGATTGTTCCTTCACGTAATTGCACACACAAATCAATGCTGCAACTTTTGGCACCAAAAACTTGTCAAAACACATCATGGCGGGATTTTCTGTTGCCACCACCATTACACTTGAATGATCAAAGCTTTTCATGGTTGCTTCTGTATAATAATAGTGGACACATGGATGTTTCAACAGAAAAAATGTTCCCGGTGTTCTTTGTGCAAGTGTGAGCCAGATAAAGTAAGACAGATGATTACGGCGACTCAAAACACGCCCCCCCCCGTTCTTTTAACCCTGCACACATTTAAGCACACATGCTTTTTTTTCCAATGCACAAAGATAAGCGTGCATTCATGCACAGATGCCCGTACGTTCACAAAGATACAGTGTCAGGGCAGGAAGAGGCTCTCACTGTCGACTGGAGCCTCCAGGGGTGAAGGAGAACATCTGACCCCAGAAGCCTCAGACGATGCCGTTTGGCCTCATCTCTGGTTTCGATTCCCTCAACTCCTGACGCCTTCCTCTCGCTGCACCTGTCGAGCACCAATAGACCCCCCGCCCAGACCCATTCACCACAGAGAATATATGGCCCTGCTTCTTGGTCCAGTCTAGCTAATTGCCCCATGGCCTTAAACTGGCCCTGAACACCACAACAGAACAGGGTGCAAAGCCAGGAGTGTTGGCAGGGCTTTTTGAGCACCATGAAAATGTGTCACATCAGGCCCCAAAAAACCACAGCCTCAGCCAACTGTGCCATAAAACCACACACCAATGAAAGCTTCAAAATCAAGATCATCAAATTTTCTTTCTTTCAGTACCTTTTGATGGATATTTTTCAGAACTGTTGAATTTCTAATTTTATTGACAAGACTAAAAAATACTGAGATTTAGAAACAAAAAATTTCATATGCTAACTGTGTAAAAGAATGAATCTGTTCAAACTTTGCCAGAATACTTTTGCTATTCAGAAGCTGTGACTGCCTGCAATTTTTGGTAATAAAAACACAACATACAGTACTTTGCAAAGGCAGGTTTGGGCTAAAACTTTAGGCTTAAGTAAGGCGTAGACGTGCGGAGTAAGCTGCCTGAGGGCACCATCAGGTGGGAAGGAAGATTGACACAACCCCGGTAGTGCTCTGGATGTCTTGCGTACTATCAGGGGCACGGAAAATAATCTGTTGAAAAAAATAAAGTCCACACCTTTAAGCGGACTAAGAGATGGATGGCGTAGGGTACTGCTTGGGTGGGTAGCAGGGTTGCAATGAGCCCCTGGTCAGGTCAGGCATGGGAGCATATGCTGGTTTGGAACTGTACTGCTCTGGCCTCCTGATGGCCATCGGCCAAGCCTGCCACTCCAGGTATCCTCCCCGCTGACCCCTCCACAACACAGGCTGTTACCCTCTCCATCTGGACCAGCCCACTGGCTCCTGTGCACCCAGTATGTGGTGAGCTGGATTAGGCCTGGGAAAGCATGCCAGGTGCCTGTAAAAAAAAAACAAAAAAAACGCTGCTATTCTAGTATCATCCAGCTGACCGTCCCATCCCCGCTCTCCTGAGCATGTCAGCATTGCATACAGTCTTGTCAACAATTCCCAAAAATGCACTGAAGAGACAGTGTATCAAAGGAGTCCAGCCGGCACCTCTGACCATCAGTCAATGTCCAGGCCTCACAAGAGTACAGTAACTCGCAATTTCCACACAGGACAACTGCGCCACACACCAAAGCACTGCAGGTTTGGTCCAACTGAAGGCGAGCAACCTTGCTCACTGGAAGTGAGTCGCAGTGCGCAGCCCTGATCAGCAGGCAGAGATCACAGAGAACTGTAAGTTCACACAGGAATAGTAAGTCAACAGCGGACTATTTTACCTTTTGGGCTTAATTTATCATCCTATCCGGTATAACTCCATGATATTATTGCTTCCGCCATTGGGTGAGTACATTAGGAAGTTAAAAGATTAATGTTTGCTTAAAGGATCTGTGGTTTTATGTAAAATTCTTTGGCTTAATATCCTCAAAAGTTAACTTTTCCTCTTCAATGGCGCCGTTGTAGCACTGTGACCAACTGACCTCCAGTGACTGTTTGCCCTCACTGCAGGATGAGATGTAATATTGATATAGTGTTGATCTGTGCATTGTGTTGTATTTTGAGAGAACCAGATATCCTATGCAAGTGACTTCCGTTTTTGGAGCTTTCTGATCGACGGATATTGACGTTTGGCAGCGGCCAAAATAAACCTGCAGCGTATCTCAAATTGTGGAACTGCTCTGATAGACTAGAGAGGGAGCAATTTACTCCGAGAAAAGACCCGGGCAGGAGATGCTGTCGAGCTTGACCTTGGCTACCAAGCGATACACAAGTGTTAACATGTGTTGAGCTTGACTCTGACCACCCTACTCCCATCTCCAGCCCTGGGTTGTGGCACATTGTGACCTGCGATGAATCCTTAGCATACTACATGCCTAAAAGGTATGCACAGGACTGCATGTATAATACTGAACATGTCAGGTGCCTCGGACTAATCTTTTTGTTGCTGTGATATCAAACAGGCAACAAGATTGTTTTTACTTTTCCTAGAGATGTAAGAAAGTTGAAAAATCTGATATTGTGACCACTGTAAACAACTGTTACTTTGGGTTAAATCCGACACCAGGGGGCTCTCAACCTTAATAATAGCATAATAGGATGAGTACATGCCAATACATACGTATTTATGCAACAGAAAACTAATGTTTTTCTTGCATTTATAAATTTCTCATAATGTGGGAGTAATGCATTTAAAAGTGCACTCCCGCGTTCAATCTGGTAGAAGTTCCAGGGTGCGTATGTGCTCTAGAGTTGCTTGCATGAATGTTAATAAATCATTGATTTTCTGTTTAGTGAATTGGCCTTATAAGGTGCCATTTGATTGCACAGAGTCCTCAATTTAAAACAAGAAGAAGAAGTCTGGGGATTTCCATGTGACAGGGGGGAGTTTGGTGGATTTAACTCACAACATATGGAAGCCTCAATAACAACACACGTCCCATTACAGTTATAAAAACTAAGAATGTCTTTGTCCATCTTTGAAAACTGAAGGAAATGCTTGAGATATTTTAAAACCTCTGTAAAAAATAAATACATCAGTGTAGAATGGGAACTGTCACTTTTTAAATTAATATAGATATCTCAGAGCGAGATAATTCTACGTTTTATCTTTAAAAATGTTACTGTGTTTCAAATGAAAAAGACTATGATTTACAGTATGCATTAAGTTCATCCTTTTTGCTTCTCCCACCATTTTCCCTTTCCAATGACTTAAAAAGAAACAAATCCAAATGAAAGCTGTTTTTTCATTCCAGGCCTTGCCTCCTTTAGAGCCTTAGATAGTCGGTCCCATTTCCCCCTCACTACCTCGCCCATTCACATAGCTGTCACAGCCACCTTTAGGCCTCTCTTCTCCCTCTTCCGTGCTCCTCTGTTCCTCCACACCGACTAGATAAGGCTGACCAAGCAAGAGCGTTTACTACCAGAGTCACAGGCCTCCCCATTCAACCCAGAGATTAAGCACTGCTGTCTACACGCAACCATGAATAATGAAGCTATCACCCCAGACAGGCAGGCAACAGCAGCGTGAGTTATATACACCAGTAATCCCATAGGCTGCTGCACACACGTGCATACAGTAGCTGCACAACTGTATAGCTCATGCATTATTTCACATTGCAGAAGACTCACTTAGAGCCAATTAAACATCTTCAATGACCTCAAGGCTTACTGTAAGATCTTCAGCGCTTTACTATTAGCTTACAATGGGACAATTCACTGCAGTAAAAAGCAGAGGGGCCCAGGTGCAATGAAGTGTGACAAGGCCTCACTACACGCTAATTTTGCACAAGTGCTCTCAGAAACTATTGCAAGTAGATGTGCTGCACGTTTACACGCTGTAAAAAGATCGGCATCTTATTTTAAGATATTACAAGTAAAAAGTAAAACAAGAATAGCTTCTTAAGAGTTAAAAACCAGCCAGTGAGATACAAAAATGTACTTCAGAGTCCTAAAAACAAGATGTGCTTTCTGAATAGATGTAATTTATTCTGGACATGGGTGAATTTGGCTTATGATTGCAATAATGACAAAATATGAAAAGACATAGGACAAAAAAACAGGATTTGAGTTTTGCTGTTTGCATAATGCAACAGTGATGTTTATTTGCAGATGGGAGTGGTGCTCTCTAAATTAAAAATTTTAATCACAATTAATGTCCAACCTTTGTTGTCTTATTTTGAAATTCCACTATTTTGCATTTTAAACTGCTTTTGTCTTAAACAAAGGGTAAGTAACTTCCTGTTTGGATACTTTTACTTTGAAAGAAAATAAGGAACTTCAGTTTTGAGACTATTACAAGCTTAACCACGGAAAATGAACTTGTTATGGATTGAAAATGAAATAAGAGAACAGTAAAAAATGACATGTCTGATAACACAAGATGCAGTCTGTGAGTTTTTAAAGTGAATTGAGACATTAAAGAGTAGTGGTGGACTTATTCTAAGTCTCTATGGCTGCAGGGTTCCTGCAGTAGTTTAACCAAAAGCATGCCGAAAGGGTAATCAAAAAATGGACTAATTATGGACATTAATTAATCACAATTAATGCACTAATGCTGGCAGCCCTAGTGTCATCACATTTTAGTGTCCAAAGCATATGTCCATTTTCAAATCAGAGAGCAGAAATTACTAAAAGGGCAAAAGTAAGATCTGATTTTATGCTTTAAGATGGGATAAGTCGACACAAATGGGTTGTTAGGAGCTACTGATGATATGTCTGTATTATAATTACTACCTGTAAGTCAAACTCTGAGCTTGACATCTCATGCCAGGTGAAGTGCTGACAGTCAGAACAGCAGGTGGGTGGCTGAAGCGACTTGATCATCATCTACAGAAATAATGTACAGTATGTCCATCTCTCTGTTAGACAGGCAGTGCAGCCGTTGCAAAAGCCCCGAAAGTGAAATAGCCAAACTTCAGAGTATTGAGTTATTTTGAGACTTGTTTACACAACAGGTACAGCTAAATATCTTATTTAAAGTATAAAAGGGTGCCACCTGCATAGCTTGTAATCAGTAAAAACTAATCTACCAACGGGACAAGCAAAAGTTAATTGTTAAGTGTCTAGAAGAGGCATGCACTATTTCAGAGGTTTTCACGTTGTCCAGCCTCAGGAGCAACCACGACATCTTTGATGAGAGATTATAGCACAAATTTCTAAAACTCATTAATGAAAGATGTTGACAGATGTTGGATAAAACTCTTCGTACATTTCATTTTACTCCATTTTCATGATGCCGTGGACACCAGAGCAGTGGTTCTCAAGTGGTGGGTGGGGATCCAAAAGTGGGTCGCGGAGCCGTTTTTCGTGGGTCGCAAAGGTGTGCCTGGAAAGTCCATGATGTACGGAAAATCACAGCAGACACATTTTATTTCACAAATAAACAATTTAAAATTATTTTAAATTTTGTGTTTCTTTCTCTTTTTTGTTTGCAAGACTTAAAAACGGTGCAAGAATGGTGACCAGACATGGTCAGAAGAATAAAGTATGTAAGTATGTGGGCAATTTTAAATGAGGAATAAGATAACTAAGGGTAATTAATATTATTCAGTGCAAATGTGCATATAAAGTGAAGCATTTTTCCACAGTGAGCTCTCTTACAATATTTAAGTTACAGTTAATAAATAAATGCAAATGTGCATACGATGTGAGTTTTTTTTTTTACCTCATTGATCTCTCTCTTACAGTATTTGTGTTACAAAAAAGAGAATTTAATATAAATATGCATATGAGGTTAGGAGTTTTACCACAGTGAGCTCTCCCTTACAGTATTTAAGTTACAGAAAGAAAGAGTACTTAATGTAAATATGCATATGAGGTAAGGTGTTTTACCACAGTGAGCTCCCTTGCAGTATTTAAGTTACAGTTAATAGAGAAATAAGTGCAAATGTGCATACAATGTGAGATGTTTTACCACAATGAACTCTCTTACAGTATTTGAGTTACGAACAATAGAGTAATTAGTGTAAATGTGCATATATAGTGAGGCATTTTACCACAGTAAGCTTGTTTTATAACATGAGTCAGGGTGAATAGCACAAATGTGCATACAAGGACCACCATTTTACAACAGTGAGCTTTCTTTCTGTATTTGGGTTACAGTAGATAAGGTTATTATTGTAGATGTGCATATGAGGGGAGGCATTTTACCATGGTGAGCTCTCTTACAGTGTTAATTTGCAGCTAATAGAGTAATTACTGCAAATTTGCATACAAGGTAAGGTATTTTACAACAGTGAGTTTTTTTAAACAATATTTGGGTTACAGTAAATACAGCTATTATTATGAGGTGAGGCATTTTACCACAATGAGCTCTCTTATAGTATTTTAGCAAAGTAAATAGAGTAATTAGGGTTCATATGAGGTGAGGCATTTTACCAGAGTGAGCTCTCTTACAGTATTTAAGTTACAGTTAATAGAGTAATTAGTGTAAATGTGCATATACGGTAAGGTAGAGTAAATAGAGTAATTGGAGTTTAAATGAAATGAGGCATTTTACCACAGTGAGCTATCTTACAGTATTTGAGTAAAGTAAATAGAGTAATTTGAGTTTATATGAGATGAGGCATTTTACCACAGTGAGCTCTCTAACAGTATTTGAGTAAAGTAAATGGAGTAATTGTAGTTTATATGAGATGAGGCATTTTACCACAGTGAGCTCTCTAACAGTATTTGAGTAAAGTAAATGGAGTAATTGTAGTTTATATGAGATGAGGCATTTTACCACAGTGAGCTTTCTTACTGTATTCTATTTGCAGCAAATTGAATAATTAATGTAAATGTGATTATGAGGTGATGAAGTTTTATGTCATTTGCAACCCACTAAAAATGTCCCACTTTTGGGTCCTGAACCAGGAGGTGACAAACACTGATGAAGACTGTATGCAGGTGAGTTTGGATGCTATTTAGTGTAATGAGAATTTTGGGTGACAAATTATTTGATGGATATTTTTCCAATAATGTGTTGAGATATATTCTCTGTATTTATTTGGTGGAGAATTTAAAGATCATATGACCTAGTTTGGGTTTTACAGTGTGGTGTATTGCTATTTTATCAGACATCTAAATCTGCAGTTATTTTAATGGCACTGAATGGATGAAATGGGTGTATGATTTTTAAAAATATGTTTCTTGACACACTTTCTCTCTAAACATCCTTCTTACATGTTACACAGGCTGTAAACTCTCGCTGCCAGCGCCTGTACTCAGCAGTAGGCTGTACCTGACGTGCGGGTGGATAATAGCAGACACCACGTGACTGCAGCACTTTCAGTCTGGACGCACGGCAGGGTCTGTCAGAGCTTCCCTGGTGAGGACGACACACACACGCACTGGACGGATAAAAATAGACGCCATTCATGCGCTAGGAGGACGAATACAAAGCAACAGAAAGCACATCCAACTTGGTAAACTTCAACACAGCCGCTCCATTCTATAAGTGTTGTCATTCTAAATCACAGTGTTCGGCATCAGCACAGTTTATTGGATCAAAACGCGCAAAAAGCGCGCACAGAAACCCCGCGCGGATTACTCTCCTCCCTCCTGCTATTCCAGTCAAAACAGTGGTGTTGTCTGCTCCATCGCAGCACTCACTTCACTCCCGTCTCACAGCAGCGACACAGACACTGTTCGTTAATGCACTAAATAAGTCTCATCGCCTGTTCTCTGCGCTGCGTCACAGACTTCAGACAGGGCAAAGTATGGCACCATGTCTGAACTTGCATGAATGAAAGTGACGGAATGTAAGCACCCAGTCAGCAGGCGACTCACTCAGCCTCCAGTGCGTCTGTCTGGCTCGCCTGTGTGGCGCTCTCTCCTGCATCCTTCAATGAGCATCACTCTGTAGAGCCGGTGCAAGGCATCCTTCTTTACAAACACCGGTCCTGGACATCCTAGACAGTCCGTCCTGCGACATATTTTTAGTTTGGACCCGTTGATGTCACTTCCTGCCTGGGTAATAGCCTGTTCAAATGAGCACAAGGATGTGGAGGGGTGTTCGGGGAGCCGTCAGAGAGGGAATTGTCGAGGGTCACGCGGAAGGCAAGTTCACAAGGTCACGCAGAGGCGAGATATCCAGACGCAGACAAGAAAAGCGCGTTCGTCTTTAAAATGACAGCCATCATCCCATCTGGTTCACTCCAACCGTGCCCTATACTTTTATATAACCAGTCACATCCACATCATCCTACCCCCCTGTGATGCGCCGGCGAGTTTCATTTCCTGCTACGCTGTGCGCATTTACGGTCACGATTATGCAACGACGAGGGCGGCATCATCATTTTGACTGTTTTGACTTTGCATCACAACATTTCTGAATCTAAACACACTCATAAGTCACCTTATATCATATCAAAGAGTCCTGCAACACCTGTTGATGCCAAATTAAGATTATGTCTCTTGCTGAAATCAGGTTTTGTGTTTAGAAGGAGCTACAAGCCCCAGTTTTTACTCCCTATTCACTCCTGTGTTAGTGCTTCAAACTATTGATTACTGTATTATTTATGTATCATTTGGCACACATTAAAGAGAGATCATTCATAGTGAGCTTAAATTTTTAGGTGCCCTGAGGAGCCATTGCTTAGTTATAGTGGTTCAGGCACACTTTGGTGATCTGCATGATTGCTGATGGAAGACAATTTGACAAATGACTCGTACTAACAGTGCTATCCTTTTACCTCGCCCAGGTCTCCCTGCTTTACCTTTGAACCCAGGCCCAGCGGCCCATCTCTGATCAACAGAGGGTCTCTTTTCACCCTCACCCGTCCCCCACCCTCGCAGGCCCCTGTGATAGATGACCATCAGCACGCCAATACTGCACAATATTTCAATTTCCTGCCCAGTAAGAGGAATTTAAGGGGGTTGAGTGAAGTTCAGAGGCGCAGTATGGTGCCTCCATCTCAAGAGCAGCCCCCCAGCCTCATGCCGAAGACCCCAAGATCCAAACATACTGCTGAGAACATTCCAGAAAGCAGGTCCTCACTGTGTCAACAAAATAACCCCTGCTGCCACCCATCCAGGCTGACAGACAGCAGTGACCTGAGCGTACAGCCTCTGTGAGTGCAATGGTGAAAATGTAAGTGGGTTTTTTCAGGCAGGAATAAGACAAATATACAAGCACAGTCAGGCTAATGTTAATGTCTGCTTCAGTGCAGAGCTCTTTGTAGGCTCCACTGGAGCGTAATTAAAGATGCACGATATTATCGACAGGATATTGGAATCAGCAGGTGTGAAAATGTCTGCTAATATTTAAAGCCAATATATCAGCCATACATATCAGCAGTATAAATCATGTACCAGCTTTTAAGGTATAATATATTGAACCTAGTAGCATTAAGCTGAAAAAACTTGGTCAAAATGGTTTATGTATAAGCAGGCCTGTCTAAATTAGTGTTTTAATATACAGTGCGTATCAAATTTATTAGACCACCCGTCATATTTGTCTCAGAGACCATCCAGCATCATGAAGTGCTTTAATGCGGACTCTTTCATTTTCAGTCAGCTCTCCACGTTTTACCATTTTGAACAGGAATGAGGAATTTCAAACTGAATTCACCCAAATTTGAGCCGGCTCACTGGGCTTCTCTGAGAAGTCAGAAATGAATCAAGCATAACATTCAACCACTAAAACTCATTTTTCTCTTCAGGAATGCAAGTAAATAACTATAATTTGACATATTAATCAAGAAATTTTAATGTGCTTTACTATTTTTTCAGTTTTTTTGTAAATAAGTACATTTGAAAATTCATGGGTAACAATAATAATTATATTTTAGCATTAAAAATATCATTTCGGTGAAAGAGCTTCTACATATTGGTGTATTAACCATTGCAGAAACATAAAAAATTATTTTGGTAATTACCAATGCTGTTACTTTAGGGCAGCTGTGGCATAAATCTTACTTTGGTTAGGGTTAGGGTGGTCTAATAAATTTGTTAAGCCCTGTATATTTATATTAGGGCTGTCAAGATTAACCAAGTTAATTGCAATTAAAAAGGTCCAAGAATAGTGCACTAATTTTTTAAAAATTGTGATAAATTGCATGCTTTATTGTCCATTTCGCCTCACTTTGGTTAATGCATATCAGCATCTGCATTTCACTTTAAAAAACTCACAGCTCATTGGACAATTCAAAAATCATTCACATCTTTTTAACATTGTATTTTATTTTCAATCCAGAACAAGTTCCTTTTTCCATGATTTAGTTAAAATCGTCACACTACCTCTAAAAGCAGATCTGTTTCCAAACAGGGAGTCAGTTACCCTCAGATTAAGACAGTGGAAAAAGCCAAAGTAGCTCGAAAACAGTTTAAAATGCAAAATAGAGAAATTTTAAAATGCAATTCAATTCAATAATTTATTGTCATTGTCATGGAAGACAGCGAAATATTGTTTAGAGCATCCAAATATTGTACAGTTTTGATGTAAAGTGTAAAATGCAATAAAAAGGGTGCGATTAATCAGGATTAACTACAGAAATTCGAAGCATAAGGAGAGTCCCCTACTCCGCCATCTTGGATTTTTGCATAATGCCTGTTTCTGCAGTACCACAGAAGAGACCAAATAGATACACACTTTTCTAATTCCACTGGTGCTGCAATCTAGAATCTGTTAGCTTTCAGTAATATTACCAAATTTACACACTGTACCTTTAGAAACAGGTATAGGTGTTGTCCTGGGGTGCATCACACTCAAGGAGGCCCATTATGAGCCATGAATATTTCTGAATGAATCCCTCAAATAGCTACCAGACTGCCGACTTCCCTGCTACTCTCTCATCTCTGCTTGACTCAGCTAAAATGAGTCTGGAAATATCAGATTATTGGATATTGGCAATAATAAATTATGTGCACCCCTAAGCATCAGAGGTGGAAAGAGTCCAAGAATATTGTACTTAAGTTTACTCAGTGCAGAAAAATATTATCTTTCCTTAATCTGCAATCACAAGTAAAGGCACACATTCATGATGAAGAATCAGAATCAGCTTCATCATACAGGGACTGAAAAATGTATAAGGAATTAAGATTTAAATATGTGTAAGCTCTCGTTAAATATATCTAGTATATAAAAGTCTGTGTGTATTGATAGTGTGGTTGCAGGATGTGGAAAGAGTGCAAAAATGCTGACTAGACACGATGGGAGGTAGAATACAACAGCTGTTTTTGGGAGTAGTGTGGAATCTTTAATCACATCATGTGTAGTCAAAGCTAAACTCCTTGCCAGTTTGAAGCCATAATCAGAAAGCTTAGGCCTCCTTATTTTGACCTTTAGAGTTTATTTTTCTGTTATTAATGCTTAGTAAAATGTAGTGAAGGGCAATATTTCCCTCAAAATAAACACAAGTAAAAGTAATTCCTGGGAAAAGCACAGGTAGACAAAAAAGCTACTCAATTGCTGCAATGCAATTTACTAAACTTGATACTTTCCAACCCTTCTGAGCATCTATAAAACATGAAATGAATAATTTTAAGCTTCTATCTAATTAAAATAGCTGTATATGAGAGCTGCACAGCTGCAATGCAATGACAGGCTGTGCAATTACATGACTGCACAAAAGGCTGCAATTATTTTTGTATGAAGTTGAACTTAAAAAGTTTACATAATGGCTGCAGAAAAGCTTTTATGTTTATAGTTGTGTCACAGCAGAAGCACTCTGTAGAGGTAACTATTTTCAAAATTAAAGAGTTATTTTGAAAGCAGTATTGTTAAAACTTCAGGTTTTGCTTTTTTATGCTACTTAGTTTTTTTGTATTTTTGAGTTGAGAGCTGCACACATCAAAACTATCATTATTCCCTGCATTTTCCTTCATAGAGACCAGGGACGGGCAACTCTGATGACCAAGAGAGACACGTTCGTTCTAAGCTCACTGCCGGAGCGCCGTTAAAATCATAACACAACTTAAATTAGACAACTATGATGACTTATAATTTAACAGAAGATCAAATATAATATCACTGATCAGCAGTTACTATGCCAACATTCATTTTTTCATACTCAATTGCAAATGCTTAATTTAAAGAACCAAAAAGAAAGCAAGCTTCACTTTCTCTAGGCATAGCACAGGGGGGGAAAGGGTACTGATTACCCAGGCTCACAGTAGAGAGGGGCCCTTGAGAAGCCTGCGATGAAAAGTGTGTTTTTATTTTATTGTAGGAATTAGTGTGATTGTTGAATAAAAAGTGACTAAATTAATTGGCCAACAGACTGAAATTTGTATGACATAGAATAGAATAAATAATGGGGGCCCTGCTCCTCCCTTAATAATGTCCAATCCATGTGGTCCAGCAAATGCAAAATAATGAAATTAGATTAAATTTAACAATAGCAAAATTTTGCTCATAAAAGGGGAAATTATAGTTAAAAAATACATTAAAATGCAGATATAATTGTAAAAATGAAGCAACATTTGTTGCATGGCTAGCTGGTTAAGGGGGCCCCTGTGTAATATTCTTTTTGGGGGCCCTAAAATCCTTAGCAACACCCCTGCTCTCAATGCACAAGATATTAAAGCATATTTCATTTACATTTCAATTTTTTTTTAAAGCATTTAGTAATGCCTCGTAAGAGTTATGCAGAAACAATAACAACCAAATAAATGTGGAATCTCTTGCAAAGAGGTGGACAACCATAAATCAGTGTTTATTATGGCCATAATTCTATTTGTTATGTTGTCTGGACAGATTTTGGTCACATTTTCCTCAACTTCATAGTTTTTTGGACATCTGTGTGGGCAAAGGGGACGCTTATGGCCCCCGGGCCACCAGTTGCCCATCCCTGAAGAAGGCTCATGATACCATTTATGCATAATATTGTAGTTGCAACACTGTCCAGTATAATCGCAATAGCATTTTATTTCCAATAAAATCCAAAATAAAATATTTGCACCCATTCTCAGTATTCTGGCCCCTGAATTATCATCCTAATATGTCACATATTTTCCACATTTATTGAATTTTTTGCAATCATTATTTTGAGTCAAAGATGCACCAGACATAAATGGATATAGGTTGAAAAGGAAAATCCACTTTTACCTTAAAATTAAACCCCTGACACAAAAAAAGACCTGATCCTATTGCCAGATTTTTCTTATCGTCATTATTTGTCCTTAAATTTGTGTCACAAATATCCACTCTTGACCTATATTTCCTCACAAAACCTTCACATTCTTTTTCAAACTGCAACAATATTCTACAAGCATAAAACGCTCACAAACAAACCGAGGCATAATGAAGCTGTATTCGACTTTGTCATGTGGATTAGGTATATTTATATGTCACGGAGATCCAAACAAACAGGATTATGCACATTGTATGAATGTGAGTAAGGCAGGCAGGTCTCCAGCGTGTAGGACTCTGCATGAGTATACATCCTTGCGTGTATGTGTAGTATTTTCTGATAGGTAGATGCTCTCATGTGGCTCAGCTGTAGAGGTCTGTGATTGGCTGAGGTTTGTCAGAGAGATAGGGCGAGCAGGAGGAGAGGCTGCGAGGCAGGCACTGCGACCTAGTGGTGGAAGAGGGGCGTGATTGTGGTGCAAAGGGATCACTCATAAAAATACACACTTTTGTATGTTGCTCAAAGACATAAAACCCACACGCTTTGTTAATTCGCTGAATGGTAATTTATCTCTGTGAAACACAAGCGCTTAACCTCTAACCCATGTATTTGATCTAATGTCCTCAATATCCTACATGGTGTTCCTAGGTTAAAAATAACAGATAATTCCCTACAACCCACCCACATGCACGACTCAAAGCAACCTGGTTTGTATGTGGCTGTTACGTCAGTCCCCCTCCACCTTAAAGCCGGCTTCTTTCCCCTGATCTCCAACCAAATGGCACTGATGGCAACTTCAAAGTCAGGAGATCTGTGAGTACCCACCCTTAAAAAATGCAACCACTGCCTCTGATACGGAGGCAAGGCCTGCTGACGGTGCAGCAGTGTCTCAACTTAGCTGGACATGTTCAGCTTACAGGACCACAATTTGCCCCCCCCCCAAAAAAAAGAGAGGGGGGGGGGGGATTACTCCACCCCTCCAGATGTGATTTTATGAGATGTGAGAAATAGGTTTCAGAAGGAGGAGCTTCAGTAAGGAGGGGGCTGGGCATGGTCATATGGGTGGAGCAGGTCACCAATTTTGGGAGAGAAAAGAGAGTACAGTGTCAACAAGCAAAGTCCCAAAAGCAGGGTTTAGCAGGGGCCCGGCTCCACCAGAGCCACGGCCCATTTTTCCTTCAAGGGGATTAATAATGAATTAAGGCACTCCCACCCCACAACCCCCCCTTCAAAAAAAGATATTCATGCATGCTAATGCATCCATTATTTATAGTGTGCATAGAGGCTGGCTAGTGGTGGCCACATGCAAGTGGGAGGGATGCAAAGATGGAGTAGGGAGGGTGGGGGTCTTTTTTTTTTTTTTTTATTCAACCCCCCCGAATGAAGCTCCAAGGCTCTGGAAGCAACATCCGCCCATTGTGGCTGGAGCAGGAGCAGGATGGGGATGGGATGGGGACTGGATATGGACAAATAAGAGGAGGAGGGGGATGTAGGAGGATGAGGGGGGCATCGCTGCCAGACAGGCAGCTCGTGCATAGGCAGAGGGGCCGCCAAGAGCTGTGGGGGGAGGGGTGGATTAAACAAATAAATACATGATAAGAAATAATCATGCCACGGAGGGAGGGAGGGTGCGATGGAGACAAAGAGGCTAAGAGGGACAAGGCGGGGAGGTTAGTTAAGTCAGGCCGGATTTACTGTCTGGACAGAGCCGCTCGCAACCAAAATAAAAAACGACATGCAAGGCACGGCAACTTTTTTGGATCTCCCCTTTTTGCTTTTTAACTCATCACAGAGTAAATATCTAAAGTTTTGTCAGGATACAAGGAGCTGAAATTAACTCTGCTTGAGCTCTTCTTGTAATTTCAATACTGCGTCTAGCACATAATATTAGCTAGCCATGGGAGATAATTTATCCACACAGAAGGTAAAGCAGAAATGTGGAATAGTAGAGTGTGAAGGTGAGAGATGGAGAAGTCTGCAGGCTTTTCATGTGCGCAGCATGCCAGGTATGTGGTGATGCAGTGAAGAAGCAGAGTGATAAGATAAAGCCAGATGAGCTTTCTACCCCTACTGATCCCCATATTAGCATAGATACAGACATCAGCATGGCAGGGAACTGGTGTCGTGGAGGTGACACCGGGGCCAACACAACACCCCGGCTCATCTCCATAGATATCAGCGGGGCCACGCAGGTAAATCATACATCAGGCTTATCTGAGATACGTCTGTAGTGCGTGACATTCTGCCAGCAAGCTGCCACCTTAAGTTCCAGTAATCCTTGTAAGCGATTCATTCCTAATACTGCTTTGGTCGTCTCCTAAATGCTGGAGTGAAAGCGTGCTTAAAAATTCTGTGCTGTCAGAGTGATTGTTTGGTTGCACCGTCTGCACAATGGCTGCTTCTGAAAAGACTTGTAGATAATCCTAGAGAGGCTACTTAAAGTTCAGTGTTGGCGTCTTTGCTTCTTGCGTGCGTGAACACACATCTGTCGGAGATGTGGCGATATCTGGGGTAAGAGGTTATCAGTGTGGCTTTGCAAAACCTGTTTCGATAGGATTGCCCTCTCATTTCAAAGCGTTGCCTCAGTATTATACTCATGACATGCTAATGAGGAAAATCCCCCAGTATGATGGACTGGTTGTTCTTCAAATGGATTAAACATTGTTACATGAACTGTCTGAGTCAGTAACAAATCAGGTAACAGTCAGACATCCATTAATTGCACACATGCAACATGTTTCTCAACAAGCAGCACCGCAGGCAAGACCTCCCAGAAGTGACAATGTGCATTGTGCAAACATTGCAACCTTTGTTCCTCCAACAAACACAAGGTGAGGCCCTTAAGTGTATTTTAATACCGAAACCTCAACCACACACAGGAAAAAACCATAAACATTGGAATGATGTCAAAACAACATTGTGAGGTTTGACGGTTTTAATTTTCCACTGCTCAAAGTGAAAAACGGCTCCTGCAACATTTCCTGCACCCCCGGTGATTTTTATGACAAATACAACAGCAGCTTAATTATACATGCGACCACCGCCGTAAAAAGCAGAACCATTAACTACCATCTTGTTAACACAGAAGACCTGCCATGAAAGTGCTGGAGTCGCATTTTAAAATCTTTTCACTCAGCGCCTGTCTTGTTGTGGCAGACTGGCACCATGTAGAGGAAATATAAAAGCGAACGTGGCAGTGCGTACGCGCCACACGCATGGAGATCTGCTGTGAATGAACACGACAGTGACCATTGGAGGTCATTTGGATGATATTTTATTTATGCACTGGATTAAAAATACAAGTTAATGCCACCTAAACGCTGACTTTAATTTCTCCGAACAGCTGCAGGAAGAAAGGTGTCTTCTGCTGTCCCTGACCAAGGCCGTCCATAAGGGGGGGAGAAAGAGGAGCGCTTTCTGGGGCCAAATCGGGGGCCTAAGGAGGTCAGCAAAATCATGGTCCACTGTAAAATAGGCTGCGAAAAACATTTTATTTCTAACCTGAATAATAATCACTCTTATCAAAGCAACAAAAAGGAAAGCTTTATTCTGTGATACAAATAAAGCCCTTTCAAAATGTAAACACTTTATCATGTGACAGAATTACCTTTTATTGCCAATTTCATCAATGTGGATAGGCATTATTGAACCAAACCACTCGGAAAGTAATGTCAGACTTCAGCTAAGCAATGATGTATGCAAACGTAAAGATGTCAGAAGATAAAGCAGAAAAAACTGAGACAACCTTACTGGAGGATATTTACATAACTGTGAAAAGAGACCAAAAAAAGTTGGGTGAAAGTAGAAAAATTGATTAAACCAGGCAAAACAGAGACAAACATGACTGAAAAGTGGCAAAAGTGGAGGAAAAGCACAACTATGGATGGAAGGTGGTACAACCATGGCAGAAATGGGCAGAAATTAGATACAATTATCAAAATAGGACAAAAAGTATCAAAAATCACAAAAATGGGATAAAAATAGGAAATACCGGTGGCAAAAATAAGTAATAAGTGGCAAAAGAGAGGGAAAATGGGCAAAAAGCATCAAAGAGTGGCAAAATATTGGATATAAAATGAAAAACAGGAAAAAATGAGCATAAATTCCCAAAACAGTGGTAGAAATGAGCAACAAAGGGATCAAAAGGCTCAAAAAAGGTTTAAAAAAAAAAAACAGTGGTAAAACTGTGTCAAAAATGGACCAAAGCATCAAAAAGTGGCAAAAATGTAATAAAAATGGTAAAATGGATACAAATTTGAAAAAGTTGGATAAAAATACAAAAAAGGAGTGGCAAAAAATGGTGAAAATAGACAAAAAGGGTAAAAAGTTGAATAAAAAATGCAAAAAAGAAGTGGCAAGAAGCATTAAGTGGCAAAACGGTGGTAGACATGAGCAAACATGTGATTGAAAAGCTTAAAAAAGGGGTAAAAAGTGGCAAAATGGTGTCAAAATAAACAAAAAGCTTCAAATAGGGGCAAAAACTTTGATAGAAATGGTAAAAATGGTTAAAAAGTTGAAAAAAGTTGGATAAAAATTGCAAATAGGCATGGCAAAAATGAGCATAAAGTGGCAAAGCACTGGCAAAATTTGCTAAAATAGTCAAAAAGTGAAAAAAGTCAGATAAAAACTGCAAAAAGACATGGCAAAAATGAGCATAAACTGGCCAAACAGGAGCAAAAATAAGTGAAATAAAGAATAAGAAAAAGGTGGCAAAATGGTGTCAAAAATGTTGTAAAAAATGGAGTAATAAATGGAAAAGGGCAAAAAGCATCAGAAAGTGGGAAAATGGGACACAAATGGCAAAAAATGAGCATACAATGCCAAACCACTGGCAAAAATGGACAAAAGGTATAAAAAAATGGCAAAAATGGGATAAAGATTATATAAAGAAGTGGCAAACATGAGCATTAAGTGGCACAACTGGCAAAAATGGACAAAAGGCAAAAAAAGGTGGTAAAAACTAAAAAAAAAATGGGATAGAATATTGGGAACAAGAAGCCAAAATGTACATAGTGGCAAAAAGGCGGCAAAAAAGTGGCATTAAGGGCAAAAAATGGGTTTAAAGTGGCAAGTGGTGGCAAAATTGCCAACAAGTGGCAAAAAGAGTTAAGAGGCCAAGAAGTGGCAGAAAGTGACGGGAAAAATGGGTGAAAAGTGATTCAAAAAAGTAGCAAAGTCTGGCTTAACTTGTGTTGAAAAGGGGTTAAAAAGTTGAACCAAAAATAATTCCAACATAAAAAAACAGTAATAGTTTGACACACTTTGACATTATCTAATGGGGAGGGCCCATTTTTGGGTTCCTCAGGGGCCCATCCAAATCTGTGGGCAGGCGTGTCCCTGACCTACCTCAGCGTGTCCGAGAAGAACACTTTGGAGTCTCCAAATAAGAGTGAACTTCCAACCTCTTCCTGTAGAGGCTCTGGGTATGTTTCAAAGGCTTCCTGGTTTTACGTTACTAGCCAAACACGCCCCAGCTGTACATAAAGTGGTCAGTCTGGATGAGACCTATGGAGGCCGAGGGGAGATCAGACACCCCCTGACGTAACCAAACATCCCAGTTAAAAGAAAGAGCAACAAAGGGGATGCCGTAGATGTTATTGCTTGCTTAAACAGGTCAGCGTTCACTCATGGCAAGTGTGATATTACAGACAGTAATGCACACTGAGGCCTCCACAAAGAGAATTCAGACGTTTTTCTCAGCCATGAAGCAAACGGAATATTTCATCCTCTGTTCTTTAATCTACCTTATCCTTTAGACGTCCATATGGATTTCATAGAATGTGTCAATCTCTTGAGTGATTGAAGGTAAAACCCACAAAAGTCCCCCCTTAAGGCGATCCCATCAAGCCGCATTCAGGGAGAGATGTATGGCCCTATGTTAAGCAAATGGGCAGAGAAATGATGACCCACTGGACCCATTATTTCCCCTCCTTTTCCCTTTGTTTTAAAGCTTGCCTTATGTTCCCAAAGTGTCTTTAAAGACATGTTAAGAGAAAAGAGCACTCTGCCTCGGAATGAGCTAACTTAATTATCATAGCAACTGCCACTGCTCTTTAACATGTCAATAGTGCTTGGCCTGCATGCATAATTCTGCTGTGTTATTGTGGCAGCCTCTGCATCTCTCACTGACAAAAAAACCCAAACCGCAGGCACGGGGGCCTTTTGTCATGGGCGCATCCATCTGGATCAAGGCCATTAGAGGATATTTGCACTTCCTCTGTGGCTCCTGGCTCTTTTTGACATGCAGCAGAAGGAGCAGGCATTGCCCACCAGTGCAGGGCCAATTGAGGTGCAGATTGACCAGAGGGACAGTGAAGGAGGGCGGCCAGCAGGGCAGCACTCCTGTCAAAACCAGTGATGGACACCCATGTGGGGGGGGGGCTGGTTAGCTGGCCTGCGGTTTCTGAGGTCCTACGGCGATTGATGGGACATGACGAGGCGGGCGCCCTGGTTTCATTCTTTTGTCCCCGGGGATGTTGGAGGGTGTATCAGAATGTCAGAGGCTCTTGGCTCCAGCACACTTCTGGTGTCAGCTGCCTACGATATACAACTGCTCTCTTCCTGCCCACCAACGAGAAATTCAAGAGGGGGGAAGAACACTGAAAGCGGCTACTTTTGCAACTTCAATGCATGAATTAAACATGAAAACTATGCGCCTGAACATAGATTGCATAAAGCTAAGAGGGCAAACACTTGTAACACAAATGCATAAATGATGCCGTTTGAAGCGGTGGAAACATGCTGATAAGACACAGATACAGGCCTGATGTGGTTAACACCACAACATTATAGTCCTTGAATGTTACTTCATATGTGTGCTTGATGTAAGCACAGGTAAAGAAGATGATTAAGCGCAGATCTCCCAACACAAAAGGGAAAGCGGCTCTCAGAGACACATCAAGTAGAACCAATTCAGCTCCAACACATAAACACCTCAGCTGTCAATCTCTGTCGCTCCACGTGTAACTTATACGCTTGTTGCCGCGTACGCAGCCTCTCCAAGCAGTGCTGGAATGCTGACAGCGCACAGATACCAATCTTGATTTGATTAGTAGTCGTAGTTGAGGGTCTGAGCGCTGGAGCCAATATCAATCAGGGGCGGGTGGGTGGGCACGGAGGTTGTTGTTAAGGAGGTGAGGTGGAGGGGAAGGGGGCAGAGTGTGGTGGCAGAGGGGGTGAGGGTTGGAGGGTGGTTACCTGTGGCCCTGGCTCCTACTGGGAGTAATTTGGAACAGACTGCTCCCAATGTGTTCATTAGGTTGTGATTGGGGGCTGAGCGCAGGTGGGGAGGGCCTGCCCTGCCTGACGCTGAATAGTCCTGATTGTGCCCAGCATAAAACGCCATCTGTTTCAATGAGGGAATGAGAGAGAGAGAGAAGGAGAGGGAGAGAGAGAGGAGACGGGGGGAGCTACATGTGCAAAGTCATATTTTCTGATGTCTGGGCAATTTTGTGTACTAACAAGGGTACGCGAAATTAACCGAGGTAAAAAAGAAGCAGACTAGACGCTGCAAAAACTCAAATCTTAGCAAGAGTATCCGTCTTACTTACTGTCAAACACATTCAACTACACTGAATATAAAGTTAATCCTAATAACAAGTCCAGTTATACATCTTTTTTCAAAATATTACAAGCAAAAATAAGGAATTAATTCCTCAAAATTAGTCAAACTGGCTGCCAGTAGAGCATGTGAAATTTATTGATGTTCTTTAAAATGAGATGTAGCGTGTTAATGCAAAAAAGGCCCAGTTTTTGCTGCAATATTTTTTGAAAAAAGGAGTTTATGGGCAGCATTTTGGGCCCCAAGAAAGAACATTACACAGGGCCCCCTTAACCGGCTAGCCATGCAACAAATGTTGCCTCATTATAACACATATCTATGCATTTCAATGTACTTTTGAACCATAATTTCCCAATTTATGAGCAATGATTTTTTAAATATGAGAAATTTAATTTACTTGCATTTTTTTGCAGTGCTGGACTACACCTTTTGGACATTTTTAAGGGAGAATAGGCCCCCCAGTATTTTATTTTACTCAATTTGATAAACATTTCAGTCTGTGGGCCGATTCATTCAGTCACTTTTGATTCAATAATGACACCAATTAAGAAAAAATAAAAACACATTTTTCATTGTGGCTTCTCAAGGGCCCCTCCCTACTGTGGGCCTGGGTAATCGGTATTCTTTCCCCCCTGTGCTGCGCCCATGTTTATGGGAACTTGTCATATGATTGTAGCTGCATGCGATTAAGGCTGTCAAACTGATACAATTTTTAACTGGGATTAATCTCAGAATTTCTGGAGCTAATCACCATCATTTTTAAATTCCACTATTTTGCATTCAACTCTGTTTTTGTGTCATTTTGAATTTTTCTTCTGTCTTGAATTAAAAGTCACTGGCTTCCTGTTTGGATGCAGACCTGCCTCTACTGGGGGATCCAGAGGCAGAGCCAGATGTGTTAAATTCAAGCCCAAACAAAAGACGCTGCAAAGGGGCTGCTTCCATAGAGAGTTTTTGCTGACTTAGTTGTATACTAACCTGACACCCTAACCAGATGGATTTGTTTCACACATCCTTCAATACTAAGGGTTTGGGAAAGGGCAGAGGCTTTGAAAAACTCGGAGTGTGATTGGATAAACGTTTTGTCTGTCACATCTTTACAGGCCAATCAGAGCAACAAAAACTTAGCTGCAACTGAGGTGCACGTGCACAGCTACCAAGGAATAATGCGAACCATGGCAACTGGAGACATGTAAGTACTCGACTTTTGTCTTTTTTGAAAAGAAAATAACTGTTCTTTGTTCTTTGTTCTTCTTTTAACGGAGAAATGTCATCAAGTTCTGACAAAACTGGCGCTTTAGCAGCATCCTGTTAATCTCTTCCGCCATAATTGCACCGGCCTCTTGTTGCTGCTTGCTTATGTCATGACTCTGCCGCGCCTAAAAGTACTGCCCCTCGACACTGATTGGTTCTGTCACTTTCTAACAGGGCCCAAACGGTTCAGATGGGAGCTTTGCAAGATGGATTCGCCAGTGAGAAACAAGAAAATGGATGTAGCCCTCTGCTTTGCAAGGTTAGTTGTATTCACTCTTTATGCAATTAAAAAAAAATCATGAATTTAAACTTCTAACAAATCCACGCATCATAAGGGCAAAAATGAAACCTTAAAAATACTTCAAAATACTTCATCGCTTACTTCATTTTTTTCTAAAAGTGTTAATATTATTCTAATATCTTGAAACAAGAAATTGAAGTTCAATAATTTAACTTCTTCCTCCAAAAAATCTCTAAAGTATATTTCTTAAGTTACATGCATAAGTGGGGTAGGGATTTAGTAATACAGTTTACAACTGAAATGATGCATTTTCAAACAAAGAACATAAAAAAGCAACAATTGGGGTTATACAACTGATTTATCCACAAAAATGCTGACAGTTCTGTATTTTTTGAAGAATGTCTAAAGTACTTTCTATACTGCAGCGAGCGCATAGTTCCTCAAGGTGAAAAAGATCATACTTTTTTTTAAAAATTAAATCGTTGGAAATTTGGAAATTTAAATTTTTATGTTGTGACCAGCAAGGCCTGATTGTTCATCACTTATTTCTTTTTACATCTTTCATTCCCTCATAAGCAACATACTTTTAACCAACCTGAAAGATTCTTGGCTTTTAGGAAAACATCGAACCCATAAGCTACCCTGCCGCCCCACCTATGGGTAGATTTGAGACTTTTGCATGAACTTATAAAGGAAAGGAACTTGTTATGGATTTAAAAGGAAATAAATGGACAGAAAAAAGGCAAATGTTTGATTACATAAGAGCTGAGCTGAGTTTTTATGTTTCTTTTAAATATGATTTGTGGATTAATAGATTATTGGATTAACCATGAACAATCCCAGTATTTCTGCAGTAAATGGCTATTATATCCTTGTATTACATTTTTAAATCCCACTATTTTGCATTAAAAATTGTTTCTTCTGTCTAAAACTAGGAGTTTTTGACTTCCTGTTTGCATACAGACCGGCCTTCATTGATAGATTGAAGGTTTTAACATGGACTTATCCACAAGAAAATGAGCTTGTTATGGATTGTAAAGGAAATAAGAGAACAATAAAAAGGTAAATGTTTGATAACACAAGGTGCAGATGACTTTTTACTAATCCACTGAGCTGTCTGACTTTTTAAAGCAAAATGAGACCAGAGCAGTAGTAGACTTATATGCATGCATTGTCTTCAGACTGCAGCCACAGATTCATCACTGTGGCTGCAGGGAGAAGTTGTAGTGGCTTGACCAAAGCATGCTAAAAGGTTAAATAAAGCATGAGATGCAAAAAATGCATGCTATTGTAAAATAATCATCTGTAAAAATACATTAAGAATTGAATTAACCACAGTTTGAATTTATCAAAGTATGCATTACTAGGGATGTACGATTTTGGATTTTTGGCTGTCCAACTGCAGATATCCTCAAACTTGTTTGAATCAATACTAACAGTGATGCGGATAGTGATACTGATAACAATATAAACACACATATTCTATTGTAAAAACACAATCCCTGTGGCTGCAGGAGGATGCTGCAGGGATTTAACCAAAGTGTGCTGAATGCTACAATAAATCATGCGATCAATCGCGATAAAAAAAATTATTGCTCCAGCTGTGGACCCTAAATTTATCATGATTCATCTTGACAGCCCTATCAGCAACACTAAATTTAGGGTAAATTCTCATAAGAAGTCCAAATAAGAATCTAATATTAACATATTAGAAGCTATATTAAGGTATGAATTGCTTGTAATGTGTAAAACTGTTGGCCAGTGTACAGCATGAAATGTTTTCATGTTTCTTGAACATAAGATGCAAACAAGATGTTTATCTGTTCTTGTCAAGTGATTTATTCAACATAATTGGTGTTTATTGAATGATTCAAATTTGAAATTGTAATTAAGCGCCACATTTCTGGAACTAATCTCGATCAACCCCCTCCTTTTTATCACACTTTAAAAATCTGCTATAATGCATTCAAAACAGTTCTTGTGTCATTTCGGATGTTTCTCCTTCCTTAACCCTCAGGCATCACTTTAATTTACTACACTTTAAAGACATTAAGGACAAAAATGTCCACTTCCAAAAAACTGCTATATAAAAACGTAACAGATTAATTTTTTCTGCTTTTTTTTCATAAATCTCTTTAACAACTTCAGCTGTGCTCAAAACTACCAAACATTCAATTATTTTGAGGATTTTAACCCTTTAAATGCCAGTTTGATTGCTTAAAGATCAAAAAAATGTGGTTTGAATTGGAGTCAATGGGAAGTTTTTGTCCACAAGTGACTCGAAAGGATAGTAAATTTTAAATTGGATGCGGCACAAAAACTAATAATGCATCATAGTCAGTATTTTGGCTAATGTTTGACATAACCAGGACTGATTTAAAAAACACCCCCACCATCCAACATTAGTTATGTGTAAAATAATTACTGTGTTTTTGTTTGTTTGTTTTTTTTTTTAGAAAAAATATGACCATCTGTCATGAAACTGGCATTTAAAGAGTTAAAATCCTATAAATTATCCAATAATCAATAATCCAATAATAATTTATACTATTTATATGGCCATGGAAGTGGACGTTTTCGTCCTTACTGACTTAAAGGATAGTAAATTTTCAATCGGATGCTTTACAAATACTTATAATGCATCAAAGTCAATATTTTGGCTAAACATTGACATACCTAAGCTAGATTTCAAAATAATGCCCCAGCCATCCAACATTTGGTTTTAGGAAGATATCACATTTTTTCACTTAAAAAAAAAAACAACAACAACATTGACTTTAAGTAATCAAACTGGCATTTAAAGGGTTAAAATCCTTAAAATGATTGAATATTTGGTAGTTTTGAGCACAGCTGAAGAGTTGTGCAAGATACTTATGCAAAAAAACAGCAGAAAAAAATAATGTGTTAAGTTTTAATAGTAGTTTTTTGGAAGTGGACATGTTTTTCCTAAAAGGCTCAATTTGTTTCACAGTGTTCCCCTGACCTTTTAGAGCAATTGAAATTTGAATTCAAAAATTTGCCTCGAAAGAAACTTTGATGCAAAAACTTAGACCACATGCACTAACACAGTCAAAATGGTGAGCAGAGAAAGAGGAAAAATTTGCCCAAATGGACAAAAATGTCCCTAGTGATGCCTGAGGGTTAAGCTAAGGGGAAGTGACTTCCTGTTTTGGATACATGCCTGCCTTTAAAGGTAGACTGAAGATTTAGACATGAATTTAATCACAGAAAAAGAGTCTTGCTTTGAATTGAAAAATACACAAGTGGATAGTAAAAAGGTAAATGACTGATAACACAAGGAGCAGATGACTTTAGACTTGTCCTCTGAGCTGTATGTGAGTTTTTTTTAAGTGTAATGAGACATTTAGGAGCAGGGTGGACTTATTTTACATCAGTGTGGCTGCAGGGAGATGCTGATGTGGCTTCACTAAAGTGGCTTAAAAGGGAAAATAAATCATGCAATTAACCGCAATAAAACTAAGGGGGAGTGAACTAATCATGGACTTTTATAAATCACAATTAATGCACTAGTGCTGAACACTTGAGTACAAACACTTATGCTGTTTGCCACAAATCAACAAGTTGGTCCTCCATTTTTCCTCTGTGGTTACTGTTGATGCCTTGGCTGTATTTGTTTGTCTTTACTCAGCTTCCTGATTGGGTATTCTTTCTTGTCTTCAGTGCTCCAACAGGTCTGTTTTTGAACATCTATAATAGGGAAACTGCAGCAGCTTCACCAAAGTTGAAAGAGACAAAAATCATGTGATTTATCACAATTTTGAAAAATAAGCGAACCGATTTTGGACCTTAATTGATAAAATTCATCTTGACATCCCTATCAATAACACCAAATATAAGGCAAATTCTCCAAGCAAGTCTAGATAAGCATCTTATTCTGAGATAGTACAAGCAAAAACAAGGCATGAGTGTTTTATAATGAGATTTATTGATGTTTTTTTAAGGAGATGGAATTTCTTATTCTTAGAAAGGCCTTTTTTGCTTCTAATATCTTATAACAAGATGTTTATCTGAATTTGTCCAATCATTTCAGCCAGTATTATGTGTAATTTAATATTTGCAATCCAGAATTGGACAAAAACAGTCGCTAAGATTTGATTTTTGTTGCACAGAGCAGCTCTTCTCCTTGATTAAAAAACTTTCAGTTCAAACATTATAAAAAAAACACACAGTCAACAATCGAAAAGGAGGTAAAATGGCGTCTATTCCCAGTTTAAATGGGAGGTTTCAGTCCAGCTTTGGCCTGCTGCTTTGACCAGACGGTTTAAGAGACAAGGGGATTGGAGATGGGGCAGCTGAGTGTATTTATGGGCCGCCTGCTTCAAAGCCGGGATGTTTTTGGTTAATCCTGTACTCAAACCAGTAGCAGACATACAAATGTTAATCTAGGTGTTTACACTCACATTTACAGCGTCTACTGCGCCGTAGTCACACTGTTAACAAAAAATCTAATACATCTCACGTGGATAGCAACAACAGACAAGACTCTCTTTTTACTCAGTCAGCTTCTTTTTTTATTTTTTTCTCTCTCTCTCTCTCTTTTAGGGCAAGGCCCTGGGAAGAAAAGGACGAGCGCAGAAGAAGGCCACTGTTTGCTGCTCGACTTTTGAAGCGTCTTTATCGGGCTTGGCAGCGTGGTCCTGCGTGTCCAAGCCTCGTCGTGCTTTTCATCCTTTGTGCTGTCCAAGGTGTGTCCAATGCACTGGGGCTTTGTGTTGCAGAGGGAGACGACACATCACATTCTGTCTTCTGTCCCGAGTTGGGGGGATGGTGGGGGGAGTTCTTGAAGGGATGGGGGTCTGTACAACAGGGGCAAAAAAAAGGAACTGAGGAGGGGGGGCAAAAAGCAAACTTATGGAAGGCCAGGGCTCTTCAAAGCTGCTGTGCACAAAAGGCGTTACAAAGCGTTACTTCATGAAGAGTTGTGCCAGATGTAATTGCGGGGTTCCTAAAGATAGAGAATCACACGCGATGCTCCGCCCCGCCCCTGACACTCTGAAAGGGTACTGGAGCTTCAGCTGTAAGGGGGATTAAGCTTAAAAAGTTTGCTCCACTTTGATGCACAATAAACAAGTAAGTTAACTTGATAGAAATCCTGCTCCTTTTTCTTCAGAAATGGTAATCTCATGCAGGGAGCCTGATGGGTGCACAAGCGCTGAAATCAGGAAGTAAACCTCTCAGAGCGACAAGTGATTCTCCTCCTCTTTTTTACCACACCATCAGCTTCATGGTAAAAGCTCTTTCAAGCCTTTGAAAGAAAATTATGTTGATTTATTGTTAATAAGCCCAGAGGTTGGCAGAAGGCGCACAGTGCATGGCAAAGTACAGGTAGGCTGTAGTGTTCCTGATCAACCTGACTTGTCCTCATCTGTTTCCTGTGGCCTCCCGCTGAGATGGCGCGGGTGTTGAGCATGCATCGTTAAATATGTTCCAGGGCGCAAATGCTTGCCGCCGCTGGTTACAATTGCACAGCCTGCAATTCTCCCCATTTGTATCCGTGTGTGTTTGTCTTACTGACAGTGAATGGCGATGGGCGTGGAGGAAAGGGTGGTGCCTTCACTTTAGGCCCGCAGATGGGGTTCCCACAGGAGGGACACGCCCCGGTGTTTATCGAGACAGAGCAAAGGGAAACACAGCGACAGATCTGTCTTTGCAGCTTTAAGGTTCAGAACAAAGTTGTGTAGCTGGAGAAGTTCTTGTTGTCTCTGGTCCAAAGGCCTCCTGCTCGGCGTCTCGCCCCACAAGGTCAAGGCTTAGATGTGCGGCACAAAGATTTCCTCCAGTATTTTTAATGTCACTAAATCATGTAGCGCTTCATCAAGGTGACACAGTCTGAAGACAATGCATGCATATAAATGCAGCTCACTTGCTAACATCTTTGCAGGATGGCTTTACTCAGAGTCCTGTGTTTGTTTTACAGACTTCTTTTAGGCCTATATGGATCAGAACTCAGGTTTGCTTTACATCTTCAGTGCAGTAAAAGAACCTTTGTCTGGTCTGCACTAGAAGAATGACAATGGCTGTTCATAGCAGAGTGAATCTTGCCCTTGATTGGATTGAAAGTGAAGGATCTTGTGTACATCCAAATGCTATTAAATGACACCTGGCAGAGCAGGAGAGCTAAAGCTGCACTTATGACTCCTTTGCATGTAGACTCTCACCTGGAACACTGCAGTGTTTTAAATCTAAGTAATAATATTTGTCTAAGGTCTAGACAAAAATGTCTAAATATATGCCCAAATACCTCAGGTGAACCACTGTATTCAAGACACAAATCACAACATTAAGGCTTGAATTTTTAGATATGTAAAAAAATATCTGCAAATAGGATGAACAAAATGTTTCTTGTTGAGTGTCTATGCTATCTATGATGGTCAGTACAGCTTATACTAAGACATTCTGGTGACTCGTGGGCTGATATTTTGACAAATATAAGCAAAGTTGGCCTGAATGTTTGTGTTTTATGTCTAAAAAAATAAGATTTTTACCTGAACTTGTCAGGAGAACATTTCTTAGATTAGCAGGTATTTAAATATATGACAAGAACTAGGACAAAAACATTTGTGCAGATTGAAGTTTTTGGAGCACATCAAATAATCAAACTAGTATTAGTTAGATCATAACAATGCTTTTCATTGAAATAGCTGCAGCTTGCATGCAGGACAAAAGAAATGTTGAAAATCAAGCCATACAAATCATCTTATTTTTAAAAATTCAGATTTCAAAAGTGCGTCTTTGTTGGCATTTTGGATTTTTTATACGGTCATAAACTAAGCATAATTGACTCTCTTGTCTGGATGCTTTTATTTTGAAAGAAAATAAATACAGGGTATATCAGCCTTTCCCAAACTTCAGTATGCTGTGTATCAATTTGACACCTGAAGATCCTCAAAGGTCCACTAGAAACTGTTACATAACTAGAATATGAGACTTTAAGTATTTTCCTTTATATTCTTATTTCAGAAACAGAGAATTGATATACAAACGCTTGATATTTTGAGCTTTACTTACTTAAAAATAGTCTGTGCTGTAAAAAACTACATCCTCTTCCATTTATTGTATTTTTTTATCAGACTAATGTTTTCCCCTGTAAACTTACTTTGCTGCCCAGCAAAAACTTTCCTAGCAGCATTATTATCTCTGAAGGTACTGATAGATTCTTAAAACCAGGAAGCGAGTGGCATAGTAGAAGTTTTTAAATAGTGTCACCAGTTAATCAAATACCATTTCAATCATGACACAGGTTCAGAGAAAGTACTTTGTTACATTTGAGGACTGTATTTGATCATTTAAAATGTGATCAAACTTTTTAAAAATACTTCTATTGTTCTTAGTTGTTGTAAATGACCTCTTGCGGCCCACCTGCAGTACCTCTGGGGACCACCAGTGGGCCCCGGCCCGTACTTGGGAAGCACTAAGATGGATTAAAGATAATAACATAGCTTAACCCACAAAAAGGAACTTGTAACGGATGAAAAGGAAATAAGGGAACTGTAAAATAATACTTTGATTAAACATGGTGTGTTGAAAACATAGCTTGATACCACAAATAATTGCCAGAAAATTCTCATCTTTTGGAACTGCATGAGATGTTTATTTAACCTAACAACCCCCACCCTCCTCAAAATAAATAAATAAATGCCTTAATACTTCACATATATACTTTTTTGTATCAAATTCGATATGCAAGGTGTTTTTGGCAAATGATAATCTGCCGGAGGGCATTCTTTATCATTTATCAGATTGTATACAAAAGGTTTCAAAGGAAAGTATTGATCATGTCGGTTAGATAGAGGTCTCAGGAAATCCTGTTTTAAATATGATACAATTAACTTTAAAAGGTTAAAGTGAAATGAGACATTAAGGAGCAATGGTGGACTTATTTTACATCAATGGGGATGCAGAGAGAGGCTGCAGTGGTTGATCAAAGTGTGCTGAAAAGGTCAACAAAGCATGAGATGAGAGTAATGCAATTGAAAAAAACTGATGCTATAATTGTGAACTGTACTGCATTGTGATTATTGCATTAATCCTGACAGCCCAGGTTTGAAATAATCATTAAGAATTAAACAGAACACATTCACCAACATATGCCATTATAGGGATGCACGCAGGGATGTAGCATGGGGGCTACTGAGTACCCAGGCCCACAGTGGGGAGTGGCAATTAAAAGAGTGTTTTAATTTAGTTTTTCTAGTGTCATTATTGAATCAAAAGTGACTGAATTAATTGATTCACAGACTGAAATTTTTATCAAATAGAGTGAAATAAATAACTGTGGGGGCTCTGCTCCTCCCTTAAAAATGCCCAAATAGTGTAGTCCAGCACTGGGAAATAATGGAAGTAAATTCAGTTTAACCATAGTAAAAGTATTGCTCATAAGTGGGGAAATTATGGTTTAAAAACACATTCAAATGCATAGATATTTGTAAAACTAGTGGGGGGCCCTGTATAATATTTTTACCTGGGGCCCAAAATCCCTAGCTACGCCCCTGGATGCATGACATCAGATATTTGCAGATATTTAATAAGCCAATATTTCCAAGCTCATTTTAGCCAGTACCAGTGCAAATACCGATACTGGTACCAATACACACACTCTGTTTTTTAAGAACACTGAGGGTCTACAGTGCAAAGAGAGGCTGAGTCAAGCAGAGCTGTAAAATGTTCAGGCCTCACAGTGGCCCCCTTGAGTGTGATGGTAGTATTGTTAATGTTCATTTATTGCAAGCCAATATATGATTGCTATTGATGATATGTAGGTCTGATCCATCAGCAGAAACGTTCATGTCTGCACATACTGATATTTAACTTTTTTAGGTGATATCTGCTGTTACGATATCGTGCTGATAATATTGTGCCTCTCTTGGCTTACTTCAGGCTGTTAGCACAGGCTGCAGTACATTAAAGCTACTTTAAATCACTTTTTGTTTGTCAGTGTTGGTGCCACTTGTGAAAACAACTGCATCTGTTGCTGTGCTGCAAAACCTCAAATCTTAGCAAGTTCATTTGCACAATTTCTAGTCAGTAATATGTTACAGTGCATTTTTATATGACACAGGTCCAGATAAACATCCAAATTTGGGGTATAAAAAGCCCGAAAACAAGGCCTGATTTGTTCTTTAATATCTTAAATAAGATAAACTGTCTAAATTAACAAGCACAGTTCATTGCAACACACTTGATTAAATCTGACATAGAATATTTAAATTAGATTGTATTAGACGGTATGAACGCTTTTTCATAAAGCAGCTGCAACTTGCATGCAGCATGGAAGAAGTATTTAAAATTATCCTATTAAAGTTAAGAATGGAATTGGAAAAAGCATTAGAAAATGTTGATTCTTCCATTTATAATGGCTGCCATTAGTAAAGGCAGCAGTAAATAAAAGCTCTTACAGGGAGAATTTGGTTTTGTTAATTTTGGCGCCCCCTGTGGACAATGAAGTACCTTTATCTCTGTGCTGATCTCATCCTGCACACATGTATTTATTTATTTTTCTTTTTGAAGAGTCAAACATGTTACACATACTCAAACTTTTGCTGTGGAAACTGTAGATTAAAGTATAGTTGTGCATTGTGTTGCTAGTCTCCCAGTCTGAAACCCTGCAGCACCAAATTTAGGTTTACTATATTTCTTTAGAAGAAAAGCTCATCAGTTCATATGGTCTCTGTTGCTTTTGTAAGTCATGTAGGAGCATCAATAGTGATTTCAGTCTGATTCATTGCTAGATAAATAAAACTCACAGGAGCTTTAAGGTAAACTTCACATGCAGATCCAGAGAATCACAGTAATACGACATGCAGAATAGACCTATATAACGTCACTGCAGAGTGAATTTTTTCCGTGCTTAAGTGTGCAGCAATCATTCGCCGACTCACCCCTGCAACCTGCATCCAGATGAAACTTTCAGCCGTTATGAGCCGTCAGCTAACCTCTCTCCTGCGTGCGTACGCAGGTCACAGAACAAAGCACAAGGGCCAGCGAGCAGGTGTCAGGGGTCACGGTATCCCAAGGGTACCTCAAGTCTCATCCCAACACCTCTAACACTTTTCAAAGACCTCCTGCAGACCGGGCCCTCATCAGCAAGTGCCCCCGATGGCCCCCTCACACATAAGCACCACCCTGCTCTCCTCTCTGGTGCATCACCTGAAACCCCCAGTACGTGACGAACAGGCCCTGGTCTGTCCAAAACAGGCCCGAGACCCGGTAGGAGGGGCAGTAATGATGCTAGGGGGCAGAAATACATTCAGGGGGCAGATTTCATTTTCTTCATGTTTCACAGAGGCTTTTCGCACTTGCTTTTTGGACTCAAAGAAGAGCTAGAGAGGGTTTCGCCCCTAGAGAGATAATTACTCATAACCCACACGGCCCTGTTAGCCCACGTTCACAAACACAATAACTCAGATTTCAACAGCAGCAACAAAAACACATCAGTGCGCTTTGAGTAAGACTGATCTTCTCTTATATACTTCCTACTCTCCACTGACAGTAAAACCAATAAGTCAGACTAACTCTGGAAAGACCATGACAGTCATTTCGACTGTTTTCAGGTTTGTAATTACTTTACTGAATCAGAAGTTACAATGCTGCTGATCCCTTTCTGTATTTGAGTTTAAAATGTTATTTTAAACAAACTGCACAAAAGGAAAATAAAATATGGTCAGTTCTACCCAGAAAAACTGCAGGCAGTCATTTAAGCTGCACAGATTTTCCTGCAGCGGCAGATGCACCCTGATTGCAGGGGTGGAAAAAAACAGTTGTGCTAAAGTAAAAGTAAAGTTGTTTTAGTCAAAGTTTACTGAAGTAAAAATAAAAGTACTGGTCAATAAGTCTACTCAAGTCAAAGTAAAAAGAATCTTTAAGTACTGAGTAGCTACATGGGCTGAACCATTTGGGAATATAATCTAACTGCATTTTTTTTTCCCAATACTGCATTTGAGATTTGACATGTAATTATTTTTTAAGTTCCTTATCTTATGTATTTTCAACAAACACAAGCAATAAATCATTGTTTATTATAAGCAACACAATATTAGATAGATTAAAAATATACTGTACTTTCCTGTAGGCCTGGACTATATGTTGTGATGATTTAACAGGATGCATGAATCAGGATGAATTACATAACCTTATTTAGATTTACTGATTTAACTTAAAGCAGTGGTTCTCAACTGGTCTTGCCTCAGGGCCCAACACCAACTACTTAATGAGCAATCGCTACCTAAATTTCAGGGGTTTTTTTTTTTTTAATAAATCATAGTGCCATTTGGACCTCAGACAGTACAGAAAAAAAGAAAATGCTGAAGAAATCACCCCCACAGTTTCTGGAAGAAGCATCATAGAAGATTCCAGATACAAATCCAAAAATCTTTCAGTTAGGTTCCCAAAAATGTCCTTATTTCTCCTGTGAAAAATCCTGAAATATTCCTGGAAACCTCTTGGAAAATTCTGCTGAAAGGTTCTGTGAAAAGTCTTAATAATGGGCGCCCAGATGGCCTAGTGGTCTAAGGTCTGACCCATGTACCCGTGCGGCCTGGGTTCGAATCTGGCCTGTGGTTCCTTGCCCTCATGTCTCTCCCCACTCTCGTCCCATTTCCGACTCTATCCACTGTCCTACTCTGTCAAATAAAGACAGTAAAAAGCCCAAAAATAAATCTTAAAAAAGTCTTTATAAGTAAAGTTGAAGTTCCTTGTGAAATTTATTTATGTTTACAGTAAAAGTCCCAAATGGTATAACCAAAATTTTCTTGAGAATACAGACAGAAACTCCAAAAAGGAAGGAAAACTCCCAAAGATTTCAGGTAAATACACAACGAAAACTCCTAAATGATTTTTTTTTTTAAATCTGTCAGTTACTTTTTTTGTTTCCCTTTTTCTGCAGAAAGAAATCTAAAGTGCTCTGTAGACTCTGACAATATTTTTTCCTGGCACATATTCACGACCCACTGGAGACAGCTCCGCGACCCACTTTTGGGCCCTGACCCACCAGTTGAGAAGCACCGCCATAAAGCCTTGTAGCAATCATCATGAAAACCAGGGCTGAATAATTTTGAAAGAAATTTCACTTTGATTATTTTTAATTGTAATGCAGGGGCAATGGGAATTACTGTACTGAATGGAATGAGCATTTTTATATCATTCAAGTTTTAAATAAGAGAAACATTTAGAGGAGTGCAAAATTGCAAACTATTCTAGAAAAAACCGACACTTCAATGTTTGCCTGATGTGTATAACATAACATCTCTGCTGCAAAAAAAAAGCATGATTTTTTTTTCTTTTGACAAATATTTCAAGTCAAAGAAGTAATGCAAATTCTGCAAAACTGATAATTGTAGAAGTTGCCCAGCTGTAGAGCTACTGGAGTTACACAGCTCGGTATGATTTTTCCTTATTGGCAACAACAACGAGAGAGTATGCCACAGATCAGGTCACACCTCTGTAAAGAAGTAAACTACAAGTGATGTGGAATCATTCTCTCACTATGAGCGACCGTTTAGTCAACAGAGATGGAAAAAGTACAAGAGTATTGTACTCAAAAGCAGAGTTACTGTGGTTAAAACTTGCTTACGTAGAAGTAAAAGCACAGATTTCAAAATGTACTCAAAAAAGCACAAGTACCACAGTAATCTGAGTAAATGTAATCAGTTACTTTCCACCTCTGTTAGCATCATTTATTGTTTCTCACACAGTAAACTTTGTATTGGACCAATTAAAGGTGTTTATTAGTTTAATAAACCGCCCTTATGAGGTTTTAGGCCGTTATCAGTCAGGATAAATGTGGTGCTCTGTGGTGCTGATCAAGGGCTGGTTTTAATGTCATTTTCAGGGGTTTTCATACTGAGACATCACCTCTATCCAGCTGTTAGAGAGAGATTAGACACATTAGTTTTAGCTGTCATCAAAACATTTCATCATGGTTTGTAAACCAAATTTTCCTCATAATTTATAAATTAAAGCTCACTATTTTGGTCCATTATTTCATCTTTTAAAAAGATATTCCAATGGGGTGCAGATGGCCCCGCATGTCTCTCCCCCACTCATCCCTGTCTCTAACTTTATCCTGTGTCTTCTTCTATGAATAAAAACATACTATAAAAAAGTCATCCCAACTCAATATACGTATGGCACGAACAGTTATTACAAGACAGGTCACACATGGTCATGTTCTAGTTAAAAGGTTCTCAAGTGGTGGGTCATGACCCAAGAGTGGGTCACAGAGCTCTTTTCAGCAGGTCTCATATGTGTGCCTTGTGCTACATCTGGATGATGTATGGAAGCCCTAAGAGGACACACATCCTTACTTTTTAATAGCTGCAGTTACATGAGCATTTTTTTCACAGTCTGATTAAATTTATTCTGATCGTAGATTTAAATTTTCTGTTCCCATGGATGCTAAACCATACAGCCGATTCAGATGTGCCTGCTCATGCATCAGACATTTGATCTGAATGAAACTGCTGACATGCGCAGTATCGTCCCACCAGTCAAATCTATGTGTGCTCGTTTTTTCAGCTCCTCCTTTCTCTGCTCTCTTTTGTGTCTGTACAAGACAAGTTTCAAGTATAAAAGTTGTCTCAGCAACAGACCAGATTTGTTTTGCTCCGAATAAACCCCCCCTCTCGATCAAGATGAAATTTCTTTCCATTTGAGCAAGATCAGAGAACTTTATTCCGAATGAAGTGTTTTGACTTTTATTTTGATTACATGTGGTCCAAATAAACAAAGCTTTTGTTTTCTGTGGTGGTGAGTAAGTTTCTGTATTTTTCATGATTTCAACTCTCTTTTTTTCTCTTCATAACAAAGCTAGTTATCCCATGACAAAGTCATTCAGCTAGAAATTGCTCTGGCTGTTAAAATTAATTGCATTAATTGCAATTAACTTCAATCTGCAATTAGTGAACTATTATTTAATTGTGACTAATCATAGGCTCTATTGTTACTTTCCAAAAACTTTGATTAAGCCTGGTCAGCATCTCTCTGCAGCCACAGTGATGTAAAACAAGTCCACCACTGCTCATTAATGTCTCATTACACTTCAAAAATTTAGGGCACCAATTGTAGATTTTAGTTAATCGCAATTAATGCAATTAATCCTGACAGGCCTACTTATTTCACTTAAAAATTTTGCCTGAATCTGATACCAAACCATCGTAGTGTCTTCTGTGCTCCCCGTCAAACCTGGGGTCCCTGCTTTCTACAACTGAGAGGCAGAGTAGCAGATGCATTGGATTTTGACAGATATAACGGATTTTGAATGTCCAACTAAAACTAAATGACACTTTAGCTTAGTTTTAGTCATCTTAATGAAAACTAAACTAAGGTTTAGTCAGTTTTAGTCATCAAAGATCTATTTTTGGCTAGTCTAGGTCTAGTTTTTTTCACAGAAAAAAGGCAGTTTACAAACCATTTTAGCCATAGTTTTAGTCGAAGAAATTAACACTGGGGAAAAAATAAAATTGTTTTGTTCTGTCTTTTTTGTTCAGTGATATTTTGTCCATTTAAGGTCCATTTAAACTACAACATTTTCAATAAACTTACATTTTTTTATAACATGGGTTGTGATTTCTCGTAAGGAGGTGGTAGTTGGAGAAAATTGTTTTGTACAAGGTTTCCATTCAGTTCATCAGTGAAATGAGTGTTGCCATACTCTCTACCAGTGGAGATCATTTCTGCTCTTATCCTGAGTCGTCGATCATTTTGAACAGCTTGTTCAGAACGTTCATCGTCTTGGACGTCCTCTCCGCCTTCACTAAATCTTTTGTGCCATTCAAACATACATGCACATGATAGGCAGAGTTCCCAATACACTTCAATTAATGTATGAAAAGATTCGGCTGCTGTTTTGTTAAATTTTTCAAAAATGTCAAGCTAATGCATTGCTCAACTTTTAAGCGAATCATTTTCTGGTGCCTCAGCCGAAACACGTCCACATGGGTTTATCCTCATCAGCGCAGTCTCTATTATTTGATAGCCATACCTCATACACTTAAAAGAATTCCAATAGTTGGAAATTTTCTGCTGATAGTAATGTTTCTGTTACTGTAATATAGCAGTTGTCATAGTCTCATCTAAATTTATAGATATCCATTATTATATAAGATGTGTTTGGAGTTCAAAGTGCTACCTTGGTGACAACCTTTCAGAGGAAAATCTTGTAGGAATCAAATCGTGCATTGCTTTTTTTCTCTGTTTTCTTTGCATGAAGTTTCCTGTCATTGGAGGTGTGTAGCGAGGAGTTGAAGGGTGCTGGGTGGACTTTTGGATTTTGCTTGTGGATGACAGGGTGAGTAATTATCTTATATACTGATGTAGATAGGGGACCCTAGAAGGACTAGTTGCTGCCCTGGTTGCAGTTACTGAGTATCCTTTAAAACAAGACAGATACATTTCTGTTTGTGCAGGGCTCTACCATCAGAGATCACACAGATTGTAATCTAGCAGTCAGAATGACCTCTCAGTCTTTCTAGTAGGTTTGGAAGTCTGGCCTGTTGAGTCATCACAATCGCCATCTTCGAGAATGACAAGACTCATGCCAATCTAACATTATTTAACACTTCTCAACCACCCATCAATAAAACCTCTGCTGCTACTTCAACTCCCTTCCTTCCCTAGGCAAACACTCCAAGGCCCCACGATCTGACATGTGAGAGGCTGCAGAAAAAAATAAGGTGTCCTATCTCCCAGCAGATTATACTTTATCCGAGATGAAGGGTTGAGAAAGAGCGAGTGTAGTTCAGTCAAACTAGCTAAACGGGTGAGAATTAAGATGTTGCAGCACGGGATGAGGCAGTTATGCATACATAACATGTGGAGGCTGGGACCCCCTACTGGGGAGAGGCACGACAAAGCCTCTCAAACAGCAATACCTCTGGGACAGCTAATGATTAATTAGCTTGTGTCATTAAGTGAGGCAAATGTCACCCGAGCTTCCTGGGGAAGCTGTCACACCATGTGTAGGCTACTCACAAGTTTCCCCCTCAGGTGTTGGTGAAGGGTGGGGAGGGGGTGGCACGCTGTTACTAGGCAGATTCTGACATCTAGTGGGCAAAGTGGCAACTGCATCCAGCTTCCAAAGCCTGTCTTAAAAGCTGTGTCCTTTAGAATTTTCCACATAAAATGGAAAAAATACCTTAAAGATGAGCTTTTTTATAACAAAGAGGTTCCAGTGTTGGGATTGGTCCTACATCTTTGATCCCCTGCTACTAAATTGAGTGAGGTGACCTCTGTGACCTTTAAATGTCATTCACCTCATTGACCGTGGCACTGACGTCAAAATTTAACAGGTGGCACTTCCGTACATCCTAAAGGAGGAGCTCAGTGAACCAGGAATATTTTAGATTCCCCTTCTTTGCATCTTACAGCATATATAAAGTGTAACATACAGCTTACAGAGTAATATTTTTCAGGAATAAAAGCATTAAAAATGGAATAACAGCTAAAGAGTAAAAGAAGACAAGAATTTTCTTACCAAAGATTTGAGATGCAGACCAGGAGTGAGGACTTTCTCCAGAACTAATCCAGATAAGAGAGACCGCTGAAATGGAAATTAGAATTAAGTTACTTAATTAAATCGCTGTTTCAATTCTTATTTCCTCCTGACTTTTCACTGCTCACACTGTATTTCTCCCTCCATCTCAGGATGACTTAGTCTGACTCTTATGAATCCCGGCCCTCTATAAAACCAGACCGAGAAGAAGTGAGAAGGCCCCTCTCTCTTCAAGGGGAAGCAAGACGTGGACAGGGGGCTTAACTCGCTCAAAAAACGCACACACATAGGCTCCTCACGTCTGTGTTTACCCACGTCCGCAATCGCACGTGCACCCACGCGCGCACGCGGATTCAATCTGCCTCACCCTCACATAGACATACAAATACAAAAGCACACCTGTCAGGGCCTTTCCACTGTGTGAGCAAAAGCAAAGAAGTCTGGCCCCCCCTCCGCCTCTCTGTATGTGGTATCCCATGTCTGTTATATTAAAGCAAATCCATTCAGTTCCCACTTTCAAATCTGAAATAATGGCATGAGCAATTTTCACATTTAGGCAGGCAGGGACACATGCAGACTCTCTCTCTCTCTCTGGGCTTAATGAATGAATCAGATCTGGGCCCCTGTGGCTCTGCTCTAATCTGCCTTTGAAGATTTCTACGATTCCCCCGATATAAAATAAACCTTCTTATTCACTCTTATTCTTTTGCAAATGACAGGAGAAGTAAGACATCTACTCATGTCTACTTTTACACATACTCGTATGTTTAAGTGCATTGGATTTTTAGGCTGTTTTTGCCTCCAAAACAAGGGCCAGAGGCCCCGCCAGGAGCCTCCCGTTTGTGCCAGTCTGCTGGTGTGTGACGTCCATTTGAAGAGGGAAATCTGTGCAATAGAATGATTGAATTAAAGTGCACTTTGGTCCCGAGTGCTCTCTCTTTGCCACTTTGCACCATAACATGTCTTGTCCTAAAATAATTAGATTGAGGCCTTGGGTGGTGGAGTGGCCGGATCCTCAATGGTCAAAAGAAGAAATGGTCTGCCTTTGAATGGAAGCCTCCCATCTTAAAAAAACACTTTATTTCTTTACACTTGAGGTTTGTTGTCTTTTGTGACTATTATCCCTATTCACCAATTGCTTTCATGCAGCTGTGCCCCTCTTAAAAAGTCTTTGTGCCCGCGTCATGAATACAGGGAATGTGTCCATGGCAGGTAGCCCTTATTGCAAGTTAATCTCCTGAAAGAGCCTCATACAAGTACTTTTAAATTCTCGCCCAGCCACAGAGGGCTCATCATCAATCGAGCACTTCTCCCCTTTGTGGGGTTGATGAGTGTGCTGCCCGGCCGGTGACAATGGCTGCCAAGTGTGGCAAAGTAATCACCTTCTAGGGAAAACACTAGTAATTACTTCTAAACTGTTTGGGCTTCGGAGACAACTGCTATTGTGCAATAAAATGGAAGCTGCCTTTAGAGAGCGGCGCTGGGATGGTTGCTCTCAGTCTCTTTGTCATGTGTTTGTTTACACAGTTTTCTCTGTGCAGTTGCCCGCTGCAACCATGCTTTAACTTATGTTCAAATATGTGTGTGTGGGGTGTTTAATAGCTGAGTGCATCACCATTCTTCCTGCTCTTTCATGCCTGTATACCTAACTGAACAAAGGAAATAATCATGGATACAAAAATCAGACTGTTATTTTTTATTATTATCTAATTTAGTCTTAGTCTTAGAGATATAATCATTAGTTTTAGTCCCATTTTAGTCAGGTTTTGTGCATTCTTCCTTGCTTTTGCATTGCATACATTTGGAAAAGTTTGTTCGGTCTTGGCTTGCTGTTTTTGCTTGATTTATTTGCTCGTGTATTGCGTTGCATTTCTGGGTGATTTCTTGGACTATGACTGCTTTTACTTTTGCCGTGCATTATTTTTTTTTTATTTATTTTTTTTGTGCAGGTTTAAAATAACAAAAATATTGCATTTATTTCTATTTGTCAGACTTGACTCTGACCGGCACCCCATCTTAAATAAGACAATTTTTAGTCTAGTTCAGGGGTTTGCAAAGCGTGGGAAAAGTGAGCCTCCCCCAAGAAAATATATATATATATTCTATGGACCCCCACCCCCATAAAAAACTAAGATTACGAAAATATAAACTGTTATATTTTCACACTATTATGTCTCATGTTAAAGCATTTTTATTTTAACATTAATATTTTTTAATATTTTGGTCTGCATGTGCTTTTAAACATCCATCTTTCCCAGGTAATCAGTTATTTGATTTCACTGATTAACTTTTTGTCAGTTCTACCTGATCATTCAACTGGTGGCCCAGGACAATATCAGGCCCCTCTAAACATCTGGTTTTTAGAGTTTCTTTGGTAGCTATTAAATCAACCCCAAAGATGCTTATCAGGAATGACTTAAATCTGCAGTTTTTGTGTCAACTTTCCACTTCAGGCTCCTGGAGATCACAATTTTCCTGACATTTAGAAGAAAAGACCTGATTTCCGCATGTGTTTTTCTTAAATAGTCTAGCAGTGTCAACCCCAGTGATGGACAACATGGCAACTGCAGAAATATAAAGCTGAAATATCTCAGTAGTGTCTGGCTGCTGTAGGCAGAATGGGCTGATCTTATTGTTGATTCCTAAAAGTCCTAGGAAATACTAATACTAATACAATAACATGTTAAAACAAAATCTGGCCCATGCACAAATGTAGCTGATGACCCCTGATCTGCACTCTCATTTACTGGGAACTATGAGTTTGAGTCTATGCAGTTAATGCATGGTTGCAAAGCAGCAGATCATCCTCTTCCTTCAGCCTTACCTGGTACTCACTTCTGATTACTGTCAGTGCCAAAAACCTGTTCTTGCACAGGCTGATTTAGTCTCACTTACCTTCAGTGACCAAAATTTCTTCTACTTCCTGTCAAAAAAATCCCCTAATCTGGTCACTAGACTTAGTGCTTTTGTTTTGATATGACCCCCAGTTTACACCACCTTATGCTATCATTAGCTTGAACATCTTTGCTAATTAAACACTGTGGCTAATGAGCATCATCAGCACCACTGCAGGAGAATCTGAACTGTGACAGTGGACTCGAGTAACTATAAAACTGTCCAGTTTTTCCCATGCACAGCAGAAGCTAGCAAAGCTAATCACCTTTACTGGTTTAAGCACATCTTAAAGGTAAGTCCTGTGGCGCCCCCCAGAGGTGGCCCGCCTCACACTTTGAAAACCGCTTGACAAGTTTAAGTTAACAATATCCCCAAATCTCTCTTTTTTTTTTCAACTTTAGCCAATAGAAAGTAATCACAGTATTATAAGCATCATATCAGTATCGATAGATATTTGCTAAAAAAAAGAAATATTGTTATTGACAGATGAGAAAAATTTCGCTGATATTTACAACCAATATATCTGCAGTGAAAACCTGCAGTGAATACCATCCTTATGTACAAATAAGGGCTGTCAAAGGGTTACATTTTCTAATTTTGATTAATCTCAGAAATTCAGTAGTGAATTGCGATTAATCCCACGCTTTTTATTGCATTTGAAAATTCCACTAATTTGCATTTTAAACTGTTTTCATGTAATTTTAGATTTTTCTAGTCTTAAACTAAGGGTTAATCACTTCCAGCTTTGGTTTGGACCTACTTTTAGAGGGTGACTGAAGATTTAAACAGACTTAATCACAGAAGAAGGAACTTGCTATGGACTGAAATTGAAATAAGATCATTAAAAAGGTGCAGAAGACTTTTGACTTGTCAGTAAGATTTTAAAGGTCACATATTTTACCCCTTTAAGACAAGTTTGTATTGGTCTCAGAGGTCCCCAAAACATGCCTGTGAAGTTTGTTGCTGAAAAACACTCCACTTCAGCCCAGTCAGAGCGAGCTGTTTCTGTGTCTGCGGCTTTAAATGTTAATGAGCTGCGTGACTCCGCCCCTCTCAGGCAATGGTTGTGGCTTAATGATGTGGCTCTCCTGACTAGCAGAAAATTGCAAAACTTTCTTCCAAGTGGGGAGGGCCAACTGAACCTGGGGGTGGGGCTAACTTCCTACATGACATCATAAGGGGAAAATCTGAGAACGGCTTGTTTCAGCACATATATTCTGATTTTTGGGGATATTGTGGACAGGTTAAGGGCACACATTTTTGTTAGAAAAGCCTGAAAAGTGTATTTTGCATAATATGTGAAATGAGACATTAAGGAGCAGTGGTGGACTTATTCTACATCACTGTGGCTTCAGGAAGATGCTGGCCTTAAGCAAAGTGTGTTGAAAGGGACAATAAAGTTTGCAATTTGTCATGAAAAGTAAAAAAGTGAAAGTATAAGTGGACTTATTGTCAACTTTAATTAATTGAAATCACCTCGATTACTCTTGACTGCCCTAGTACAAATACATCTGTGGAGTTTCAGGCAGGACAAACAGACCTCCACCACACAAAGTCTTTTTCTTAGTTTGTCCTCATACAGTAAACTTTATCTTGTGTTTTAAGGACGTACGTTTCTTTCAAATATCCAGCAGCGATGAAATTTCACAAAACTTTCTTATTGCAAAGGCGGCATCCTTCACAGTACCACGCTTAGAGTCACTGAGCTCTGCATTTAGAAACACCTGTGGCCAGGGGTGTAACTAGGGATTTTGGGCCCCCAGAAAATAATTTCACATGCCCCCCACACCCCCCGCCTGCCAGCCATGCATAAAAAAATGTTAATTTGATGAGAATCTGTACATTTTAATGTATTTTTTAAACCATAATTTCTCTATGTTAATGAGCGATAGTTTTACTTTGGTTAAACTAAATTTACTTTATTTCCTCCACATTAGTTTATGTATTATTTGGCCTATTCCCAAAGTATGAGAAAATAGAAATCATTTTAGTCTTCTAACCTCCACATCTGGAAAATGCTTACATTACTGCTCATCTGTTTCTTCAACACTCCATTTGATAAAGATTTCAGGCTGTTGACCAATTCATTTAGTTGCTTTTGAGTCAATAATGACACTAACTATTGAAAAAAAAATTAAAGTAAAAATGAGTTTCATTCCAGGCTTCACAAGCCTCCATGTACTGTTTTAGTGTAACAATACATTTGGGATCCTTAGAGTACATTTTATGGTATTTTAATACTGGGTATGCTGGTTGAGTTATAGCTAAAATTTTGTATATTATGTATGTTATTTGTAAATTGTACTGTATCTACAAGCTCCACATAGCTTCTGGGCAGTCCCATTTTAAAAAATATAAATACAATATCCAAAAAACAAAATACGACAGCCTTGGTTCTTGCAGATAACCTTACTTTTGTTTGCTTTCTTTCCTCCGTTTAAAGTCTGCATAAATACGCTGCATATTTCAATCTGTTAATGCATCGGTAATGAAAAGATTTTCCCTGGAGTTTTCTCTCAGTCTAATTTATTTGCATGAATGATGATCTTTTGTGACATTTTAAGTCAAAGGAGGCTTTCAATTTAAAAAAAAAAATGCTTGTTGACCTTTTCTGTGTCTCATTAAAGCTCCACCAACAAAATGATCTGATTTACTGCAATCAGACATCTGTGGATCACATCAGTAAAGAAAGTCATGTCTAAACTGGTGTGAGACCTTTGTTTTTTCCATCGTCTCTTTCAGATCAAATTTGAAACACTCCAATATGCCATGAATGCACAGCTGACGTGAAGAGCTTATTAGTAAGTATGGAGATTATACCGACGGGAAATGGCATTTGAAAAATAATCCAGACTCAGGAAACTAATCTTCATTTGACTGTTGAAGGCAGACTTAGACAACACCATCATCTCCAACCATGTTATATAAACTCATGTAGTCGCTCTGACCCAGTCACAAGAGGAATAGTGGAAATGCACGCTGGATTTTATGCTCTGTACAATAAATTTAATACAGATTAAATCAGATGATGAGGTTTCTGAATTATGGCAGCACATTTAGAAGTCTATAACCGAGAGTTGTTTCTGAAAAGCTTCATAGAAGTACAATCACAAGACTGATTATAAAGAACAGGGCAGAATCAGAGTGGTCTTCAACATATTCACTGATTAAAGAGAGACTTCCTAACATAAACATCCGTCTGAAAAAATCTTCATCATCTCAGATTTTACACTTTAAGACAGAGCTGATGATACAGTCAGAATCTATGAATGCTGTCAGCAGCATTAAATAGGCTTAAATTATTGCACATCGAGGTGTGCACAAACGTGTTGGGCTGCAGCTGCAGCACAGTAAGCTCACATACAGCTGTGATCTAACATTGGAAACAGGCCTGCCCAAGGGTTTGGCTGGGCCCCCGATGAACCCAGAGAACCGGCCCTCCCCAGTAGTGATTGATTGATAGTATCAATGTATGTGTGCTGAGCTTTGGTGCTGGGCTTGGTGCCACTTCACATCAATTTCATGCACTTTTATTCTAATTTTTGCCACTTTTGAACTGCTTTTCGTCAGTTTTTCTAAATGTTTTTCCTACTACGACTGAATTTTTGCCACTTTTAAATCCTGTTTTCCATCCTTTCTGCCCATCAATGCCACTTTTATCTCACTTTTGCTAATTTTTGATCATTTGCTACCATCCTTTCTGCCTGTTTTTGCAATTTTTAAGCCATTTTGCCACTTTTTAACCCCATTTCCCACCCATTTTTGCCATTTCAAAGTATTTTCCATTCCAACCCATTTTTGTCAGTTGGAACTCATTTTCAAACACTTTGTCCCTGTGTAGTTGTGCCCCTTTTAATACCTTTTCACCACCCTTTCTGCCAATTTTTGCCACTTTTAACCCATTTTCCCTTTTTCAACTGATTGTTGCCTACGTTAACCTGTTTTTCGCCTCTATTAAGCCCTTTTAAACCTGATTTTTTATGCCTGTTTTGCCAATTTTAACCACATTTCACTATTTTTTTGTCCATATTTGCCCCTTCAAATCCATTATTGCCTTTTTTAACCCCTTTTCACCACCTTATCTGCCCTTTTTTTTGCCAATTTTATAACATTTTAGCACTTTCAACCAATTTTTGCCCCTTTTTAATCCCATTCCTTCACCTTTTCGTCCCATCTTTGCCACTTTAAACCCGTGTTTGCCACTTTTTGTTTTTTGCCCTGTTAATCTATTTTATGTTACTATTGATACCTTGTCACAACTTTTCGTGGCCATTTTTGCCCGTTTTAACATTATTTCACTATTAATATGTCAATTTTTGCCACTTTAAATATTTTTGTTGCCAAATTTTAACCCCCTTTCACCACCTTCTCTGCCCATTAATGCCTCTTAAATAGTTTTGTTCCACTTTAAAACAGATTTTGGCACTTTTAACCCATTTTTGCCATTTTTAGTTTTATTTCTTCATGATTTTTTTGTAGCTTTTAAACCAACTTACCACTAAGACCACTTTTTTCTGCCCATTTTAGCCACCTCCACTGATTGTTGCCTCCGATAACCCATTTTTGCTGCTGCTTACTCCTTATCACCACTTTATGCCATTTTTCTGCACTGTAAACCTATTTTAGCCTCTTTCTCCAGATTTCCCCCCCAATATTTGCCACTCCAAATCTTTGTCAACAGGGCAGTTGGACTTGACTCAGGTTCGTGAAAGTCCAGTTACCCTTTTGATGAAGATTAGGGAACCATGACCTGGATGAACAAGAATCTTCATGGCCATTTTTGCCATTTTTTTTACCTATTTTGATTCTGTTATAAGAAAAGGGGTTTACATTTTGAAGGATACATACTATCACATAAATAATAAAAAAAGTATTTGTGTAACAGGGGTTGTTTTTACCCAGTTGCAACACTGTGAGCAATGCTGTGAAACACGAGCATCCAGGAACAGAGCAGACAGGAACCAGAACCCGAGGTCAGGGACAGAAGGCTGAGGTGTTTACCGGGGACAAAACAAAGTTCAGAGGTCCAAAACTGGCAGGGTTGATACCAGGTAATCAGTCCAATGGTGAGTCCTGGAAAGTCTTTCATGAGGACTAGGAACAATCTGGCAGAGTCTGAATGAGCAGAGGTGGTTTATAAACTGGCTTGATTGCACATGAGCAGCAGCTGTGAGCACAGGTGAGCAGAGCTGGCTGATGAGGTGGGCGTGGCAGGTAGGCAGCGTGGAGCGGTGGCAGAGTGAGTAAATGAAGCAGGTGAGCAGGGAAGTAAAACTGTGACACCTCATGCTTTAACAAGAGCAGTTGTTCTGGTGGAAAAAAAAAACTAAAATATAAATAAATAAACTAAAATATGTTTATCACAGCTGTCATTTATTACTCCTTCTAGGTTTCTGAAATAGTCTGTAGCTATACTATAACCCCATTTCCAAAAAAGTTGGGATGCTGTGTAAAATGTATATAAAACAGAATGCAATGATGATCAAACCTCATAAACCCATATTTCACTGACAATAGAACATAAATAATATATCAGATGTTGAAACTGAGACACTTTACCATTTCATGGTAAATATGAGCTTGTTTTGAATTTGGTGGCAGAAACACATCTCAACAAAGTAGGGACAGTGCCGTGTTTACCATTGTGTAGCATCCCCTCTTCTTTTAGCAACAGTCTGTACACATCTGGAAAGTGAGGAGACCAGATATGGAGTTTTGGGAGAGGAATGTTGTCCCATTCTTGTCTGATATAGGGTTCTAGCTGCATAAACAGTCCTGCTTCTTCTTTGCTGGACTTTTCATTTGACTTTTCTATGATGCTCCAAATGTTTTCTATCGGTGAAAGGTCTGGACAGCAGGCGGGTTTGTTCAGCACTCTGACTCTTCTACTGTGAAGCCATGCTGTTGTGATGGATGTGGTATGTGGTGTGGCGTTGTCTTGCTGAAATATGCAAGACCTTACCTGAAAGACTCTGGATGAAAGCCTGTTAAACCTCTATCTACTAATGCAACCCCATACCATCAGAGATGCAGGCTTTTGAACTGTGTGCTGATAAGTTGGATCATCCCTCTCCTCTTGAGTCTGCAGGACATGGCATCCATAGTTTCCAAAAAGAATTTTAAATTTTGATTCATCTGACCACAGAACAGTTTTCCACTTTGTCTCAGTCCATTTAAACAAGCCTTGGCTCAGAGAAGATGGCAGTATTACTGTATCTTCCTCACATATGGCTTCTTCTTTGCATGATCCAGCATTAACTTGTATTTGTGCATGGCTCAGTGAACTGTGTTGACAGATGATGATGATTTCTGGAAAAGTTTCTGAGTCCACGCAGGGATTTCCAGCACAGAATCATGACTCTTTTTGATGCAGTGCTGTCTCGGGGACCAATATCACGAGCATCTAATATTTACCTTCAGCCTTGTGTTTTGCACAGAGATTCCTCCAGATTCTCTGAACCTATTGGTGATATTTTGTACTTTAGATGTGGTTTGTTTTACTATTTTGCAATTTTAAGTGAAGGAACATTTTTAAGAAATTGTTCCACAATTTTCAGAAGCACATTTTGCATATGTAATTTTCAGCCTGTCTTTACTTAATAGAGACTCTATCTCTCTAAAATGCTCCTTTTAGACTAGACATGTCCTGACCTGTTGCAACTTAACCTAATTAGAATAAGTTAATGCTTTTCATAAAATTATAAAATTTTTCTCATTTTCAATATCTGATCATTTCTTTTACAATTTTTTCCAGAATTTTGAAGCAAATGTTTGGTCATTTTCAAAGAAATAATCTGGAATTCATATCAACTAAAATCAGAAGTGTTCTTATGTTATTCCTTCATCCTTTAACTGACACACCAGATAAATCTGTGATGCTGTTGTGAGCTGGGATCTCCTCCTCGCTGTCAGAGTGTTTTTGATTGTGTCGGCCTGTAGATGTCAGTGAGGGACAGTGAATCAGACGGAGAGGTGGGTACCTGAGGTCACTGCACACTCACTTTATTATCAGTCTAACAACACCATGAGGCAGCAGACCTGTGGGTCTGTCTCTGAACTACACAGTCAGTTCAACAGGAAACCTTTTTCAAGGACACTTTTGTGAGTCTGCTGAATTTGGATGGAAAATGTTAAAGCTTTGAGTGGAAATTTGAGAAAAAAAATCTTTCTGAAAATTTTCAGCTGCTTTCATGGGCTATAAACAGAATTTGGGAGTTTTTTTTTTTTTTTTTGTCTATAATTTAATGGAATTTTTCAGGAAAATGTCTGGCCCTCAACCAAACAAATAAGTAAATACATTCATAAATATAAATGAATAAATAAATAAATAGATAAATGGACAAATAAATAGATAAATGTGAATTTTGGAATAATGATTTCATAAGAAAATATTAAAACTTTTTGTCAGATATTTTATTTTTTAACTTTTGTCTGAAACACACTGTACACATATTTTCTGAAACTACTTTATAAACAGAAGTGGTTGAAAGTTTTCATGAAAATTTTTTGTTTTTTTTTGTTTTTTTTTCATTAAAATTTGCAGGAATTCTTCAGATGCTTTTGGGAAAAAGTTTTAGAGCGATTTTGAGAAATTCTATGATAATTTTCATAAATCTCACAGACATTTGGAGAAATTAAGAGGAATTAATACCTTTGAGAGATGATTTTAGAAATTTTCATTCAAAAACAAACAATAGAACTTCTTCTGAGTTTTCATGTGAATGAGTCATTTATTTTCAGACATTTCATTAGACAGACATGGGATCTTTAACAAATTTTAAGGGGGGGCTTTTCAAGATTTTTTAAAAAATTAAATTTAATCTTTTTTTCATTTCAAAATTTCAAGAAAATGTTCAAAATTTTCAATCGGAAATTTTTAAGTAGATTTCATGAAATTTTCAAGACCCTTTTATGATTTCAAATTTTGGGGGTTTTAAGAAAATTGTTGGAAGTTTGGTGTTTTTTCCCTTATGTCAGAGTTATTCTTGAATATTTTTTTTAAACTTTAGTCAGAAATGCAGAAGTATTTTTATAACCCTTCATTAGAAATGTCAGCAATGTTAATTTCTGTAGAAAAACTTTGGAAAATTTTGAGGTAACTTACAACAAATGTAATGCATTTATTCAATGAAAAATACTCATTATCATACATTCTACACAAATTATTATATATATTTTATATTTCATATATAATACATACACATTATATGCAATTTATTTCATATAATATATCTTACTATTCATTATAATTATGTAATATGCTTAATATGGTATAATATCATATATATATTTATTTAGAAGTTATTAAATGTATACATATCTCAACTATGTATTTAATTTATTTAAAAATACTGATTAGCAATTCCAGATTAAGTAATGGAATTTTGGATAATTTTGATCAACTTTCATTAGAAAATATAATCTCAACATATTTCAGAAATGTTCAGGTGGATTGTTCGATTCTGGTGTGTTTTTGAATAGTTATTGAACCAAAACATGTCATTTAATTTGTCCTATAGGTAGATATTGCTAACATTTCTGCTCATCATTGTGTTAAGGTGAGTTAAATTATGATAAGTTATAAAATCCACATCAGGAAAGAGCCCTACAGACTAGGAGGTCATGTGACGGTTATGGAGCTTCTGGCTGTTTCTGGCCCTTGGTAGCCATCAGCATCCCATAATGCAAAGTTTTGTTTACTTGACTTTTTACATCTCTTTATCACCCACAATTTAAATAAATACCTGTACTCTATGGCTTTCGTGATTAAAAATGTGTTTTCGTGCATCAGGTGTTATTCTGTCATTAATGTGACTCTGTTATGTAAAGGAAAGTCTGTGTTTGTGTCAGTAGTGGAAACAATGGTGCTGAATGAAGAGCTGGTCAGACATTTTCCTCAGTAGAAGACAATGGAAACAGTAAGCTGATGTTTTCCACACCTGCCACGATCAGTTTAATCAGAAGAATGTCAGGTTTTCTATCAGTTTAGTTTCCTTTCAGCTGCTCTACATAACAAGATTGTTGTTGTGTTAGCGTGTTTGTGTTGTCGGCCCGTAGGTGTCAGTCAGGGACAATAAATCAGACTGGATCTACATAGCAGAGCTGTAGACAGAGAGATGGGTATTTGAGGTCACTGCACACATCCTCACTGTATTATCAGTCTAATAATCCCATGAGGCAGCAGGCTTGATGGTCTGCCTTTGAACTACACAGTCCATTCAACATAAAACCAGGAAAACACGCTCCCACCCCTTTGCGGTCCCCTGCATTTCAATTGTAAATGCTGCGGACTAAATCGAAATCTAAAACACAGGGTGCTCGAGAGTCACATCAAAAGGTTTTTTGAAAGCTGGGATAGAGCAAAGACTTGAAATAAAATGACTAATTACGAGTGTTGATTAGTAGGCCGTGTATGCCACACACTAATTGGATTGAACAATGTAATAGTGCTTTTGTTTTCTGTGCATCTTAATGAAGGCTTTTTGTGCCAGAGAGGCTGAAATGTTCAAGATTTTTTTTTGTTTCAGCACCATAAAAATGTGGTTTAGGTATATTGTAGAAAAAATAAACTGATTAAAAGGATAAAAATCAAGAAATCCACGTGTTATAAAGAAAAACTGCATGTTAATGTATTTCTATGTCAACAGAAGCCTCAAAGATTAACGCTACAGCTCAGTGTAGTGGAGTTTTATTCAGCTTCCTACTTTGAATTTGCAAAATGAAATCTTTAAGTCAAAATTAGAAAGCATGCTATTGCTTTAATATTCACATTCACGAAGAAACCAAACATGGAACAAAAATATAAATACATTTGTGTTTGGTAGATTATTTCTTTGTTGTAACAATGCTTCTTGGCATTTAATCTTATACCACTGGAAAGCCGGTTTATTTCCCTTTAAAATGGAGCCACATTTGTAAAGAACATGCGTTTGTGGGATAAACCGCAGAGCTGAGTATGTAAGTTGCGCCCATGAAAAATGTGCTAACTCTTCTCTATCTCCTATTTTTGCATTCCCATCATTCTTCTGTAACTCTACCTATGCTAAAGACACCAAGGTGTTATAGAAAGTATTTTAGTATTGTAAAGGAACGGTAACACAAGTGACAAAAGTATGGTGAATGCAACAAATGCCAGGAAAAGATAGAATAAACGACAAACACAGCATACCCACTGTGAAGCACAGTGGTGGCAGCATCATACTGTGGGGATGCTTCTCAGCAGCTGACCCTGGAATGTTTGTAAAGGTAGAGAGTAAAAGGAATGTGGGAAAAATATAGGAAAATCCTAGAGGGCAATTTATTCACTCTGTGAGAGAAGTAAGATCTGAGGCACACAGTGCAAGCTACACAGAAATGGTTTAAAGACAAGCTGAATGTTTTGAGGTGGCCAAGTCAAAGCCCAGACTTCAATCCAACAGAGACATTGATACTGGACTTATAAAAAGGACCATTTTCATTGAGTAAGACTTTAAACAAGCATGGTGGTGGCAGCATCATACTGTGGGGATGCTTCTAAGCAGCCGGCCCTGGAATGTTCGTAAAGGCAGAGAGTAAAAGGAATGTGGGAAAAATATAGGAAAATCCTGGAGGGCAATTTATTCACTGAGTAAGTTTTTAAACAAGCATGTTGGTGGCAGCATCATGGTGTGGGGTTGCTTCTTGATGGCCAGCCCTGAAAGGCACATAATGGTCGAGGGTAAAATAAATGTGGCAAAATATAGGAAAATCCTGGAGGACCATCTTGTTCAGTCTGCAAGAGGAGTAGCTAGATCTGAAGCCTACAGCAAAAGCAACACAGAAATGGTTTAAAGGTCACATATTTTACTCCTTTAAGACACGTTTATATCAGTCTCAGAGGTCACTAAAACATGTCTGTGAAGTTTGTTGCTGAAAAAACACGCCAGTATTGCATTTTTACATGTCTAAAAACCCCTCTGTTTCAGCCCTCCTCAGAACGAGCTGTTTCTACTGTATGTCCGTGGTTTAAATATCACTGAGCTGTCTGACTCCGCCCCCTGACCACGCCCCTCTCAGGAAATGGATGTGGCTTAATGGTTGTGGCTCTCCTGATCCTCCTCTCAGCTGGCAGCTGAAAGGCGGATTAGGAGAGGAAGGCAGAACTTTCTCTCAAGTCGGGAAGGCCAACCAAACCTGGAGGCGGTGCTTACTCCCCACATGACATCGTGAGGGGAAATCTGAGAGCAGCCTGTTTCTGATTGTGTGTATGTGACCTTAAAAGACAACAAGGTCAAAGCCCAAAATTCAGTCCAATAGAGCCTTTATGGACCTTTACCACTGATTAAGACTTTAAACAAAGGTTATAAAACAGAAAAAAGGACAATCTCCTGGGTTTTTTGCATTCCCATCATTCTTCAGTAACTTTAACATGTGCTAAAGAAACTGAGATATCAAAACCTTTTTTTAAAAAATATCGCAAAAGGAATTAGGTAACACCTGTGACAAAAATAAGGCATTGAGGTGGCAGCATCATGCTGTGGGGATGCTTCTGAAAGGTGCATAAAGGTAGAGGGTAAAATGTGGCAAAACAAAGGAAAATCCTGGAGGACAATCTAATTCACTATGCAAGATGTGAAGCATACGATGAAAGCTACACAGAAATGGTTTAAATACAAAGTAAATAGAGTTAAGGCACAGTGTTTCGCACTGCCACTAAAGTGTAGCCCATTTTGTGAGGACTTTCTCTGCAAACCAAGGGATAACCATGCCTCTATGCCAGTCAACCCAATGAGTTAAACAAAAATGAAAAAATATGTTGAATTTTTTGTCACAATGACATTTAGCAGACGCCCTGGTCCATGTGATAGGTGTTCCTGGCATTAAGGACCTTGCCAAAAGGCCCACACTGAACACTTATTGTGCCCTCACTGGGATTCAAACTCCCAATCTCCTGTAACAAAGTCAGAGATGTAAACCACTGAGCTTTCCAGCCACCCCTCTCTCAATCCTCTTCTTCATCTAATGCTGTATGAAAAGAGCCAGTTCATTTATTTGTCATATCCATCCAATTTCAGATTCTGCTGCAGCCTCAATCAAGACAAAGCGCATATCAAAGTTGGACACTGAAAACCAGCTGAGAGTGGCAGTTTAAACTTGGAAGTTTCATGAGTTTTTTTTAACAGATAGCGTTTGAAATGATGATGAAATAAAGGTATTTGTGACTGTGTTAAGAAATGAGTTTTTTGTTGTTGACATTTTTAACCCTAACTGATGTAGAATGACCTAAATAGCAGAACCAGAGAAAACCCATTATAGCTGTGGTCTTTAAGTGTTTTTCCCGGCACTGGAGCCTTTCTCCTTGTTTTTGTTCTTTGACCTGAGAGCCTCCCATTATGTGAAGACCACATAATGAGGCGTCTAAATATATCACTTGTTAAGGGGATGTGCGGTACTGCCTCTGGTTGTGGCTACATGGAAAAACAGGTGCTTTATTGTGAAAAATCAAGATAAAATAAAGGAAATAGTCTTGCAGAATATATTCTACACTGATACATACACCATCCCAGTACAAAGTATTCACCCTCTTGGATGTTTTACCCTTTTATTGAGTTTAAATAAATCATTTTCGATGTAATTTGGCAATTTTTTGACAATAAAAAAAAATTTGTGCTGTTAATTGATTAAAAAATGAATCAAGTTAATCACATCACTATGCTGTGATTAATCATGATTAATCAAAGAATTTCTTTAGTTTTAGTAATTTTTAGATTTTTAAATGTTCTTATTATCAAGTGTTTATTTTCATTATTTTAACTTTATGCACAGCCCTTTGAAAGCGCTTTTCACTAAAAAAAAGTGTATTATTATTATTATTATTATTATTATCTATAAATTAACATTTAAAATACTACCATTTACTTGCATTTTTATTTGAGATAATTTAGTAGAAGTATGGTGTTTAAATGAAGAAATATTAAACAAACTAGACATTCTAAACTTATGTGTGGTTTGTAAATCTGAGTGTCTTAATTCACTGAGCAATAATATTTATAAACTGCAAACAAGCCCAGCAGACAAACACATCAGGTACAAAATAACTTCTGCTGTAATGTGAAAGTTATTTTGTACCTGATGTGTTTGACCAGGGGCTTCAAGAGATCATCCGGGTCGCCTTGGATGACCCGTACCGCAGAACATCTAAGAGGACTACTGCCACAAGAATCCGTGTTTTCAGCTCCCTGGAGTCTGACACCCATTAATAAAATCCAGTTCAACCAGTGTCTTCAGAAGTCACCTAGTTAGTGAATAGGGTCCACCTGTGTGTAATCTAACCTCAGTATAAATACAGCTGTTCTGTGAAGGCCTCAGATGTATGTTAGAGAACATTAGTGAACAAACACCACCATGAAGAAGGATAAAGTTATGGAGAAGTTTAAAGCAGGGTTTGGTTATATAAAAACATCCCAAGCTTTGAACATCTCATTGGGCACTGTTCAATCCATCATCTAAAAATGGAAAGAGCATGGCACAACTACGAACCTACCAAGACATGACCGTCCACCTAAACTTACAGGCCGGGCAAGGAGAGCATTGATCAGAGAAGCAACAAAGAGGCCCATGAGAACTCTGGAGGAGCTGCAGAGATCCACAGCTAAGGTGGGAAAACCTGTCCACAGGACAACTGCTAGTGGTGCACTCCACAATCTGGCCTTTATGGAAGATAAGCAAGAAGAAAGCCATTACTGAAAAAAAGCCATAAGGAGTCTTGTTTGTGGTTTGCCAAAAGTCAAGTGGGGGACAGACAAAACATGTGGAAGAAGGTGCTTTGATCAGATGAGAACAAAATTGAACTTTTTTGCCTAAACTCAAGGCACTATGTGTGGCAGAAAACATACACTGTAAATCACCCTGAACACACCATCCCCACTGTGAAACAGGGGGGTGGCAGCATCATGTTGTGGGGATGCTTTTCTTCAGGCTGGACAGGGAAGCTGGTCAGAGTTAATGGCAAGATGGATGGAGCCAAATACCGGGCAATCTTGAAGGAAAACCTGTTTGAATCGGCAAGACTTGAGACTGGGGTGGAGGTTCACCTTCCAGCAGGACAACAACCCTAAACATACAGCCAGAGCTACAATGGAATAGTTAGATTGAAGCATATTCATGTGTTAGAATGGTCCAGTCAAAGTCTGGGCCTAAATCCCATTGAGAATCTGTAGCCAGACTTGAAAACTGCTGTTCACAGAAGCTCTCCATCAAATCTGACCGAGCTTGAACTATTTTGCAAAGAAGAATGGGCAAAAATTTCAGTCTCTAGATGTGCAAAGTTGGTAGAGACTGCAAAAACACTTGTAGCAGGGAAATGTGGCTCTACGAAGTATTGACTCCAGGGGGCTGAATATTTTTGCGCACAGGTGTTAATTTCCCATCCATCCATTTTCTATACCCCTTATTCCGTTCCGGGTCGGGGTGGGGCTGGAGCCTATCCCAGCTGTCATTGGGCGAGAGGCTGGACTGGTCGCCAGTCAATCACAGGGCTGCCATATAGAGACAGACAACCAGGCACGCTCACATTCACACCTACGGCCAATTTAGAGTGACAAAAAAAATGAGTGGAAAGTGACTTAAATGGGCAAAAAAAGAGGAAACAAGTGGTATGTAATGACAAGGGGTAGTTTAAATGGGCAAAAAGTGGCAAAAAAAACTGTGAAAAAGGGCAAAAAGAAGAGGCAAAAATAGGGAGAAAAGGAAGCAAGTGCTTTAAAAGGTTGCTTAAATGGACAAAAAGTGGCAAAAAATGGTGAAAAAAAGGCCAAAAAATGAGATAAAAGTGGCAAAACTTGGGAAAAGGTGGCAAAAAGTCGTAGCAAAAATTAGCAAAAAATGGAAAAAAGGGATATTTAATGATGAAAGGTAGCTTAAATGGGCAAAAAGGTGAAAAAGGGCGAAATGGGATATAAGTGGAAAAAAATGGGGAAAGTGTCAAAAAGAAGTTGTAAAATGGCCCAAAAATATGAAAAAGGGTATTTAATGGCATCATAACTGAATAAAAGGGGATGGCATATGTTTAAGGACATTTGCAAACCAAAATATCCAAAATATATTAATGTTAAAAATGTTTAAAGATTAGACATAAATATTTGAAAGGTTATTATTTAATTTTTTTTTTTAATTTGAATCATTTATGTGGGTGGGGGTCCACCGAATGAATCAGTTCTTAATTTAGGGAGGCTCACTCTCACACACTCTGAAAACCCCTGAACTAGACTTAAACTAAAAAGGGTAGAAATGACTAAAATGTGACTTAAACTAAAATGCATTTCATTTAAAGACTAAAACTAAGACTAAAATTAAAAAATAGCTGCCAAAATGAACACTGTTGCACACCACACTTTTCAGATTTTTATTTGTAAAACAAGCCATGTATAATTTTCCTTTCACTTCACAATTATGCACCATTTTATGTTGATCTAACATATGAAATCCCAATAAAAATAAATTTACGTTTGTGGTTGTAATGTGAGAAAATGTGGAAAAATGTAAGGGGTATGAATACTTTTGCAAGCCACTGTAGTTGGCATTACTTTGTAATAATCTGTTTTCACTTTGACATTACAGAGGGTAATTATATTGGCCATGATTGATTTATAAAATCCGTAGAAGGGTGAAACATCTAAGAGGCTGAATCATTTTTGTTGCCACTGTAAATAAAGCTTTTGCTACTGTTTGTTTTAACAAATATTCTACAGTCTATGATAATGTTTTTGCCGGTAAAAATGACATCCAGAAGCTTTTTTAAACTGAAATCCTGTGATAAAACATACAGTGGTGGTAGCTTTTTTAACCACCATGTATGAACGTGTCAGACGGAGCTGTGAAGCACATTCACAACAAAGAGGAGCTGGGAGGAGGCGGCTGACAGGCTACAGCGAGGGGGGAGATTTCAGTGCAGGTGTCCTTGCTTCTCATTTTTTCTGACACCTCGGAGACAAGACCCGACCGTAAGTACCCTGAAACTGTTGACGAGGACCCAAAAGCTGATAAATACTAATAAATGTCTGCTCTGCCATGAAATCCAGAGAGGGAGAGATATGCTCGTCTGGATGAGAGACCCCCGCTGGGTGAAGACATGCAGCGTATGCTAGCTGAGCCGTGAAAGCTCGCTGCTGCTGCCGCTGCTGCCGCTGCTGCCATTGACTGGAGGAGACACTGAGGCTGAAATGGGAGAGGAGACGATGGGAAGCACGGGAGGAGAGTGAGCATCACCGTCAAGAATAAAACATCGCCTCGCTGATCGTTTCAAGGTATTATCATCATTTACAGATTAGCAGTCGCCGTGTTCGCCGCCGTCTGGATATTGTCAGTCGATGATGGTGATGAAGGCGTGAATGCTGGCTTTTATTGTCGCCAGACAATTTCCATTTTTCACTCTGCAGATGTGGGCTGTGAGAAGAATTAGGCCTGAATCGGTGGGCGATGGGATTAATCACTGATCACGATGAATACAAAAAAAAAAGACACCTACATTATTACAGGTCACCCATGGATGAGTGTAATCACGTGTAGGAGGTGGTGGTCTGCATTAACAGCAATGATGTTTGCACCTGAAAGCAAGTGAATCCACAAACCTGAGCTGGTTTTCTCTCACTTAATCAAGATGGGACCAACCTGATATACTGTCTGCACCTCCTGGATTCGAGACCACACATGCACAGCCACTACACAAACAATGCCAAGCTCTCAGGTGCCCGGTGTGGGCGCTAATTTCACTGATGTACCCTGGGAGCCTGACCTCACCAGCTCCATTCATGACCCAGTCTGGTCCTCCACTACTAACAGTGTCGTGAAGATGTTGCTCATATCACTCATTGTTTGTGTGTCCCTGTTTGGCAACGTGGTGGTCTTATTGGTGTTCCAGAGGAAGCCTCAGCTCCTCCACGTAGCCAACCGCTTCGTCCTCAACCTCCTCCTTGCAGACCTTCTACAGACAGTGTTAGTGATGCCTTTTGCCATCGCAGCCACCGTGCCGGGCGTGTGGCCCCTGGATGCCCGACTGTGCCAGGCTCTGGTGGTGCTCATGCACCTTTTTGCATTCGCTGGAGTCAACACCATCATAGTTGTCTCTGTGGATCGCTACCTGGCCATCATCCACCCTCTGTCCTATCCTACCCGAATGACCCCTCACCTGGGCACCAATCTGATCATCTGCACGTGGGTGCTTAGCTTTCTGCAGAGCACGCCGCCCCTTTACGGTTGGGGGTCCATTGACTTTGACCGCCATCACAATGTATGCTCTGTGGTGTGGTCCTCCAGCCTGTCCTACTCTGCGGTGGTGTCCGCTTTCTCCTTCTGGCTGCCCGTGCTCGTCATGCTCGGATGTTATTGGATGGTTTTCAGGGCAGCTCGGAGGCAAAACGCCCTTGTGCACCCCATACAGACACAGTCCTACTCCCAGCCCTGCCCGCAGGACTTCCCAGCCCCCAGCAGTCCACAGCGGCAGTGCCAGCCTCAACCTCAACTCCAGCCGCAACCTCAGCAGTCCAGTTCCCCTGATGGCCCTTACTCAGTACGGGGCTGTCCGGTTAGAGTACGACAGAGACGCTTCCACTACCACTGCAAGGCAGCTCGGGTAGTTTTCGTCATCATGGCATCATACATCCTCAGCATGGGGCCTTACAGCATACTGAATACAATCTCTATGAGTGCTAGGGCAGCAGTACCACCCTGGCTGTCCTCTCTCGCCCTTGTGCTCTTCTTCTTGCAGTGCTGCCTCCACCCGTACATTTATGGCTACATGCATCGCAGCGTGAGGAAAGAATTCCTGGCTTTGCTGTGTGGCCTGTTCTGCAAACAGGGCCGTCCCAGACAGAGCTCCACCGGGGAGAGCTGCTTCACCACTGCAGAGGGACGTTTACGGGCTAGCTCTCACCTGCCAAGCCTGACCGCCCGAGTCTTACCTCTGCGGACTTGGGAGGAATGCACAACGTCATCCTCCCCTACCTGTGAGAGGAAGTCGAGGGACAGCCGTAAAGAAACTATCTCTACCAGCATCAGCTCTGAGAGGGAGCTAACAGTCCACAGCAAACAGAGCACATAGACTACACTGAGTTCATCCTGGTTGTTCCACATGTATCCTTACTTGAAGATCCTGTTGTGCAGTTCAAATCTGTCAGCCTTCTTGACACCAGGTTTTTTTTATTTAAGGTTCCTGCCATTGCAAGGAGTGGTATTCATTCAAACAGTGCCAATATGATCTTTAAATGCAGTAAGTTAAGAAAAACATGTTCTATTGATTGTTACATTTTTAATGTATAGCATACTGTAAGCATTTTTACTCTGTTACACTTTACATGTAAATACTGTTTTGAGACTTAAAACATGAGAAAAGCAGAATGGGTGCAGCTGCAAACATTTCTTCTTTAAAGCTCCTGTTAGAAGTTTTTACCTGTAAATGAAAGTGACTGAATTTAACACTGGTGTCTCTTCATGACCTGCATTAACAAATGAGACATTGGAGACAACACTGATTTTTAAAAATTTCCTAATATGTGTGAAACAACCGCCATCAAACAAGTCAATCCACAGCAGGCTGAAGACACAGACCTTTTTGAGCAAACAGCCACAGTGAGTGATGTATTTGACTGGTTAAGGAAAGCAGTATTACCCATGTACTGGACAAAATCAGCAAGCAACCACGTCAGTTAGAGTGGGTGCCAAAATCCACCCAAACCAAAACTTCCTTGCAGGAGCTTTAGCTGTACATAAGAATTGTTTTAACACTTTGTACAGAAAATGGGCTTTTAAATCAATCCAGACTCTAGAGAGTTAGTAAAAGTTTATCAAAAAGCACATTTACAGTACATCAGTCTGGCCCACATTGAAGTAAAGTGTTCTTACCATACTGCTTTAATATCAGGCTGTCCTGTTAAAGGATGGTATCCGCACAACTACTCTGAATCCTTTAAACTTGTTCTGTCTAATACTGAATGTGATCCTGCAAAGGGTGCAGAGGATGTATACTTATTGTGTTGCATTGCAAAAACTCCAGTCTCATCAAATGCATTTGTCTAATTTCTTGACGAAGATATCTTATTTGATCACAGAGAAGAAAGTCATCAATCAGAGCATTTACAACCTGATGCATCTTTTTCCAATGCCTTCAATCTACTTTTAAAACAATTTCAAGAGACCAGCTCCCCAAGACACATTTTCCTGCAGAAGATTCCAGGCTTCAGTAGCAGCATATCTGAAACCCCTTTTACCCAACTTAGGACAGACTGTGCACAGAAAGCAAAACCTTGTAACCTTTGAGTCACAGAGTGAAGACTGTAACGTCAGGCAGTTTGCATGTTCTCCCCATGCATGGGTTCTCTCTGGGTACTCCGGCTTCCTCCCACCACCAAAGGCGTGCTCATTAGGTTAATTGGTGACTCTAAATTTGCTGTAGGTGTGAATGTGAGTGTGCCTGGTTGTCTGCTTCTACATGTCAGCCCTGTGATTGACTGGTGACCAGTCCAGGGTGTACCCCGCCTCTCGGCCAATGACAGCTGAGATAGGCTCCACCACCCCTGCTACCCCCAACGGGACAAGCGGGATAGAAAAGCCTTATAAATTAGGATATACCAATGGTTGGTATATGGCCAAAGGAGGCAAACCAACTTGATCAAACACAATACAATGATGAGTAGAGGACTTTAAAACCATTATAAATCTTTGTGCCACATGGTTAACAGTATCCAAAGATTTAAGGCATTGGGAAGATGTGCAGAACATCGACGTAATCAATCAATGGCCTAAAAGTGGCAGCAAACACATCTTTTTCTTTGCAGAGAAAGAACAACAAGACAGCAGCATCGGCCTTCAGTTAAATTGTTACTTTTAACATCCGTATTGACATCAGCCCTGATAATTACAATTGGTGCATTGCTAAAAGAATAGCTTATATTGCTGGACTTAGCTGTAATATCTGCCAGTGCAGCAACAAGACTTTGCTCAAATGAGCTCTAAAATAAACTCACAATTAAATCTAACTTGCTTTGCATGCACTGGCAACTTTCTTAACTAGTTACAAGCAATTCAGTTGAAGATCTTGCTTAAATATATTGAAATAAGACGTTAATCTGGACTAATCAGGCTAATATTAAATGTGATCACGTATTTTTGAGTACAAATTGGACAAATGCAGCTGTGTATTTTGGGTTTTTGCAGTGTAGTTTGCCTGCAATTAATGATCTCAGGGTATGTTTGTGGATACATTTTTAGGGCCTGAACCTAAAAATGTGTCTCCTTGTTGAGCGAGTGGACATTTACTGTTTATGTTTGCCTCCTTGTTAAAGTAACCGTCTTAAAGTGTCTTTTGACAGAAGTTCAAAAGTGTTGCTGTGCTCTCAAGCTACTGAATATTAGTTGGAATCCCCTCTTTTTGATGAGACTAGGGTTGTCACAATACTAGGATATTAAACTGCAATACTATACTTCAGTTAAAATCAAACAAAGCGATTCCTCTTTCTAGGAATAAACCATATTGGATTTTTGTCAATATCTGATATGCCGATATTTCCAAACTCACTTTGGCTGATACTGATATATTCTCACCTTTTTTAAAGATTTGGTGTTGGGCTTTTATGCCGGTATTGCAGAGACAGAGCAGTGGATAGAGCTTAAAACAGGGATAAGAAAGTGGGGAATTATATGCGGTGAAAGAGCCACAAGCCGGACCTTAACTCAGGCATGCCACCTGCATACATGGGGCATGACCTAACCACCTATGTACCCCATACTCGCCTTTTTTATTGTAATGAAAGCCAGCAGAGAAGTAGACAGTCCTTCAAAACCTCTAGGGCTCATGCTGGGCCCCCTTGAGTGTGTTGTGCCCTAGGCACGCCTTTGTGTCTGATGGTGTATTTGTACATTTTGTTGATTTTTAAGGCCGATATATGATTTATGCTGCTGGTGTAAATGGCAGATATATCGACTGTAAATATCGACAACAATTTTCTTATTTGCCAGTATCAATATTTAACTTCTTACATTAATATCTGCCGATACCAATATAATGCCGATATTATCGTGCATCCCTACCTCTTTTGATACCATGATAATAAGAAAAGAAAAGCTAGGTCTTAAATACAGGATACAGTCTTATGTCTAATCACCAAGAACTGCAGGCACAGTGCCACACAGTGTTTAAGGCTGGCTACACACTAGACAGTTTTAAGCCAGATTTTGGGTGCAGTGTTTCCCCTAACAGTTGGGGTGGTTAATTCTGGCCTGATTCTATGCTTACAGAAAACTATTATTTGTCCATATTACCTCAAGTATGTGGTGTGAATATGATTATTTTACTGCTCCCTGTAAATATCAGTGATTATTCTTGGCTGGGCTTCCTCCAACAAAAAATTTGATGATAGAAATAGCCAATGAGAGCGAGCAGACCTGGAAGTCTCACCAACAAGATGTTGCCACTTTTTACAGCTTACAACTATGGCAGTTAACATAAACACAACTATACAGCTGAACATGTTCCCAGTGCATGTTGGCCTCCACCAGGGCTTCCCCTTATATCAGATTCTGTTTGTGATTTTTATGGAGAAGGGCCAGGGGGAGGAGTGTGTTTTGATTGGGTGACCTCAGAATTCCATCACTGCTTTAAGCAAATGATGGGGTTCTTTTGGCCTCCTCTGCTGGGAACCTCCAGCAGGCACTGAGGTGTTTTGTGGCTGAGTGCAAAGCAGTAGGGGGTCAGCACCTCCAAGTCTGAGGCCATGGTTCTCTGCCATAAAACGGTGGATTGCTCACTTCAGGTGGTGATGGTGTATTTGGCTCAAGTGAAGGAATTCAAGTATCTTGGGGTCTTGTTCACAAGAGAGGGTAGAATGGGCCACAGGTGGACAGGCAAGTTGATGCAGCATCGGCAGTACTGCAGACTTTGTACTGTACCGTTGTTGTGAAGAGGGAGCTCAGCCAGAAGGCAAAACTCTCAATTTACCAATCGATCTTCGTTCCGACCCTTACCTGTAGTCTTGAACTCTGGGTATTCAAAAGAATAAGATTGCGGGTTCAAGTGGTCCAAATGAGATTCCTCCAGTGGGTGTCTGGGCTCAGCCTTAGAGATAGAGTGAGGAGCTTAGACATCTGGAGGAATCTTGAAGAAGAGCCGCTGCTCCTTCACCTCAAAAGGAGCCAGCTGAGGTGGTTGGGGTATCTGATAAGGATGCCTCTTGGTTGCCTCCCTTTGGAGGTCCCCGGGTGCGCCCAACTAGTAGGGGACCCCAGGGTAGACAAAGGACTTGCTGGAGAGATAATATATCTTATTTTACCTGGGGACCTTGGAATCCCCCAGGAAGAGCTGGAAAATGTTGCTGGGGTAGTCTGCTACCATTGCGCCCTGGCCCTGGATAAGCGGGAATCCTGTATTTTCCCCAAGTTGCTGCCATATATTTGTCTTCTACAGTCACGTTTGATCAGACGAGTTTCTAAAAGGTCTTGTGCTTGTGGAACCCCATTTACTAAATCCATTGAAATTGTCTATTTGTCCTGTGTCCTCATGTTTTTAACACTGCTTAAAATTTGAAATAGTTTTTTGTGTAGCCAGCCTAAACTGGACAATCTTTCAGAACCACAACACACCCAATATTTTAGGTCAATTTAGACAATTAGTGGGAGATTTCCAGCAAGTTTTTGATGGATTCATTCCTTTCTTACACACTTGTGACTTGAAACAGATGCAGTTTCTTTAAAGTCATGGTTCATTTTTGTATCAGTCAGAAAAAGATTGTATTTGAATATGATGTATTTCAAAAGTATTTTAAATATTGGCAACGTTAGAATGGTCATACTGTTGTAGCCTCTTTGTTTTCCTCACTCTTGTACAAGGTGCATCTTCAGCTGTTTTTAAATTGAGTATTTGCTGCATTAGTGATGTCAGCCTTTCTCTGAGACGGCACAGTGTTTTTATCAAAACGATGCAGAGCAAAGTTAGTGGCGTTAACTGGTGTACTCTTTTCACTGAGGCTGCATACCACATCTTATGATAGAGATGTGTGAAAAGGTAGAATTGTAAAGATACCTCCTTATGTATTTAGAGCCACGTAGAGAATGAGTACTTATGTAAGTGCTGTACGCCCGTGGTGACTCATCTCAGAGAAAGGCATTGGGTTTATTGGGTAGATGTGTTGCCAAAGATGTCAAGTGCATCACAATGTAATGTGCATTATTCCTGAAGTGTATCTAGACCTTTTGTCAGAGATTTTTCATGACAGATTACGCTTGGGTTGCTCACAGCGTGTTATTGTGTGTTTTAAAATCATTTTTATTTTTAGCAATCTATGATTTTTTTTGTGTGGGGGAGTATCTGTTTGGGCTGGAATCTTTTTTTTTTTTCTGCCGAAATCCATATTCAGTGTTATAAACGACAATCAACCCAGATAAATACGTTTTTGTGTTGCACTGTAAAGGAAAAAGATTTAAGAGTGGTTTGTTAAGAAATGTATCATCAAATAAGAGAAAATTATGTTTTTAAGTGCTTTGAAACTGCATATTTTTGTCCTTTTTATTGTGATTTTGTATTATTTCTGGTTTTATGATCTAACATTAAATTTGTCTGTTTAAAAAAAATCAAATAAATTGTAATGTGTGTAAAATATTGCACGTAATTCAACATTTTTTATGTTTATGTTTTACACATGCTTGTTGGTAATACAGAGCATTTAGAAATTAATCAGACCCCATTCACTTTTTCCAACCTTGTTATGTTGCAGCCTCATGCTGCAGTGGAAGAAAATCATTTTAATTGTCATTACCCCATTATGACAAAGTGAAAACAACTTTAGAAAGTTTTGCAAGTTTATGAAAAATGGAAAAATCCCACTGGCATTAGTCTTCAGACCCTTTGTAACAACACTTCAAATGTAGCTCAGGTTCCTACCATTTCTGTCCCATCATTGCTGAGATGTTTCTGCACCTTGGTTGGACTCCACCTATGGCAAATATAACAGATTGGACATGATTTGTAAAGACACACACCTCTCTATAGAAGGCCTCACAGCTACCAGTGCATATCAGAGCAAAACCAAGCCATGAGGTCAAAGGAACTGCCTGTAGAGCTCAGAGACGGGACTGCTGCAAGGCAAAGATGCCCCCAAGAGCACAGTGGCCTCCATAATTCTTCAATGGAAGACGTTTACCACAACCAGGACTCCTCCAAGAGCTGGTCGTCTGGCCAAACTGAGCAATTCGGAGGAGGAGGGCCTTAGTAAAAGAGGTGATCAAGAACCTGATGGTCACTCTGACTGAGCTCCAGAGATCCTGTGTGGAGATGGGAGGAAGCTCCAGAAGGATCAACATCCCTGCAGCCCTCCACCGAACTGGGCCTCCAGGCAGAGTGTAATCCAACTCTGCAAACTTGAAGAGGGATTTCATGTGTTTTGCACTGAGGAGCAGCTTCTGTTTAGCCACTCTACTATAAAGCTCAGATAGGTGGAGGGCTGCAGTGATGACTGTCATTCTGGAACCCATCTGCAGGATCTCTGGAGTCAAAGTGACCCTTGGTCACCTGTCTTACTAAGACCCTTGGAAGAGTCCTGGTTGTGCCAAACTTTTTCCATTTGAGAATTATGGAGGCCACTGTGCTTCAGTGCAGGAGATTTTTTGTAGCCTTCCTCAGATCTGTGCCTTGCAACAGTCCTGTCTCTGAGCTCTGCAGGCAGTTTCTTTGACCTCATGGCTTGGTTTTGCTCTGATATGCATTGTCAGCTGTGAAGCCTTCTATAGAGAGGTGTGTGCCTTTCCAAACCATGCCTAGTCAGTTATATTTACCATAGATGGACTCCAGTCAAGGTGTAGAGACATCTCAGCAAAGACCCAGAGAAATGGGAGGAACCTTAAATAAACTTCTTGACTGTAGCAGCAGGCTGCAACAGAATAAAACTAAAAAGTGAAGGGGGCCTGAACACTTTCTGAAAGCACTGTAGATGATGGATAAGAGTGGGACTATAAGTATGCAGGGAGACTGAGTAAGGCATTAGAGAAGGAAATTCTGGTAGGTGATATTTAAAAAGTGAGACCTAATTTGACCATGTCCCCATTGTTGGAATTTTTGTATCTTGTCACCCACAGACTACCAGAGACTCTTTATCAAATCAGTGAAATCTTTTGAGAAGACACTGCCTGACTTTGGATCTGTCAATCAATCTTTACTTTTATGCTAAATATTATCTCTAGACACTTTACAAAAAGTGCAGGTCAAGACTACACTGCCTCTTGTTTTATTTACAGGTACCCAAAATAGATCAGCTACACCATGTGCTTTTAGCGGCATTCGTTGGTTAGCAGTGGTGAATGTAGGCAGAGAGTGGTTTACGGGGCTTAGGCCCTCAATCATTCAGGTTGGTAAACAGCTGATGGGTTTTATGATAGATTAATGCAAAAAGAAATACATTGCAGTAAGAATAAATACTGGCTGAAAATATGCAGATGACAAATTTGCAGCAACTGTCTGCTAATAGGCCAAAATCTTTAAGGAATGTTTCCAGCACCTTTTTGAATCCCCAACCCCAATTACAAAAAAGTTAGGATGCTATGAAAAATATAAATACTGTACAAACAGAATGCTTTAATTAGCAAATGCCATAAACTCATATTTTATTGACAATAGAACAAACAACATATCAGATGTTGAAACAGACATTTTACCATTTCATGAAAAACATCTTCTGAATGGGAAGGCAGCAACACATCTCAAAAACATAGGGACAGGGCAACAGCTGTAGGAGCATTTTGCAAATAATAAGGGTAACTAGCAACAGGTCAGCGACATGACTGGGTGTAAAAGGAGCATTTCAGAGAGACAGAGTCTCAAGGAAGTAAGGCTGAATCTAAAAACTGTGGAACAACTTCAGAAAAAAAAAAAAAACGGAATGAAAAAGTCTTTGATTGTCCCACCATCTACTGTACATAATATCATCAAATGGTTAGGAGAATTTGGAGAAATCTCTATGTCAGGCCCTCAGGTGGCACTGCATTAAAAATGGCATGTTTCTGTACAGGAAATCCCTGCATCGGCTCAGGAACACAGAAATTCATTGTCTGTCAACACAGTTGGTTGTGCAATCCACAACTCCAAGTTAAAGCTGCATCATGTGAACACAATCCAGAAATGTTGCTGTCTTCTCTGGTGTCCATCTCTGAATGGACTGAGGCAAAATGGAAAACTATTCTGTGGTCAGATTAGTCAAAATTTGAAATTTCTTTTGGAAACTACTGCCACGGTGTCCAGCAAACTCAAGAGGAGAGGGACCATCTATCCTGTTTCCAGCACACAGTTCAAAAGCCTTCATCTCTGATGGTATTTGGTTGCATTAGTTCTTATGGCGTAAGCAGCTTACACACTTGGAAAGGAACTATCAAAGGTAGATAGAGGTTTTAGAACAACATATGCTCCCATCCAGACATCTTTTTCAGTGAGGGCCTTGCTTGCTTCAGGGAGACAATGCTAAACCACTTACCACATCCATCACAACAGCATGGCTTTATAGTAGAGGAGTCCGGGTGCTGAACTGGCCTGCCTGCAGTCTAGGCCTTTCACTAATAGAAAAGTTCCAAAGCATCATTAAAGGAAAAATCCAGAAAAGAAGAACCAGGACTGTTGAGGTGGTCTACCCACTTCCCAGATGTTTACAGACTGATGTTAAAAGAAGAGGGGATGCTACTCAGTGGTAAACATGGCCCTGTCCCTTCTTTTATGAGATGTGTTGTTGTAATCAAAAGCCAATAGTTTTCATGAAATGGTAAAATGTCTCAGTTTCAATATCTGATGTTATGTTCTATTGTAAATAAAATATGGGTTCATGAGATTTGATAATCATTGCATTCTGTTTTTTATTTACTTTTTTCACAGCACCCCAAATTCTTTGGAACTGAGGTTGTATAATTTGCCTGATTGTCACATATTTGATAGGTAGCAGACTTATTCCCTCAGTGCCACAATAAACACTATCTGCTGCAGGAGCAATTGGGATCTGGTTAGTCATCAGGTAAAGGGGACTGTGAAACAGAGTGCACCATCTGCTGGGTGAACACAAGAACTACAATCACAATTGCAACAATGAAATCGATGGTGAGGACTAAGTTGGTTTTATTGGATGTAATAAATATTCTAAATGTACCAACTATAAGCCTGATTCTAAACCATTCAATAAATGAACAAATTTTTATATTTCTCCTAACTTCCTGTGTTTAAAGGTCCATTAGTTGATAACTAATCCTTTCACTGACAGTTAAGAACTATGCTATTTTTTTTATTTTTTAATTTTAGATGTCCAGAGCCTAATTGTATGGAAGCCCAATTTCCACCAAATAAAAAATAAAAAATGTGAAACTAAGACAATTCCTGAAAAAAAAAAAAAAATCGAAGCCATAATTATGAGATAAAAGTCATAATTATGAGATATAATGTCAAAATTATGAGAAAAGAAGTCACAAATATGAGATAAAAAGTCAAAATTTTGAGTTAAACATTCAAATTATGATACAGAAAGTCATATTTATGAAATAAAAGTCATAATTATGAGGAAAAGAGTACAAATTATGAGTTAAATGTCCAAATTATTAGATAAGAAGTCTAAATTATGAGATAAAAGTCAAGTTAGGAAATAAAGGTCCATTTTAAGATAAAAAGTCAAAATAATGAGATAAAATGATGTGATAAAAGTCATAATTTTGACTTTTTGTCCCATACTTATAATTTGTTTTATCTCATAATTATGAATTAGGATTTTTTTAAATTACCTAACTGACACATTTTTAAATGGTGGAAATGGGCTTCCATGTAATTGTGCTGTATGAAATCAAGGTCATTCCATATCTTCATTTGGAGACATTGGAGTGCCATAAAGTCTACACAAATTGGCTATAAACCTACAGTAATTATGTTCAATGTAACATTTTTACATACACAACCAGATTGTAGTGTCTCATCAAGCGTGCAAACCTTGGGAAAAAAATTAGCTTTATTGGCAGTTTGAACATAGACTTGACTGGAGCATGTGGACTTGGTGTATTGATCGAGGCAAAGGCATTCAGTCAGGTTAGTGACAGAGCTAGGTCTGACATCTGACCCCACCTTTTATCCATCTGAGATCCTTTAATGTCAACAGTTCTGTGTACTTTAACCGGTTGATTGATAAAGCTAAGTGAGGATCACTCCCATTGCCCATAATGAAACAAATATCCTTCATGTGAGACCCGCTGTAGAGTTCTCCTCTTTGATGCAGATGTGCTTCAACTTTACCCTTACTGAAATGTACCCAGCCCTCAAATACAAAACAATGAACATATAATTATAGCAATGTCAGTGTTTTATATAATTTCTGTTCTACATACAGGCTGATATTTAAGGATTCATTTCCCAATGTTTGCCTTAAAAAACAAGAATAAACACTACAGAAGGATTCATTATGGTGACAATCTTTAAGTAGCATTCTCTCGCTCACTCTCTATACAGTATTATGTACACAATTTTTTTCATCATCAGTACATTTAACGAAAAACAAAACATTAAGCCATGAGGGAATAGAAAAGCAAAATACAGAACATTTTACTGCCTTTAGAAAATTTAAATAAAAACATTTCAGCATTTCTTGTTAAACCCACCCAAACAAAATGCTCACTAAAACAGCTAGACCATTGAAACCCACATTGATTTTCAAGGAGCCACTCAAAATATTACTGCTTGACAGTGAACACAAAATTATATATACTTTTTTAAAAGAAAACAGCAACAGAAGTTTAAAGCACAAAAGAGGACGGGCTCTGCTCTTCAGGTGGTTTTTATGATAAGTGATGGTTTGAGTCCAGGTCCATGTGGACCGTTTTATCACACAGCCAGCACTGAGGTGGGCCTTTACTGCGACAGCAAGGAGTCAGTCTCTCTCTTGGTCCTCTAGTCCACCTTGACCACACTGTAGATCTTATTTACAAACCAGAAGCAGGCAAAGAAGCCAATTGTACCTGAGAAAAGACAGGTGAGAAAAACGCCTGAGTTAAAACAATTCTGCAAAGAACAATGGGGCAAAATTCCTCCACAGCGATGCGAAAGACTCATCACCAGTTATCACAAACGCTTGATTTCAGATATTGCTGCCAAGGGTGGCACAATCAGTTAATAGGTTCAGGGGGCAATTACTTTTTCACATAGGGCCAGATAGGTTTGGAAGTTTTTCCCCTTAATAAATAAAATCATCATTTAGAAACTGCATTTTTTGTTTACTGGGGTTGTCTTTGTGAGATATTAAAATTGGTTTGATGATCCAAAACATTTAAGTTTCATAAATATGCAAAAAATTCAAGAACCGGAAAGGGAGCAAATACTTTTTTACGGCACTGTCGACCGCCAAACAGGCTGTGCAGGTAAAGTCACAACTCTACACTTAGGTTAAATACACAGCACAGTGAAATCTAACTTATAGTGAGTTAAATTTAACACTTTAAAAGTGTCTATGTTGGTCCACACTACATATGCTTAAAGTACACTTTTAAAGTCTTACATATTTTACAAATTGACAGAGCTGCAGTAACTTTTGAAAATATGTGTGCTGGAAATAACAAAGCAGAAAGTCAAGCTCATTGCAAGGAAATATATTCTGACAAAGAATATGCACTATGCATCCTTTAGGAACACCTGAAGTCGGGCGGGATCTCTAACTCAGTGGACAACTTCACTCATGGTGCAAATATGTCTTGCATAAAAAACAACAATCCTTCAGAAACATGAGCAAAATAACCCCAGCATGGATCACTGTACAACAGGAAACATCAATTAAACTTGGCTGGCTGGACTTATCGTCCCTGCTCATTGAAATCAATTACCGCTCTCCATTGCTTCAGTATTTCTTTATTTTCATATCTTAAAACAACATGCTCATGTTTTTAATTGGTGTATGGTGCTCCTTTGACTTATTTGCATAGCTACTGACTGCTTAAAATCATTTAATTGTTTTTACTGCTATTGTGAACCATTACTGTGAACCTAACAAACAGCTTGGTCACTGTTTCTAATGATTTGGTATATCTGAAGGTCGAGGAAGTGGGTGCAATTGGGTGAGTGAGCTATTCTTGTTTGTGATATGTATCATTTGTTTGTCTTGTAATTCTGTTTGTTGTATCTGTGTTTTTGGGACATCCCCCCTTGAAAATGAGATACTGCATCTCAAGAGGGGTATCCTTTGATAAATTTAATTCAAACACAAATAAAACATATCTAAACACTCTGCCCTGGGCATGATGGGGAACTCCGCCCAACACATTGCTCCAGATTTGAAATCACAGTGGGCAGAACTTAGATCGGGTGTCTCTACAGAGTTGGACTACAACTGGTTGATCAGCACTATCAAAGAAGTCAAACACTGAGGACCATTTCACTCTGAATGGAGTTAAAATGACTTTGGGAGTTTAGTTTAGCTCATAAATGTTTAACCAGAGATATCAACACTCCAGTTTTTACTGTACTCAAGTAAAAGTACAATTACTCTGTAAGCTTACCTACGCTTTTGAAGTAAAAGTGCTGATTTCAAAATGCACTTAAAGTACAAGTAAAACACAACTTCATTACAGTAATTTGAGTAAATGTATTCAGTTACTTTCAACCCCTGTAGAGCACATATAGAGAAACCTAAGTGCAAGACTGGAAAGCAGGGGTCATAAAATGCATTTGTACAAATGCCAGGTTTTATCCTTGATGGATTTTTTTTTCCTTTATAGCCGTAAGGAATTAAAGAGATAACTTAAATACATCAACATATTTTTTCTCTGCATATTTCTGATTTCAATAATGTTCTGGGGGCTGGATGGGAAGATACGGGGGGCCTGATGTGGCACTCGGGCCACCAGTTGATGTTCACTGCTGTAAAGCCTGCTTCTTAAAAAACTTAAGACAAACTTGTATCTTTATAAAAAAAAATGACATGCTGGATGAGATACTGTCACAAAAAAGCAGAAACTCTAGCACCAGCTCTTCATTTTTTCAGAGAAAGCAAGAGAGAACATGCCCCCTCATAACTAGAAACCAGATTGGTCAAAATCAGGGTTCAGTTCATGGCAGCGTAAAAGTCTTATCTGACTGCTCAGTGGGGGACCAATCCAGAAATAAGTTGGGATGAGGTGGAAAAAACAGAGACAAGGAAATAAAAATTCAAAATGTGGAATGAGAGCGATTAGGATTATTTAGATCCAAACTGAGAGGAGCAAGGAGGGAAACTGATCGCCTTTTCCCTCAATGCTTGGATTATTTCGAAGTGATAATCTTTTGACATCTCTCCCCCTTGCTACTTAAAGCTCTTTCTTAAGATAGTGTCAAGTAGGGCTACAGGCTAAGTGTTATCTGGACTTATGGCAGAGCAACACCAGAAAGAAGTGCCATCATCCAACATCATGGAGAGAAGTATAATTCTGGGCGACACTAAAGCCTCGGCTGGTAATCTAGCCCTCATGAGGTCTTTTTTCCACACTGACATGGCATGCCCCCCTAGTCTTACACGAATAGCATGTGCAAGAAAGCTGGACATGGCCAGAGAGTGCTGTTACCATGTCAACATGTGTTGTTTTTTTGAAGATGGGAGACAAAAGTGGCCATTATGTTCTCTTCATCCTTGCTGTGGTATAACTTGTGGTACACATAAGCACAAGACCTCAGAAAGACTGCTGGTGATTACAAGTGAGCGCAAAAAATTGTCAGGAATCCTGATGAAATGGAGACTAATAATCACCCGAGGCAGTAAATGATTGTGTTGCTTGATCTAACTGTTAAAGGGAATTCATGATAAAACTATGTTCTGCCTTGTCACAAAGCAAACCTCAGACAACAAACCTGACCTGAATAAGTCTGTGAAACTAGATCTAACCAAGAGGGACTTTGAACATTCAAGGCCCATTTTCCTCCGTGTCTCTGATTTACATTAAATTTTAAACAAAAATGAAGTTTCAGTGCCTTTTCACTCTCTTTTGCACTATGATTCTGTACTCTTAGTGTATAAATAAAAAGGACAAGCTTGGCATTGACTGAATGGTAAAGAAAGCCCACATTGCAAAATTGTTCAGACTGCTTCCTGGTGTGTATGTCACCAGACCAGGATAAAGGTCCTGAATCCTTGAGAAAGAGTGTGGCAGATGAAGGGTGGTTTCTTATTAACCCTGAGCAAAGCAAACAAAGCCAATGCCATTATATTCTACTTACAACACACCCTTTTCTGTTTGGCATACAGGGAACTTGAGCATGATAAGATTTAACGGCCCACATTTAAAAGTTGCTCACTGCAAAGTGACATCCTGGTATCATTTCAGGAAACCACTGTCACTGCTTTAAAGGCTCACCTGTGAAGAGGAAGAAGATGAGGACCATAATCATCGTATATCCAAAGTAGAGGATGGTGCTGGCAGCCCCGACTATCTGCAGCTTGGAGAAGAAGTAATGCACTGCATAGATGAAGAGATAGACTGCTGTGAAGCCACTGGTCAGGAAGGAGCGCCACCACCAATGGTAATCCTAGGTACACAATATGAAAGGTGACAGGTTAGGAGCCAGGGTGTCTTAAATATCTTTTGGAGCAATATGCTGGATATTTAAGCAGGACTATCACACTATAATAATAGCAATATGTGCTACAAAAACTTCATTTTAAAAATAGAACAAATTTATTATTGCATCCAGGTACCTCGGCACAGAGGTGGAAATAGCAGAGAAGAATCGTGGCCTCGGAGCAGGTGATGAGTAGAATGATGAAAACCAGGAACAGGAATCCGAACATGTAGTACATCTGATGAGACCTAAAACATAATAGGCAAAGGAGGTAAAGAGCTGACTGCCTCCATGAAATTGGAAGTCTTTCCAAACAAGAATGGCAGGGAAACTGGGCAGGCAGCATTCCTGGCTTCTTACCAGATGCTGTTGAGGATAAAGAAAAGCTGAATGAAGATGCAACCAAATGGCAGGATACCGCCCATCACAATACCAGGAATGGGTTTTGTAAAGAATGACTGCTCAGGAATTTGACGGGGGATTTGGTTTGTTCGCACTGGCTGCTCGATAGCCTGCACAGGATCAGAGAGAAGACAAAGTGATTATAAACTCTTGAACAGACGCACGCCAACAACTTAAAAAAAAAAAAAAAAAGAAAAAAAAGTAGCTTACAGCCTTCTTGAATCCAAAGTAGGCACCGACGAAGGTAAGGGGGACTGAGATTCCAAACCACAGAGCCAAAATGGCCACCAAAGTGCCAAAGGGGATTGCTGCTGAGGAGCCCTCCACCCAAAGGATCAGGTTCATCAGGAAGAAGTCTGCAAACACAATTCTACAGAGAGGAGAAAGACAGGATAATGAGACAGAGAAAAGTAACATGACTACAAGTGATGCCTTTGGCAAAATAAGGCTGTAATAAAATCTTCACCTCTAGAAACACCTTAGCTGTACTGTATAAGCAACAGAAATGAGACAAAAAAAACAAAAACAAAAAAAAAACAAAGCAAATGCAGAGAAGGAGCTTACCCTGGGCACAAGAGCGCTGTCAGCAACACGTTGGTCTTCCACTTTTCGCCTCCAAAAGCTGAGAACAGAAACAGGTTGATGATGCTATCATGAAAATGGTGACACTGTCTGTGCTGATCTTGCAACTTAAATTTTCAACGGAGTCTTACTTTTGTAAAGACGTGCAGACACGTAACCAGCTGGTGTTCCTAGCAGCACCCAGAGGACCACAGCGCATGTCATGAGAGCTCCTCTGTTGGCTGGTGACAGGAAACCCAGACAGGCCAGGACTGCAGGGGACAAGCAAGTATTAGTAAACTCACACACACATACTATCATCACAGACTATCTGTTATTCAGTTATCAATTCACTTTCACAATCCTAAATTATAACCAAATAGTGCAGCACTAGCTATAATGTGATTTTCTATATTTCAGAGCCACAACATGTCACATATTTTCATAAAGACTTTCACAAACAATCTGTATTGGTATTAAAGTAACCTTTCCAGGGTTCCTACGCACTTTTAAACATCAAATTTAAGACTTGTTAAGTCCTTTTAAAGACCTGAACTTAGAAAAAAATAACCATTTGCATAGCAAACAGACAAAAATGAAAGGCATGGGAGATTTTTCAGTGCAATAGACCTGGGCTGAAATTTGAGATTTAATTAGGGCTGAGCAATTAATCAAAAATCAGAGGGGGGGGGGGGCTGTACATATTTTTAGTGGCCAACTTGGTAGACCAGACCTGTTACATGGACAACCATATATGCAGAAAGAAGGATTTAAAATTTAAGACCACTCAAATGTAAAAGTAAGACTTTTAAAGGCTTTTTATGGCCTTAAATATTAACAGTCCAATTCAAGACTTTTTAAGACTTTTCCAGGATCTGTAGGAACCCAAACTTTGGCATGCTGCGGCTCCATTTGAGACCTGAAAATCTGGGCCCCACCAAAACCCTCAACACTGAAACTTTGTAACGTATGTATTCATCATATTTTATTTAATAAGGATTTCAGTACAAATGCTTTGCTTGCAGATACATTAGCATCACTAAGAAAGTGTTTTTGGGGTCACAAAATACAACTAATGAGCCACTGCCCTTTATTGTGTTTTGATCAGGAATCTACAAAGTTATATAAATGTGCTTTTCTAATATTTGACCCTGTAAACGTACTTTGTTGCTCCAGCAAACTCTTCTTAAGTAGCATTAATGTCTCAAAAAGTACTGATAAATTTTTCAAATTGGAAGTGAGCAGCATAGTATAATGCTTCACAGAGTGTCACCAGTTAATCCAACACCAGTTAAACTGTGACACCTGTTGTATTAATCAGACAAAACAGGTGATAAAGATGGCACCATTTTTTTTTTTACTTCTGATAATTCAGTTCATTACATGTAATAAAGGATTTTATGATCATTTAAAGTAAAATTTGATTTCTTTTTTAATTTCTATGATTTTTAGTTATTGTAAATGACCTCTCGCGGCCTATCTATGGTACCTCTGGGCCCAAACTATAGGAAACACTGTGTTAAAGTACTAATCAAGATTTAATGTCTGGATATGGGTTATACCAGGAGGCAGCATTTTTGTCTAATGCACACCGTAACAATGAATGAATGAAATACTGCTGTTACACCATAATGCATTCATGTAGTTAAAACAATACAAATGTGATGCAATAACAAACGTCAATGAGATTCCTTACACAGAGTGATGAAGGTCATGATGAAGATCTGGGTGCCTTGTCCGAGGAATACAGACAGCAGCATGCCTTTCCTGGGGGGGCGGAAAACATCCCCGTGCACCTGCTTCCATCCCGACTCCTCTTGTGCATCCTCCTAGGAGTTGAGGCAGACACCAACGCAGTTACAGTCATAATCAAGGAGAGACTGAATATTTCCAGTGATTAAAGTTAAAGGTTAACCAACCACCAAGAAGTGAATACTAACTTACTAACAAATTTGACATGTGCCAGCAAAGCCAAATCAAATCAAGGATAAAAGAAGTGAGTCAAAAAGTAGCAAAATTAGTAATGGTAACTCCTCAGCATGAAGTACATATGTGCAACATCTTAAAGCCGTACAATTAACCTACAAAAAAAAAATCACCAAACCATAAATTTACTCTGTTCTAATGTGCCTGCTTGTGCCAATCACACACCCAAACACCTGATTTAGAAACCACAGCATGATTTGTTCGAAACAGCTTTGGACAAGCTTACATAGAGTACTGAGGATTTATCCTTGGTGGGTGGAAGCTTTATCAAGTCTGCCTGTAAAATGTAACAACATGTTTGTAATAAAGGGCACTGAGCACCCTGAGTGTTGAGGGCATTCTAACACAAGCATTATCCAGTTGGTAACCCCAACTTTAAATATCTATGAGGGTATAATCACATATTCTCATCTTTAAATAAGCCATGGTTAAATTAATAACATAGACAACATAACCTAAATAACACAAGGCCCTCTAGCAATAGTAAGTAATTCTCAACATGTGGTTTCATGAAAATGGCACCAGCTATTTTGAATGTCTTGTTTGCATGGTGCCCTGCACAACACAAGTACAACAACTCATGACTGACACGCTTTACCCTTTATTCATACATACTGCATCTTTAGGCCGCTGTCACTTGTAACCTGGTATGTAAGTGCTTCATATGCACACATATGAATAAGTTACAACTGCCATAGAGCTCAACAATGCCTCTACCTGATCCACTTGGTTGTATCTGGCAATGTCCTTGTGCAGAGTTCTCAGCATGATCATGGCAACCATGCCAGACAGGAAGAGGACGATGACCAAGGAGTTCATGATGCTAAACAAACAGAAAGACATACAAAGTCAACACCCAGGGAGAGTTTTAATTTATATAGTGTATCATTTGAAGATTATCTTCTTACCTAAACCACTGGATGTTTGTGTGAGGCATGGAGACCAGGATGTAGTCCCACCTAGAGGCCCACTTGATCTCATTGTTTTCCTGTTTAATGATTAAAAGAGATTAAAAAACTGATCTAAAACTGTTCATAAGAACATTTAGCACATATTGTTACGTATTAGTTACTGTACATATATTTAGCTATGTAATATAAATGGTCAAATAGATTAGAGACCTACGTGAAATGTAACAGAGTACGTGTAGACTACTGATATGTCACTGTCAAACTCCCCTGGCACCTCCATCGGAGTACCTTCACAGGTAGGGTTTTTCTCGTCTGCATTTTTAATACTGTTGAGCACAGATTACACAAAAATGTCAGAGTAGAAATCAGTCTAGTGTTTGTTTTTTTAGATTGTTGGTTAAGTTCAATGAAAACATTTTTAATAATATCATGTCTTTTGACCAGCATCCACGTTTACCTCTTTGGCTCCAGAGTTGCAGCAACTAGCCGAGCCCCTCTCCATCCCTCAGATGCGCCGCTGTGGTAGATGATCTTGATGTCCACATGGTTGAAAACATAGAATGTGTTCTTCTTGTTGAACTCAGACTGAAAAAAATATACAAATATATTTCTGTTTTGCACTTGAACTCTTCAGGGGAAGATTTGTGAATGCACATTGTTAATTATTTTCAGTGCTATATTTCATTACTGTAATTTAATAGTTGTACCAGCCATTACTTCAGAGTTGTTAATTCATACATTTTGATAATTTCATGTTTCTTGTATCAGTCATGTTCTTGCAAGAACAGTTAAAATAAAAGTAGAAAAAAAAGGTGGGTGAGTGCTGCATGGGTCAAAAGTATCCAAAACTATGTTGCGGGATCAAAGCTGGGAACACATTACACAACTTTCATAACCTTTACAGAGTTTAAAAAGACTAGTTGTGTATACTAACAAACTGGTTTCAGCAGATTTTTGTATGATGATTGAAAGACTGGGGATCACAGACTTAACAATTGTGCCTGACGAGGAATCACAGACTACATGATTTGTCAAACCAACCAAAGCAGATTGAACGCATCAAACTCTAAGGAGGGTGGCAGTTTAAAGGGTAAACAAACATGACAGTTGGTGGCAGAAATGCATCAATTTGTTGTTTGCTAACCATCACTAAAATGTGTTCGCCACTATTGTTTTGATATTTTTGCTATTTCCCATCGTTTTCTGATGCTGTTTTCTCTCTCTCTCCCTCTCTTTCTCAGTGACTGTTGGCAACACGTGTTTGCAGTTGGGTCAGTAATCAGTTCACACGACCAGATGGTGTCAAGATTCGGCTCTGAAAATTCAAACATGTTTGATTGACTGCCACTGAAGCTGGGTTGGGACTGTTCCCCTCACACACTTGCAGATTCACAGCCTAAACCCTCACACACCAACAGATTTTAGTGCCGACTGTCCCCAACTAGCGCAGACATTGCTCAGCTCGGAATCGTGGGTAAAATCTGGCAACAAATCTTGTAGTGTGTCCTCAACTTAAGAGTAACTAAAAATAGTCTTTAGTCTTTAATGACTAAAACTCAGACTAAAAGCCAGTTTAGTTTTTGTCAAGGAGACCAAAACAAGGGTATAATGAAATTTAGTTCTCGTCTGACATCAAAAATCCATATTTCTCCACCTAGGGAAAAAATGGGATAAATGTTTTTGACTAAAAATTTTGACTTTAAATGTAGGGATTTTTTATGGACTAACACTGGACAATAATGTTTTGAATTTTCATCAGCTAAAACTACATTAAAACTATAAAGGACAGAAATAACTAAAAATGACTAAAACTGGTGAATATTTCAATCGTAAGACTAAGACTAAAACCAAGAATAGCTGCCAAAATTAACAATGATGTGGATCCTGGATTACTCTGTATACCAAAGTTAGAACTTCACAAACACATGACCAATTAAGTAGGACTAAATTTCAAGTTAAACACGGATACCTGCAAAGAAAAAACAACTTACATTGATGACACAAGCATCCTTAGCTCTGCCATCTGCAGTAACAAGGCAGCCAATGGGAAAGCCTGGGTTGCAGTATTTCTGTCCATCTTCCACATCATAGCACCATGTCACTGGCATGTTGTCAATGATCCTGAGGAAAAACAGTTGTTAACTGTCACAAGCATCCTAATGAATAATGCGCATGTTAGCCTAACTTCACTGCAGAAATAACAGGTTATTAATCATCTGTTTTTCACAAACCAGTGGTGCTGGTAGTTGAGCTGCATTCCCATCTTAAGAAAATCCAGTTTGGTGGCATCCTCTTGGCTGCCTTTCTTATAGGCTTTTGTGCACACTGCCTTGCATTGCACATCTTGTTTGAAGTTAAACTGAGGGCAGATGAGTAATGTTTAAATGCCACAAATCATTCAGCAAATAAAACATGTGTGAACTCTATAAACGTGTTATACCATACAGACCAGACTTATAATTTCTGTTGAAGACCTACCTTGTATGGTGAAGACTCAATTCTTTCCCCAAACAACACTTGCCCAAGGTTCTCAGAAGGCCTCTTCTCCTTGACATCTTTGCAAAAGTCAAACCTTTAACACACAAAACAACATATTGTTAAGCTGAAAAACATTCTGAATACACACATGACACAAATTGCACCAAAGTAAAATTAAATGTTACTTACACATCATACTCATAAGGCAGGACTGACTCCACAGAGTCTAACCGATTGACGAACAGCTCAATCGCTGTCTGTAACGGAGTAATAAAGACGTATTTTAGTCTGATGGACACATACGATGTTAAGAGCCTAAAGGTTAGGGGCTATTCATTAAATGCAGGTTTACTCAATAAAATGACATAACTTAGTTGTAACTAACAAGATTTATTATGGCGCTGTAACTGCTCAGTACACTCTTCCGAAGGTATTTTACCAAGTAACTTGGACCAAGCAGTAGCCAGATATTCATCACATGAAATGATGGCTGTTTGAAGTCATTTTACACTATTTACATCAGTGTAAATGTAGTGACTGTGCATTTAAAGTTTGTCCAAACCCCGCTTATCAGTATCTTAATATCTACTTGGCGATAAAAGTTAATGTCAACAAATATAATTGACAATACATCCAGTTGTGTCAGTGCTTCGGTTCCAGGTAATAGCCGGGGCCTAAGGAGAGGACTGTACAGCTAGCAGCATGAAGCAAGCCAGTTTATTTAACCGAGCATGCAAATTCCAACTACACCAAACAATGAAGTATTAAACAAGAATTCTGAGATTTAAGAATTACCATACCTGGCAGTCTTCACCTCCTTTGCCTTCTTCACAAAAACTCACTGGGGCTAAACCCGGAAGATAAAACGCCGAGCAAGACGAAAAATACGAGACTAGTAAATAAACCAGGGGAAAACCAAAGTGTATCCGCCTCTTCATTTTATCCTGGACGCGGTTCTTCGAAGATTTAAGATAATTGTATGGAAGGAGAGATTTCCTCCTTCTTTGAGAAAGGAATGTTTGCTAGCTGTTAGCTTTTAGTCTATCTACCGGGACACAGTGGCTGCACTAACCTGTCTAACGCAACCAACATCCGTGACGTCCAGCTATGTCAAGCTATGCGGAAGCCACAAAGACCCTAACCGGAAGTCATATGATGTCAATTTCGGAATAAACTATGTTTTGTATAACATGTACAGTATTTAAGATTCATCCAGCTACATTTGGCGCCATACGTTCTTAGCACTAGTTAAAAATGTATTTTTAGGAAAACATCATGCAAGTATGATTACAGGTTTTTAAGTGAGCGACATATAAACCGTGAATGCTTTTATGTTGAAAAGTAAAAATTCGGACGTATTAATTTTTTCTGAGCGCCTTGACGTATTTGACACCGTGGAAGTAAGACTGACGTTGCCTACCGTTTCCTCCATTAACATCCTCGTTTTCTGTCTCTAAAACTACACGTAATTTGTGAAAACTGGAACCAAGAAACCGGCTATGAAAAGACTTGAGGCAGGAGAACATTGAGCAAACTAAATTAATCAGGTAATACTTGTTTATAATAGAAATCAACGTGAAACACTCCTTACTAGACAAACAAGGTCAGGTAGATACCATGCTGCAAACCGTGTGTAAGTTTGAAACATCATGCTTTACACCAGTGGTCACAACCTTTTTCCTTAGAGTAAGCCCTACTAAGGAAACGAACCCCCAAGAACCCTTTGAAAAATTACAAATCATGTCATTTGTTTTCAGTGACAAAGTCCAAACATAACATGCACTTGTTATTGACAAAAGATCTGTTTGTAAACTATCCATTACAATGACGGTGTAGTAGGGCCACTCTAGAAAAAAGTTATTAAAAAGATCTGATAATTCTCAAGAAAATAGAAAAGGATATTGTCACGTTTAAAAAAGTGTAAACGTACAAGAACCTTTTTACTAAATTTGTTCATGTCTGTGAACCAAAACTTAAAATTTTTTTAGATTATCAAGTCAAAAATCCAAACATTGTTTTCAGTTTGTTTTCTGATAAATTTGGACTTTTTATGTTTTGTATTTATTGTTTTGAAAACTTGAAATTTTTTAGTCTTTAATGTAAGACTTTATAAACTAAGAAATTTCATGTTTTTCTTATAAATCAACAGCTTTTTAAGCTCTGAAATTTGAATTGTTTTCTTGTAAATATACAACTTTATAATTTAAAAAACTTATTTTGTTTTTCCTTTTGAAAAGTGTTTTTTGTTGCTCAAAAACGAACAGATTCTCTTTACTCTTTACATTTTAAGATCTTTTTAGTGGCCCTTATGCTTCCAATCATGATTTCAAAAGAGTATATGGCTGGCATCGGGCCTAAATCCTTGTAACGCAATTTTTTATGATTTATTTATTTATTTTCATAAATCAGTGCAATGAGATTTTCAGTGCACCACCTTGGGGTCCCTGGATCCCAGGTTGGGAATCACTGCATTTCACTGTCTTCTAACTTATTCTTTCTGATTTCAGATAGGTAGTTAATTTATTACTTCTCAAGTAAAGGCAGTACAAAAAACATGAATAACCAGTTGTGAGCCTGAATTTCTGGTTGGTTAAATTCCTGTTTATATCATCTATGGTGCTTCCAATCAAACATTTAACTCATACAACAGTATCTGTGAAGGGCTTCCTGACCTGCAGTTCAGAATAAAGATGAGGAAAAAAATGATTAGCCTCCCTATGGAAAAGTCCTTTTTTAAAGTATTTTCCAAGTGCTGTTTAACAGAGCAAGGAATTTTTAGCACAGCTTTTCCAAACATGGTTTTGTTTTTGTTGCTTACTTTACTCTTCATTTTGTACACAGAAACAAAATTATTTCACAACAACTTCCAGGGTCAAAATTACAATCATGAGAAAGATTATGCAGACTGGACGCATGTCCTTTGATCAGCTGAAACCAAACTAGAGCTCTGTTTCCTCATAAAGCTACTTTAAGTATCGCATAGCTACTGAGGAGTTGTACCGATCTGTCCTTATTGCCATCAACATGAGAATATGGATCTCCAACCAGGTTGTAGTTAGTTCAAGTTCCATTTTTAATACAGGGAGAAATGGATCATCATCTCTGACCATCATGTGTAGTCAGAGCTAAACTACCAGGCAGTCTCATTCTCTTGACAGAGAGCTAGAACTTCCTCATTATGACTTTGCATTTGTTTATCTACTCAGTAATGAATGCTTTTAAAATGTAGCAAATACTTTCCCAAAATATGTACTTAAGTAAAATGGAAATTGACGAGTTTTAAAAATGCAATCGAAGTATAAAAAAAAACTACTGAATTACTGTACTTTGTGTAAATGTAAGATGTTAATTTCCAATGTAGAATCGGATGTTGATTGTAGTAGAGGGAGTACGCACGGTTGTTTCCTGTTGACTAAGTTGAGTGGTTTCACTTGTTTCTTAAACCCCATTTTATACTGGACAATATTCTCAGTATAAGAATGTAAGAAATTAGTTCTTTCATTAGGCTAATGAGGATAACATGATGGAAATATGTGTAGAAATTTAAAGAAAAGGGGGGAAAAAAATCACAAAGTGCCAAAGCATCAAGTATCAGGACTGATAACTTGAGTTTCAAATGCAAACATCCCCTTCATAACAGAAGAAGAGAATAGGTATGCTGCAAAATTCTCTCCCTTGATTTGGCCTCTTGGCAAGAAAGAAGGCTTAAGGATATTTTTAGGAATGCATAACCTACTTTAGGCTGAAGGGCTTAGAGAAGGCAATGTGAGTGGACTATGCAGAAATTAAGTGAGATTTAAATTATCGATTACCTTCAATGGTTTGTATTATTACCCCATATCAGCATTATTATACACTCTGACAATGTCAGGTTTGCAATGAGGACCTTTTGGTGATTGAAAGAATGTAAGCATATGTCTTTAAAATACGTCATTTGATGTAAGAATCAGAAACACTGAGATTCGAAACTAATCCAAAAAGGATAATGTTCTGATTGAGGACAGTTTCATTCAGCTCCAGACAACTTTGGCTGTGTTAATTTACTAAAAAGGTTTCTTTTACAAACATCTGCCGAAGAAAGGTTTCTCAGCGCCCACTTTCAATCTAAATTCAACTGAAGCTGAAATCAGGAGGCCTAATTGGCTCCTGATGGTCAGCACCTGTGATCATGGGCCCTGCTTTAGTGGTCTGTAGGTGTCTGCTCTAAGAATCAACTGGTTCTGGATAGGGCCCGTGCAATGGAGCAACTTCAAGCTGGTGTTCAACAAAAATCAAGTTGTGGCATTAATTGGAGTGAGCCCTTGTACCACCATTTAGGAACCGTATGCTGTCTTCTACAGATTTGCAGTCAAGATTTGCAGGATGATCTGGCCGACGGTTCCCTGCTGAGACAATCTGGAACAGACTGCATGCACCCAATCTCTGGTCTCATAGGGCTGCCAGAAGGCCTGCCATGACTTCCCTTCACCATCAGTCCTATTTGTGCTGGTGTTGGCAACACATGCACCGGAACCTAAACGTGTGGAGGAACGTTATGTTCAGAGATGACTCCAAATTTTGCCAAAAGCCTGATATACACTGTTCAATTTTGGGCTGTCCCAGACGAAAGATGACCAATCGTCGTCTCACTGTGTCATGGTCTTGCGACCAAAGATAGCCTGGGACAAAAGTCTGGCAGTGTCAGAAATTTAGCATAAGCATCTCACAATGTGACTGCTGCTACGACTTTGTTGAACCAACCAACAGGAATGCAGAAAGAAATGACATAATGATAAACGGGACCAAAGATTGCCAACTAGCGAACAAGTTTATGGAGTTTCAAAAAGGCAGGAATCTCAATCTCGGATGTTTTTCTAAGCATACGAGTGATAAAATTGTAAAGGTTTTATTGTTGCTTTGCTTCATCATTTACCGTGGCCCTGGCAGTGTAGATAGATGAGACGCACTAATGCAGCACACACTAATGATCTTTATTTCTTGCATACTGCAGTACATTGCAGCCTGCAATTCAGCGGCATTTAGTGGGAGCTGTCATTGTACAGTCTGCCCACATCAAACTTGGCATGGTTTGATATTTGTGTCTCACAGAAACTTATAACACTGCTAAAAATGTAAACTCTGCAGGGGGCAGTTGGGTTGTGGAGAAGGCGTGGAGAAGGCGCAGAGAATGCTATGCTGATTGCTGCACTGATAGAGAGACATCTTTTGATGGGGGCTGTGTGATGGTGCGGGGCGGTATCTCCCTTACTGGAAAAACAGGGCTTGTCATTAGTGGAGGCAATCTAAATGCAGAGAGATATTGAGATGAGACTCTGCAACCAGTAGCAATCCCAAACTACTCCAAGATGACACTTGCCCACACAGCAGGGTTTATCAGAGACTACCTCCAGAGTCTGAGAGTGGAGAATATGGAATGGCATGCCAGCAGTCCTGACCTCAACCCCACTGAACACTTGTGGGACAGCTTGGGTGGCTGTCTGTGCCATAGTGGCCATTGGCCAACACACCACATTGGCTGACTTACGACAAATGCTGGTTAAATGTGATGCCACCCATAGCAGTGTCTGTCCAGGCTGGTGACCAGATTGAGGAGGAAGTGCCAGGATGTTGTGGCTGTATGGTTCTTCAAGGCGATACTGAGGCTACTGTTTGTTAAATGAATAAATTGTTAAATTGCCATTATGTCTTGTTTCTTCAGTCTTCAATCATCCAATCCACCAAGCAACACTAAACAAGAGTCAATGGCAGAATAAGCTGCTTGGCATTGGCAGAGAAGATTCTGCAAATTTTTCATGTGTGTGCTCCACATACTCAGCTCTGCTGCTCATCCCACAAATTAATGTTCCTTACAAATGTGACACCATTTAAAGGGACATTAACAGTTTTTCCAACATAAGATTTAATGCCAAAAAGCATTTTTACAACAGAGGAATAATCTACCAAACATGTTACTTTGTGTGCTTAGTTTATACTCCTCATATTGAAGCTACAAGGCGGAAATAAAGAAGGTAGTAGTTGGCACACTGGTGTGTGATTAAGGGTGAAAGGACAGAATACACAGGAAGATTGAAACAGACCAGAAGATGGCGAAAAAGGATAAGGTTACAGTGAACATACAACGTAGTGTTACAATTCAGGTAAAAAGCTCACTAGGAGGAAGAAGTTACACTGTTGGCAAATCCTGACAATAATGTCTGACTCTAGAAAAAGAGCGGGATACCGTACCTTAAAAAGGGTAATTTTGGGGGAAATGTTTTGGACTTTTCAAGTATGATCCACTAGAGGGCGATAGTACAACAGTTGCGGATGCCAACTGCCGTTAAACCCCAGAAGAAGACAGGCTTTGACCCGCCTCCACCGGAAACAGTAAAAGGGAGTGGAAGAACCGTTGTTCACCATCACACACAAAGCCGCTTCACAGTGCCGTTTGTTTGCAGATAGCCGTGTGAACACATTGAACAAATTGCATGGGTGTTATTTTTCCACATTTTTTAAGTAGCGTTGACTCTTGTGTCACTTCTGCTCTGCTTGTAGCCTGACTTCTTACTAGCTAACGTTAGCAAAGTGACTAGCAGCAGCCGCTGGCACGTTTATCGCCATTTTGCGCGGTCTAACAGCTTTAAGACTTTCGCCAGCAGGAGGTAATCCCAACAAAACGTTTGGAAACTGAAAGCACACGAATTTGACGTGTTATCTTTACAACACTGGTGTGCTAACGCTTAACGATATTATTTGTTGCAGTGTTTGGATTCGGCGTTATGGCAGAAGCAGACCGACCTGGAAAGCTCTTCATCGGTGGACTGAACACCGAGACCACCGAGAAGGCCCTGGAGCAGTACTTCAGCAAATATGGCAGGATTGTGGAAGGTGCGAAAGGAGTCATTGCTGGCTATTTTTCTTACTTCGTTTCGGTGTTGAAACCGTAAACAATGAACATTCAGAGCCTTTATCAGTCTTGTTAACGCCCAGTAGTTTATATTTCGCGCTTATAAGGCGTACTAGCGTGAGCTTGAATGTAAATGCAACCAAATGTTTGTTCTCCTGTAAGGGTCTTTGATCATATTTTCATATACCTAGAATTCCCAGATAGCCTATTTTGTAATCAGCTGATGAAAATCTTAATCGCAGCACATTTTAAACGCAGATTAACTGAATTATCATCTTCTATTTGGCCTAGAAATGTAACAACGTCCCCATGTAACTACGAACAAAACTGCAGTTCTCCTTTTATCATGAATAGAGGCCATCTGCTTTTTCCTTCACTGTTCAGACTGAAGTAGCTAAAGCAAGTATCAGTGCCAATATAAATAAATATATTGTCGTAGTAACTATACAACCGAGAAGTTAAAGATGATTGATTAGATTTCTTAAGAATAATCAGGAAGAGGTTTATTTTGTATTTTCATTGTCAGATAAGTTATGTAAAAGCTAAAGTAAGTTAGGGATCATATTATGGACATGATATTGTATGGGAAATAATCTTGAAAGGCTTGACATCCTTTTTGCAGACCTAAACTTTACTGCTGATATTTACCATCAGGATACCAGCTGTTTAAAACAAATGTAACCAGGTACTTCCTTGAGATTAAGATCTCAATTCAAGAGACTGGCCTAAGCAGTGAACCAGGAACATCAAAATACTAAAGATGAGAAACAAAGAAAAGGATCAAACCAGCTTAATGAAGCAGTCACATTTTTAAGATACAGTGTCCTTTAACATGGTTTAAAATGATCCAGTGAGACTAGATCTTTCAGATGTTAGGTGCTTTGTAAATTATTTCTAGTCCACAGAGCAAAATAAGTGAAGGGCCTTTACCCAGATTAGAACAAACCCTTTTAACCTGGTAGGAAAGCCTCTAGGAAGAACAATGCTGTGGATTTACAGATTAGTTTTAGTGTTAAAATCCGATTCACCTATTATCCTCAATCTTTAAAGTGTGGTCTAAGGTCTTAAGTTTCAGCTCTGGACTACAGCTTCTTTGCTTTAAGCACTTAAGAGCACTTTTTTGTTTGGTATCAAGAATTTTGGATTGGGGAACCACCATGCAAACCTGCTGTCTAAATGGGGGAATTGATTTTAGTAACAGGTCAGTTCTAGTACAGAAGAAACTTGGATGTGTGTTCCTAGTATTTCTTCTTAAATTGCGGTCAAACTCCCATCTGTATAGGTGTGCAAAACTTTAAAATCTTGATAAAAATTGCATTGTAAACAAAGTATCAAGATTTGCATCTTACGGTGTGTTATGCTCTTAATCTGGATCATGGTAAATTATGTCCCTCTCTAGTGTAGTCCCTATTGCTGTAAAGCAAAAAACCTTGTTCCAGAAGTGAAACTTTTGAACACTGGGAGCATGCTTGTTGTGGTACATTTAGTCTATCACTAATGTAAACTATCACTTATAAAGCACCATTTCTTATCTGTTACCTCCTTTTAGTTCTTCTCATGAAGGATCGTGAGACAAACAAATCAAGGGGTTTCGCTTTTGTTACTTTTGAAACTCCAGCCGATGCAAAGGACGCTGCCCGTGAGATGAATGGAAAGGTAAGCACAATTTTCATTATTTAGCCATGATCTTTAATGTAGCTGGTGCTGTGGTTTTAACTGTTATTCTACTATTTAAGTCTCTTGATGGTAAGCCTATCAAAGTGGAGCAAGCTACAAAGCCCCAGTTCGAAAGTTCTGGCAGGCGAGGACCTCCGCCCATGCACTCCCGTAGTCGTGGTCCACCCAGGGGCCCCCGTGGTTCCAGGGGAGGTCCTGGTGGTATGCGAGGTCCACCATCAAGAGGTGAATATTGGATTCAACTTGCTCTGTTGAGATTTTAAAGGAGGATGTCATAATAAAATTTGTTCACTTTATTTTTAACTAATTCTCTTTTGAAGTTTAAGTATGTTAATATTTGCATTTCTTGTCTGTTAAGATTACTATGATAATTCAGGGAATGTAGAACCCTTCTTTAAAGGAATGTCATCCAGAGGACCCCCCATGAAGAGAGGGCCACCTGTCCGTAATGGAGGTCCCCCACCAAAGCGATCTGCCCCCTCTGGCCCCATGAACAGACGTAAGTACCTGAGGTTTAGGTACTTAATAAAACTAAAGCAGTCATACATAGTTATAGTAACATTGTAATGGCAGGATATCAGAATGTCTACTTTGGCAGATTTTTCATCTTTCTTTTCTGCCTAACTAAGAGGGTTTTTTTGGTTGATTAACCAGTTTGTCAATACTTCCATGTTCCATACTTCTGTGGTATGTTCCAGCCCCCATGTCAAGAGACAGGGATCCCTATGGTCCTCCCCCACCTCGGAGAGATTCCATGATGTCTAGGAGGGATGATTATCCATCTCCAAGAGATGATCATTACAATTCTAAAGATAGGTAAGGCTTTTAACTTTTGGTTTCACCATGCAGTCTTGCAGAGTGTGAGTGTCAATATATATTAGAGGTTTTTAAACGACTTGAGTGGATTAAAAGATACCATCGAGTGTCAATTTGGGCAGCTTTTTAAAATGTAGTCCTGTCTTGGTCTTTGTATTAAAGTGTTAAGTTTTAGTCAAATTTTAGTCATTTTTATGGTTTAATTTAGTCTAGTCGTACTCATCGACCGAAGGTAGTTCACTAACATTTTTAATCATAGTTTGAGTTGACAAATTAACACTGGTATGGATATTTGATAAAGTGTTATGGTCATCTGAAATTGTACCTATAATAACTAAACAACTTCACAATATGTAACGTCAGCTATGTTTTGTGCTGATGTGCTGAGGTAAATTCTGCTCTATTTCACAGCTACTCCAGTCGGGATTACAATTCCAGAGATTCAAGGGACTATGGACCACCACCCCGTGATTATTCATACAGAGATTACTCCAATTCCAGCTCCCGGGATGACTATGGCTCAATGTCCAGAGGATACAGGTAGAAGAATGTGCAGCTACAAAGGATGAGTTAGGTTAAATTTTATGTACTCAAACTAACCTTTTTTTTCTATTGGTAGTGACCGCGATGGTTATGGTGGAGGCAGAGAACCAAGATATATGGACCGTCCAAGTGGTGGCTCCTACAGGGAATCATATGATGGTTACGGTAAGATATAACTCCATAAGTGTAATGACAATAGAGAACCACTTGAGCAAAAGAAGAGCTGTCCAAAATAAACAACAGAATTCCAGCATTGACTACCACAATCTCCATTCATACGACGCTCCTTTCCCCAGAAGAACAAGCAACTCAGGCACTCTCTTTAAAAGTTTTCTGTCCCATGGCGGCATCCCTCCACTGCAGTACAAGCTGAATACTTTTCTTCTATAGAGATATAACCATTGGCAGCTCAACTTATGTTAAAGCTCCGCCCAACTACTACAGTCTCTAGTTTTGCTGCATTAAGGAAAAAGAATAGTTTTTTTGTCCCAGTCTCGTAAAGAACATCTAATGTGGCCCAGAGAGTTTGCATCCATAAGGAACCCCAAAGTCTGAGGAAAAATGTTTCACTCTGAGTTGCCAATCAAAGCACTCCCTCAAGGAGTAAAGTTCATAAAAACAGCAAGACAACTCTGAAAACCTCATCTTTACCTTCAGTTCTAACACTTGGAGCTCAAAATGGAAAAATGACTACTCAGATCAATGGCATGCTGAAATGGGTACCACTGCCCATTTATCCCCTGTGCTTGGATATGTTACTACTCATATAAACTAGATTATAAATAATGATCATTGAATGACCTGATTGGGCATTTCAACATTTACTCAGTTGAATTTGTATCAGTGACAGAATCAGTTCTTTTGGCAAAAATGAGCACCTGACAGCGCAAAAAAATGTATAAGTGGAACTTTGCCAATTACCTGACCCATTGACCCTGCAGGTAACTCTCGCAGTGCCCCACCTTCAAGGGGCCCTCCACCATCCTATGGTGGCAGCAGTGGAAGCAGTCGTTACGATGACTATGGCAGCAGTTCCCGGGATGGCTATGGCAGTCGTGACAGTTACCCCAGCAGTCGGAGTGACCCATATCCACCTAGCCGTGGTGAGCGAATGGGCAGGCAGGAGAGGGGCCCAGCTCCCCCTGTTGAGAGAGGCTACCCTCCTCGTGATTCATACAGCAACTCAAGTCGTGGAGGGCCACGTGGTGGCCGTGGTGGCAATCGACCTGATAGAGGAATGTCTCGCAACAGATACTGAACTGGACTTGAAAACACGTGAAAGTACAAGCTCTCTCCGTGCACAGTTAACAAGTGTTTGGGAAAAAAAATCTAACAACGCAAACTAGCCATGTCTAAATCTGTGGAGTATGAAGCTTAGCTTTGAATTTGTATTTTGACTTCCCAAGTTTTTTATGTGTAAGTTGTTTTTCTTTTTTAGTATTTCTCTTGCTCATGTAACAGTACAGTTACCAAGTGAGTGTCAGTTTTTACGTTCAGTGCTGTTGGAATCTGCAATGCCCTATAAGTTTGGCTTTCCTTCTCTAATAAAGCTTTTAGTTGAACCTCAACCACTGCTCATCAATGATCAAACAATACCAGAGACCGTACTATGAATGTTGAGTGACAACGTGATATTTCAAAGTTTCCTGCTGACTCTGCTCGTACTATATAAATAGTCGAGTGACCTCTGTTGATGCTTAACACAAATATACCATCGACTGGACGCTGCTCTTTTCAAGGGTCAGGCAAATGTTACTGTCAAAGTGTTCCAATGTAGTTCCTTGGAAATGGATCCATCACCCTAGAGCCATATGATGGCATGCAGCGACAAAACCAAAGGCAACAACAACCAAATGCAACTCGACTGGTAGTCAACAGCTGGTAAGCAAAGCAAACCTCTTTGTTTCTCATCTGTAAATGAGTTTCTAATTGACCTGTATTGCAGTCTCCTCTCAAAGGGCGTCATTCAAGACCACTTTTGCCTCCAAGGAAAAAAAAAAGGAAGTCAACTGAATGTGACTTTTTCCATTATAGTCCATTTAATGAGCTTTTCCCAAGAAGTTTCATCCTGTTCAAAAATGAAAGATTTAACAGCCATTTTGCCAAATGGGCCCTCGCAGCATTCACCTTTTGCCTTAACAATCGTCCCAACTCAGTAAAGTGATAAAAGCAAGTTATTTTTTATACCACAGACTAAAATAATATTTTGTAAGACATTTTAAATAGTAAACATTCGACAACATTATAAAGTCATTTTTTCAGTACTGCATTTCCTACAAGCATGCCAATTCAAACAATGGAGACCTCTGGAAGAACATCGTCCGTGCTGCCAAAACTGGAAACAAACACTGAAGCAAATTTGCAGTTGGACCAAGGATGACAAAAATTATATTTGTAGATGTTAAATTAATACATGATTAAGAGAGAGGCATCTTGTTAATATTTTGTTCTTATTGCAGGATAACAAACACTCCAAGGCAACTGATCTTGGAACTTACCTGAATTGAGTCCTCAAGTTAATGGACCAAGGAAACTGCAGCTCATGTGCAGTACCAGTGTGGTGGGTATGTCCAGCGGACTTTTCCTTTAACTTAGTTCATGAGTGTTGTAGTGCTGTAGTTTAACCTGAGCATCTATTTTCAGGACTCTTGGCTTTGACAAGACTCGTACTATGCTCAGACTTCAGGTGGACAGGGTTTCAATATGCTTTTAGAAATCAAATTTAAGACTTTTAAAGACCTGAACTAATAATTAATACCACTCTTAGCACAGCAGGTGTGTGAGACTTCCAAGTACATCAAACCAGGGTCGACTTTTTATTGAATTTACTGTTTATGAAATGCCACATAGTATAGGACAAAGACCTATTTTCTGGACCAAATTCAATTATTTCTGGCACGTTGAATACCTCTATTCTATCATGTGTGGCACATGGTGATATTTTTCATAGCACATTTTTGCTGGTGTGCTGAGCTGATTCCAAACTGTTTCATTACCAAAAAAGCAGAATTATGCTTTTGTCAGGGAAGACCTGTTAAAATAAGGGTAGGCTGCAAGGATTTAAGTTGGATACTTGGTAGCCAAGATGTTAAACTGTGTGGTGTTTTACAAGAGTAAAGAGTATTTAATCACAGGGTTAGATAAGATCACAGAGGGGTCTGAGAGTCCTCCTCCAGAAAACTTAAAACATCCAACTCAGAATACCTGGAATTGTGTAGGATAATAATGCAACAATTTGTGGCGGAAGATGATTAAAGCTTGGCTGGAAAACAGACTGGATCGGGTCAAATGTGCAATTTAAGACTTACATCAGGAACCCTGGGTGGGGGAACTTTTTTTAAAAAATTCGGCCTAGATGATTTATTCATCTCTGAGAGAAGGCTGACACCTTCGACCTACATACATGTTCATGTGCCTTCTTGTTCAGCAACAGTTTGTGCATAGTGGTTTCTCTTAGATTGCAGTCACATTGCTGTGGACTGCGCTAACTGGTTCTCAAAATGTAGTATTCTGATCAGTAACAGGTTGGTTACACGCATTTTTTATCAGACAGCTGCAGTGATCCCAATAAAGATGTGTATCTCTGCAGTAATTGAGGCGTGCTGTGTAATTTGCATGATGTATAATAGCTTTTTGCCAATATTTACATATTCATTTTAGCTGATACTGATATGCTATATAAATGTAGTCCAGACATAAAACTAAATTCATTAAAACACTTTAAAGTGGAAGGGTGAACAAAGAAACTTCAGTCTTTGTAACAAACTTTGAATTATAAGGGTTGAGAAGGAACAAAGGCTTAACCTGTCATAGATCTGCTTGCCCTGCCTAAAACTCTACAAATTTATTCGTACATACTAAGTGTGCTATTTAAAGCCAATATGTTGCAGATAATGGCAGAAATGTTCATATTTTCTTATAACAATCATTTTTAAGCTTACATCAGCAGGTTATATCTACAGCCCTGTGAATATTTTGATCTGTCAAACTAGGTGCAAAAGTTTTTGGTTTTGCTTCTTACATTTCTCATGATACTTAGTTTCCTTGCTACATGGGTAGAAACATTAACAGTTGCTATAAACACTTGTCAATAGAACACAAAGAAATTGCCTGAAAGGCCTGCCCTACTCAGCATGATTTCTACTGCCAGCAATTTAAGTACAGTATAAACATGAAAAAACAAAGAGGGTAGAGTTCAAGCTTATCGTAGGAGAACTAAACATGATTAATTACAAAAATATACTAAAGTAGAGAAGTATGGATGGTTTTGGAACTGCTCAGACCTAACCCTAAGGTTTGGACTCAGGAAATTGGGACTCAAGGTTTAATGACTTGGCTACAACACTGATTCATATTGGAAAAAGTTGTTTGTTGGGACATGAATTGTTACGTGAATTCAATAGTTGTGGTTTCATGTGACTAATTGAACTGTGGGTATGCAATCAACAATTTTCAATTCCATTGTCTTTCAGATGCTGGCACAGGAGTCTATCAGGGTGCTGGTTGAATCATTTCTCCAAGTGGAAATGTGCATCAGGAGTTGGGAGTAAAAAGGCCAGGGACTTGCTCAAGAATGGGTTTTTTGTTGTTGTTGATAATAAAGAGATTTTAAATGACTTTGTGTGTGCCTGTGGTTTTTCTTGTCAGGAATGCAGTATGATTAAAACAGTTATCAGAATTGATTCTGTAGTTGTATAAACATTTAAGTTCATGTAATTTACTGATATAGATATATTTTACCTGTTTGGTAGCTTTCTGAACAGTGATAAATAAGAGCTTATGGCTTCATGCAACTGTTGAGCAACTAGGAAAATACTTTGTTCCTTAAGAATATTTATGCCATGCAAAGGAATGTTAAGGAGATGTTACCATATCACATAATATCTCGAGTTAATCCTACAATAGTGGAATATGCTGATGCAACTTCAATCAGTTCCAAAGTACAGGTAAATACGCAATATTATATGAGAGAAAATGCTCTCTGCCGCCTTCCTGCAACTTAATCGCATAAAAAGCCCTCCTGTGTATTGTTGAGGTGCCTATTTGCCAGTAGGGGTGATCATCGGTTTTGCGTATAGAGACAACGTCGTCCTTCCTTCCCCCACCGCCTCTTTTTTAACTTCTAGCAGAAGTGCGGATGTGAGTTGCATATTGATACGGAACAGGCCGCCACTTTTTAAAGCAATGCGTGCTTAGGCAATGATCATTTTGTGGAGCTATGAATCCAGAGGAGCAGACTGTAACGTGGTTAATATCACTAGGAGTGCTCAGCTCGCCTAAAAAGAACATAGCGGACCCGGAGGAGTTTTTGAAAACATCGCTGAAGGATGGGGTCGTCTTGTGCAAGCTCACGGAGAGGCTCATACCTGGTCTCAACCCCAAGGTGAGTTGTTGGTTTAAGTAAACTAAAGTCAACAAAATGCCTAATGATCGACGGCTGCTGTTGTAAGGAAGGGAGGGGTTTGATTATAAAGATACCGACAGGAACTTCTCCAAGCAGCTGCAGGCCTTCATTTTTTAGCGCACAGTCCACGAGAGGAGAAGTTTACACAGCCGCCTGTGCTTATCCTGTCTAATTCGTATTGCATTGAAAAGCTGATCCGTTATGTGAGTTTTTCAGACGCAAAATTTCAAGATGTGGTTTCCTGTGAAGCGAGGAAAATGTTCCGCATTCTTGATATGAGTGAGTCGGTGTGAACACCCACTTAAAGCAGGACAAATTTGGTAGGGTATGTGCATGGAGCAATGAACACAATGGGCACGTTGGAGCCTTTCACAAACAGGTCTTTCAACGACTTTTAGCAGCTTGATGAATTATCGTCAATATCACGTTTATTATGAGTGTTAAGATGACAAAGTTAATAATGATAAACAACAGTTGCAACGACTTTTCGTCACTTCCTCTTGAAAGGCTCTTCCCGGTGCGACCTCCCCTTTGAAAAAACGGCGTCAACACAACTGGAAATAAGAGTAAAACCGGAAGCAGCAACTTCTCTTTTATGTGTAAACTGCCCTGCATAGATTCACGTGTTCTGGCTGGCTATGTCACTTTAAAAACGTACAAGCAAAAAAATATCTGGGGGAAAAAAGCTTTTCTTTAAGTTAATTTTAGTTAAAACGAGCCATATTTATTGGCATGGGAAATACATGTAAACATCGCCACAAAGAAGGAAAATTAAACACAAGATAGAACAACTAAACCTGGCACAACGTATCTGTATGTCAATGCATTAAGAAATAGGAAAAAAACGTCTTTTGACGTCTTTTTCTGTTGTGAATATTAAAACAGAGCTGTGCAGAATTGCACTACTGTAATTTGCATAATGGTTTTCAACTAAAGATGGGAACCTTTTTACTGAAATGTGGACGAATAATGGACAGATAATTGAAAAATTTATATAAAAATAGAAGCATTTGAAAATGAAGTTATCTTTAGTTGTATTTAATAATAAAGTAAAAATAAACGCTAAAAAAAGTCATAGGAAATATAGGAATACTAAAAAGAAAGTTAAATTATGCTAACTAATAAAATATTGAGACATTTATAACTTAGTGATGTACAAAGGCAGCTTACGGAAAACTCATAAGATCCAGTCATTTTATATATTTCAAAGAGTCTTACTAATGATATGAGCTGATCTGTTGTTTTGTTTTTTACAGTCTATAAATTTTAGAGTTTTAATTTAATCCTGTAGTTCATTCGGGATCCAGGAAAGTTAGGGGCATATTTAAAAGTATATTTTCATATCTATGGCGTTTTATATGCCCACTCATATAAAGAGTAATAAAGTGATAAAAGAGATTTAAAGTATGTTAAGACACTATTTTTCCAGTTGTTGTTGCTGCTGATAGCAAACGTACTTTTTCAATGCAATACGAAATAGACTGGATAATAACAGACCTCTTTTTTCTTTTGTGAATAATACTTGGCTAACCTAATTTGCATAATGCTTAGTTAAGACAGTAACCGTTTGCTAAAATGTATAAATTAGGCATCTGAAGAAAAATGGGAGAATTTTTTAAAAATGTTCCATATTCAAAGTATATATGCAAATCTAAGGTTATTTTTTGAGTGTTCACTAATATTAAGAATATGCAACGTTAAAAGAGTTTTAAAGTATTATTATAAGACGTCATTCTCTATGCTTTTGCTGTTGTTTGCTAATATACTATGCTCATTTATGCATCTGACGTTGCTGTCCAACGCGACTTTTATTTTGAAAGTTAGCAAAGTAAGCGGATGTTTGGCATAAATCTGTCCATCTTGACATATGTGGTGTTAATGGTTATGTGTGCATGAAGGAGACGCAGGAAGAATCCACAGTTATTTTTTCAACTGTATGTCACCTCAGTGGCACTGCTACTACAATGTTACCTTATGGTTTTCTTTATACGAGCTAACAGAAGTGTAGAGTCGGTTTCCGGTTAGTACTCGTGCCTCTGTGTGTCATTCAGAGAGGTATGTGTTAATTTATTTATCTCGTGTGTGCGTGCTTAGTATTGCCAGGACCCGAGAACTGAAGCGGACTGCATTTCCAACATCAGGGAGTTTTTGAGAGGATGCTCATCCTTGAAAGTAGAGGTAAGTAAACAGTCAAGTTTCCTCTTCAAATGTGCGATGTTGTGACTCGGTCTGACCTTTTCTCTGTCATTATCACCTTCTTAGCCCTCTTACCCCTCTGCAGTTTACGCAAACAGAAGACTTAAACACAGTCTTGCTTGTGTTGTTATCTGCTTACCTTAGTGGCATATGCTTTCCTCTCACGTCCATGCTGTCAGTCACTCTCTCTGACCAGACAGGAACTATTAACCCTAATGAACATTAGTTTACAAATAGTTAAGTTGTAAATAGAGTTAGCTTCTTTTAAATGCCCTGTGTCATCTACACCTCAGTGGCACTGATCTATGTTTAAAAAAACTCCCCAGGGTGTGCTATGTACAAAAATAATGTTTTAATATTGGAGTAGAAATCATTTGCAGATGTTGGGAGTATTCTCTGTTTTTGCACCAGCCTGTCTGTGACCACCACACTGGACAGTGATTCCTCCTCCAGCTTTATAAATACGCCTCTCTGGTCTTGAATCACATCAGTTGGTTTCTTTAAACAGCTAATTGAGTCAGCAAGCCTGGCTTACTGCAAAGTCAAGTGGTTCAGTAGTTGTGCCCAGCTGGCTTGTTATGTCTGGGAGGTCCCCTTTGCTTTCATCCACCAACCCTGCCCTCGCCCCATAATTAGACCTTTCGTGGCCAGCCAGTAGCTCATGGACAGACGTTTTTTGGACGATCCACTGTCAAATGTATCAGCCAATGGATGTTTTTGGTGCTACAGCTAAAGCCCTACCCATCCTTTGGTCAGTGATGTGATCATAGTGAGGAGGAGTTTTACTCTGTTTTTTGCCTCAGAAAATAGCGCTTGTTTTTCCTGAGTGCACAAAGAGAGCAGTCATACTGCTTTCACTTCTGCCCTCAGATGCAGAAAGAGGAAGTGCTCCTTTCTGCCTAAGGCTGTAGCATTCTACTTTACTTGCATGGGATTAATTCAATACACACTAGCACAGTTCTTCAGAGTAGTATCATCATTTTGCACCATGACTCATTGAAACAGCTGGTCCTAACAATGGTAAAAAATATCAATACTTCTAACACCTATCACTGATGGAGATCAATACAGGGATGCAAGGCTTGGCTTCATATTATTCTGTCAATAGAAACAGGGCTGTCCAGAGATTTTCCAATACAACTTTTACTTCCCCATATCTTTTGTTTATACCTGAACTTGATTCTTGGCGGACACAGGTACCTCTCTTGTGCTTGGGCCATAAAGAAAAGTGAAAGTAAAGACACAGTTACTGATTTATTTACATACAGGTGTCATTATCATAACTTAAAGAAACATAAATTTAGAATTAAGGATGAAAAAAATCTGTCTGTTGAGCGTTGATATCAGCCATTATTTACTCTTTGGCCCATTGGAAAGTCATGTGGCATGCATTGATGTTTGTAACCATTGTCTATCTGTTGTGCTTCAACAATTTGATGCTTGAAAGCTAGTATATTTGAATGCTTATTCAGAAAAAAAGCTTCTTTACAGGGCAGAGAAGGTCTGCTGTTACAAAATCTCAGGGTTTCTTACATGGTTAAACAGGAGAAAAAATGACAACAGTGTGGGAGTCTTGCATGATTCCTGGAAAACATCAGAGACGTATATGCTCACCGGCCACTTAATTAGGTACACCTTGCTAGTGTGTGGTTGGATCCCCTTTTGCCTTCAGAACTGCCTTAATGCTTTATGGCATAGTTTCAAAAATGTGTTGGAAACATTCATCAGAGTTTTTCACATATACTGACATGATAGTATCACTCAGCTGCTGCAGATTTGTCAGCTGCACATGCACGATGCAAATCTCCCAGTCCGCCACATCCCAGAGGTCCTCTATTGGACTTAGATCTGGTGATGGCGTAGGCCATTGGAGTACAGTGAACTCATCATCATGTTCAAGAAACCAGTTTGAGATGATTTGAGCTTTACATGGTGCATTATCCTGCTGGAAGTAGCCATAAGTAGATGGGTACACTGTGGATGTAAGCCAGCAACAATACTCAGGTAGGCTGTGGCGTTTAAACGAAGCCCAGGGGGTACTACGCGGCCCAAAGTGCACCAAGAAAATCTTCCCCAAACCATCACACCACCACCAGCCTGAACTGTTGAGACAAGGCAGGATGGATGGATGCTTTCATGTTGTTTATGCTAAATTCTGACCCTACCAGCTGAATGTCACAGCCGAAATCGAGACTCATCAGACCAGGCAACATTTTTTCCAATCTTCTATTGTCCAATTCTAGTGAGCCCCTGCGGATTATAGCCTCAGTTTAGTGTTCTTAGCTGACAGGAGTGACACCTGGTGTGGTCTTCTTCTGCTGCTGAAGCCCAGGGATGGTATTCTGCATACCTTGGTTGTAACAAGTGGTTATTTGAGTTTCTGCTGCCTTTCTATAATCTTGAACCAGTCTGCCCATTCTCCTCTGTCCTCTGACATCAACAAGGTATTTTTGTCCACACGTTCCGCTCACTGGATTTTTTCCCTTTTTCTGACCATTCTCTGTAAACCTAGATGGTTGTACATGAAAATCCAAGTAGATCAGCAGTTTCTGAAATACTCAGTCCAGCCGTCTGGCACCAACAACCATGCCACATTCAAAGTCACTTAAATCCCCTTTCTTCCCCATTCTGATGTTTGAACTTCAGCAAGTCCTCTTGACCACGTTTATATGTCCAAATGCACTGAGTTGCTGCAGTGTGATGCAGCAACTCAATGCAATGTGCAGATGTACCTAATAAAGTGGCCAGTGAGTGTAGTTCGTAAGTAATGTTCTTGTGACTCCTTACAGCTTTTTTATGCAACAAACCTCATAGCTCATTTAAAAAACAGACAAAAACACACATAGAAGTTTGAAAAATATTGGTTATCAGTATGCTAAATCATGGATCGAAACATCTGTATCAGTATTGGAGTTGTAATGATACCAGAATTCTGATATGATGGTACTAAAACTAAAATGATACTGATGCCTGTTTCCATACCGTGGCAACAGAAAATGACCTCCAAGGTTCCCAAAACTGGTTGTTTGCTATTTTTTTGTTTGTGTCCTTCATGCATATTGCAAAGGGTCACTGAACACAACATGGTTACTCAAAATACTTCCCCTAAATTATCATTAATAATCTAGAAGAAGTGTGTGCAGTGATTCTGCTCACTGTAATTTCTTATTTCCTTGTTTAGCATGTTGTGTGTGTGTCAGTGTTTGTGCAGACGGAGGTGTGAAGCTGTCATTAGTCAACAGGTCTAGACATAAAGAAACATTTTGGGGCAAGGTGACATCACTGTCTCTCTCCTCTGCTCTCTATCTGTCTGTAACAGACACTAACGTTTACACATCCATCTTCATCAGACACAAAAGAGGCTTAATAAAACATTCATCTTTACTTTAAAGAGGAAAGACACAGCGGGCAGAGTAAAGCACATCTTCTGCATCAGCCAAAAAAATACTTTGAACTTGGCTGCATGTCTTCTTAGAGAGTAACTTCTGTGAAACAATCAGAAAATAAAGTCTCATTTCTCTATATCACCACATTATTTATCATTAGGGTCTAGATTAGATCTAGATTATTAGGTCTCTATTTGTTCTTCAACTGCTGCAAAATACTCTTGAAAATTTTACATGACACACAGTACGCTCTCAGCAGTGAACTGTTTGCTTTATATTGTCAAGTAATTCACCTTAGATTAGTTTTGCTTTACTGCTCTAAACAGTTATCACTAGTGGCACCCTTTATACATGTTATTTTTGGGCAGGTTTGTTTTGGACATGGAGAAACAAGCATACTGTTAAATTCTAAAACCTGTTTCTGATTATTGACCAGTATAGGCCAAGGAAGCTACTTTTGAAGGCAGTTCCAGTAGTAATCTATTTCCAGTATTTTCTCCTAAAAAAATTTGTAAAAATGTTTCTGCTATATGTTTTAAGATTATACACTCTTTTTAATGATCATTAAAAGGTATCAAGTCCCAAAAAGCTGCATTTCTTCAGTCATGTTTTTTTTTTTTTTTTACAAATGTCTGCAGCATGAGAATGAGGAAGAGCACTGTCTTAACTGCCAGAAAACATCCACAACATTTTTGCAACAAACATTTGCTGATTGATTTTTGCATTTTAGATAAGTCTGTCAAAAAATTAAAATCACAATTAATATCAGGATGTTATTAATGCAATTAATTGCATCATTTTAAGCACAGATTTGATCTTAGGAAAAATCACATGGTGCTAGATCAGATGAATAGAGAGGTTGATTATTTTGGGATTTGTTTTTGGGCCAGAAACTGCTTTACTAAGAGCGCATTGTAAGCTGGTGCGTTGTCTTGATAAAGAATTAAACCAGTTTTCCTCAACTGTGGATTAAACCAGTTTTCCACAACTATGTTCTCTTTCTTCGGACGATCTGTCCCAGTTTTTCTAGAACCTGTTTGTAATAGTGTTGATTCACAGTTGACCCCACTCCTCCAAAATTTTACCCTTCGTAACGGTTATTTACTCTCGTCAATTAACAAACTAACTCAGAATTTAAAATCAAACCGACCAGTGTGGCCCGGGCATAGTGGATCTTACGCAGGATCAAAAAATGTCAATGTCCATGCAAAAAATATAGCTTCTTAGGTATTTATTCACAAAAGTTTCTCACAAACAATTGGTGTTCTTCTGGTGTGCTCTGAACTCATGCCTTCCATTAACATGATCAAAATTAATCCTCAAGTTCTCCCCAAACAAATAAAAAATAAATTTAAAATTATCAAACTAAACAAAATAGTGTGAAAAGCTCTTGATGTTAAAAAAAAGACAATCAGCATGGCCTAGAATTTGAACTTGTTTGTCGTGCTTTCTTCATCCTTGGTGAGGATGGTGTTTTCAAATGCATTGACTGTTGTTTTGTCTCAGGATCACATTTGGAGATCCAAGTTTCATCCCATGTAATCACTCCTAAAAAAATTGGGGTTTCCTTCAATTTGTCCCAAAATGTCTCCACAAATTTGCTTGCGTTTTTCTTTATCAATGGAGACCATTTCTGCTATCATTCATATACTGACTGGTTGATAATTTCGATTGATTGTTCAGTTTGTTAAATGTTTTCAGAAGTTTTTGATGTGCGTGGGCGCCCAGAACGTTTATGGTTTTAGATAGAGATGCTTAAGTATTTTTTTTTTAACTGATACCGGTGACCGATAATAACCGATATTTTTTTTTCAATTGTTGATTTAATGAAATTAGTTTTTTTGATGTATTTATGCACATCTGGGGGTAAGAAGAGGTTAATATTTAGTGAGCAAAGGTATTTATAACTAATTCTAAAATAACTGGTGTTTTTCAAAAAACAAAGAACCATTCTGACTTTATAACTGTTATTAAAGTTAACTTTTTTAAACATTTGTGTACCAAGTAAAACATACACAAACAACTGACATACATTTCCCCCCTTTTACCTTGAAATAAATTACAGTATCTTGAAAAGTGGTCAAATCTGACATTTCAATCAACTAAACTAGAATTCAGCTGACTCATGTCAAATCAGACATAAAACCAAATGATAACAGGCTGTCATGCTTAACAAATGGAGATGCTTGGGGTCTTTTTTTTGCTGCAGAAGTCAGAATAAAAGAGAGCTGATGTTTTACATAAAGATTAAAAATATGTACTGACAGAGATAGGTTAAAATGTAAAGTCCACCGTGGTCTGTGGCTAAACTTCTGTTCCTAATGTCAATCAGACTGAATAAAACCACATTAAATAGAGAAGGCAGGGATACGCCTGTGAAAGTAGCAGTGGATCAGGAGACTGTCAGACTGATTTTGTTATTATAACGTTGCGCCTTTTTAACCTTGCAAAGCAGATGGACACGTCCGTTTCCTTGTTTCTCTCTGGCAAATCCATCTTGCGAAGCAGTACTTTCAGGCGCAGCAGAGTCGTGACGTAAGCAAGCAGCAGCAAGAGCTGGTGCAGTTATGGAGGAAGAGATTAGCGTGGATGCTGCTAAAGCGCCAGTTGTATCAGAACTTGACGATATTTCTTTGTTAAAAGAAGAACAAAGAACAGCAGTGAGTTGTTTTCTTTTCAAAAACGACAAAAGTCGAGTACTTACATGTCTACAGTTGCCATGTTTCGCATTATTCCTCAGTAGCTGCACACGCACAGCTTGATAGCGGCTACTTCATGTGTTTTGTTGCTCTGATTGGCCTGTAGAGATGTGACAGATAGAACATTCATCCAATCATTCTCCGAGTTTTGTTCAAAGCCTCTGCCTTTTCTCAAACGTTTCCTATTGAAGCTTTCCCAGATGGATGTGTGAAACACATCCATCTGGTCAGGTTAGGTTAGCGCCTTTTGGGTCTGGTAAACTTTCTGCAGCTTCCAATGCCTGCTAAATCAGCACTCTGCCTGGTTTAGCCTGTGGCTCAGTCCTAATGCCCGCAGCTGAGGCTAGTGGCTACTGCCATTTGATTTTAACGTCGTTAGGATGATGACTTTTAAGGGGCTTATAAGATCCGTTGAGGACTTCTTTCCACTCTTCAGGACCTTTGCAGGGCAAATTCTACAAACACTGTCGTGTTATCCTCCCTGTAAATACTGAATAACTCCACTGTGTTGTTAGCCTTTTGGCACTGAGGCGGCTTCCTCATCTTCTCTGGTGCTTAACAGCGGGTTGTGTACTGCAGCGCCACCACATTCCTTTGGATTGTGTAGTCTTGTGAGAAAGAAAACAAACATCTTTATTATCGGTAGAGTTTATCAGTTAATATAATTTATTAGCAGGATAATAAAAAATATGTAAAATATATGCAATATCGTCCGATAATTTATCGGTAACAATAATTATAGTACATCCCTAGTTTTGGACATCCTCTCTGCCTTCACAAAATCTTTAGTGTCATTCAAGCACACGTTGCATGCAGTGTTCCCCATACACCTCAGTTAATATACCAAAACATTCAGCTGCTGTTTTCAATTTCACCAAAAGTTTCAGGTTAATGCTCAACTTTTAAGCTTAGCAAAAACATGTGCACTTCAATCAGAAGCTAGCGGTGAACCAAAGACATCACTTATTGGAAACTTACAGTAGTTGTGCATGAACACCCGACCTTTAATATATAACACTCGGTGTGACTGTGAACTGGTTGTTGCCTCATAAGCACAGTCTCATTATTTAATAGCCATATTTCGTTTGTTGGTATCAGCTAAATGAATTTGGACATATCTGCATGTCGGATATGGCAAAAATTCAATATCATGCATCTGTAGTAAAGCCAGTGTGTCTGTACATCCCCAGTTTTCAGGAGCTGGATCTTTTGATTCTATTTCGAGTTTAAATAATCCTGCTTATGATCTTTGCAATAATCAAGCAGCCCCACAATTTTGTTAGATTTTTACTGGCTTTGTATCAAAGTTTAAAACTTGGTATCACATCCACCTTACTTTGAAAACGTGAATAAACATGTTCTGGATATTTTTATTTATGATGAAAAGAAACCTGAGTGAAGACCCTTAGGGTGATCCTTCACCCACAGATGTAATGGTCACACAGTCTTTAAGTCTAATGAGGTTCTACTACACATCTCAGTACCAAGGCAGTACTACTCAAACTCTATATTTAAGATGTTTTATTTAAAATGTGAAACCTTATCTGCTGGAGGAAAGACGATAGCTGTCTGAACCAGAGCAAGCAAGCAAGCAGTGTGACTGTGTGTGTGTTTATGAGCGCTAATGTGTGTGTTTTATGCCCAGCCAGTCACAATTGAATATCTGGCCTTTCTGTTTTTTTTACAAACCGCTAAATCACAGAATATGGGTCACTCTTGAAATATCAGGTTTTATCTCTGTCTTGTTACAGGCTTATTTAAATCCTTCAGTGTGCTACAATGTGTGCATGTGTGTGTTTGTGTGTCATGCTATTGTTTGTGCTTCAGCCTGGCGTTAGTATCCCTCTCTCTTTTATTCAGTCAGTATGTACTTGACACCCATTACCTCTCTGATCTCAGCCATAAGTAGTTTCTATTAAATTCTTACTCACTCTTCTGCAGTAAATTCTTACGAGGAGATGATGCTTCCCTTTTCTCCTCTAATAGCATCTTCTCTGCTCCTTCTTTATCCAGGGGTTTGAACCAGAGTGGCTCTACACTGGCGAGAACTTTGGCAAGGTACTGACCACTCTGCTTGCAGTCAACTTCGCCACACAAGGTAAGTAAAACACAGAATCAAAGCATGATCTTTTATTTGTACACAGCAGCATCTTGATGAGTTGAGTCACTATATTCATATTGCATTTTAAAAGCAGAAGTCTGCACAAAGGTTGCACGGAGGCCCAGGGGTTAGTACTGTTGCCTCACAAGGAGGTTCCTTGTTTGAATCCTGTTTAGGCACGGCCCAATTTCACACTTAAAACCCTTGGCAAAACAGCTCAAAACATGGCCTTTTTGGTAGTGGTTCTGAATGTTGAAGTCACTTTTTGACCCCCACAGTTAGTTCTCTGCTACTGCGTGACATCAACATACACTCCCCTCCAAAAATATTGGAAGAGTGAGGGCAGTTCCTTATTTTTGCTGTAGACTGAAAACATGTGGGTTTCACATCAAATGATGAATATGAGACAAGAGATAAACATTTCAGCTTTTATTTCCAGGTGTTTACATCCAGATCTGATACCAACTTAGAAGACAGCATGACCCACTGACACCACCAAACTGTAGCATTTTTCTTTTGTGATGCTCTTTCAGTGCTTGTTTGTTTTATGATTACTCCCTGCATTCTCCTCATTAGCAGGTAAAATGCATGCTCTGTATGGTTTTAGTCTCGAGATTGACTCCACATCTAGCCCCAGATGAACTCCTTTCTTTCTCTGACAGTGTGTTTTGGGACATAATCTTGCTCCATGATAAAGGATCTCCCACTCAGTTTGGTTGTATCTTTCTGTAAATTGGCAGACAAAATGTTTCTGTAGATGTTTGAGTTTATGCTGCTGCGGCTATCATGTGCTACATCATCAGTGAAGATTAATGAGCCCATTCCAGAAGAAGCCATGCATGACCAAGCCATGACATTACCTCCACAGATGAGCTTGTATGCTAGGGTTCATGAGCAGATCCTGTCTTTCTCCAAACTTAAGCCTTTCCATCACTTTGGTAAAGGTTCTTCTTGCTAATGTGTGGTTTGTGCCTTCTGGTATAGCCTCTGTATTTTGGTTCATGAAGTCTTCTGTAAAGAGTAGATTATGAAACCTTCACTCCTGTGCACAGTAGATGGTGATAAGTAGATTGCGAAACTTTCACTAATGTGAACAGTAGATGGTGATATCCACCCCCCTTGAATAGAATATGGTGATACTTTCACTCCAATGAACAGTAGATGTGATAAGTAGATGGTGATGTTTTTGCAGTTGCTCTGATTGATTTTCCATCTTTTCTCAGCTTCACAGTTGCTTGTTTTTCACCCATAGAGAGCTTTCTGGTTTTCATGTCGGTTACACCTCTAACTATAAATGCAGTCTGCACAGGCAAAACCCAAATCTTAAACTGTGCACAGACACACAGCGTTATTTATTGTTTGAATGTTCAGTGTAACAGGACACACCTGAGCAACAAAACAAACCTGTCAGTCACATGTTCTTATACAGTTGCAGACATGAAAATGGGTGGGTTCAAACAAAAGGTGTTGTCCTCTAAGTTGTGTATCAGATCCAGATGTAAATGCATGAAATGTTGAAACCCAAGTGTTTTCAGTCTACAGCAAAAATAAAGGGAGGGATAGATAGATAGATAGATAGATAGATAGATAGATAGATAGATAGATAGATAGATAGATAGATAGATAGATAGATAGATAGATAGATAGATAGATAGAGAAAAAGACGTACACTTATCAGCCATAATATTATGCCAATTGCCCATAGGTGCTAATTTATGTTTAACTGGTGGGTGCTCAAACCCTAACATGCCTTGTTGCCAATTAAGTAAAACTGTAGAGCTTGTTTCAGCACCTCAGATATTTAAACGGTGCTGACTGACATTAATGTACGCGCACACACTTAACAGTAAAGGTTAAGAGGGCCACAATTTACATGTTATTATACCTAATTATGTTAGGTTATTTAGGTATATTGTAGAAGATCAAAGCATAAGCATTCAATTTCAGTGAAATGAATCAAGTCCATCTATATATTAGCTGTACCTAGTAGATGTTTTTATCTCCTGCATGTGCTACTATGGTGGTCATTTTCACAGTCTCTGTCCATTTAGCCATTCTTAATCATTATTGGGTGTGTTACCAATGGGCAGCTTGCATGGCAGTATGTGTTTGTGTCACGCTGGGAGCCATATTCACTCATGTGTACCCACAGCTTGCATAATATCCTTTTTTGTTCATTTAGATTTTTATTGTTTCATGCAAAAGAAAAAAGAATGCAAAACATTAAACACAAACTCACCCCCATTACTCATAAGGATGCAGGTGAAAATACCTTTTCAGCAGAAAAGACCATCAGCAGTTTAGGGCTTATTATGTGACTCTGGAGTCTGTGTTCATGGTCTCTGTGGGTGTAGCAATGCAACAGAACCAGCATTCTTACAAATATTAAGTCAGCATTTTAAACTAATTTAGGCCTCTGCATGCTTTGTTATAAATGTTTAATGTTCCAGCTATTTGGCAACACGTTTGACAACCTTTATGTAAATAATGCAGCAGGCTGTGGGCTTTAGATAACGTCTTTATGACAGTAAAGATAGGTGCTGCAGCTAATGTTTATTTTTGGTTCGTGCTAGGAATGTTGACAATAAACTCAGCTCATAATATGATATGCATCATGATAACGGGTTCATGAAACATTTTAACCAAGATATATATATATTTTTTTTAAGTTTTAGAATGACATGGAATTTAAGTTTATTCATGAACAAAATGATTGTTTTATTTTGATTCTCTCACAAAAATATTTTTATCCCCCATTTTCTTATCATTTCTTTACATCAGCTGCAAACATCAAACATGAGAAGGCAAAAGCTGACTACACCTTCTATTTCTTATAAAGGAGAATTGCAATGTGATTTTTTTGTCAACTTGATTTAAAATGCCGATATCTGTATGGATCGTTAATTATGTTGCAATGACTGTTGCATGGTCTCTGTAAATGCTGACTATTTAATTTATAAAAATTTGCCTTTACAAACCAAAAAGACCACACAGTGATATCAAGGAAAAAAGAAATCTGCAAAACAGCGTTACAATAAATGTCTCATTGACAAACAGATTTCTTTAGTGTCTATTATGCTGATCCCTGGTGTAGGCCTAGGATGAGAAATAATATTACTTGCATCAGTGGTTCCCAAACTTTTCCTGTGGGGTTCCCCTTCAGCAGATGAAAATACTCTCAGGTCCCTCTACCCCTCAATGTACACATATAAAAATATGTAAACGTATGAAAAACACTCTGCCAGTCACAATTTTGCAAACAAATTCATTTCCTTTTTAATTTACTGCAACATTAAATCTCAGAAATTTTGTAGCAACAACATCAATCAACCCCTTAAACAGAGTTTCAAAGAGCTGATCCTCTGAAGATGAAAATTTCTCTGAAAATAAAAACTTGAATCAATATCTTTGAGATTTCTAGTCCCCATCCTACATAATTTCAGTGATTATCATGGGCTTATTTGGTGCTACAGATTTTCCCGAGTCTTGGGTGCAGCTGCGACTCTCAGTTAAATTTCAGTGTCTGGCTTTGATTTTTTTTTTTTTTTGTCTTGATTGAGGCAACAGAAAATCCTGTCTCACACTGGTAGGATATGTTGCAAAAATGTGTCAGGGCTGTCCTGCCTGGCAGTGAGTACTCCTCCTTCCCTCCAGTCCAAAATGTAGACAGCATCTTGGACTTGAACTGCCACTGCATTGTTGATTCTGAGGTGGTTTTGCTTAGCCCTGCCTTGCCGCGCTCTCCTCGCCATTATGCTGAGCCAACGGTCCACTTTGACTTAAATGGTACAGCCTCCTTCATGTATTTCATTCTTTTATGTTCAGATTATAGACATTATTTTCAAAATATAAAGACAGTTAATGTTGATCCGATGTCATCTTTTATCTTTATTGTTTCTTGAATTGTAGCAGTGAGACCAGAAGTAATGAGGATGTGCTACATGATTACATAATTGCTAATATTTAATATGAATTGCTGTTAACATGCATATTTATATCCTAATTGGACAAGACATGAACTATATGTTGGCAGTGATATTTAGTGCAAGAGAGAGAGAGGATTAACAGTTACAATTTTTGAAAATGGACTCTCAGTTTGCATTTTATGACTATCACTTGAATAAAATACAAAATATCCAGTCCGTCATATATTCTGTAATGAAAGTTGAAAAAAAGTGTAAAATCTCTCTAAAATCTCAGATAAAACAGCTAATCTGCCAAATGCCAGGCATCAGCCTCCATAATTGGCCAGGCTGATCATCAGGCGATTCCTTGTTCTTATGCAGGAATTTGACTGCAATTTTAAATTCAGACGTTTATTCCTCTCCAATGTACCTCTCTTATGTAGTTTCTTAAAGGGCACATCTTTTGCAAAATACACTTTTCCAGGCTTTTCTAACAAAAATATGTGCCTCTTACCTGTCCACAGATCCCCCAAGAATCAGAAAAATCCATTTCCTCCCCCCGTCTCTTTCTCATGCTTTCAGAAAATGCGTGCTGAAACAAGCCGTTCTCAGATTTTCCCCTCATGATGTCTTGCGGGGAGTTAGCCCCGCCCCAAGGATGGATTGGCCCTACCTGCTTGGAAAAAAGTTTTGCCCTCCTCTCCTGATACATTAAGCCACATCCATTACCTGAGAGGGGCGGGGTCAGGGGTGGAGTCAGACAGCTCAGTAACGTTTAAAGCCACAGACACAGAAACAGCTCCTTCTGAGCAGGCCTGAAACTTGAGGGGTTTTTAGACATGCAGAAATCCTTTATTACAGTGTTTTTTCAGCAACAAACATCACAGGTATGTTTTGGGGACCTCTGAGACCAAAACTTGGCATAAATGGGTAAAATATGTGACCTTTAAAGTTTCCATTTTTCCATACTGTCTTTTATTAAAACATCATTTAAAGTTATGTATTATTTAAAAACTCATATCAAAGTGTCAAGAAGTATCTAAGTAGTGGAAAATTTCCCAGCCTAATTTGCAGCACTTCTTGCCATCGTGGTCCTCCGGGTGATATCTGGTGAGTGCTCTTACATGAAGAGGAGGATGGTTGTCACTCTGTGATTTGCGGACCAGAAGCCTCTTGTCGGCACTGGGCTCTGTTTGATATGCAAATCTCTTGCACACTGGCTACCCTACAGCTGTTTTCCCCATCTTCAGAAGTGAACTTGATTTGAAGTGGATTAGTCACAACTTAGTCGATCTGATCAAACATAAGAGGCTTCTGTGTTTTTGGAGACTCATGATCCTCTTCCCAAAGCTCAGCTTTGCTTTTTGCCATATGCTTTTCTTTGCTCTGCGTTTATGGACGTTCTGAGTGAATGCTTTGCTAAATTTCCTGCACAGATAGATGATATTTGTTAGCAGGGCTAAGCTGACAGAAGGGCTTGTTAGACTTCTCTGTGTGAGTGTTCAGAGAAGCATGTGGGATCCATGAGCCTCTCCTGCAGTGCATGTTCACTGTCCTGCTGCCTTCAGGGCCCTTTTCATTGCAAAAGTTAGACCTCCCTGACACCTCAGCATATGGAAGGCTGTAGGAAATCTGCAGCCTTTTCCAAACATAACACACATAAGCTCTCAGTTTAACTGCTGGTGAAAAAAAAAATGTTACAAAACCAAAATACATTTCTTGGGAGTGAACACATATTTTTCACGCATTTTTATTTTCGGAGCATCAAAATTGAAATTTTTCAATCCACAGATGTATTGGACATCCAGCCTGCTATGTTATCTGGAGCCTTCAGTGAGAGCATGTCAGCTTGTTATCCAGTAAGAGTTTGCAGCGCTGCCATGTGTCATATTTCAAGTGATTACTGGCAACAAAATTGATACCTCTGTCAGAGCATCCTCAGGGCCTGCAGTCACACTGAGAGACAGCTGGCAGCTCCTGACCCTAAATCACTGCTCCTCTGCTGCAGAGGCTGAGTGATGACGCTGAAGGAGGGGGGGAAAGGGTGTCTGTGACATAAAGTAGATTTTTATGTGCTTCACAACTCAGAGTGTAATTTAAATAAGAGACAGGGCAGATGGAAGCGTGCTTAAATATGTGTCAGTTAGTCAGATTGAAGCAACACATCGAGTGTATGAGTGATCTAAAAACTGAGCGCTGCCTTTCCTTTTATAGCTGCTAGATCTTATTCTGGAGTTTGTGCCATTTTAGCTTAAATCATTTGATTCCATTGGGCCATGTTAGTGTGTAATGTAATGTGCTTAAAGTCCTGGGGCTATGAGGAGCACTGGACCATATTTGCATGAAGTATTAAGCTGTCAGGCCCCCAAAAATATGCAGCTAGAATGGTTGTCGCAGTACAAGAATTTTACACTTCATACAATGCTTTAAAAAGATTAAGCAGTATTGATACCTGTATCATTAGCATGGCTGCAATAGTAGAAACCTAGGAACTCATTATTGGCTTATTTCTTGTAATAAATCATTAAGAATTGCAGGCAAACTCCTTAAATCTGTCTTTTTTACACAGTAACATTGGTTTGCAGGAGCTTGCTTGCAGTTTTTCATAGCATTATTTTTCTCATATACAGTTGTCATTAGGGCCGAACAATTTGCGAGAATAATCTAATTGCATTTTTTTTACCCAAATATTGCGATTGTGATTTAATATGCAATTAATTTCAGGTTCCCTGGTTCATGTATTGTTCAACAAACACAGGCAATAAATAACTTTGTATTATATCCAGGACAATATTAAATCAATTAAACAAGGGATAAACCATTTTAAAAATCATATAGCAAATTTGATATCAATTGCTCTATAATTGTGTTGTTCTCATTCTATTAGAATAAAATACATGAAAAAGAAAATTTGGAATTTTGTAAAAACAAACAAAAAAAGAATACACTTGAATGTTTGTACAATGTGTTGAGCATAAAATCTCTGCTGCAAAAAAATTTAACAAACTGGTGTTCAGGTTAAAGAAATACTGCCATTAATTTGCTGTTAATTTGCAATTGCCATTAATTGCCCAGTCCTAATTGTCATAGGAGTTGATCTTTTCTTAAGTTTAGAACTTGTTTCTGTCAGCATTTCCCATTAATCACCTAGACTATGGCTACTTCAAATTCATAATTTAACAATTTTCAGCTAAGATCAAACACTGCATGTTTAAATTACTTGAACGCATTCAAGTTGTGTATTTTTACATATTATTTGACTACATAAAAGAGTTGATGATAAAAATGCAATGAAATAGGCTAAAAAATATAAATAAATGTTATTGTGTCATTCTTAATCTAGGACATTTGAGTGCTGATGAGTGGAAAATTCAACATTTTTATCCTGTCATATCAGCACTCTCATGTTCATAAGTGTTCTCAGGAGAATTCTTAGACTTCATTCTTAGATAAGAACAAATCACAGATAAGACATCTTTGATGAATGTCAGAATCTTTTAAAGAGGGCTTTAAGAATGGTTGGTAAATGAGGCCCATTGATGTTACTGTACTGTATTTGTAACGGAGTCCATGTTTCTTCTGTGTTTTCCATAGACTGTGCTGCTGAGAGGTCATGTCAGCAGTCTGGAGCTCACTCTCCTAGCCAGTCGACGTCGTCACACACTCTCTCCTCTGCCAAATCCAAAGGCTCCCTGCGAAGACAATCCAAATCAGTGGTACGTGTTGTCAATGCTGTATTATATTTTTGTTCTTTTTCTTTTATACCCTCTCAAATGCTTATAACTAGAGATTGGCCGGTCCATTTTTACAGTTCAGATTCGATTCCGATACATCAGTACTGTTACCCCATATGAAATCAGTATTTTTTCATATTAAAATTGAAATTATTACTGTTTTTGGTGGTATTATGTATGATGTTACACAAAGCTCCCGTAAACTTAAAACAGTATTTCTTATTCAAAGACCAAAATATTTTTAAAATGCATAAAATATTATAATATTCCCAGTAAATGTGTTTAATCTTTGTGCTGGCCTCACATAGAAACAGGTAGCAGCAACAAAACTCACGTTTTCAAATTAAATATTTGAAATTGTATTACTGTAAAAAAAAATGTCAGCAACAATTGTAGACAACCAACAGCAGCACAGGGCTGCTTCAGAGAATTGAATATTTAAGATAACAATGCTACTGAGGTGTGCCCCTACTGAAGGAGTAAACTCCATAGAGAACTGCATAACGCGAACCATGGCGACTGTAGACATGTCAGTACATGACTTATGTCGTTTTTGAAAAGAAAACAACTCACTGCTGTTCTTTGTTCTTCTTTTAACGAAGAAATGTCATCAAGTTCTGATAAAGCTGGCGCTTTAGCAGCATCCCTGCTAATGTCTTCCACCATAATTGCACCGGTCTGTTGTTGCTGCTTGCATACGACTCCGCCACGCATGAAAGTACTGCTCCTCGATGCCGATTGGTCCTGCCACTTTCTTTCGGGCCCAAACGGTTCAGACGGGAGCTTTGCAAGATAGATTCACCAGTGAGAAACACAGAAACGGGCATATCCATCTGCTTTGCAAGGTTACACCGTAATAAATATCTACAAAAAAAGCTGATGATTTAACTAAACAGGATATATCTAGGGACTATTGCAGCAGGAAGCAACAAATGTGAAGTTTTCAAACCAAAATTGTTTAATAAAAGCAAGCTGCTACCGAAAGCACTACATTTCCTGATGTGGGCGTTTATTATAAGAGCGCTCAGGGAAAACAACAACTACGGACTTTTGTCGTGAAGGATTTTTGGATATCTTTTCCACTATGATTTTTGGCCAGCTGATCCAAACTAAGCCGTACTGATGTACTGGTGAGAGAGTCTCTTGCGCTTCAGCCTCTCCACTCGTGGAGGTCGGTGCTCACAAAAGGACCAGCAACAATCAGAGGTGTTTCAGTGGATAAACCAGGTAAACCCAATGAGGAACTGGAGCACACGAATCACTTGAGGACATTTAATAAGGTGCAGATTGATAAAAGCAAATATACTCATCATTACAAATGCACCTTATTAAACGTCCTCAAGTGATTCGTGTGCTCCAGTTTTCCATCACTAGTTCGACCGTGCTGGGCTACACCAAACTGGGCTGAGAATGGTCCTACTGGAGCAGGGCCAAAGCACACCTGCCCCGCCTCCAAGCACGAGCAGTGGCTTTAAAGCCTTTCAAAGGGTGCAATTGATACACCCAGCAAGTGTAGTTCTAGTGACGGTGGATGAGGTCAATGAGGGTCAAAACACTGCGTCATCAGCTCTTGACACACACTAAAACAGGTAGCTTAGTTGTGGTGAAAAAGCATATCCCCTGCCATGCAGGGCTGCCATACCGAGTCGAACTATGAAGAGCCAAGCCGCGCAATGTAATGGAAAAGTCCCATTTGTCAGAAGTACCACGTTTATAACTGATTTAACTAAGCACCATAGTTACAGTCAGCCTCGCTGCTGTAAAGCTTCTTCTCTGACCTCGTTAAACGCCACAGCCTGCTTTGTTGAATCATCATGGACTTGAAATGAGTGAGTCATGAGTTAGAACACCTTTAAGCCGTTTTAATATGAGTTGCCACAGCTAGTATTAAAGCCAACAGAGTAGACTCTTTTTTGTTGTGGTTAACACAGACATCATACTTAGAGAGGAGAGAATACACCTTTGACCTCATTATTGGTCTTCACATTAATCACAAGGACACAAACAGGTGATGTTTGGGTTCTTATCTGACTGCTCTTTATTGTCTGAGTGAAATATGATGGACTCAGACTGAGCTACTGTAACATTCTGTAACATGGATCAACGCTGTCAGTCCGAGCTCCTGCTTAAAGAACAGAAATATCAGACCTGATGCTGTTTTTTAGATTGAATCAAGCCCATCTTAAAGCTGGCTCCTTCCACTTTGATTTTCTACACTTTGTTATATCATAAAATGTTGCTATGTGGTTGCAGTTAACACCGCACATTTAACACAGTTAACAAGTTGCATTTCCCTGTGCAGTGTCAAAATAATAATACCATATGGAGCACCACTGTAGAGGTGTCAACAACAGTCAAAGCCATTGCCGTGTTTAAAAATTAAATGTCCATGCCAGTACTTTTTTAGTACATTGTAGACAAGTGTAAAGATCTTGTTAATGCACCTCATGAGTTGTCTTTGTGTCACTAAACATCTTCGACCTCCTCTCTAACAATCAGGAGATGTCTGAGAACGGTGGCGGTGGGCAGCTGATGGTGAAAGCCCGCTTCAACTTCAAGCAGAACAATGAGGACGAGCTGTCGTTCAGTAAAGGCGACCTGATCCTTGTGACGCGGCAGGAGGAAGGAGGATGGTGGGAGGGCACGCTCAGCGGCAAGACGGGCTGGTTCCCCAGTAACTACGTCAGAGAGGTCAAACCTTGTGGTGAGTAAAGCTGCACCTGTGGGATCATGAAGAGTGAGACTGCTTTAGTTTAAAAGAGATTAGTATGGACTTCATGTAAGTGTGTTTAAAATTGCATGGTCAGTAACATTTAACACATTATTGTAAAAGTGTAATGATGGTGCTATGATGGAGTAAAACGCTGCAGGAACCTTTAAAAAAACTGTGAGGAAAATCTGTCATGTTGCAAACTAAAAGAAATGTAGTTCAGCTGCTTGCCATTTTGTCAAATAATTGCATGGCATTTTTAACATGCATGGCCTTACAACAATAAATACAAAATTATTTAGGAAGTTGTTTTACTATTCTTTTCCCTCTCCTCCTCAGAGAAGCCAGTGTCTCCCAAAGGAACCCAGCTGACAAAGAACTACTACAGTGTGGTGAGTCACAATCATGAATGGCATGAGATAAAAACTCTTTGTGTTACTTTGTTTACACGAGTCATTTGTTTTATGTAAATCAATATTATCCAAGCAGGGTTATATTTGATGCAAAATAAATATTTTTTTAAAGATGGTGCAGCTTATTTGAGTTGATTTATTTATAGCTTTTATTGCTAATGAGAATTGTTTGGTTTTGGTCACACTTGTCCTTGTTAAGAATAAAACAAAAAAGAAAAAACTATTTAGAATGTTTTACCATTGTAAATGACCAAAAACGAGGAAGTAATGGATTTCACCTCTTACTGGTTTTAATATTTATCTAAACTGCCTCTTTTGTTTCTCACAAACTGTTAAGTTGGTTTTAGCACAGAACCAACTCTTTTTTTCACTATAAGCAAACAAGTTCACCAAAGTGTGTATGAAATTTTGCAAGCCCAAAAATTCAGAAATTCTCCAGACCTTCTAGATTTTCACATAGGCATCAATTAAACTGTATCTATATGACATTAATCATATAATAACAGTGAATCACAAAAACCTGTGCATAAAAACACATCAGTAAAAAATAGGGATACACAATATTATCAGCATATTGGTATCAGCAGATATAAGCTTGAAAAGTGAAACATTGGTGTCGGCCATTATGAAAACTTCTGCAAACAACCAAAATTTGGCTATAAAAATCTGGTATCTTTAAAGAAAGCTACATAAAAAACACAGAAATTGAACTAGAGTTTGATTCTAGTAACACTCTGGACGTTGGCATACTCTGGCACCTCCTGAGTTTCGGAAAGGAGCACATAAGCAGGTACTGATTGCTACCAATGAGTTGTAGCTGAGTCACTGAAGAGCCACAGTGCCTCTAAACCACTCCCACCAGCCTGCAACAAAGGAAAAAGAAGACAAACAAAGGCAAAAAGTCCAATCATGACAGCATACCTGCAGTAATCCAACATCGTGCATCCCTAGTAAAAAATAATAAGAACCCAGCAATCCATGAATAAGATTTGAGTATTATTAAAGGACTAGCTAAAAACAGGTACTGACAAGCTGAGGAAACTTTACCATCAATTTGTGATGAGGAAACACTGGAGGTAGGGTCAGAATGTTGAAATTTAAGATGGGAAATTGAGACAATATTAAAATAAATAGAGATGAGTAAACACCAAATGTTTATCAGTAAATAATTAGATGGATAAGACAATATAACTATTAAAGATAATCCAGAAAAATACTTAAATTTGCACCGGTGCTGATTCTGATATTTGAAGTAACAATATTGCCGATGGTCAGTACTCATGCCAGTGTTTCTTTCTTACTCCTTTTGCTATAACCCTTCCATAATGCAAACATTTTCTCCCATGTTTGACCATGAAAATAGATCAGTGTTTGTTCACCAAGTCACATCTTCTGCTGGCGTTGCATGATATAATCTGCTTGATATCAGTATCAGTGGATATTTAATTAAAAAATCAATTACCAGTACCAGCAGATATGAACATTTCTCCTGATATTCACAACTGATATTTTGGCTTTAAAAATCTGCCTATGAACAAGTGAGTTAGTGGAGTTTTGGGCTGGATCTACAAACCTACATCAGCTGAAGTTTTTTTCTTTATTCACCATCATTCCTTGCACTGTACAGTCTGTTTTAAGGACTGAAATATACTGATATTAGTACTTACTGGTATTTATTCACGTTAACATTATTTGCTGATGGCATGTATTTGTCAAAAGGGCCGATACCGAGGTTAAACCAATGTTTAACTCTTCATGCCTATGATCAAAAAAGATTGTTTATAAATCAATTAGAAATAACATATTGAATACATTTATGATTAAATATCCATTACATCTAAATACATGAGATAAATCTCTAAAAGTCGGCCTGATTTTTTTTCTAGAAATGTCAACATTGTGTGTGGCCCTCAGGTTTCATAGAAGGGCATTTAGTAGTAGCCACAGGCATGCTTAGTTCTGTCTTTGTGCACAATTACAAGACCACTTCCAGAAAACCTCGGGCTCTACTGGGCTCACAAGTTAAAAGTAATGTATCGATGCAAGGAGGACCAATAATAGCTTAATAAACCAATGAAAGAATCCTAAAATCAGAAAGGAAAGAGAAGGTTTTATGAAGCAGTCTCACTTGAAATTTGTACCTATTGAAGAATCTTGACTTTCCTTTGTACCACCATGAAGTAATCTTGTGTTTGTTGCAGGTTGTGCAGGACATCTTGGAACATGAGCGGGAGTTTGTTAAAGAACTACAAACAGTACTCAGCTGTTATCTACGGCCGCTGCAAGCCAGTGACAAGTAAGAGCAATAAGATCATGCTGATTAGTTATGGGGGAATGATATTATTAAAGACAGAAGATAAGCTGGGTTAACATGTTTCTAAATGTTTAATTGCTACCAAGATGATTCAGGCATCATTTAATTTACAGAAAACTAAATATTGCATTATTTATTTTAATAATAATAACATTTTTATCGTGCATGCTATGGCTTTGTTACCTTCTCTGCTCATGCTAATATGAATATGTTTGCATTCAGACTGAGCAGTGCAGACAGCACCACCCTATGCGGAAACCTGGAGGAGATCCTCACCTTCCAGCAGAGTCTATGTGTAGCCCTGGAGGAATGTACCAAGTAAGTTATGCTTCACAGGCACTTCATGAAAACCTGTTAGACACAGAAAATCAAGTTTTATAAAAAATCCTTGTGGACAGCAACGTTTGTAACCCCTGCAACGTGCAGTGTTTTCATAGAGGTTGTACTGTAGCCCATGTAACCCACTGCACAGACACAAAACATTACAGCTAAGTGTTCTGCAGAACATAGCAAAGTTGGTGATAGTTTTGCAATTACTTCCTTCCTCTGAAATCTCTTCCTACTCATCCCCAAATAGTATGAATATCAAGTTGCAAATACCAAACAAAGTGTTGCTTTATACGAAAAAATCCCGATGATCATGCAGCGCTGTGCCTTTTTCCAAAGTAGCCATCCCTGTGCACATTATTTAAAACATTTGCATTTCCTGTTGTGAATTCATCCACTCCTAGGAAAACTACCTTCTATAAATACTGTTAACAATAGCTGCCTATAAGGAGGAAAAAGGATTTGCAAATTTCTGAGGTGTGCTTCAGGAATGAGTAACACTAATGTAAAATACACCCTTAAACTCTTGAATTCACATTTGTAATTCAGCTAGAGGCCTTAAAATAGCTTCAGTTTTTTTCAAATCCAGGGTAGAAGTATAAAAAAATGTTGGTGTTTAACAGAGGCTTTTTGCTCTGCCTTTCATTTAAACCACCACTGACACCACCCATATTTACTGTATTAATACTGTAATAATTCTTTATATTAACATTGTCCTTTTGTCTTTCAGTATCTTTCTTCCTGAAGAACACCTTTTCCACCTTCACTCTTCCTGCCTCTCTAACCTTGTCTTGGTCTCTCTGACTTTGCAGAGTCCCAGAGGGTCAGCAGCGAGTGGCAGGCTGTTACTTAAACATGATGTGTCAGATCAAGACCCTGTACCTGGCTTACTGTTCCAGTCATCCCTCAGCTGTTTGCATCCTCACAGATCACAGGTCAGCCGCCTGCACGCATGATACAGAACCCCATAGGCAGTAATTAAACCACTTTGGTTCCCAACCTGGGGTCAGGCATCCCCAGGGGGATGCCAAATATCTTAGGGTGACGCAAGGCCTTCTCTGCTCTGAGGCTGCCAAAAGTAGACTAAAGCCATTATAAAGCAGTTATGAAGTAATGATAATAATAATAATACATTTATTTATAGAGCGCTTTCAGTCAAAGTGCTGTACATAGAGATAAAAACAACTTGACAATAAAAAACATCAGAAAATCCACAAACATATACAAACATACTGAAACAATAAAAAGGACATCAGTACAAACAACAACAACAACAAACAGTTTAAGACCCATATGTAACAGTAAACAAGTGCGTCTTCAGCTTTACTTTAAATACATCAATGGAAGATGCCTGCCTGATATCTACAGGTAGACTGTTCCGTAATGTTGGTGCACGGAAAGAAAAATCCCGTTCCCCAACTGTCTTTCTACGGACCTTTGGGACACTAAGAAGCCCAGTCCCCTGAGAACGCAAAACACGAGTGGGGACATACAGGTTCACCAAATTCGACAGGTATGATGGGGCAATTAGTTATTAGTTTATACAAAGATCTTTTGATAACAAAGGCATGCATAGCCCTTTTTTAGGGTTTTATCAGTGAAACAATTCAAAACAGTGTTGATTTTTGGCAGCAGTGCATCACTTTTTCTTCTCTCTTGGGTCCTGGGGGGGGGGTCTCCGCTTTTCTTAGGTAAATGTAGGGGAGGCTCCACGGAAAAATGGTTGGTAAACACTGGTCTAGGAGAAGCCACTACCTCCTTGAGACCCTATACAAAGAGGGCATGTCTAGACCTTTTACACCACGGGCCACACCTACCCCTTCACACCCTTTGACTCTACATTCATACACTGATGGCAGAAGTTGCTATGGAGAGTTGACTATCAGTATTAGCTAATCCCATTCATATGCATACATACACATTTCCACACCACCAACAGGTTAGTGGGAGCAAATAAACATGTGACTGCAGGAGCTTGGGCACTAAGCAGCATTTAGCACCATTACTGAGGCAAGGAAAGCCATCCCTTTAACAACAGGAACCTCAAGCAGAACCAGGCTCATGTTGAACAGCCATGTGCCAAAGCTGTCCTGGAGTAGGAGGGTAGGGGGTGAGAGAGAAGAGGAGAAGCAGAAAAAGAGAAACAACAGAAGGCAAGTAAGGCTTTTTGTTAGTGGCAGCACAGATAAAACACAGAGAACTTAAAAATACTTCATAGCTCTCACTCTTCATCACTCTTCTTGAAAGCCTTTCCACAAACTTTCTTTCTAGTAATATCACTTACAGTAGACTGTGGAATGTCCAGCAGGGATTAAATTTGGTGAGCCGTCCTATTGCAAAGGTGGCATCATCATAATACCACGCTTGAAGTCACTGAGCTCTTCAGAAAGACCTATTTTGTTTCACAAGTGTTTAAAAATGGAGACTGCATGGCTAGGTGCTTGTTTCTTTTACACCTGTGGCAACAGGTCTGATTGAAACACCTGAATTCAATAATGAACAGGTGTGGCCAAATACTTTTGTCCACATCGTGTGTGTCTAAGGCCGTCAAAACCTTTGATATCTTTTTTGGTGCCATGTGTTTAATGATACAATCTGTTGTTTTACTAAAAAATGGTACTGAAAAGTACCCCAACATTAAAATAGAATTTAAGACAAAGTGTGTGGGAGAAGAATGAGTCTATCAATAATTTCAGCACTGAAAGCATAAGCGCTGCCAATATTTATGTTCACTGGCAGCCTTTTGTTACTAAAACTTTGCCAATGTTTTCATGCAGAGAGAGTGCATGGGTTTGCCTGAAATTTTTGATGATAAAAGAAGACATCACTTTCTAATTTGTTGCTGTGGTATTGAAACAGGTATCAATATATCCTGATTTTTACTAGTTCTGCTATTGTGACAACCCTACATGGACCACTGCTGTGAAATTTTGTGGATCTGCTGCATGTTATGCACGGCAGATGAACTGAAATCCAGCTTTGAGCCACAAGGTGGCAGGCTTTCCCTCTTTATATGACCCAGAAGCTTCCTGAGTCTGAGCAGATTTGACCACATGCCTTTGCTCCCGCTGTAAAATACTTTAAAATGCATCAACCTAACCGACTGGGACCTGGTGTGGTGAATCAGTTTCGTATCGACCGTGGTTATTGTGAAGTAACAGAACGTCCATGAGTCAGTTTAAATGGCACAGTCTTATCTAAAGTAGAAGTTGTTTAAAAGGTTATTTACTGTGAGTGGCAGATAGTCATATTTCACACAGGAAGCTGACTGTTGACAGGATATATGAAGCTGTGGTTATGTTAACAGGCGAGCGAGGCATTTTTTCACAGTAAGCACATTTGCGTTTCTGTTGCAGGAGTCTTTTTTGACATTTACTCGACATTTACTCACAGCGATGTTACTACAGGATGCTGTATGATTAAAGCTTATGGTCATAGAAAGTCATGAATGGTGCAACTTTGAAAGCACTTTTTCAAGTTTCTAGCAAATTGAATTTGCTGCAGTCAGAGCTGAATTTAAAAATGTGTCATTTAAACTTCGACACCTTTGCACTTGCCTGTGGTGAATGACTACATGCATAACTATTATTATTATAGGCTTCTGTTTTATTGCGAAACTGTTGGTGGCTTTTTATAGCTTTGAAAGTAAATGTAACCTTTAAAGGTGGTTTGCCCATCAATACAAGAACTTTACAATGCAAGAACTTTATTTATCCCTGAAGGGAAATTCAATATGGAGATCAATCAGGCATCATTAGATAATGAGCTGTTCTGAATTTTATGGGTTTGATTTCATAAAATTCTGAATTTAGTGCAGTGTGGAAACTTATTTTTTTAAAGGGACATTTATAATAAACCATGGAAGTGGTCTTCTATGCAGCAGCATACTGCTAAACCTGGAAGAAATAATGCAGTGTAATTCAACTTGATGTAATTTTATTAAAGTCATGGCAGGCAGTTTTCTTTCAAAAGCTCTATTATATGTTTAGTTTTCTCTACTGTCTACCAGTCTACCCTGCATGTGCACTAATTGCACATGATAATAGTCGATAATAGTCCAAGCCAAACAAACAACTAGCTCGCAAAAGAATGGTTAAGAAAAAAAGATTGGTTTCCTCACAGATAGGATAGGTAACCGAGAAAACAACAGGGAGAAAATTATGTTTTGAAAAGTTGAACTGAAATTGAAAAGTCTTTTATTTCCATTTCTTTAATGTACTTGACTCTGTGCAGCTAAGACTAATGCCCTATTTGCATGGGATAAGTATTACCTAGGGAGCTCTGGTTATTCAGAATAATCTTACAGGAAGTCATTGTTTTTAATCCTTTGTAAATCGACCATGTCTGTGATTTACTGAGTAACAATTTCAGGGCAGATTACCTAACATATTTTAGTTCACACATAGCTCCAAAGGTAATATTAATCCTGTGCAAATCGGCATCTCTGTAATTTAGGGTTGTAGTAATGTTTTTTACAGTCTGTGTGTCATTTTTTCTGATTCTGAAAAATAATAGAGGCTACATAGGAGATTGGTAAAAAAGTTTTGAGACATATAGGTTATAAATAGTGCTTCTCTCTCTGTCTATTTTGCTCATGTGTAAAAATGGCTTTATTTAACTTAACTTATGAAACTCTACTGTTTTAATGTGCATGCACCGCTGCTCTCTCCATATGCACAGCTCTTCTGCTCTTCCTCTTACAAATGCCTGATCTTATATCAGTCTTGTTTAGCCATACATTTCATGCATAACACAATTTACGATTTGAAAAGTGTTGCTCAACATTTAGTGGTTCTGCTGCAACAGCTGATCTGTGTGAGGAGAGCTGTTGAGGAAGCGTAATCATAAATTAAGAGAGCACTGAATTACATCAACAGAATCAACTTCATAAAAACAGCTCAAAGTAATGAGAGGTTCATCATTAACATTTGACATCTCCCTTTCTCATACATTGATGGAAGGGATGTTTGACTTTCTCTCTCTTCTTCTGTCTGATCAGCTACAGATGTGCACGGGTGACTTTTGCAACCTTGATGCATAATGAAAGCTAGAGGAGATTGTTCACAAGTTTATTAGTAATAGACAGCTCGCTACAGATCTAAAAAAATGTTAGAAAATACATAGAGAGAGGGAAAAAACCCAGTGTATCTTGTCTGTTGGAAACTCTGGTTACCAGTGGGTATAGGACACGTGCAACAGGACCATCGTGCATAGTATTGCCTTGCAAATGCACCACAGCAAACACTGACGTCAGGAGGTAATTCACAAATGGTCAAAGGCCTGCAGGTAATACTAGTCCTGTGCCAATAGAGCATATGATGGATAACCGGCGTTGTGCATTTTCTGTCGGCACAAGTGGCTCTAATGCAGTTGAAAAGCTGCAACTGTAGAGGTAGAGTTACACTGAAATGCTTCACAAATTACTTTTATGCAACAATGTTAGAATATTACTGATTCGCGTGTAGAGAAAAATCAATGCTTTTATGTCCCTTTTTTAGAGAATACATACTAAGGTGTCCTTGATTTCCACAGAAATGATGGAGGTATAGCATGAACGTTATTTGTGAATATTGACTGTATATTTCTTTATCCAAACAGTGAGGAGTTAGACAAGTTCATGGAGAGCCAGGGAGCCAGTACTCCAGGAATTCTGACCCTGACTACCAGCCTCAGTAAGCCCTTCATGAGGCTTGACAAATACCCCACGCTGCTGCAGGAGCTGGAGAGACATGTGGAGGTACTTGTCTTGTCCCTGCACATAATTATTAGTATAAGTATAAATCTCTTTTAAGATTTTACCAATTTTTTGTCAGTTTCTCTTTGTTTCCTGTCCTTCATTGAGCTCTTTGAGCTGCACTCTGTTATGTATGAAAAGTTCTTGATGTACTGTCTATTTTGCACTGTCTACCTTCAACAGGAAGCCCACCCTGACTATGCAGACATTATAAAGGCTACAGCAGCATTTAGGAGCCTGGTGGTAAGTCTACACTTTAAACTTTATTGTCCTTGCTCATCCTTGGAGGGATGAGGCTTTTTATCACTCCAGATTAAGGCTGATGTAAGCTGCCTGTAAGCTTCTAATGATATTTCTTAATTACGGGGTTCTTAATCTGATCAATGTTTGTCTTTTCCACATTGATCAATCAAAAATCTGGACTTTATTGTGAATTGTAACGATGAAATTGGCTTTCAGATATTTGCTATTTCCAAGAATGTGTTTGCTTATTATCTCTGGTGTGAATGTACAGACTAAAACACTCATATAGGAATTTAAAAGCACCTTAGCTTTTTTCCTGCTGCCTCTCAAGCGGTTATGCCAGTCCCTTAGTGGGTGTAAACTGAAGTAGAAACACAAAAGAGTTGATTTAGGAACATCACCTGCACAGTACCCAAGCAAACATCAGTCTGAGACAGAGTTTCCTTGGTAGAGCTCTGGAGTTCCTCGTAAATGTAGCTGAGGTGACTCACACATGTCTCCAGAAGAGCTTCACAGGAAAGGGGAGGAAGAAAACATGACAAAACCCTCACTTTTGTCATTTGAAAGTCTCACTTTTTTCACTGTGTATTTTAAACATGTGGTTGGATGGGTGGGCGCTTCAGAAATCCGAGATACACCTCTGCAGAGCTCCGTCTACAGAGTCTCATGTATTTTTTTACACAAGGTGCAGTGGAAAATGGCAGATGCTGCCATGTCATTTGTTCTCAATAAAGAGGGAGAGCCCCAGCTAAGCACCTGAAAATGTTCTATTCTATACCACTGGTAGCTGCATATACCTAAATAAAAGAATGTCATTTATGTTTTTTTAAGAAACATTCATTTTTTCCTTATGCATATCTTCAATGAAGAAAAAAATCCTCACAATATTTCAAAAGGCAAACAGCTGTTTGTCCCAAAACCTGTGTGCATCCTACTTTAATAGATAATTGTTCTTTTTTATCTTAATTGTGTTTCCATGTTCATTCAGACACAGTGTCAGGACCTGCGAAAGCGCAAGAACCTAGAGCTTCAGATCTTGTCAGAACCAGTGCGGGCCTGGGAGGGAGACAGCATGAAGAGCCTGGGTCACGTCGCCTACATGTCCCAGGTCCATGTGAAAAACGGGTCCAGTGAGGTGAGAGACAAGGACCAGAGCTGAGGTCGATTGTCATTTGTTCCATCTAATTGTTTAAGGATTTATCTGGGTTAGTAAAACCTCTGGATTAGACTCCTCTGGGGTCTTCCTTGTCGAACAGGATTGATTGGCTTCATTGAATGAAAACTGTCAAATGATTTGACAGTGTAAGAAAGACAGTGTGCATTTTGCACCATTTTAAAAACAGACAAATAACAAAGATAGAGAACACTGTAGAACTTTAGTTAATAGTCCAGGTTTTTCTTAATTTTAGGATATGAAATGAGTCTGTCTTTGGTTTGGAAAAGGTCAATACAAGACAGGCCTTTGAGCACTTTTGTTTTAAAATTTTTATGTCTTATTCTTTTTTCTACAATACTAAATGCAAAGGTGCCCCTTACTGATACCACCTTTACAACAGGCCTATTCAATTAGTGGCCCAGGGGCCACATGCGGCCCAGAACCAACCCCTAAGTGGCCCAGCCTGGAGTCATCCCAGAGATGCAGAGGGCAACCTGTTTTGCAAGATTTCATAAATTCCCACGGCATTTCAGGCCATGAATGCAACACTCTGCGTAGCCTAGCAACAGTCTACCTTCAATGCACTGTTTCTTTCGTAACATTGCTAGCAATGCTGACAGAAGTAGCCCGAAGATACCGAGTATAAAACATTTCCTTTTCAACTGTAGCTACAACTGTGCAAATTTAGTTTTAATACACTATAAGATATGCCTGGGTAAGATGTGACCAATAATATGATTTACAGAATTTCATTTTGTTTTTTCATTCTATTTTTCATTTTTATTCAAGTGAAAAAAACATTTCTACTACCTCAGATTATGTTTAAATACAGCTCTGTTGTGTTTTTATGCACTTTTTTCCTTACAGCTCTGTGACTGAGCTGTAAGGAAATGGAGAGATTTTGGCTGGAATCATCATCTTATCATCAGCATCCAGAGTTTGACGAGTCATTGCTGTAAAATGAAACTATTGAGGAGAAAACACACTGACAGAATCCAGAGGATGACTCTGATCAACCAGTGGTTTGAGTTTTTTTTTTGTCATGAAGCATCCACTGGAAGAACTTGTTTTTTTTTTTTTTACGTTATCATGTCAAAATTTCCAACTTCAAAGCCAACAATTTTTAGATCATGTCCTTGTAAATTTACAACTTTTAAACAAAAATTTTCTTAGTTTGTTCTCTTGTTAATCCTCAACTAAATAAGCTAATAAAGAGAGTTATTCTTCTCAAAGATTAACAGGTCCACTTGATTTGTTTTTTTTTCTTAAGAGCGACCCTTGGACACCTTTTTAACTGTGGAATAGTTTATCTGGAGTTTTGTACTTAGGGAAAATATTTTTATTTCTTGAGTTGACTGTTGAGTACCTCTTATTTTACCACTTTATCACAGGAGCACAAATATAGAACCACCCCCCTCTTTCAGTTGGCCCACTCTTTCCTGTGTATCCAATCCAGCATGTGAATTAGCACAGCTAAATAAAATAAGTAAAATAAAAGCTAATAAGTAAATAAAAGCAGCCTAACCGATAAGAGGAATTTTGTTAGTTAACTCATAAATGAAACCCCTTTTTCCTGCTTGTTCCTACCAACTTAATGAGCAAAGCCTAGCGTCCCACACACTCACTGACCAAAAATATCCTCCCTGTGTCAGAGCGGCTGTGTGCTGGGATGGATTGACTCAGGATCATGAGAGTAGCTCTCCACTGCAGCTAGTCTAGCTGCTAAAGGTGTGTTTGAACAAACGTCTTGCTTATTGCAAGTCCACTAAAGTCAAAGAAAGTCTGAATTTAGATGTGAGACTGCACATAATGCATAAAAATATTAAATTCTAGCGGGATTAAAACTTACACTGCAGGAATAAGTTTATGAATTTACAATGCACCTGTGGGAAGCACAGCGAACGTTTGCATGGTGGAGTACAGGACTAAAACTACAGAATGAGCAAGAGTCTGGATTATTTGTGCAACAACTCCCTGATCTCCAGCCTGCTACATTTTCTTTAACTGTCTAAATTTTGAAGATTAATTGAGTAAATTGCATGTTTTAAAATTGGTCTGTCCTATTTGTTTTTTGTGCTGGAATGAGAAAACATGCATTGTAGAGCACTGAGGCTAACTTAGATTTAGTAGTCATAGAATATTTCATGATATAAAGCTAATGTAAAACATGTTTAGGCATCTCTGCCTAAACATGTTATTAGGTTGTATGCAAAAGTCCTCCCTCTTTGTTTTTGCAAAAGCGATATCCTTTCATAAGTGTGAAAATAGAAACTTATGTAGGGCTTACGCAGACTGAAAAACCATCCCTCTCATGTGTGGTTTCTGTTTTGGGGTCGATGGTGGTTGGAAGAAGCCCAAACTAGACTTACTCTCTTTTGAACATTACCAACCGCTTTCCGCCCACATTTCTGGCTTTAATATTTGCACAACTCCTTATTAGCTGGCTTTATTTTCCATTCAAGTAATGAGCAACTGTTTTCCCAACAGAGTATCTCATCGCTTAAATGAGCCTGTTGGCACCTCTAATGATGGTTTCACATCAGAGGGTGTGACATAAACTGGTTTTGACAAACAACTTAATGAACAGATTTAGCTGCAACCACCTTTACTGTCCTGAAGTTAGAAAAACAGCTATGGATGGATCTTTTATTAGCCATGCTGATTCATTAAGTATAGGCAGTAATTGACTTATATAAATTAAAACGAGATCTTTGGTCTTTTTTGTAGGAAAAAGAGGAGCGCTACTTGATGCTTTTTCCCAATGTGTTGGTGATGCTCTCCGCCAGTCCTAGAATGAGTGGCTTCATTTATCAGGTAGAGTACACAGGATACGCTATAGAATGTGCTTAGTAAGGGCAAACATCTCCCATATTACTCGCTTCAGTTGTTTCATGGAATAGCAGTGTCGCCCACCTGTGAGACGTGGTCTCATTTCCTCTTCCTGTGTTTGACTCATTCAGGGAAGGCTGCTGCTGACAGGTACCATGGTAACAAGACATGCCGAGGATGCTGACAGCGCGCAGTTTGCTTTTGACATCACAGGTTCGTATCTATAGAAACCAATGTCAGCATTACATTACAGCGGGGATGTAGTCCAAACAAGGATTTTAGGTCAAGCAACAGCTTTTGAACAGCTGTGGGACTGTCTCCAAAACTCTTGAAGTAGTTAAAGTTTAAATTCAAGTTTACTAAAACACATGCAAACTCTCTGAAAATGTAGCATTTTAGCTTTCGTCCCTGTAAGGTTTATAATGTTTTTGGCTGTAGGAAGTAGAAGTAAGAGTATAAATGTGGGCCACCTCTTTTCAAGAAACTATTTTCTTCATACATAAATTTGAAAAAGAATGCCAGGTTGGCCGTTTGGGGTCAGATAGAGGGGGGCAGCGAATAGCAATGAATAGATATGGAGGAAAATTTGTACTAAACAGCTCTTAATGGACCTCTATGATGCAATTATTGTCAGAAAATTTCCCACACTTTACAAAAAAGTGATTTATACCACAGTTTAACTGATTTACCCAGCGTGGAGGCAGTCAGTATCACAAATACTCAGTCCTGCTGGCTTCCTGGTGTCTATTGTCATTTAGCCAGATGAAGGGAGATAAGGGTCTTGAAGAAGCTAGCTGAGCCCCTTTAAAACATAAAAATATATTTTATTTTGTCACAAACATGCCTTGAACTGAAACAGATAATGTGCTATCAACCGATGCACCTTGTGGGTAAGAGACCGAGCAATGACGAGCTGTTCATGAACAAGCCTGTGCTACGAAACAGTTCTTTAATGTTAGCCACGGCAGTAAGCTCCCATTTGAGTGCCAGTTTCCTTTCCTCCATCTTTTGTTATTTAATCCACATTTAAAAAGCCAAACTGGCAGCAAAAGAATAGCCATTTCTGAGTCAACCAGCTCTACTGAGGTGAGCCAAATGACCTGGATCTCTTAAAGAGACAGATTTTCAGTCACACTGAAAGAGGCTAGAAAGGCCTCAGAGGAAACTTGGGTAAGACCAGATTTTAATGGGCTTTAACATAACTGAAGTAAGCCAGACCGGTTTCTCTGCGACTGAGTATTTCTCAGTAGCTTAAGGATTAAGAATGTTTATATTTTTACACTTTGAAAGCTTGACATAGTCAACTTGCCATAGTCAAACTTCAGCTCTTAAAACACAAGTTTGAGGATAAACAAATAAACAAATTTCAGTCCTTTAAACAGACTTTAAAGTGAAAGGAATGCTGATGAAGACTTCAGCTGACATAGGTTTGTTGGTTCAGCCTAAAACTGCACTAACCCATTTGTTTGTACAGCCAATATTCACAGCTGATACAGGCAGATTTTCATAGCCATAAAATCTGTTGTCAACACTGATAATTCAGCTAGTATCTGCTGATAACGATATCGTACTGATAATTTCGTGCGTCTTTAATATCCACATTTTTGGTTAAAGGTTGAGCTCTGACTTGTGTCAGCAGAGGCAAAACTGTTAAACTCACAGCCATCGACTGCTTGTCAATACAAAGTGCCACACTTCTGGTTTTCCAAATTCAAGATTAAATCAGAAACAAAATCTTTATTGTCATTGTACACAAGTACAACAAAATTGTGCGCAGTTCCGTTCAGTGCAAAAGAAATATCTAAACAAAAACAAGGTATTCTAATAAAAAATGTAATGTTGTGAAGTGTAATGAGTCACTGGACTAAAGGTTTGTTGATTAAAGGGCCAGTTGTCATTTTTAACGAGGGAAATTTATAGGGCAGAGAATTACATCTTTAACGGATGCGGTGCAGATAGCAAGCATGCAGTGCAACACCTGATGCCGGAATGTTGTTAGGTCTTGGTTCAGTTATGATATATCAGTTTTGTAACACTTGATGCTCGCATCATTTTGTAGGAATTGTTACTGTTGTTGAATAAAGTTTGTGTACTGTATGTTTTTGTGCTGTAGGAAGCATGATCGATCGCCTCACAGTGTTCTGCAGCAGTGCCCAGGAGCAACAGGAGTGGCTTGAGCACCTTCAGCCTTTTACCAAAGGAGGCAGCCCTGCAGGCACTATCTCAAAGGTGAGGACACATTTCACACAAACAGGTACAGTATGAAGTCAAACTGAGACCATGAGCAAACCTGCACTGTGCTAAAGTGTGAAAACATAATCCAAATTCTCACCTTGTGGTGAGGAGCTGTAGACTCATCTTTCTCTTACATGTCTGCATGTCCTGTTTACTTTAACTCTCCCATGAAGACCGTAGAGGGGAAATCACTGAGTATGGTCGGCCCCCCCTCTCACCTGTCCCACCTCGGCAGCCTCAGCGCTATCAGCCGTGGCCCGCTGGAACCGCCCAAGATCAGCAAGCCCTGGTCGCTCAGCTGCCTGCGCCCTGCACCCCCCCTCAAGCCCTCTGCTGCTCTGGGATACAAAGAGGTAGGAGGCTGTAGAGCTAGACAGCTAACCTACACATCGTGATGCTTTTAGTCAGAACTTGCCCCCCTTGTCTTTAAGCCCCCTCTGTCCTACTTTTTCATCTGTAATTAATTCATACCCTCAGAGTCCTATCTGACACCAAACTTTCCAAATATACTAATAACACAACTGAAGCGGGAATGCACATTTTAAAACTTCTGCTATGATTACCGGCATCTCTGTTTTCTGTTGCTACATTAGTGCCTCTGTAACTTATTCAAATCAACTTGATTTATAACCTTAATTAGATTGCTGAGCATTGTTGTGTTTTGAAAACTTATCATCCAAACATCAAAACCTTTTATGAATATCTTCTGAGGGATGTTGGGCATTTTTTAAAGTTTCTACTAAATTTTTAAGGCAGGCTAATTCTGTTCAGCAGTTGGAAGTCTCAGACTGATTTAACTCTTGGTTATGGCTTAGTAATAGTAAAGTCAAAGTAACATTTTACGACTTTTTTTACACATTTATTTTAAAGTCATACAAAGATGGAATTGTTTACTGATCTCTGGAAAGTTTGAGCATCATAAAAACTGCAACACACTTTCATGAGCTCTCGCAGACAGTTGGCTATTCTTTACTCTATTTATGCCATATTACCGTCCCCATCTTAATCCAGGGGTGTCAAACTCAATCACAGCGGGGGCCGGATTCTGGATCCAGGTCTAACCTGAGGGCCTAACAGGGTCACCTTTTTTACCCTAAACTGTCAACCTCATTTCACCAGTAATAGAATAAGGGTAAAAAAACTGATGATAAATGATTTTGAAATTTAAAGTTTAAAGGCTCATAATCTGAGAAAAGTAAGTTTATTAGTTCAGAAAGATCAAAACATGAAATTGAAAAGTAATGTTTTTAAAGGCAAATATATTACAAAGAAAGTCAAAATCAGGAGTTTTAATGGTCAAAATATGAAATAAAATTTGTAATCATGACATTAAAAGTCAAAATATAACTCAAGGATAAGTTCACATTTTTACACTTGAGGAAATCTGCAGACCTCATACTAATGGGCCAGGTATAACAGAAATATGAGATCATCTTGCGGGCCGGATTTTACTGTTCCACGGGCCAGATTTGGCACCAAGGCCTTGAGTTTGACACCCCTCTCTTAATGCAATGAGGCCAGTTTGCTTAGAAAGGGACATTTTTTCCCCAGATAACTACATAATGACTCTGCATGTTTGCACCGGTGTGCATTTGCGGTGATAGGCCAACAACACAATATGGGCAGCATTAAAGCTTTGCCTTTTGACTTATTTACAAGGTTTTAGTGCATACACTTTTTGGGGAGCTCTAATAAAGCATCATGTGGCCCACCTTCTGTGCAGTGCTGGCTGGGTGGAGCCCATATTCAATTATGTTTACGCAGCACTGGTGACTACAGCTGACAAAACAGCAACGTGTGACACATCTCCTGTATTATTTTGCTTAAAGAGAGCTGAATTGATCGTGGAGCAGGTTTATCATTTCATCCAAACACCTTGTGGGCTTGGTTAGCCATATTCCAGCTGTTTTCCAGCTCTGTCATGCACTCTTACAAACTTGTAGGAAATGGAATGCATTTGTCTCTGATGTGACGTCATTCCTAGCTCCAACATCCAACTTCCGAGGTAAATGAAGTCCCTGAATGTGCAACATTTTGGGATTTTATTGAAAATCTGTACATACTTACGATTTTTTCATGGCATCAGTTTTAAACCAGTACACCCAAGAAGTCTCCTGAGAGGTATCAAGAACAATTGGAGCAATAGTGTGGCATGCAAATTGAGACGGACACAGACACACCATCATTTATAGTAGTAAGATTTGGCATGATTTGGAAAAGCACAAACCTCTCTGTAGAAGGCCTCACAGCTGACAGTGCATATCAGAGCAAAAACCAAGCCATGAGGTCAAAGCAGCTGCCTGCAGAGCTCAGAGACAGGATTGTTGCAAGGCACAGATCTGAGAAGGACTATCAAAAATCTGCTGCACTGAAGGCCTCCATAATTCTCAATTGGAGGAAGTTTGGCACAACCCGGACTCTTCCAAGAGCTGCTCGCCTGGCCAAACTGAACAATTGGAGGAGACGGGCCTTGGCAAGAGAGGTGACCTGAGGATCACTCTGACTGAGCTCCAGAGATCGTGTGTGGAGATGGGACAAAGTTCCAGAAGGACAACCATCCAGCCCTCCATCGATCTGGGCTTTATGGCAGAGTGGCCAGACGGAAGCATCTCAGTGCAAAACACATGAGAGCCGGTTTAGAGTTTACAAAAAACTCCACATTAAAGCCAAGCCAAGTCAAGCAAATTTACCCATTAAACTTACTTCCCACAGCTATGGTTAAACTCCATTGTAAAACAAACAGAAGTTGGTTTGCAGAATGTGGCTAAAGTTAGCAGTGTTAGCATCGCCAGCCCTCGATCCTCTGTGCAGGTTAACGCCCACATTCCTGAGCTGAATATCATAACTCTGGACAACTGTATCCCCCATTTTTATAACAAACTAGCGCCAAACTGTGCTGTTCACTCAAAAAGCAGTTAGTGCTTTAAGGTAGTGGTTGTTTATATCAGAGGAAAAAGCATTGTTGCATTGAGGCAGTAGTCATTAAGAATAACTATAGTGGCTACTAGGGAGGGGATGGCCATGTTACAGTTCAGGCAGAGAGTTTTAAGGGGATTGTGGCTCTGTAATGATTTAAAAAAAGAGCTAATGATAAGTTAAACCAACTCATAATTCTGGTGCCAGCTACAAAAGGATGCAACTTTAACCAGTTGGCTAGCTGATCTGGCTCTAATCCTGTCAAATTCTTTGACTAATTTAGGCCATATTCACCTCACAGGTGTGGGTAGAAATCTTATATCAAGATGTTAAAAGCAAAACACAAGGCCTGCTTAATAATACGTAAAAAAAATTCCATTGAGGCAGACAGAACTCATTTGTACATTCAACAACTCATCAAGCACAGTAATGCAGGCCTTATTTTTTGCCTTTTATATCTTAAAAAAGGACGTTTATCTGAACACAACAGGTGAATGTGGCTTAAAGTAATTGTTATATTTTGGCAAGAAACAAGACAAATGCTTGACTAGAGTTGAGTTTTTGAGTATTTATATCAATACTGCAACGGCCATCGATCAGAGTCCCAGTCTTTGATTCTACGTTGAATTTCAGAGGTTGTAGAGGCAGAACGTGTAAATAAACAGCTTGGGTTTCAAATACACAGAGCGCTGTTCTCCCCTGCTGGCTCAGCTACCTTACAGTGATTCTTTTCCACCCTGTAACCCATGTTCTGTTACCTGTGATGCGTTGGCAGAGGTAGAATGACTTGGTCCCACCATTACACCCCTGTGACAGTCATATCGGAGTTAAGACGTAACGGAGGCAGAAAAATCACTCCATGATTTGGCAATACGAAAAGGACAGTTGCGTAGGTTCCGGTAAAAGCATCATGGCCACTGTATCTGACTGGCAGTAGAAAACACTGAGTTTACAGTTAGAGTGATGAGCAGGATGACAGTCACCTGGTTTTGCTATGTGGGTGGTATATGCTTTCACACCATCATCACTTTAAGACTTTCAGTTATGACCACCAGTCTAGGGATGTGTTGAACATAACCTGTTTTGACTTACACAATCACACCCTTGTCCTCTGTGTGCCTTGAAAATTTCCTTAGCCTGCAGAGGCTGCATGCACACTCTTCTGAATGCTTCTTTCTGTCTGATAATATATCTGTCTGTTTTAACATTTAACATACAAAGTATAGATGTAAAATGTTCACCGTTAACTCTCTATCACATTCTTCTTCACGTCACATTTTTCATGCACATTTCCCCTTTTCTCTCTTTCTCTGTCCTGCTGTCTGTAGAGGATGTCTTATATCATGAAGGTAAGGTTTCTGTGTGTGTGAAAGGATGTAGGCTGGGGGTTGGCGGGGAGGGGGACTGGGTTGCTTCTGTATGTGTGCGTGTTTACCCCAGTGTTCAGCTAGCATGTCAGTGCTATATTTGCTTTACTCCTCCCTCGTCTTATGCCGGGTTTCCTGTTCTCTGTGGCCCCCTGTGTTTTGCTCCTTTTTTTCTCACTATGCTAGGGTATGGTGTCAGTTATCTGATCAAACAACTTTCTTATGTAACCAACTTTCTACTAGAGGTGATGTCTTTGGAAACCTAGACAAAGTTCAAAGTGCAGTCAGGTTTTCTATAGGTGTGCTCAGAATAGTTCTGCGAGTGTGGCTTACTCTTTTAGAGGTTGTTCCATGACACTGGGAATCCTGGTAGAAACGGTTTTCCATTTTGAATTCAACAACTATTACATTGTTTAGGATCTAAAAAAATTTTTTTTTTTTTTTTGTCACACTGATGGGAGACCCAGGACTCAAAGCTAAAACGAACCAATGAGAGTGATCCCAAATCACAGTTAAAGTGGCATCCAGACAAAATTCATTAAAGATAAGGATGCACATATTGTCTTGAAGTTACTGTTGTAGGCAGAAGTTAGAAGTATTTAAAAGTTGATTATAGGTGTTGCAGAAATTAAGATTTCTTCAAATATTTACAACCAGTATATCTGCTGTTAATACTAGCTTATTTTTGCAGAGGCTAGTAAGATGTACTTAGCTGTTACACACCTGGACAAAGATGTTGGTACCCTTCCGTTAAAGAAAGAAAAACCCACAATGGCCACTCACAAAATTATATAAAAAATTACTGAAAAATAAAAACATGAAAATCAGACATTGCTTTTGAATGGTGGTTCATCATTTAAAAAAACAAATCAATTAAACTGGACTGGACAAAATTGATGGTACCCCTAGAGAGGATGTAAAATAATGTGACCGTAGGGACATGTTAAACTAAGGTGTATCCTGTAATTATTATCACAAGTGTCTTCAAACTCGTAATCAGTCAGTCTGCCTATTCAAAGGGTGAAAGTAGTCACTGTGCTGTTTGGTATCATGGTGTGTACCACAGTGAACATGGACCACAGAAAGCTCAGGAGGCAGTTGTCCCAGGAGATTAGAAAGAAAATGATCAATAAAGGTAAAGGCTATAAGACCATCTCCAAGCAACATGATGTTCCTGTGACTTAGTTGACCATATTTTTGAGAAGTTTAAGGTCCACAAGACTGCAAGAGAAAGATTAATGACAAATTTAAGAGATGGATAATACAAATGAAGACTTAACTTTTGTAAGCAATCATAACAAAGCAAGACTTCCCAAAGTGTAGGCAGAGTTAATTTACAATTTAAAAAAATCCTAAAATTAAAAGAAATAAAATCATATTTTGAACAATCATAAAATAGTTGAGTACAGGTTATTTTCTGACTCAGAAGTTTTAAAACACAGGCAGGAGTTTTAACCCATCTCACTTATCATTTATTGTGTCTGATGTACATACCTGGTGTCATGGTTGAACTGGTGTTGGATTAACTGGTGACACCATTGAATGTTCTACTATGCCTCACAATTTTAAGACTTCATAAGTGTCTTTTGAGACATTAATGCTATTTGAAAAGAGTTTGGTCTCAAAGTACATTTACAGAAATAAATATTAGAAAGGAAGATCTAAGTAAACACCTTCCACACAGTGTTAATGTATCTGCAAGCAAAACATTTGCATTGAAATTTCCTGGTTATGAAACAAAAATATGATCAATGAAAGGTGAATGTTTGAGCCTTATGTTATGGTTGTACAGGGGTTTTGGTGGAACCCAGAAGATTTTCAGTTTCCAGATTGGGACAGAGCTTACTGAAGTTTAGGAAAGGCTGCCTTAAAGATTAAAGTTTAATTCAAGGACTGAAATTTAAGGTCTGAACAAAACCTGTATATTGGTATCAATATCAGTATTGGATAAAATGAATTTATAAGTGTTTGTAGATCAAATAACAGCAAAAAGCCAATATCATGCATCCTTAATTAAATGTAACAATTAAAATAAATTTAAACAAAGATCCTTTATTTATTAATTTTCTTTTATTTTAATCTGTTTAACCAGGAATAACCTTATTGAGATAAAGAATCCTATTACAAGAGTGCAGGATTCAGGATATGTAGTTATAAGATACGAGTGCAAGATATGAAGAGAGTTAAGAATATGAAACATAAAAACTCTACAAACACAGATCAACAGACTTCTAAGTCACAGAATATACAGTCATCTGTGAAGACATCCACCGCCTGATGCATCTTAGGGTGTTTTTACAGTTCTAGTTTGACTGATCTGGTCCAAATCAAAGACAGATTTGTTCCATTGTTGCATTTGACGTCAAAATAATCATAGCTAGATGGGTTTTTTTAATTGTTTAGCCCTAATTTAATTTATCTAAGGTTGAGTTGGTTTTAATATACAGTAATTTATTACTTTTGTTTGTTGAAAAATATATATGATGAGGAACTGAAAGAAATACATATTAAGTCACAATTACAACGTTGTGATATAAAAATCACAATTGGGTTGTTTTCCTTAATTGCTCACCCCTAGTGCACATAAATATACTTTTTTACTGTATGTTTTGTGTAAATTTATTCTTATTTTTTTCTCCTTTTTTTTTACATTTATTTTGGAGCAACAAGAACAGTGGAGAGTTGGAAACATTTGCTTTTTGCCAACTCAGTCAATAAACTGATCAGTTTTCATTTGTATGGTGCAAGTTCATATAAGAATCTTCTGCAGACACTGAACAAAAAGATCCAGGCTACAGTGTACCCTTGGATTTTATTTACAAAAACCCAACATAAATCCAGCATGAGCACGGCACCATGCAACATTTAACAAAGTGACATTAGTGAGGAAAAACCTCCTCTATAACCAGACTCATCTGCTGCAGCTGTGTTGCATTTTAACGGTGGTACAGAGTGCTTTTGTAGTCATTGCCAAACTCTCAAAGTGCTTCCCACGGCAAACAAGAACCATAACTGTTGAGTCCTGTGTTAATGAAAAATCCAAAAAGTTCAGTGTCTGCTGGATGTATCGGCTGTTTTTTGTTCGCTATTGCAGCCTAAAGGCTTTTTTCTGTTGTGTTCCTCAGCTCTCGTGTAGCTTAGGACATAACTACTCCATATGTAAAGGTTCAGAGTGTAAGATCTGGTGACACATGAGCAGATCTGTTGGCAGTCATGGAATATAAAAAGCATAAAGTGTGTTTTATTGCCAGGGGAAAATAGTGGCATTTCAATGCCTTCAAATATGTTCCTCATGTCTACACAGAGCACAGACTGTTCATGGAATTCACCGTGTTGCACCGATATGTTAATGCAGTTTCCAAGACTGGAACATCAGACACCTTCTCTAAAAGTAACCTTTGCTTTTACTTAAGTTTCATGGCAACCATAGATTCCCCTTCTTCCTTAGAAAGAATGGGGAAACCTGTTTTGGTTTTGCTGAAAAGAAATCCTACGCACTGCTTCTTAAAAGTGACAAAAACACACCGGAGGTAATACACCCCGTGTTTTTCTAGTGACAAGATTCAGTCACTTATTCCTGATCATTCAGAGGGATTTTTAGGATGCTGCGTGAGTTTGTTTTATGTTCACTCTAAGATTCTCCATTCCAATCCAGGTTAAAGGTCACATGATACCATGTTAAACACTGTAAGAGTGGTGTTAATAAGTCACAAGTTTCACTTCCCATCTGCAGAGGTATAAATACATTAGCATTACTAAGCTGTTATTTTTGGTGCATTTATTATTCATCACACCTCAGTTTTTATTATGAGATGAAACAGTCATTGTACCTCCTTCCTGGAGCAAAACTCAACTCCTCAGCAAAAACAGGAAATCTTTCATCCAGAAAACCACATCTTTGTGGTTTGATAGGCTGTATAAAGAAATAAGTAAGAACATCTGCTGAACTGTGACACAGGTAAAGCCTGAATACTCAGGCTTTCTCCTTTCTGGAAGAAAGCATAAATAATTCTGTTTGGTCATCTTTAGGCTGTTTCATGTCAGGACTCTCAACATGCCTGCTGCCTTGTTTGTTGATGCAGTTTTGTTCATCCTTGTCTGTTCAGAGGGATGCGTCTCCTTGTAAGCTTGCATTCTGTTTGGTTTGGAGCCTCTGCTTACAGGTGTTAGTGTGTGACAGCGTGAGTGTGTGGAGAGAATTAACTTTTGCTGTTACACTCCTCCAGGACTCCAGCAAAAGCCCTCGGCCCATGAAGAAGTTCTTGCCTGGCAACAGGAAGAAAGAGCGGAAACCCTCCGATGATGATGTACAGACCAGGAAAAGTAAGGATTTTATTAGAGGCGCACTAATTGACCGGCTGGTGACCAGAATATTGATGGTGAAATGTTACCGGTTGGTCCTTTTAAATGTCTTTTCAAAGACAGGACCCTCTCACATCTAAAAACAATTTGTCAACAAGTCTCTGAGTTTTTAGTCTCAAGCTAAGATTTTGAAAAGACTGTGGTTCACTAACTACAAGACTAGAATACGATTCCTTTTGGGATTATTTCTCATCATGCATCTGGTGGAAAAGTTCAACAGTCCAGCATTAAAATTTCAGTCAGGTTTTAATCTCCTTTACGAAAACTAAGCTTACTTTCATCACATTTATGTCATTGCAGACCTTTTTTTGCTCGTCTTAATCTCGTCTTCCCCATGTACAAAGCTGGTTGACGAAGTTTAAGTCAATGATTTGAAGTCAACACAAGATTTCTTGCCCTACTGAAGGGATAAAAACTCAGCAAAGAAGTCCCTAAATCCAGTTAAGTCATCACTCTTTGCTTCCACAAGTCAATTGTGACGATCGATGGGCAGCAGGAAGCCAGCACTTCAAGTGGAAACCCTCCTTGTTCAGTTAGTTGTGCGACACCCAGATCCTCCCCCCACCCACTTTGCCAACATAAAGATATTCTTTACCTTGCCTACCCTACCACATGACATCACACCCCAGACAGCTGATGCTACCTTCCCTAGCATGACTCATAATTAACAACAACAACAAAAAGGCAACTATTCCTGGTACAGACATTGCACATGAAACTGCTAAAAGTACACAAGAGAACATGAGGAGAGAGAGAGCTTAGGGTGAGTCGGGGAGGCAGAGCAAGGGTGAGGCTAACACTCACCGCTGTTTGACTTGGCTAACATTCTCCCTCCCCACACTACCTACTGTACTAGACTCATCATCACAACTTCAAGAGGGCAAGTGTTCCTATCACTGACATTACTCATGAAATTGCAAAAAGTATACAAGACAACATGAGCCGAGAGAGCTTGGCAAGAAGGTGGGGGAGGTAGCGCAAAGGTGAAGTGCCATAATTGTGGCTAGCACTTGCCTCCAGCTGTCGTGACTTGAGGTTCTACCTCCCTCTACTCCCTCACTTTCATGAGAGAAAAGGAAAGAACAGAGGAGTTGAGGGGTGACGCTGATGTGTTGAAAGGGATTTCCACACATCAAGATGTCAAGTTTTCAGCCATTATGAATATTTGCTATGGGAAATGTATTAAAAAGGCGGTTTATTCAGTGTGCTTGTCTGACATCTACCCTATAGTGACTGTTTATAAGTTGCAGTAGCAAGATAAAAACTAAATTAAACTAACAAACCAGCAGTAGAAAAATAGTTAAAGCTAAACTGAAATTGAACTCAGAAGGTGAAAACAAAATAAAAATAAAACAAATGAAAAATCCCAAACTCTTATAACCTTAGTTCACATGAATGTCAGAGGTAGTCTTTTTGACAATTTGAGATGGTCTGTGTTAATTTTGGAAGCTATTTTAAATCCAGTCTTTGTATTTAGATTAAAAATAATTTCAGTTTTAGCACAATTTCAGTCATGTTGAACCTTTTTCGTTTTCATCTAGTTTTGGTTTAAAAACACTTTAAACATTTTACTTCAGTTTTAGTTAATAAAAGTAATTTTATTCTAGTCTTTACACTCAGTCAATGCATTTTCTCTAAACAAACTGGTTGGCAATATTGTAAAATGATATAAATGTCAAAAAGTAATATTAATGCACTCTTTATACTTTAATTACGCTAAAATGCACTGATAAAAATACTGACATATCCCATATGCACAGTGGAGGATTATCATGGATTTTGAATGTCCAGTATTCCAGTACTAAGATTTTAATCTTTTTTTACCCTCCTTGTCAAAAACTTAATATCAGGTTTCCTGCAGATCCTTGAAAAGTCTTGAATATTCTTAAATTGCACATCTGAAAATTAAGGCCATAAAAAGTCTTTAAAATGTCTGATATTTACCAGAGAGAGGTCTTAAGTTTTAGAATATTTCTACCCTTTAGCCCTTCCCCTTTCTCTACCCTTCCCCTTGCCCCTGGAAGCAGTGGGAAGAGGTAGAGGTGAAAACCTTCCCCTAAGAAACAAGACGCCACTTGATTGTTGTTCATCATAACACATTGACAATAAATAGCAGGTCATCAGAGGTGAATATAAAGCTTCAATCATCTTGTTCATACTATGGATCTCTGTGTTGATCTTTTCCATTTATTTATACAGTTAATAGCCCTGTTTACACATGTACATACCGAAAATACAATGAACTCCCATCCCTAGTAGCTAAAGAGTGAGTATGTGAGAAAACACAGCTGTTATATTTTCTATAATCAATGCCAAAAATATTTACATTTATGCACCTCCTTTGTAGTCTGTTGTGCCATTTCGCAAGTGAACGCAGTGCATGGAGAGAAAGTCATCATGCCCCCTCATTTCAAGTGTGGCCCTGAAAAATCAGTGTTTTAAGGGTTATGTAGTTCTTGGCACTTAGCCCTAGCCCCCAATTCAAAAGAGAACTGGGATACCCTTTCATCTGACGTGAACGCACAAAACCAAGGGGAAGGGCTAAGATAAGGGCTAAGGAGTAGAAATGGGATCGACCCTAAGACATGCCCTTATCCAGTCTTTGTTTTCTAGCCAACTATATGTTGTTTTTTTTAATCATCTGCCTCCAAAAACTCTTGCATAAATATTCTCCATAACTCAGGGATTTCAGTGTTGGATGTTCTAAATTTCCTCTCTGATTTTATCTGACTTACTGTGATTTAATAAACTCAGTACTGGTGTGAAACACTAGTCCAGTTCTCCAACATCTGGGCTACCAGGTTGCCCACTTAAAAGTTGCTGCAGCCCACTTTCATTATAGCAGGACTTCCCTGACGAAAAGCGATAATCTGCTTTTTAATAATAATATATACTATACTGACTTTCATTATTTTTTTAATTGTTAATAATCTTATTATTAGTAGTATTAGTATTAGTATTATAATTAGTATTATTAAACAGTTTAGAATCAGCTCAGCACACCTGCAAAAATGTGTTATAAATATCACTATACTATATATTGATAGAAAGAGGAATTTAATATGCCGGAAATCATCAAGTATGTATGTTCATGACCGAAAAATGTATTTTGCCCTAAACTGTTTGACATTTCACAGTTCATTAATTAAATCAGAAGATTCAGCAAATCTCATGTCTTTTATTTTTGGCTGTTTGTCACACCAACATTTCTTGCACCAACACCAAAATGTCTTAAAAGACCCCAGTTTTATTTTTAAAGCATCTAAGAAACCCTGTAATATTCCCTAGAGTTTTTATTGTTCAGTAGTTTTTAAACTACTCTTAGTCTAGTGTTTCTAATGCAATAAAGGTGGTTGACAGGTATTTTTAGTCATAGCTCCAGTCAACAAAATGAACATTGGTTCGGACATTACATTTTTCCAGTGAAGATGAGCTCATGTCTCTGGGCTGTAACCACACAATGACACTGAATAAACATGAGACTTAGCAGTCCGGGAGTTTGGTGTGGACACCTCACCTTTAGACAGAATTCACACCTCGCTGGTGCAACAGCCCCTTACCTTTTACACACCTAGTAAAAATAGCAACAGAGGGTGTTTCATTTGTTTATAGTGATTATGTCCAACCCAGAGATAGAAGTATGACACCATCCTCTGAATAACACCCTGTAGCGTCTGTTTGTCGTGTTGATAATCTCTGTTTTTGCCAGGTACGGTGGCCCTGGAGGAGGACGCTCAGATACTGAGAGTGATAGAGGCATATTGCACAGGAGCCAGCCTGCACCAGAGCACCACAGGTCAGTCTGAGGAAGAATAACATAGAAATTGTTTCTCTGATATCTTCTAAGATCTTTAAATACTGATAGGACCATGAATCACCTGTTAATTTGTGTTTGTATGCGACAGTGCGGAAAGAGTGCGTCCCTCAGGTGCTTCTGCCAGAGGAGGAGAAGATCATTGTGGAGGAGATGAAGAGTAACGGGCAGACTGTTATTGAGGAAAAGTATGTGTAATATTACTCTGTAAGAAAAGCTTTCATTTGGTTTTATTTAGGCCTGAGTTTCCTGTGATTAAATTCAGAGATGTGATATTGATCCTTCTCAGACCATTATCTTCACACAGTGTGACCTTGAGTTAGCCAGTGTAACATTTACTGTGTTGGCATTGGTTGCTTTTCCCTTTTATTTTATGCCATGTTAAAAAACATCTATTTGGTGTTGTATAGCCAATTTTGCTGTATTTTATGTCTTTTAGAAGCCTGGTTGATGCTGTTTATGCTTTAAAGGATGAAGTTCATGAACTGAAGAAGGTGAGTGTACAATGTGAATTATTTATCTTGCGGTTTTTTATGTTGACTATTTTTATATCAGTGTTTCTGCGTATATATTGATAGTGTGGCTGCACTTGTTTGCATTTTTTTTGGGGTTGATAAATGTGGTTGCATGTTCACAGAGCTCCACTGAGCTTGTTTTTGGTAACCCTGTGAACAAGTGATGTGCCTGATTTATTTGCTGATCTTTGTTTAATGAGCAGTGAATGTTATTGTGCTTTCTTTCAGTGTTCAATGGTGATACTAATTTAAAAAATTACAAGGATAAGAAGCTTTGATATGAGATATTTTTGTTTTATTTTATCAAGACATATTTTTACATTAAGATAAAAAATAATGTGGCTAATGAATGCAATGATTGCAAGCAGACACCTGCCAGACTTGACTACCCTCTGCAGAGCCTTCCTGTATGCAACAGAGCAGTTTCCACGCTATGTAGTGATGCATGATGCAAGGCTGCCCTCCACCATGCATCTGTAAAATGATGTTAGAGCTGGGGTTCCCAGGCCAGCTCTTTTAAGCTTCCTCAGGAAATACAACCATTGGCGGGTCTTTCTAAAATCCACACTCAGTTCCTTTGTCTTCTTGACGTTGATGCGGAGGTTGTTATCTTTTTACTAGTAGTTCCACTTCAAGCCCGTGTACTTACTCATCGTTTTGGGAGATAAGTCCCACCAATGCTGTAACATCTGGGTGAGTAACTGAGCAGCAGGGTAGCAGATTATATAACAGGGGGTGAGGACACATCCTTGTGAGGAGCCATCCTAGGCCAAGTTTTGTCCACAGGGAGGTCACCCACCAGGGGCTTGTGGTAACCCTATTACCCACCTAGAGGATACCCTTCGATTTTAATTGTTTCATTGACAAAAATCCAAACAAAGCAGACCTACGTGTGATTTTCTTACCAACATCCCTCAGTATAAACTATTTAATAGGGGGTTTATCTTAATTTTAGTTTGTTTGTGTAAATCCAATTACAACAACCACTGAGCGGACAGTCGCCCCATAGAGATCCTTGGCACCACTGTGAGGGGGTCCAAGACCCCCAAGCTTGGTGATTCCCAACCTTTTTTCCTTTGAACCCCCCTTACTTATATCTAAGAAAACTCGAGCCCCCAGACAAGAAAAAATAGTGATACTTGGCCAACATTAAGATACATCTTAATTATTATTTTATGTGTAAGTCCAGACAAAGTCACCCTAAACACAATTTCTCTACCCAACAACCGTTGTATGAATTATTTATTAGTGTAATACTTAGATTTCTGTTAATATGTTCAAACCTAATTTTAACAACTTCAGGGCAAACAGAGTCTTGTCCCCTCCCTAAGATCTCTGGCACCCCCCTAAGGGAGTCCCAGACCCCCAAGCTGAGAACCATTGCCCTAGGCCATGCTTAATAGCCACATTCACCAACTACTACAAAGGTGTGGACTTTGCTATTTTTCAACAGATAATTTTCTCAGTAAATGCAAGGACATCCAGAGCAGGACTGGGGTTGTGTCAGTCCTCCTTCCTGCTTGATGGTGCCCTCAGACAACTTACTCGCCACACCTTTGCCTTACTGCAGCTGCAACTTTTGGTCCAAGCTTCCCTTAAACTTGCACAGTTCTGTATCATTTTAAATCAACAAAATGAAGATATTTGTATAAAAGTATTGATTTCTAAAGTAGCTAACCATGTGATCAGCAGGATAGCAAGGAGGTTATAGCAAAGGAGCATCTTCAGGGTGAGATTATGCCCTATTTTTTGTATATTGCTCACTTCTTAAACCTGTCATTTATTTTATCAGCCCATAATAATGGCCAGCTGATCCGTCTCAGACTACCTGTCTTAGGCTGTTGTCACCTGTGTGTTTCACAGGAAAACAAGTGGATGAAGCAGTTTCTGGAGGAGGAGCAGAAGTCTCGCAAAGAGCTGGAGAGAGTGGTCCGAAAACTGGCCAAGCAGAAGAACGACTGCGCTTGGGAAGACGGCGGCCACTGAACACATCCATTCAATCACCCTCATCCTGATGTGGCAGTGCGTGTGTGAGTGCATGGGTAAATTTTATGTAAGCATGCTTGGAGAGGAACAGAGGGGTTTAAGTTTGCGTGAGTGTCGAGTTCATGTTTTCATATTTCAACATCAGCACACGGCAGAGTTGGATTCGCTAGCTGGGCGAACCCGCTCCAGGTTTTTTCTTCGCTGCGAACGCTGGAACATGATGTGACACTGATGAAATCAAATCTGTCTTCCTGACATAGCCTCTCACTTTGAGACTCCAATCATGCCTCTTCACGAAGCAGCTAAAGCTAAACTCAGACTGATCAAGTGGGACATTTCATACATACTGCCTCCTGGCTGCTGCACTGTGAACACTCCTCAGCTGATGGAGCGATTTTAGGACGAGGACAGATGGAGTTCTCCGCTGCTTCTTTGCTTCAGATGGAGAAAGAAAAGGAGAAAGAAGCCATTGTTTTCTCTTGCATGCACTTCTGTTGCTAGGAGGACTGATTTTATTCCCTTGACTCATTTTTTGGTCGATGACATTTTATACTTGTCACAGCGGGGAGAGAATTCTTTGAGCTTTCATGAGCATGTGTGACTAGCTTTTGACAGCATTCAAGACATTCATATTAAAATTTTCAAGGATATTTTGTAGGCAAGTTGAATCAGGTTAGCTCATCATGCAACATTCAATCATAAAAACAAGCCTTTACGGTTTATTTAAAACTGCATGAATGTACAGTGTTCCTACAGGACAAATTCTGCATCAGAAATGTGATAATCAAGATATTCAGATATATAGTCCAAAGCTTTCAGGGATGAAGCTTCATTATAGAATAGAAAAGGCTTAATTATATCATTTATTATAGAGGCAATGACATGACAAAGATGTCACCCTTACTTTCTTACTAAAATGTACTCGTATGACAGTTTAACATATTAAAAACATAGCCTTGCATTATTTTAAATTTTAAGATATTCTTTATTTATTATACACCCAAACATTAATGTGGTGTTAGCCTTTCTAGATATAGTTTTGCTGCCTTTAAATGTTATTTTATAATGTGTAAAGGCAAAAATTCTGACTGTTTTGACCAAGGGAAAAAAGTCTTTTTTTTCTTCTTCACAGAATAGGAAAAAATTCTGCAATGTTTTTGCTTTTTTGCAGCCTACCAACAGGTTTAGATATAGTCAGACCAGGGAAACAAAAAGAGATTTATTCGAGGATGTAAAGTGGAGCTCAGCTGTTTTAAGTGCCTCCCAAAAGGGTCAATAAACTTTTAAGAGAGTTAAAGACTACACAGGGACTAAATGGATGATTCATTCTGAAAGTGTCACAGTTGGTTTGTGTTAGTATCTCAACAGGTTCAATCCGTCTGGGTCTGAATAATATGCAGGGCTTTGCTTACTTAATTAGATGCACGGAGAACCCACAACGGTACATTTCCTCCTCTTGAGGTTATTTTTGTGTGCACTGTCGACACTGTTGTGTACTTTTGCTGCGCTGTAGAGCAGCAGTGGATGTTATTGAAATGCAATAAGTGACTGCTTTACTGGCTGGGTTTGACTCAGCATTAAAGGCCAGGTTTAGAGACTTTGCAATAATAATAATTGTGAGTGAGTTAACCCAATTTATTAACCAAAAAGGGCCAGACTGTGTGGTTCTACCACCCCATCGTTTGGCCGTGTATTTTTTCCTTTCCATTTGCCTTTATCTAAATATGTCTTCTGGTATCGACAATTGTCTAAAAATCCTGTCCAGGGCCAAGTTACCTTTAAAAATGTATCTGTGGAGGTGCACATCTGTACAGCGCAGGGTACGAGGCAGCACAGGTACACCTCCGACATCTTGTTTAAGGGAACTCCAGCAAGAAAGAGCTGCTCATGAAGCTGCTAGAGCCGATTTATGATCACTGTTCCTATTTCTGTACAGATGTGCACCTCCTCTACATATGTCTCATTATGAGTTGTCTATGGAGATTTAAATAAGTCATGTATTGGTATTTTAAATTGTCATTAAGTATCACAAACTTTAGATCAGTGGTTTTCAACTGGCCCCGAGTCATTTTCTTTTTTAAGGTTATTTTGGGCAGTTTAATTTAATTTTATTTTATTTTATTTTATTTTATTTTATTTTATTTTTTTAGATCTTCTCTGGGTATTTCACCTTTATTTGATAGGAAAGAGAGTGGGGCAAGATGTGCACCAAACATGCGCCAAGATCAGAAACCAGTCAGTACATTTAGGACCACAGCCTCTGTCAACAGGTGCCCGCTCCATCCACCAAGCTGCACAGGCGTCCAAAAAATGGAGAGGCATCTGGCTGCGAACCTCGACGGTGAGGCATTTTTTGGCTCATCTGTTGCAGACCTCTATAATTTGGCCACATCAACTGTATATAGGTAGTGATGTAGTAACCCTTGTTGAGTTTTTCCTTAGTTTGTGGTGTGTTTTTTTTTTTAAACTTCATTTCCCTCCCTCTAATCCTTACTCTAAGCACCTGAAACCTATGGTGCCTAACCCTAACCCTTACCCTAAGGTTAGGAAAAGGGCTAGAGGGAGGGGTTATAAAATTTAAAAAACCCACCAATAACCCTGGTGTGTTATTTTTCAATTTTATCCCCCTCCCTCTAACCTTACCCTAACCTTCTTTGGGTTGTCCTTAGTTTGTGGTGTGTTACTTTTAATTTTATCACCCTCCCTCTAATCCTTACCCTAACCTTAGGTGGTTAGGGTTAGGCACCCTTGGGTTCAGGTGCCTAACCCTAACCATCTTTAAGCTTCCCTTAGTTTGTGTTTTAAATTAAAATTCATCCTCTCAGTAAATTTTCGATTTTTATTCATAAATTTCTGCTGTTTCAAAAAATAGCCACTTACCATAACCTCTGACAGCAAGCTGAAAATATACATCATTCTGGTTATGGCTTGGGTAATGCGCATTACTTCCCACTCCTCGGTCACAGTTGCCCCATTGTAGAGGTCTGCGACGGATGAGTCCAAAATGCCCTACCATAAAAATCTGCAACCAGATCCTCTTGCACACCATAGGGTGCCTAATCCTAACCCCCCTAAGGTTAGGGTAAGGTGGGGGTAATGGGATTAAAGTTGAAAGTAACAAACAACAAAATACAAAAGGAACCCAACAAGGGTTAGTACATCACTTCCTGCCCCATGGTCGAGGTTGCCCCTGTAGAGGTCTGCAGCAGGTGAGCCCAAAACACCTCACCATAGAAGTCTGCAGCCAGATGCCTCTTAAATTTCATGGTAACTAACCCTAATCCTTTTTTTGACTTTCCTTAGGTTGTGGTGTTTTAAATTAAGATTTATCTCCCTCAGTGAATTTTTTATTTTTATTCATAAATTTCTACTGTTTTAAAAAACAGCCACTAATCGTAACTTCTGACAGCAGGTGGAAAATATACATGATTCTGGTTATGACTTGGGTTATGCAAATCACTTCCTACTCCACAGTCATGTGGCCAAATTGTAGAGGTCTACAACAGATGAGTCCAAAACTCCCCACCATAAAGGTCTGCAGCATATCCTTCAAAATAAAAGCGCGAGATATTCTTTCTGCCTCATTCATTTCCAGGCACACTTTATTTTTCCCTTCGCCCACTGAAAACGGCTCTGCGACCCACTTTCGGGTCCTGGCTCACCAGTTGAGAACCAAGATTCTAGTTTTAAATTCCCAGCAGCCTCAGTGAGCACTTACAGGTGGAGGTGGACTGAGCACTGCTTAGTTTATCTGAAATGACGTCTCCAGACCACTGTGTGCGTGTGTTTTATTGAAAGGTTGTTCTATGCAATTATTGTTGCAAGTATTGTAATGCTTTTTTTTCTAGACACTCTGTACTTTGTGTTTGGTATGTTCATTCTTTTATTAAAGATTTAATATAAGGAGCTTTGGCATTGATTTGAGTGAGAGATGGCGAGAGTGGAAACTTATTTTATTTCATATTGGAAAAAATGTAAAGTAAAGCAGGCATTTCCACGCAGCATTCGGCACGTTTGGTGCAGTTTTGGTGGTACGACAGCCTTCACAGGGTGGAAGGATTGACTCGAGAACATCCTGTGAGCGTGCATTGCCTCTGCAGCTCATCACTCCTCCAAAGAGATTCACACTTTCCGTGTTGTCAGAGGTGGTAGCTTTAAACCTGCACTATGCTGCATTTTTGATCAAAGTTTAAAGCATTACTCACCACTACTGTTATAGTATTACTAACCAGACAAGTAAAATCTGTTTTAGTTTACAGGGAATCTAATCACTAAAGAGAAAGTAGACAGGAGACTTGCAGGTAATTTTTTTAGCCTAACTGGAAAAATGTTTTCATTATATTTCACCATTTTCATAATCTTTCTTAATGAAGTCTTCCCATAAGCAGCCATGAGTTTAGCTTTAAATATATACATGAATGAATAAAGCAGCCTTAGGTTTCTTTTTCATAATAATATCCTTTATATTAAGCTCCTGTGAGAAAAGTGTTGCGGTGAGTTTTGCATCCTGTTTATAATAAGCAGCACATCCTTTTTTCTTTGCTGGTCTTGTCTTGTACCTGTTTAGGTTTCTCTGACCTAAAAACTCAGGACTTTCTCCTAAAAACCAGATGTATCACTCATTGTAAGTCTTTGCTGCGGAAAATGTTTAAAAAAAAAAAAAAAAAAAAAAAGTCTGTTTCTTCGGCAAGGTACCGGGGTGTTCCTAGGGATTAAGGGACCCCAGAAAGGAATTTACACAGGGCCCCCCCTTAGCAGCCCAGCCAAGCAAAAAAAAGAAAATGATGCCTTGTTTTACGAATATCTGTGCAATTTAATTCATTTTTGAACTTTTCCTATTATTTTGTTCACATTAGTATGTGTTTATTAGCTCCTTCTTGCTCTCTGTCCCTGCTTTCTTCTCCTCGATCATCCTACCTTCCTCCTCTCCTCCAGGCTTTGCTCTCCCATGTAGTATTAGGGGTAGACCGTACCATTTAGACGTTTTTGAAGGAAGGAGTAGGGGCTCATTAAGCAGCAGCAGTATTGATTTAAAGTAGTTTCATTCTGCCACCAGGGGGCTCTCATCTAAAACAATGACACTATATGATGAGAACAGGCCAGTGCTGCCTTTCTCTGCTGTTTGGCACCTCCTAAGTAGGGATAAGTATGGAAATCTAGTACTGACATGGAACCACTCCCAACACATCCAATAACGACCAGGCCAACTTACAAGGCTTATATCGATGCCTCACTAAAATACCCAGCCACCCCAACGGGACCTTCCCCCACCCTGTATGAAAAGAATGTAATGTATTTATGGGAATCGTGTAATTTACACGTAAAGTTGCACTGGTTTCCTATTCATATCCCATGTGCAACTGGCATCTTTTATTGATGTTTCTGTTAATAATTTATGATACCCAGACAGCTTTCATTCTCCCGACTTTCAACACACTTTTTCATCTCATAAGCACCATATAAAAAGTATCGATTTAGCACCAGTATATTAAAAAAAACAATACCCATCCCTGCTCATTAGTGTATTTATTAAACAGAAAGCATTTTGCTTTCATTCATAAATTTCTCATAATGCAGGACAAATGCACCCGAAAGTGCGTTTCCATGTTCACGCAACCCCAGAATGTGCATGTTCTCTTGGATCCTAGGATGCACATTTTCTCTGGATTTGTTTCCAGCGCCAACATGGAAGTGCACTTTTAAGAGTTTCTCCCTCATTATGAGAAATGTATGAACGAAAACAAAACGTTGGGATTCTGTTCAGTAAATGCATCTTATGATGTGCCGTCTTTATTGAACAGCGTCCTCGGTTCATGCTACAGAGGTGTGTTTGGGATACTGGACTTGCAACCTCCTGCCGCCTCCAGAACAAGACACATCCTGTTATTATTAGCATGAGTGTAGTACAAGGGGGTTAAAGGGTACTGATTACCTGGGCCCACAGTAAGGAGGGGCCCTTGGGAAGCCTGCAATAAAAGGTGTGTTTTTATTTATTTTTTCTTAGTTGTTAGTGTCATTATTGAATCAAAATCAGCTAAATTAATTGGTCAACAGATTGAAATATGTATCAAATAAAGTGGAATAAAATTCTGGTGGGGCCCCCGCTCCTCTCTCTAAAGTGTCCAAATGGTTTAGTCCAACGCTGCAAAGTAATGGAAGTAAATTCAATGTAACCACTCTAAAAATTTTACTCATAAATCCGGAAATTATGGTAAAAAATACATTTAAATGTATAGATATTTGTAAAAGTTATACAACATTTGTTGCTTGCTAGCAAGTTAAGGGGCGGCCCTGTGTAGTATTCTTTCTGGGGGCCATAAAATCCCTAGCTACGGCCCTGTTATTAGGTTTGGGCAATTAGTTGATTGCATCTTCTGCAATTTTCAAATTGCAGAAGATGCAATATTTTTTAACGTGAAATGCATTCAAAATACCACTTTAAATATTTTTCTGCAGCAGATTAGCTCCACACATCATGCAAGCATTCAGGTGTCTTTTTCAGAATATTTTGCAAAAAAAAAAAATCCTACTTACTAACTTTTAAAATGTTTTTCTTAGAACTAGAATGACATAAAAAGCCTCACTTTCCACTCGCTTTTCAGTGTTCGGTATTTTTCAAACTTGTTAAGCCTTAGTTTAATCTGTTTAAAAATGGGTTGGATAAAACAGAATGATTTATTGCTTGTGTTTGTTGAAAAATACACAAGATGGAAAAATAATTGCATATTAAATCGCAATGTTGGGAAAAAATCACAATTAGATTATTTTTCCAATAGTTACAATACTAAAAATTTAAAAAGTTCTCTGTCTTTGAAAATCTTTGAGATACTGTAAGACCTTAATTAGAAATGTATATGTATATATATATATATATATATATATATATATATATATATATATATATATAATGTATGTATAACACAGGAATGATCATTTTTTGCATTAATATAGTTTAGATATTCTACATATAGTACCTTCAAATGTTGCATCTACAAAGGTTTTAAAAGTGCATATTTTAAAGCATTTTCTATCTAATATTTCTGTGTTTACACTGATCTACCTATAGAAAATAAAAGACATGGATCCCATAATGTGAGTAAGTTTCAGGAGTCTGATGAGTCACCGTAAACCATATGGAAATAAATGATCAGTGGCTGATGGAAGGAAGATAACACCAGTTGGAAAGCACAGATAAAGTTCATGATTCCACACTGATCTTGGCGTTCAGACAGAAATCTTTCTTCCTGTATGGCTGGAAACAAAGTTTGGTTTAATGTACATTTCATTGAGATATCTCCACTGAGTCAGGAGGATGGTAAACTACAAACCTCTCTGTGGTCCTGTTTCTACATTGTTAGCAGTATTAGATGCTGCATGTTAGCTTTTGTGGTTTCTGTGTCCTAGAAATTGAAAACCAAAGGGGGCTTAGATTGAGCTTGAATACAACCCAGTGTGATTGGTTTCTTTTGAAAGTATGCAGTATTCTATGTGGTTTGTCTAGAGCTGGGGTGAGCATTGGTGTGTCACACACAGCCCCCATCTTCGATCATTGCGACCTAAAAGTCAGTTCGACTTAAAAGTAAAAAAGAGGGAATGAGACGAATCTGTTATGAAAGATTTCAGTGCAACAGCATGCACAAAACATTCAGGGTTCCTGGAGATCCTTTTAAAGTCTTACATAGGCTGAAATTGTACATTTCAAATTTAAGGCCATAAAACATCTGAAAATTTAGGAGGCACTTTGACTAAGAGATGTCCTCATGCCCTATCTGACATTGACTGTACTGATGTGAAACACTGGTCCAGTCCAGCTCTCTATCATCTGAGCCACCAGGTTGCCCTCTTAAGAATCCTTGCAGCCCACCCTTATTTTAACAGGGCTTCCCTGACACAGAGCATTGTTCTGCTTTTTAACGGTTTTCAATGGTGTTATGATAAATATCGCCACAGAATGTACTGATAGAAGAGGCAATAAATGTACAGGAAATCATCAAAAGTGGGCGTTTATGACTGACATTTCATAAGCAGTTCATGAAATCCGTTGTACCAAAGAACTCAATGCTGTTGTATTAATTTTTCTCAGTTCAGGCTTTTAAAATGCCTTAAAAGGTCTTGAATTGTATTTTTAAAATCATATAGGAACTTTGTACATTACAAAATGAAAATTAGAAACATTTCTATTATAATGTTTTATTAACAGGTTGTGATTTGTTTAATAAAATAAACTACGATTACAAGTAATTCCTCTATTCAATGCTTTGAATAGGTTGCTTATTTTCTTCTATTTCAGTCTTTAGTATTACTTTAGTTTAAAATTATCCATGTTGATTTAACATGTTCTGAAAGCTATATCATCTTTACCTGAAATTATCAGTAGCCTGATTCAGGATTGAAAAGTAACTAAATAAATTTACTCAAGTCACTGTAATTGAGTAGTTTTTGAGTACTTTTATTTTGAAATCAGTTCCTTTATTTCTAAGGAAGTAAGTTTTACTTTTAGTACTTTTACTTGAGTACGATACTCATGTATTTTTTGCACTTCTGTTGACTTCAGCACATAGCCAGAGAATGATTCCATGGGTTCCCATGATGCCTATGGGCAGAGTGATTAGCTGTGTTTGTTTTTTGATGTGAGACAAATTTGCGCCATGACTGAAGTTATCCACTGTGTTAGTGTTCATGCCCTAAAGGATGCATATTGTATAGTCTTCATCAGTATGTATAACTATGAGGTTATGTTCTTGTTGGAGGAGATCCAGAGTTGTATTGTAAAACATTTAACACTTTTAAAAATGAAGTTTAACTGTATGTAGAGTGGACCAATATAGACACTTTAAAAGTGTTAAATATATCTAACTATAAGACTTAAACTTGACCTGTGCTTTTCCCCTTCTGGCCTTATTAGAAGTGTCTTTTAGGAGTATAAATACAGTTTAGTGCTCTGGCAGATAAAGTACAGTAAACGTGGCCTGCTATATTTATTATCTTTTAATTTTTCCCTCCAACACCTTTTAGGCTAACTCTGTTTTTATATGAAATAAAACAAATATTTCACCTTATTACTGTTTTTCTAGAAATTGTCCTCTTGATTGGAACATGTAATTGTCATAGTTGTGTTTACTTATCTCCCTAATTTTCTCTCAAAGTGGAAGAGAAACAAAATGAGAACAAATATTTCAGTTTAAATATAAAAATTTCATTCAAAAATAAATACAAAACTATTTACATAATTGAAATAACAAACAGAAAAAACTATCATATCAGTTTGAATAAATTATACTTAATTGATGTGGGGTTTGTCCCTTAGTCCAAGAAAAGCAAAGAACTTTCTAGTTTGATTCTTTATCCAGTATGTAAGAGCATCTTTAGAAGTTCCAGCCACATAGAATCCCTACAGCTCGTATATCCCAAACACTGTGGCTTTCTCTTCGTAGTCTACCAGTGACCGGTTGCGTACCCAGACACCGATCTGGTTCCCTTTCTCCAGCGTGATCAGCTCCCCCTGCGTGGCCGTGCACATGAACGGGACAGACTTGCTCTCCAGGTGGCAGTAAGCCTTCATCTGAACCTCATCTTTGTCCCTCTCACTCTTCCGGACCATGACCCAGCTAGTCAGCGGCACCATGGAGGGGTCAGCCTTGGAGAAGGTCACCTTGGAGTAGACGTAGTACTTCCCAGTCCTCTGGATTGTCAGCCGGGTCTTGTAGTAGAGGCTGATGTTCCTCAGATCTGAGTGCTCGCTGTCCCACTCAAGAAAACCAGCTGGAGAGGCAAAAAAAAGGTAAGAGGACAATATTAAGACATCTGAAATGGGCTTAATGCTACTTGTGGTTGTACTGTTGGAGTCCTAAAAATGTAGCTTCTTACATGTTGGTGATTTTGTTTCTGGTTTATGGTTGACTTCCAGGTGTGCCAAGGCTTTGTAGGACTTCAGTGATGACAGGTCGATCTGCTTCCCCGATGAAAAAAAGGACACTGGACAAGACAACAAACATCTGGTAAGAAACTGCATTACAATCAAATGTTTGCACCAAACTTTTAAGTTATTATTGCAGAAAATAAATGAAAAGATGTACTTTTTCCTTCAGCTGGGGCAGATCTTTCCTGTAAGAAAAGAAAAAAACAGAACATGAGTACAGGAGGCAGGTTATTTTCTATGATCGTGCTTGTAGAGTACTTCTCTTGCAACAAGACAAAAAGCTGTGAATCTCTCACCTAACCTGTTTGTTTCAGAGCATTTCCTGTGCTACATCAGTCTAACTCTATTCTCTCAGCACAGAAAGTAAAGAATACAATTTAAACACATTTATGTCACAGATAAGCAGTAAGAGTCCTGATTTGAATGCAGACTTTAGCACTGAAAATAAACAAATTTATAATCTTTAAGGCATCATTTTTGTAAAGCATTTTCACAGCACAATTTCACTTAATTTAAAGACTAGTATATGTAGATATTATTTTGCCATCTTTACAGAATGATGAGAAAATTCTTAAAATTTAGAGAGTTAATTTTTCTTTTACCGGTTTGAATTCGTAGGACAGAAAGATGAATCCTCCAATGGACAGAAATAAATGCAGCAGCACCACACCAACCAAAAAGTGGAGAAGAGCCTTGCTGTGGCCTTGTGATGGAAGTGGAGCAGGGATGAGGACCTGGTGGGACCCGCTGTGGCGCGGGGGCACCGGCGGTGGAGCCAGGCTGGTCTGGTAGGTGTTGATCATGGTGGTGAGGAGCGAAGGTGAAACCTAGGGGTCCGTGACATGCCATGCACCTTCTGACTGCTGCTCCCTCACGCAGCTCAGTTTTTCTTCATGCTACTTCCTGGATTTTTTTTTTTCAACATGTTCATATGAGAGATGTGACCTTTGATGAGCACATGTGTGTCTTCAAATACCTCTGTGTATTTCCTCTCCACTATGACAACTTTTATCTGTTAGTATGGCTATGTCTGTGGTTTTACCTTAGGATGCAGAGAACATTTTACATTAGTTGCACTGTTATTTTTAGTATGAATAATATTCTGATTGATTTTCTTACGTAACTTTGGTGCTGTTGAAGCTCGTTACCACAAATAGAAGTCACTGAAAGACTCATTTAAGAAGCAGAAATGAACACACAAGATGAACCAGGTCAGGAAAGAAGTAGCATAAAAACATGACCCTTTATTTCAAGATCTCTGCTACCATACTAAATCATCAGCATGAATCTACAACAGCACTGTCTGAAAATATGATCCCCTAAAAAGGCACTCCTGTGGCTCAACTTGTCAGTTTTAGGGGTGAGATGATCTGATTCAGAGGCTAAGTTGAGCCATCATGGTTTAAACCTTAGCAGAAGTATTACCAAACACTCACTAGTGAAGTAAGAACAAACCATCAGTTAGTTTCAAGACCATTGAACAATCAAAACATTCGTTCAATATTCCTGTCAGTAAGACTCATATGTTTCACTTCTGATGAAATGAGCAACCATGGAGCTGAAAACAGGAGGACAGATGTTAGACTTTTATTCTGCTCTGTGGTCAACAAGTGAGAACTAAAAAAATCCTTTCCAGACAAAGCAGAAGTCCAGTCAGTCTTGCTGTGAGATCCTGTCTTGAATTGCAGCTGCTCAGTCAGGGAAACTCATCTCATGAAGCTCCCACTGCACAGGCTTTGTGTTTACTCTGATTTTATGTGGTCCTCTGCCTTATTTCTTGGTTACTGTTATTTCTAAACGCTTCCATTTTCTAATAATGTCACTTACAGCTGACTGTGGAATATCCAGCAGGGATAAAATTTCTTGAGCAGTGTTATTGCAAAGGTGGCATCCGTCACAGAACCACGCTTGAAGTCAGTGAGCTCTTCAGAACAACCCATTAAGGATGTTTGCAAATGAAACTGCATGGCTGGGTGATTGATTTGCAACAGGTCTGATCAAAACACCTAAGTTCAATCATGAACAGGTGTGGCCAAATACTTTTGTCCATATAATGTATCTCATTTTACTCCATTCTGCTGCGATAAGCAGTCACTTTTGTTTTTCCCTCAGGATCCTGACTTATTTATCCTTAGATGTCAGGATAGCAAAACTGGTTATCTCATGATGTGTCAATTTCTAGGATCCTTAGAAAACCTCTTTGCCTCTTTGTTTAATCATGTGTTAGGTTACATCTAAGGTCTGAACTGTGACATTTTTCATTTAAGAAGCTTGTTGTAGATTTGTTTTTCATGTAGGAGGTAGTGGTGGCTCCTGGGCTAGACCAGCAGAGAACCACTGATCTAGATACATGCAAATGTTTTCAGTCTAGGCAGTGAGTGAGAACTCTCAGTGTTGGTTTCTCCTGAAATGAGATCAGATCTTTCCATCATGCACACATAACCTCATTTACACCATGTTCTAGATTTTTAGGCAAATGATATTTTTCTCTGATTTTCCTAAATAGTGGATGCAAATGACAGTATAATTTTCAAGTCATCAACCATTAGAGCATAATTCAGATTTTTTTGAACAAGCCTTCCCATGATAACTATTTTTTTCAAAAATAAAAACCTCAAAATGCACTGTTCCCCATTACTATGCATGAATTATGAATTTGCAGCATTAGGAGGTCATATTTACTAAAATCAAAAGCTATTTTTTCAATCAAAAACATCTTAACAGGCCAAGTTTCATGTTAACATAGGAGCCCTTCTTTGACATCACCTTCACAATTCTTGCATCCATTGAACTTGTGAGTTTTTAGAGAGTTCTGTTTGAATTTCTTTACAAGATATCAGAATAGCCTCCCAGAGCTGCTGTTCTGATGTGAACTGCCTCCCACCCTCATAGATCTGTAGCTTGAGGATACCCCAAAGGTTCTCAGTAGGGTTGAGGTCAGGGGAGGATGGGGGCCACACCATGAGTTTCCCTCCTTTTATGCCCATAGCAGCCAATGACACAGAGGTATTCTTTGCAGCATGAGATGGTGCATTGTCATGCTTGAAGAAAATTTTGCTACAGAAGGCACGATTCTTCTTTTTGTACCATGGAAGAAAGTGGTCAGTCAGCTAGATAGATAGATGGATGGATGGATGGATGGATGGATGGATTACATTGTCAAATCAAATGTTAACACCATCTTGCCTCTTTGACATTTGAGGTTCAGCACGTGTTAAACCACTGCTCTAGTTATCAAACATGAAGCATCCTGTTGTTGTGCTGGACAGCATTTAATCCAAATGAGCAGCACCAAATGAGTGTGAATAAGTACTAAATCTTTAACAGACATAGAGAACAACTCTGGACAATCTTAAGATATTTTGCAGAAAAGATTAATCAATCAATCTTTATTTGTATAGCACTTTTCATACAAAACAATGTAGCACAAAGTGCTTTACACACAAACAAAATAAAAGAAGAAATACATCACCCCACCCTACCCATCCCTGTCCGCACATCCCCACCCCGTAATCCAAACACAAAATTGGTAAGTATATCATAAAGCACAATGAGTAATCAGATGACTAGAAAAGCACTATACAAGCTTAAATCAATTTACCAAGTCCATTTTATATCATGAGCAATTGATTCAGGGCAGGAGTGTTCAGAGGAAACACCATCTTAAAATTCAAAATGATGAGACGGGAGGGGTCACTGACTGCATTTGTACAGCGGCCAGCTTTTACTTTGACATGCGCTTTGGAGTCCGGGTTTTCAAATGGACTTATTGTTTTATGGGTTTTTTTATATTTGCATTTTTTTTATATTTGATCCTTTACAAATGAGATCAGTCCTAACTGCCAATACTACAGCACAATAATTTGGCCACATCTTTTTATTTATTTATTTATTTATATTATAAGAAGTATCTCATATCAAAAAAGTGAATTTAAAAACAGCTAAAATTGCATTTCTATTGTCCCCTTTATATACGTTATACATCTTTCTCATTGCCATTACTTTTGCTAATGCTAGCATTACAGCTGATGATTGCTTCATCTTTTAACTTCATGTTTACATCTATAATCATTACTAAAACAGTTTAATTGAATCCAAGGGCAATATGACTTCACTGCTATATTTATCAATAATAAATTAACGCTGGTCTTTATAATAATAGGGTATAGTCTTTATGATTATATTAATGATTAACATTGGTCTGTTATAATAGGGTACAGTCTTTATTATAGTATTAATGATTAACACTGATCTGATATAATAGGGTATAGTCTTTATTATAATATTAATGAATAACGCTGGTCTGTTATAATAGGGTACAGTCTTTATTATAGTATTAATGATTAACACTGGTCTGATATAATAGGGTATAGTCTTTATTATAATATAAATGATTAATGCTGGTCTGTTATAATAGGCCAAGTACGGTCTAGACCTGTCTTCTGGTCTGTGGTTATAATTCTCAGGTAGGGAAAAATCCCACTCTGAAAGATTCTGAACCAGAAAGTTGATGCAGCTTTAATCAAGAATAGACTCAAGAGTATGTGCCCTTCATGTATTTAGTTTGCTTATTATTGTCTGACTGATGGATTTCTGTAAAAAAGATCAAACTTTAAATCATTGGTGATCTTTTATTTTCAATGTCAATTGTTTTAAGGGCTGTTTTTATAACGGCAGGGATTGACAGGAAAAGATACTCCATTAATACGCCACAATCTTTTTCTTCCTCATATTTTCTGGATGTAATCATCTTTTGGGGCCGGATTGAAGGATGTGGGGGGCCTGATGTGGCCCTCATCACTGTTCTACCGTGTGAAAGGACAATAGAATAGACCAGTGCTTTTTAAAATGATTGTCTATCAGAGATGAATGTAATGATATGTAATACATAGGTCTGATAGGCCTATAACTCAAATGTTTACATTTGTGACCAGTTTTGTTTGTCCTCTGCAGTTCTGAGTCATTTTTAAGTTTTTAACTCAAAATAAATGTTTAAACATTTTTAAAGACAAATCTGCATTTGGTAACAGAAAAAATGTGTTAAACATATAAAACTCCATGAAAATAAAAATAATAGCCTACTGCCATTTTTGCATGCCAGATGAGAACTGTATCTTGTATTAATAGAAATTCCATTCTTTCCCCTAAATAAACTAATTCTGCATTATCTTAAGAAAATCAATTAAAGTCACTTCTGTCCTGATGAATCCACTCAGATATTTTGGAGCTGGGTGTTTGTTTTATATAAGACTGGACAATGTAGGAAGAGACGTTTGAGTAAATGGCACAAAGTTGGACTTGAATGACTTGCAGCCCCACCTAGTGGCCAAAAATATTCCTCACTGTTAAATAATGCATACATGTAGTTAACATGTTGTATTCATCTATATCTTAAAATCCAAAATATATTTGGTATCAATATAAAATAATCTGAGAATGAAGTTTTATTAGGTCTATATTTGCTTGTCAAAACGTTCACAGCTGTAGACATGTGACTGCTAGTGTTTTTTTATTGGTGATTCACTGCCTTTTTAGTTGAGGTATTCTATCTGGCCATGAGGTGAATGAGTTCAGTAATAATGTGGAATAAGTTAAAGTGCTTTCTTTGTTTGAAATCTTGCAGTCCTAAAAGTGCACATTTCTGTAGAATGATCCATATACAGGACAAAATCAACATAAAGAAGAACCACTTTGACCCCAGGGTGCCACAAAATCCATGCAAACTGAAAGTTCCTCACAGGAACTTTAAGAAGCATTTAAGAGTATTTCATCGCAATGATCAATAAATCAAAAACTCCTTAATAGTTTAGATTTTTTTGTCCAACTGTCGACTGCAGTTGTAGTTTATTTTTATGCAAACTGTGACAGACATTCATCGTTTTTGATGTGCATAAGGATAAACATTCTAAGTCATATAAATGAGACATTTTAACACATGAAGTCAGTACATGGGCTAACACTGTAAAAAAGATGGCATGTCTTTTAGTTACAGTAAAACATTAAAAACAGCACGTACATGGGCTTCTGTTTCAGTAGAGGAACGTCTAGGAAGCATCACAAAACCATTAACCCCAATACTGAAAACTGCTGTGTGGCCTTCTGCACTACAAATACACTTTAAAACGGAATGATTCAACCAGGTAGCCAAATCTGGGAATGACTATAATGGCTCAATGGATGCTAATGCTAGTTAGCATTATCATCAGAGTTTCTGCTCTTATGCAGCAAGGGAAAGGAATCTTCCTCACATGCCACCCTAAAATCAATAAGTGTCATGAGATCAGTAAAGAATAAAACATATACTTCTTAATTTTAAACACTGGTTATGAATTCAGAATAAAAGCACTTATTTAAACATTCATAGTCTGTCATGTGTGATCACTTTTACATGGATGGAGAGAAGCCAAAATAAGCAGAGCTCCCCCTACTGACTGGCAACAGTGAGCATCATAGACTCCACCTCCTCCATGTTAACAGATGGGACATATTGGAGTGGGACATTAAAAATTACATTCATGTCAAGTAATCTTTTGATTACAAAGGCTAGCATGAAAGGTAGTAACTGTCACAATGTGTTATGTGAAATTGTCCTGAGTAGTTTCTTTTTAAGTCAATGTGGCATCAGCAGATCTGTTGTAATTTCTTGTAGCAACTCATCAGGTTTCGCAGAGAATAGGCACATCTAAAAAATTTGAATATCATGAAAAAGTTAGATTTTTTCCCTCATAATTTAATTGAAAAATTGAAACTTCTGTATGTGAATGATTCATCACAAAATGAAATATTTCAAGCCTTTTAAAAAAAGAAATAATCAGAATCATTTCTATTCGCCAAACAGGCTTTCACCATGTGGAGTTTACCTCCAGTTGGCTTTGCTCTCAAGGACTATGATCCAGATCTCTTCTGCACAAGTCTTGGCTCCAAATTATGTCACCAGTGCAATATGCTAGCACATGTTGAAGGATTATTTTGTCTTCTATATACATCAGGAGACAGACAGTCTCATTGCGCGTTACAGATGAAGAGAACTTATGGAGTGTAGTGGACGACAAGAGTGTGGCGATGATTGTGGCGGCTGCAGAGGATGTGACGTTGTGAAGAGCTGAGGGAAGGTTGTCTGTGAAAGGGGAAGAAACCAGAGAACTGTGTTCTTGGAGTTTGAGGATCCTCTGCTTGAATGGACTCTGGTTCCCTGCTGCACTTCACCAAGGCCACAAAGCACCTGTAGAACTGTGTCAGGACAGAAAAAGACTATTTCTAGTAAGCATGACTAAATACCAATATAAATACACAAGGTTGCATCAAATAGACCAACATAAATGATTTAATTTAAAGAAATGTAAGTAGCAAATGCATTTAAGCTGCCTCTGTATCATGTAGAGCCAATGCATGCAATGCAGTATTTTACCATGGACTAACATGATAATAATACGTGGAAAAAAATACTTAAAAGTTATACATAAAGACATTTTAACCATAAACATGACAGATATATCAAGCATATCCAATCTATAGCTGAGTAATGACTTTCCAGAAAGGAGTTAAGTCTAATGGCCTCTTGGGCTGTTGGAACAAATTTTGGGGTTCGAATATAATTCGATTACTTCAAGCGTGTTTTTTTAAAATATTTTTGCCGTTTATAATTGTTCTCGAGTCTCTCCCCTCTCTCCTTGGCCTCTACTTCACCCTGGGTAGGTGTAGGAACCAAATGTTTCGTCACATGTTTCGTGACATGATCGATAAAGTTTTCACACTCAAAACACAGAGGCACTACAAAGGCCACCATTGGGGAAGTTTATTGCCAAGGTGGTGCACACGCTGGTGGTGATTTGGCAAGTGAGGCTTCGCTACATCAAAAGATGCTGATGTACGAGAGTAAAACCACGATGCCCACTGAAAGTAACCGGCTGTTGTGGTGGAAAACATTCATCATGTGCAACCCAGGCACAGGTAATGGCATACCAGTTTTCTCCACAGCTGGGATGATAGTGAACAAAAAAAGCTCTGCTCTTGATTCAGAAAACATGGATTGCCTTGTGGTTTTTAGGTAGAAAACATGTAGGGACAAGATAGGACGAACATTTTTTAAATGGTTTGATCATTATAAACATGATGTCATCAACACTCTAAGTAGCCTGATTTAATTTATTTTTGTTTGACATTTAATTTCTAACCCGTTTGTTTAAAAGTTGACCATCAGTACCAAAAAACGTGTTAAAGGCCTCTAAATGGTGCAGGTGGCTAAAAAAGTACATACAAATTAACATTAACTACTTTTAGCTCATTATTTCTTCATTGCAATCTGTAATGTAATATTGGATGTCCTCTAGTGGACAAATGTGTAACTACACGGTGATTAAAGCAACTGAACGTTTTACATACATAGTGAAAATGTGCATAAATATTCAAATATAATCCAAAACCTCTAAAAAGTAAATGAAATTTGAATGGGACTGTAGATAAATATTGACAGCCCTAACGTCCTGTGGGTTTGTTGTTCTCAGCTCTGTGTTTACAGGATAGTACTCCCATCAGCTTGTTTTTTATTTCATTTTATTTTTTTAATATAATTGTTTTGCCTAGAGGCTAAAATATGTCTGATAGATGTTATGGGATGGCCCAGCTCACTCAGGAATGCTGTATACAGGGCTCAACAGTGCAGTTCCGGGAGTAAAACTCCCATTAATTTTCTCCATAGCGGGTTTGATTATTAGCCACATTATCTGAATTATCTAAGATAGCTGTACCAAAGCTACCTGAGGGTGGAACAATGACTTATGCTCCTTTAAAAGACAAAAATTTTTAAAATATTGACCTCTCATCAAGAAAACATAATTTATTCACAACCTCTGCCAAAAATACTACAACACCCACAATCCTTGAGTGTCTCAGAACTGTCTCTGATTAGTGGGGACTCAAGTTACCATGGAAATGTCTGCTGTCAATAAATACACTAACTAGGGTATAGGCCTATGACTACAACATTATTATTTTGAATTTAAACACTACAATAAAGATATTGTTGATAAAAGATACCAATATGGGTTTAATGCTTAAAAAGTAGCCTAAACAATATACAAAATAAAACCCAGTGGACTGTGGGATATGTAGTTCCTTCCTCCTTGGAAAGAAATGTGTACACAGCCTTGTACCTTTTTCATTTTCTCTGTTTTTGAACACCGTCTTTGAGCCAAATCAAATGTTTTATCACCATGAGTACTCAGGTAGCTTGGTTCATGTATTCAAAGTGTTGAAATAAGGATTTTGCAAAATATCTGTAGGGGATTTGAATGGCGAATTTCACTTCCGGAACCAGAGCAGACCAAAGAAACAGTGGGCGGTCACGGTTGAGCTCTATAGCAGCCCAGTGTCAGAGTTTCACTGCAGACTTCATTAATGACAGGTGCTTCGGTGCTTGAAGATGACAGTTGTGATGTGCTTTGTTTATCAGACACTGAAACAGAGTAGATAAAGAAGCAAATGAGCATTATCTGTTCTGCTGTTTGCAGCTGTAATCTTTTTATCTGTATTTATCAGAGCGTTATGGATCCAAAAAAAGTATTATTTGGGTTTCTATATGTTTTGCATTATTTTCTCAATTTAGTCATGAAAAAGGCACAACTCCAAATTCTTCTTGGCAAAGTGTTTGTTTACAGGCATAACAAAGCAGCAGCACCTAGTGTTGAAACTTAGCAGTACAATACAGTCAAGCATAAGCCTTATGTTTTAATATTAAAATATATTTCCCAAGTGCAGTTAAACAGAGCAAGGCTTTTGAACACAGCCTTGTCAAGCATCCTAGTTTTATTTTGGAAGCTAAAATTATGTTACTTTGCACACAGAAATAAAGTTATTTCACAAGAAACAAAAATAACCTGGATCAAAATTGCCCGCCCCCCTTGATGCTAATAGTCAGATAAGAGCCTTCAGTATTTTTTTGTAGTTTTCAACAAGTCTCAGACATGTCTTCTGAGGAGCCCATTCTTCTCAGGCCAATCGCTCAAGCTCCTCCAGATTTGATGGTCTTCTGGCATGGACCTTGGTCTTCAGTCCACCCCACAGATTTTCAGTGGGATTCAAGTCAGGGCTTTGTGCAGGCCACTCAATAGCGTTCACTTTGGTTTTCTGGAGGTAGTTCTTCACCAGGAGTGTCGTATGTTTGGGGTTGTTGTGTTGGAAGACAAATCAACGACCCAGACCCAGTTTTGTTGCAGACTGCTTCAGGTTTTCTTCAAAATCTCCATGTATCCATCTTTCTTCATGATTCCTTATGCCTTTATGAGATTCCCAATTCCAGACACACTGAAGCATCCCCACAGCATGATACTCCCATTGCTGTTTCACTGTGGGGACGGTGTTCTATGGGTTATATGCCTCTCTTTTCTTTCTCCAAACATAAGCATCCTCTCTTTGGCCAAAGAGCTCTAGTTTTGTCTCTTCTGACCAAAGAACATGCTTCCTGGATGCAGGATCTCCCAGGTTGTCCGTAGCATACTTCAGTCTGGCTTGAAGGAGTCTCTCCTGCAGAAGTGGAGTTCGTCTTGATCCATTCTTGCATAGGGCTCCAGTGTTGGTCGTTTTTGAGACTACAATTCTTGGCTTGGCTGTGTCCTTCTCTAGTGTCTTGGCAGTTTTTCTGTGGTCTTTAGACACATCTCTCACAAGTTTTTTCCAGAGTCTTTGAAATCTTTCTCTTTCTACCGTTGTCAGGCTTCTTCTGGACTGTGTTGCTCTCTCTGAATTTCTTGATAAGTCTTCCCACTCCAGGTCTCGAGACTTGAAAACGCTGTGATAACTTTATATATCCTGCTTTATGAGCATCAACAATTCTTTTTCTCAAGTTTAAACTGATTTCTGAGGTTTTTGTCATGATACTGTCTCCGGTGACAGCTGAAACCACACTGATGTTTTTAGACTGTGTGAAAATTGAAGATAACTCTAATTAAATTTTCATCACAGAGGCTAATAATTTTGTCCTCGCCCATGCTCTGAACCAAAGAAAAGATTACGCTTGGACTAAATGACTTCTGTTTGACGTCATACCTCTAAAGTCCCCTTTTTCTTGCATAAGCATAAGGCTAAACATGCTCTTGTATACATACATACAGGTTTGAGGGAATAAGAGCTCTTGTGACTACAAATAGAAGCAATCTGTCATCAAGTGTGCTGCATGTCGCACCAAGGAAGTGGTTCTGATGACACACTGGGAGTGACTGGAAAATAAATGAGACTGAACTGCACTCTCAATGCCACAGAGAGCCATTGATTATGGATCCAGGAGAGCTTACATAACCTTCATTAATACAGGAATAAATGAGATGTAGATAGCGGATCTAGGTCTGCCTCACCTGGCTGTTGAAGAACACGTAGATGACGGGGTTGACCACAGTGCTAAACTTAGCCAGGATGGAGGGCACCACACTCGCCATGGGAGTGACCAGCCCAGACCTACCGAAGGTGGCCATGAGTGCCATGATCCCGTAGGGCATCCAGCACAGGATGAAGCAGGACACCATGGACAACACCATCATCAAAATGTGCTGCTCTCTGCGCTGAGCTGACAGCAGATTGATCTTACCCACCTGGAGACATGATGGGGAAAGAAGAGATTAAACCTGGGATGACGTTACACTGATGTGCATGTAATATGCACTATTTAAGAAAAGGCACATATCATGCAAATGGACAACTGAAACACTGACTCTCTGAGGGTCAACCCTAGTCAGAGCCAAATAAACTGACAAGGTCAGCATTCAGTGATTTATACACAACTTTGATTTTTATCACCTACCACCCTCTCTTTGCACATCTAAAATCACAGCATTGATTACCAAAAGCTTTTACTTCGAAGGAAAAAAAGCATTTCCTTCTCTGGCGCCCCCTGGTGGCAGAAAGAAAAAACACAGCAATGCATACTGAAACAGCACTCTCTCTCCCTTTATTGAGCCAACCTGGTGAGAGATGAATGAATGGGCTAAAAGCAGTAGAATGATCTTTAAGAGGATCTTCTACTCATCTACAAACAAATACAATCCATCTCAAGAAAACACCCAGTGTCGGTGTGCTTTACACCACTCCACCCCATGCTTGGTACTGGACTTGGTGTGAGGCTTGCATGCAGCTGCTCGGCCATGGAAAACCTGCAGCTCCTGCTGCACAATGTTGTGCTTACATTAACGCCAGTGGAAGTTCAGAACTCCTTAGCTGTGGAATCAGCAGAGTGTCTGCAACTTTTACGCACCTTTGACCCCACTCTGTGATTTTACATGGTCTTCTGCTTCATGGCTGAGTTGCTGTTGTTCCTAAACGCTTCCACTTTCTAAAATATCACTTACAGTTGACAGTGGAATATCCAGCAGGGATGACATTTCACAAACTGTCTTGTTGCATCCATCACAGAACAATGCTTGAAATCACTGAGCTCTTCAGACCGACCTATTTAGGATCACAAATGTTTGCAGATGGAGACTGCATGGCTAGGTGCTTGATTTTATACACCTGTGGCAACAGGTCTGATAGAAACACCTGAATTCAATAATGAACAGGTGTGGCCAAATACTATTGTCCATATAGTGTATAACTTCACTCATTAGTAATGGAAAGGGTGTTCAAGATGTGTTTTGTATGTAGCAACACAAAGGTGCAGACTTGTAATACAACCTTATATTATGCATGCTTTATCATTCTATCTATCCCTTGGCTCCAGATGTTCTCTGGTATGTAGCTAAAAATAGCTCGCAGACAATATGTAATAAGCCCAGTAGACACAGCAGCATTTCCACTGAGATTATTGCCCCTTCCTCAGTATTGATGGCATACCCCTATGGTCTTCTGTAATTGGCACTGACGCTCGCGATGGTACTGCACGATCGACAGCGGTGTCTGCTTAGTTAAAGAGATCCTCCAGAGGGGAAAATCCTGCCTCATCTTTGAAATGACTTTACCTTGCTAACACAATTATACCTCGCCTTGTTTGACAACTGGTGACCTCTGCTGCTCTTGTTCCTTGATCCTCTTTAACATCACAACCATCTTTGTACCCTCACATCAGCTGGGGTGTGAGTGTTTGCTCAGTTTAAATATTTTCTTTCTCAGCCAAGAAGGGAGACTATGATAAAGGTAGAATTAGTTTCAGATTTAAACCACATATTGCCGGTCAGAAAACATGTCTAATGTCATATAAACTAAAAATAAAACTGTCTGAGAACACTGATGTAGATTTAAACATCACTTGTTCCTCTGACGTGTTGGTTTATTCACCTTTGGGAGGCTGGCAGAAGCCTCGCAGACTCGCAGCTCAGTTTCTAAGAAAAGCCTAAGGCGGGGCTCTTGGCTGGAGGGTGACGGGTACACACGGCTGAGTCCCTATTCACTAGTAAGGTAATCAAGTCTGCAAAGCCCCTCTCCGCTCTGACTCCCTCGGGTGCATGGCGGAAAGGAATTGAGGGGCTTATGTAATAGCAGGTATCCAATAGTAACAGGTTGGTTCCATGTCTAAAAATATCTTCTAGGTGATTCATGGATAGAACTTCAGAGGGTATTAAGGGACCCCACACCATTTGGGAGTCCTTAATTGTCAATGATATGAGCGAGAAGCAGGTTAATAAGCTCACAGAAGCAGAGATGTGTCACGGCAAACTAAGAGGGGGTCACCGTTTTCTTAAAATCCTCTTGCACCAGTTTTTTAATCTGTGATTTGTTCTTAGCTGAAAAACATCAAAGAACACTCCAACACTCCTATGAACATTTGAGTTTTACATTCAAAGGAGCTAAACAATGACACAATAAATCAGAATGTTAAATACAATTGGTGCAAACGTACATGACTTCACACGTGTATCTGTGTGCATCAGCAGGTTATAAATGTGTTTAAATGATGCTCCATCATTTTAAAGTGTCAGAATTTAGAATAAATGAATTTTAATCAAGTCATACTCACTATGAAAAAATGACACCCTGTTTTTTTTTACTCATCTGAATGCATCCTCTTCAATTTCAGCATGGTGCATGTCATTTCTGCTGAAAGTATTGTCTGAACAAGAAATTTGATCTAATTAATGTGTGACGCATATATTTAATATCCAATATATACATTATCCATCCATCCATCATTTACTCCACTTATCCTGTTTGGGGTCACAGGGAACTGCAGCAGATCTCAGCTGTCACTGGGAAAGAGTTGGGGTATTATACAATATATAAAGATTTAATACAACAAGATGGGACAAGACAGGACAGGAAAGGAATGGAAAGGATTTGGTTCAACACAATACAATTTATAAGGATATGATAAGCATGTTACCATATGATACAATATGACACAACACGACTCATTCATCCATCCATCCATTCATCTATTCATCTATTCATCATCTACACAACTTATCCTGTTTGGAATCATGGGGAGCTGCAGTAGATCCAAGCTGTCAATGAGCAAGAGCTGGTGTATGAAACAATATTAAACAATACAATATAACATGATAATAAACAAAATGACAGGAGAAGATAGGAGAGGGAAGGAAAAGGCAAGATACGACCCAGTATGATACGTTACTGTGCAGTATGATATGGTACGATACAATGCAATAGGATATGATACCATGCCATGCCATGCAGTGTGATGGGAAATGATTCGATGCACTGGGATTCTATTCAGTTTGATGCGATAAAATGCTTTGTGATGTGATACGATACAGTGCAATATGATATAATATGGTGCGATGCAATGAGATATGATACAATACAATTTGATTTAATATGATATGGTACGATACCATGCAAGCGGTATGATTTGATGCTATCTGACATAATGCACTGCAATGTGATACAATATGATACAGTGCAATACAATACGATACAATATAATATGATGCGATGTAATACAGCAGTGGTTCTCAACTGGTTGGTCGGGACCCAAAAGAGGGTCGCAAAGCAGTTTTCAGTGGATCGTAACTAAGTAACTGAAAAAACATGGTGGCAAAAATGCTAAGGCATTGGACATGCATTGATACCTTTTATTTTACCCTGTTTTACTGTGAAATTGGTTAAATTTAAATGTTTGATCAGTATTTTAACTAATTTATCTCTTCTTTTTGCAATAGATGGCTACTCTGACAATGAAGTAATTTCACAAGTTCTCTGGATAATTGGCAAAAAATGACACATAATGATGGGGAAAGAGGGTATAAAATTTGTCAGTTTTGTCCCTTTTTTTCTTATAACAGGTGTTTTTGTCCAATCATACTGCAAACTGCAATATATTCATTTAACTATACATGTGTTGTTGAAATGTGTTTGGAAACTTGGGTTACAATCTGTCATAAGACAGACTGGTGGGTCCTGAGACCAGACCAGTTGAGAACCTCTGTAATACAGTATGATAATGTAATGTGATAAGATACAGCGCAGTACGATAGAATATGATCTGGTATGATACGATATGGTATGATTTGGGGAAATAATCAAATTGCAATTTTTTTGTCCTCAAAATTGCGATTGCAATTTCATATATAATTATTCTTTAAGTTTCTCATCTTATGCATTTTCCAACAAACACAAGCAATAAATCATTCTGTATGACAACCAACACAACATTAGATTAAACCAGGGCTGAACAATTTGGAAAAACTATCTATATATCAATATATATTTTGACTTGTATTAAAAACTGGATATGAATTATTGTCTTGATTTTTTTATCCATATTCATCCATATTTATTTCTTTCCAAATTTTGTTTTTGTTTTATTTTAGTTAAGGGTTTACTAATGGTGTTTTGACATGTTCTACTCACTCTTTTCCCATTCATTTTGGCTTAATTTTGTGGATGTGCATCCAAGAAACTCAATAAAAAATTAATTGAAGGGAGTGATACTTTTTAAGTCAGCCTCCAATTAAATCAGAAAAAATGTACAAAAATGAATAAAGTAGGATTTTTCGTGGGCTATTCTTAAACAAAATGGCATTTGAATGTTGCCTGATATGTAATGCTTAACATCTCTGCTGCAAAAATGTTTTAAACTGGTATTTTAACCCAAATTTCAGATTAAAGAAATACTGCAACTTCTGCAATTTTAAACTTGCAGCAGATCATATGGTGATTTAAATCTAATTTTTGATTAATTTCCCAGCCCTATTTGATAGGATACAATGCATTGTGATGTGATATAACAGTGCAATAAGATATGATATGATATGACAGTACAGAACTGGACAGGATGATACACAACCTGACATTATACAAAATTATATGATAAAATAATGGTTTCCAATATATAACAGGCTGTTTTTTTCTCCATAGAGGAGAAATATCATGGAACTTAAGCTAATTTTTCTTCGACAAAAACTAAACTTACTTGTCATAAGAGTTTAAGCCATCAATGATCTATTTTTAGCTTGTCTTAGTCTAGTCTTTCTCATAGAAAAAAGGTTGTCAACCAACATTTTTAGTTTAAGATTTAGTCAACAAAATTAACAGTAGTTGTAGTGCCATACCACACCATTCAAAGCTCTTTACCAAATACATATTTCTATGTATAAGCAGCAAAAGAAGGCATATCTTAATCCTTATAAAGGTGTAGATTGTCTTTCCTATGTGTAGGTAAGTCCTTTATCTTGTAAATTTGACTCCTAAGTGAGTAAAGAGGAGGCTTTCCCTGTTCAGATGAGCACACACTCACCCTCCTGAGCGCCACTAGGATTCGCCCGTAGGAGTAAATCATGAGCAGGAGAGGCAGCAGCAGACAGAAGATGAAGAGACACAGCACATACGAGATGCTAATGGGTGAGCGGAGGTGCCACTGGACGGAGCATGTGGTGCCGGATCCTTCGGGTCCATAGCTGCTCCAGCCCAGGAGGGGTGGGAGGGTCCAGAGGAGAGAGTAGAGCCAGGAGCCCCCAATGCAGAGCCAGGCCTTCCTGAAATCTGCGATGTCGACCCTAGAGGAATGCAGCACGGTGGTGTAGCGCTCATAGGAGAGGACTGACAGAGACACCAGGGACACGATCCCTGTAAGAGGGAAAGACACAGACATCCTGAGTGACTAGAGCACAATTTTAACAGCAGTTTATTCAATAAGACACATTTTCAATTGCAGCCCAGTCACTTTAAGTTATCATATATCACCCAACCTGCTTTCTACTAAGAGTTGATTAAACATAAAATAATAGGGACCTCAAAATACACTAAACTAATGATACAAATGTGACACCAAGTCAGGGACTATCTTCAATTTTTGAATAAATATGATTATTTTCTTTCAATTGTCATTTTCATTCCTGCACTATTTGCACATCTTGCCACCATACTTTCAATGCACACTGACATGTACATGCTAGAATAATACTGACAAGGGCTTGTGCCAGCTAAAACTTGATTTTACTTTAAATTGGATATAGGTTCATTTGTGTTCTGCAAAGATTTTTTAAACTTTCTGTTTTTAATTTCTATTTAAGTTTGGGTTAAAGTATAATTGTCCATTCCTATCTATCTACAACAGTAATGTGTGGGTTCTGTGCCAATAGTAGGATAAAAATGTGACAACAAAGAAAATTAAATGTTGGTAGTATTTCTTATTGTAGTATACAAATAAGGCTTTCTTGGAGAATTTTGAGATTCCACTATGAAAAGGGGTCTTGATTTTAAAACTTATGTGGTCTAAAAAAAGTTATACCATAATCTAGAAGTACTTATTTACAAGTTTTGCACTGCAGTTAATTTTTAAGAATACAAGCCATAAATGCTCATGTTATGATACTTAAAATACCTGATATTTATTATTTTCTGATTTGAAAGCATTAATGTGCCAATGATCCCTTTTACTGTGATCAGCCATAGCTCAGTTTAATTGAATTGCATTGATTTCAATATCTTATTTACATAAGTCTATGTGGATTGTAAACTCTTATATTACAAAAATAACATAATTTTAGACCTCATATTCTTGTATTTGAGACTTTTTAAAAGCCTTGATTTTGGCTAAATTGATTGATCAACTTTTAATAATTTTTAGGACCCTGCAGACAGCCTGTATAAATGGGCTTGTGTTTGCTTAGGTTCTCTTGGCTTCATATTCAGCAGCTCTCACTCTGCATGTCTATAGGATCCTGTTGGTGCATGTGTACTTCAGCCTTTGTGTGTGGAGCATGATCAACAACAGTGTAATTGAATTTCTCCAAGTGGGATTAATAAGTTTATCTTTAAGTACGCCTATCTGCTTTGATACATGATTACTTTTTTAAAAACCTCCTTTATTTATGTCATAATAAATTATTGACACATCACTGTATTGATCCTGTGTTTCACTTTCATGCTAAGAGCCTTCTTTCTGCTGCAAACCCAAGCAGACAAAAGACAGAAATGCACAAAATACTCTGTACAGGTGCAGGAAAAAAACACATGTTTAAGTGAGTAGGCATGAAGGTAAGTGCAGCTCTCTGCAGTCTGCATGCATGGGTTTCTGCTTTTACTGAGAGGGAAAAGTTCAAGGCCAAGAGACCTTGAAGAAAAATATGCATTTTTCTTCCCTGATGTACTGGAGGCAAGACTACAGATGGCTTGCCATGCACCTCTGATCCTCACTAAATGGATTGACATGACATTTTGTAGAGGTATTTATGTTTCCCAAGGAGAAAATGACTTCTCCCAGCATTCCCTGCAAGAACACATTCTCCTGCTAAATGCCTTTACACGTGGATTGACAGCCATTAAAACTGGAGCAGACATTTCTGCACCTTTTAGGATCGATTGTAAAATCATTCAAGGTTTCAGAATCAGGAAAAACTCGAACCCTAACAAAGAGTGGAGTAACAGGTTTCGAGAAATTCCCACATTTAGCCCAAGTGTGTGTTAGTAAAAGAGCAAACAGGCGGGTTATTTACCCGGTGCACATTAGCAACTCACCAAAGAGAGAGTTTGCGAAGCCGTACCACTTGCAGCCGTACTCCCCTATGAGCCACCTGCCCTGCAGACTCGCAGCGAAACTGAACGGTGTCCCGAAAACGCAGACGAGAATGTCGCTCAAACTGATGTTCAACAGGATGAGATTGATGGGCGTCCGGAGGGCGCGAAACTTTACAAAGACGAGAAGAACGAGGAAGTTGCCGAGGATTCCCGCCACTAAGATGAAGCCGAGGCATACCGCCACCACCGTGTGTCCGCTCCGGCTCAGCCCGCCGTGGGGGGCCTGGGGAACCGTGGAGCCCCGCGGGGTGGAGTCGATGCTGAGGCTGGAGCTGGAGAGGGAGCTGGCCGTGGTGCTGATGTTGCATCCGTGCATGTAGAGAACCATAGCAGAAAGAGAGGAGGGCAGAAGCACGAGGAGCTGGAGACACAAAGAGAGGGGCAGAAGACCTGCACAGCTTCAGTGCACGAGCTCCACGCGGCTGTGAAGGCCAATACAACAGCTGTTAGAGTGTGAGGTGAGCAGTCCGTTTACACATGTGCCAGTAATGAAAACTATCTCCACCCCGTTTTTCCATGAGCTCCAGAGGTAGATTTTTTCTTCACTAACATCTTACCAGTTGGAATCATACGTGACTTTAATCGGGGGTTTAACACAAGACGTCACCCAAATCAGTTATTTACCAGTTGCAAATTTAATGAGACTGAATGCATTCAACTCTGACGTTTATCTCCATTGGATTAAACTGTGTATTTTTTTCTACTATGAAACTCTGTTTTCATGCCATTTTATGCACTCAGGGCACTGTATTTATATTCTTAATCAGTGGCGTGCACAGACTTTTTCAAGGGCAGGGGCGAAAACAAAAAAAGGGCACATACAGCTCGTTTTCGCCACTGAAGAGGGCACTAAGTTTCGCATGTTTTTCGAGGGCACTTTAGACATGTTTATATGTTATACGAATGGCTCATTATATAGACTTAAAACAGACTAACTAGACAGACTACTCAAGTTAGTTTGTAGTTAGGATCAGCATCCACAAGAACTGTGTAGATTCAACGTTGGACTGTAAGGAACACACAAAAATAAATAAATAAATCCCTAGGGGGTCTGGGGGTCTTTCCCCAGAACATTTTCAATTAATTAGATGCCATTTCCTGTATTCTAGTGCATTTTAACACCATATTAGCACCAGATAATCCAAACTGGTTCTGTTAGATATAGTTCTGGCTCAATATGGATCAATAAAGGGCCCAACCTAAAAGTCATTGCAACAGTAGTGTTTTGCCAAACGGGATGGCACTTAAGCATGCTGCCCTTAAGAGGGCAGTTTAGTGCGTTTTGGCTCCCAAGAGGGCACTTTAGCACGTGTTTTGGCATGTTTAATAGCTGTTATACCATCAGAACATGTTTTGAATCATACATTTGAAAGAAAAGGCCAATGTCAAATTTTAGATCTTGACCATGTTCCCTGGATGTATTTACTCTTAAAGGTTTACTATGTAGCTCTCTCTTTAAGCTCTACTGTACATTTTTTTGCACAAGCCAACAGAAACAGAGATGGAATGAAAAACAGTTGTGTCCAAGACAATATGCATGGAGTTCAAATCCAACAGGTACAGTGAATTTTACTCAAGAGGGACTGACACAGCTGCTCTGATGCCCCCCACCAAAGCGGGAATCTCTGTAAATCCTCATTGTTCTAACCACTGGTCAAGCTTAAACTCACCGACAGCATCAATGAACATCAGCTGTCCACTACTGCTCTGCAATCACACACATAGGCTTGTTAAGGGCTTGGTAGGCAATCATCACTATGGATCCAACCACCTCCCAACCCATTATTGGCCTCTGATCAGGCAAATTATGGCTGACACCAGGCATGAAGAGTGATTGTGGTTTGAGGGCCGCATGAAAGCTGAATTTATGCCTGCCTTCTGGGGGAATACAGATTGCCTGATTTTTTTTTCCTTCCATGCCTGATGCCAGTCTTATACAGTGAAGAAAGACTATCCGATCCTTAGGTGCTGTAATATCTTTCACACTTATTTCTGTCAATTTTGCATCACTTATTCCACCAGAGCCTACAGGGCAAAGTATAATAAAATCTCCTTTTAAAGGTACTTGGCTTCTAGAAAAAATCCTGATTCAGAAAACTGCACAGTATAATGCATTTACAACAAAATTCATAATTTCTGTATTGTATTCTTGGATCAAGTCAATTAACCTTTTTCCATTTGAATGAAGAATCATGCCACATGAGTATTTATCACCTCCTAAACTACATTCATACCACCCACATGGAATATGTTCAAAATGGTGTACATAGAGAGCAAAATAGTGGAAAACCTTGGGCTTAAGGAGATGTTTGAGAGTTGAGGAATAGTTTCCAGAGCTCTCTTGAATGTTAAAATAGGTCACTTTTTCTGGTACATATTGCAGAAAATGGCTCTGAAAATGCCCTTGAAAAACAGCGGTGGGATGGGAATCATCAGAACAACAAGCCCTGTTTGCAGCTCAATTAATTATGTACCGTCCAAGTGGCCACTCTTTGTTAAATACCAGTAAGTTCCCAGTGCAGTCAAATGATAAATTACCATATGAATTCTGACATAATTAAAACCCAGGGGTAGTTTGCATTACCATGTCCAGGATGCTTTTTGTTCCACTGTCATAATATATTGTATGATTTGAATAGGAAAGATATTAAGGATATAAAATACTAAGTGAATCAATTTAGAATTGCAAATAATTCAGCCAACAGTCAGGCTTTTTAGTGTACCAACCTAGCCTGTTAATCATGAAAATGCAACAGGTCAATCTTCACTTAGAGAGAGCTGAAAAAAGTAAATATTTGTCTTGAATAGAATTCAAATAAACAGCCATCAATCAAAGAGATGGACTTGCATGTTTTCGTCATATTATCCTGTGAAAACGTGGGACCTTTATGCCTTTATCTGAGCAGGACAGTGGAGAAAATCAAGACATCGGGCTACTCCTTCCATTTAGGGTTAGGGTTAGGGTGAGTATAAGGGTCAGGATATCAAAAGTTAAAAGTCAAAAACTTGACCTGCACTACCAACAACCAACAACTGCATACAGGAAAAATGAAACAAAGCCTGCGAGTTATTTCTGTCAGTAATCTCATACACAATCATTCACACCTGACATGCATCTTAATCAAATCACATGACACACGTCCTCCTAAACTCGTGGGCTATTTAAGCTGCAAGATTTCTGGTCTCTTCCTCTGCTGCATCGCTGCGCCTGGATCAACACTGTGCTCTCACCTTCAAACCACCTCCACCCCAGCATCCACCTGTTGGCTCCGGGGGGTTTAAGCTGTTATCTTCTCACTCCTCAAATTCTGTGTGTAAAATCTGTGAGGAGTGATTAAGTTGGAGCCTGACACCAAACATCTTATGTTGCATAATAGATGCTTAAACAACCTGCAACATGAGATTATTGGATGAAATGTTATTTGACACCCCAACACTCTAACAATCCTGAAGTAGTTAAGACTAAAGCTTATGAAGCCATGTTAGCTACATAAGTTAGGCAAACTATGTAGGAAACGTAGCTGACAACTGTACAGCTACTACAACTTTGAAGATCTCATAAACTAGTATTTTCATCCACTTTAAAAGCTATGTAACTAATACATCCAAGGCCAAAGCTACTGAGGCAATGTTAGCTACGTTTGCAAGGTAGACTTTGAAAAAAAAATGTAGCTGAAAACTGTACACCTAGTACACTTTTACAAAGTCTCAAAACCCATATTTTATTCAAGTAAAAAAAGCTGCTTAGCTAATGTATCAAAGGCTATAGCTAATGAAGCTATGCTAGCTTCGTACGCTTAGAAGCCTGTGTAGGAAACTAAGTTGAAGACGGTAAACTGAGTACACTTTTGCAAATCTCATAAATTTTCTTCACGCAAAATAGCCGCAAAGCTAAAGCTAATGAAGTTATGTTTGTTAGGTAAGCTACAAAAACTATGTATGAAACTAAGCTAAGGTCTATCTACCTACTACACTTTTGCAAGTCTTATAAACTTGAATTTTTATTCATGTAAAATAGCTAGGTAGCTAACATAGCAAAGGCTGAAACTAATGAAGCTATGTTCAAGCTACACAAACTATATAGAAAACTTAGCTAAAGACTATACACCTATTACACTTTGCAAATCTCATAAACTCATTTTTTCATGTATGTAAATGTTTCATGTAAATTGCTACATAGCTAACATAGAAAAGGCTAAGGCTAATGAAGCTGTGTTAGCTATAAAAGCTACACAAACTGTATAGGAAACATAGCAGAAGACCGTACACCTAAAACAGTTTTGCTAATCCATGAGAAATCCATATTCCATTCATGTGAAATAGCTCAAATAGCTACTGTCGCTAAGTCTAAAGCTAACAAAGCTACATAACAGGAAGGCTACACAAACTATGTAGGAAACTTAGCTGAAGACTGCACACCTACTACACTTCTGCAAATTTCATAATCCTATGTGTTAGTCAAGTAAAATGGCTATGTAGCTAACTTAACAAAGGCTAAAGCTCATGAAGCTATGGTAGCCACATAAGCTACACAAACTATATAGGAAACAAAGCTGAAGCCAGTACACCAACTACAGTTTTGCAAATTTCATAAAACCATATTTTATTCACGTGAAATGGCTAATGTAGCTAAGGCAAGCAACACAGCTGCATTGGCGAGGTAAGCTATGTAAATTATGTAGGAAATGTAGCTGAAGACTGTAAACCTGCTACAGTTTCGCACATCTTATAAACCCATATTTTGGTCATGGGAAAAAGCTACATAGCTAACATAGCTAAGGCTTAAGCTTACAAAGCTACACAATCAAGGAAGTAAACAAAGCTGGCAACTTTCACTTAGTACAGTTCTGAAAATCTCATTGACACATATTTTATTCACAAAAAGTAGCTACGTAGCTAATGTAGGTATGGCTTAGACTAATTAAGCTATGTTAGCTATGTAAATGAAACATACTATGTAGGAAACACAGCTAAAGACTCTACACCTACTAGGTTTGCAAATCTCTAGCTACGTAGCTAATGTAGCTAAGGCCAAAGCCACTGAAGCTATGGAAGTTTTGCTGAAAACTTTACACTTACTACACTTTTGCAAATCTTATAAACCCATATTTTATTCATGTAAAATAGTTACATATTTAATTTAGCTAAGGCTACATAAGCTCAAGTTACATAAGCTAATGCTATGTTAGCTAAAGCTAAGTAAGCTATGTTAGCTTCATAACTATTTATGAGTGTCACAGTGTTTGAGTTTTTCTGGGAGAAAAATAAAACACTTAATAATTTTGATATAGCATTTATGGAGCCAATTTTTTTTTGCTTATTTTTACCCAAAACATACATAATGCAGAGCAACTGCACCTGCCTGTGCCACAGCATAGCCTAGCTTCCCTTAACACACGGAAATCTCTAGAGGTTAATGCCACTACATTGCTACGAACGATATACAACCCAACTTCAGAAATACAGCACTGTCCCTTTAAAATCTGATGGAGTCATATTTATATTTAGTCTTACTCACTTAAAATGATTTATTCAGTATCACCCTAGGTGCTGTTTACAAAACATCATGCTTTCTCCCTTGTGGGCATTGACCACAATTTTCAGGGTGTGACATTCTTAGTTCATTAAAGCTTTTAATGGTCATGAGCATTATTAGGCGTGGTTGTGGTACCTGTTCTGGGTTGCCTTGGTTTGTGGTGGTGGAGCCCATGCTGGTACCTTTTCTTTTGGCCCTTGTGCAGACATCTGCTCCCTCAACAAGCGTTTGTTTTAATCACTGATGACAGTGGAGGTATGCTCTACCATCATCCCTAACTAAACACAGATTTATTTCATTGCCTTGGACTGATAGAGAAATCTAGAGCCCTCACAGTCATGTGAAGGACATCCTATTCCTTAAGAGCCAAGCTTGTAGTCCATGAATCCACTGGAGTAGTGCCCAGTATGGTCACCGCTGTTCATGCAGCACCAGATGGTAAAAAACTAATATTAGCAAATCAACATCAATAATCCTCCCTCATCATGTGGAGATGACAACTCCTCCATCTGTTTGCATGAATGCCGTCGCCAGTAGAATGTGAATACTGTCATTATGTCTCTCAATCTGACAGTGACAGTACCAGTCAGCTATAAACGTCCCATCTACGTCTCTTTTTCATACTATGAAGATGAGGAAATTATTCTTCCAACAACTTACAGTAGTACCTGTCCCAGTGTGGCTTCATTGTCTCTGTGTGGTGTGAAAAAATGTTCTTCAGTATTTGACTGTGGGTAAATTTTTATTAAAATGTCTATCATTTAATAAGTACAGTACACAAAACTTGAAGATAGCTTTAAGTTTAAAGAAAGTCATAACAACATACTATCCTTCATTTCGTTTCTAACAGTATAATCTGTAGGCAGCTATTAACATCAATATTTAAAAACTTTAACTTAATACTGGTCCATTTACTGGTGTAGGCCCACAAAGAGAAGTGCCCTATAAACAGCACAAGAAAGACAATGCCCTTCACTCAAATAAACCGCAGAGGAAGCCACAACAAAAACAGTGCTCCGAGCGCTACAGGAGGCCTGATGGAGCTGAAGAACCGGTTTGTCAGAGACCGTTCCCTCTCAGAAAGGTTGTTCCAGTTGGTTACATATTCAGGTACTGAGGTCATCTAACTGAGAAATGGAAAGAGCAGGGCAGGGAATGGAAGCGCTGCTGTTTCCTCAGGGTCTCGTTTGATGGGGAAATATCTAACAGCCAGGTGAACAGAGAGTCAGGTGGCTCTCCAGAGTCACAGGTGTAGCTGAGACTGATCTCTGTTCCTCTTCAGTACCAGTACAGGTCCTTCTTTTCTAGGTGGCGTCCTGATAGAGAGGAGGAAAAAGCACAGTAAGGTTCAAGCAGCTTTAATGGATGGACGTGATTAGCTTTGTAAACAGCAAGGTGGAGTGATATTTTCTTAAAATAGCATAGAAACATTCCTGAGAACACCCAAGTAAGGAAGTAAAGAATTAACACATCATCGTGAAAATAGCTCAAGTGCTATTAACAGAATAACATAATTATAGGTTGTTTATGTCGCCATGTGAGCCTCTGTAAACCAGTATCTTTGATTCATTTTGCATGGGCCTCCTGCTGCTGTCTGCCTACTTCTGTTATCATCATTATTATTAATGTTAAGTCAATCAGACAGCTTCTTATTTTGAGCTGCTATAAGTACAAGCACTATTTATCTATGCATGTTTTATTGTTGTTGCTAATGGTAATAGAAGAATGATCTTGAATCAGGACTCAACACCAGGCCGATGTGCCACAATCTGGGGTTTTTATTTTTATTTATATTCTGGATAATAATCATTCTTGCTAGAGCAACAAAAATGACTCATTTATTCATGCTGGTGTGCAATGCAGCATTAAAAAAATGTTAACCTCTTTTCTGAAAACAGAATTGCCTTCTTATAGTGGTAATGTCAATGATGTGGATGGGCACTCTGAACTAAATGATTAGGAAAGTAGTGTCAGACTTCATAGCTAGGCAATAATGTGAACAAATGTCAGAATGCCTGAAAATGAAGTAGAAGAAACTGATACAACTTTAATAATTGAATAATTTGAATTTTAAATGGACAGAAAATGGTTGAAAAGTGGCATAAATGGGTTAAAATTGCACAAAAAGTAGCAAAAATGGACAAAAACGGCAAAAATTGAACACCGGTGATAAAATGGGTGAAAGAGGCGACTTCTGGTTTAGCCATGCTCGGGTAGGACACAAATTTTGCAACTCTGTTTCATTTGGCTGTAACCCAAAATTATAGAGAGAGGTGTAATGGCAGGGGGAAATCACAGAGAAATCAGAAAAACTCGAAAAAGCGGGTAACTGAAAATCTGAGAACAAATATAGATTTTAAAAATGGGTGAAAACGATTAAAATGGGTCAAAAGTGGCAGAGAAGAGGCTGCAAAAATGCATTAACATGGCAAATAGAAGTGGTAGATAGTCTGACACACTTTTCAGCTCCAAAATGAGGGAACTGTTATCCAGGACACCAGCACCACTAATCCAACACACATGTAGATAGAAGATCATGAAAACTGACCGTGGAGAAAGAACTGGCTGTAGATCATACAGTAAATAAAGGAAAAGTAAAAAGGTAAATGTTTGATAAAAGAAGGTGCAGATGACTTCTCACTGAGCTGTGTGAGTTTTTTTTAAGACTTACTGTTGCAGTTATAATTTTGTAGACTAAAGAATAAAAATGTAAGGCAGCTACCTTTACTCCATTAGATAGAAGGGACCAAGGCTGGCTAAAAATAGGTCACTGGTGGTAAAACTGATGAAAACTAAGTTTAGTTTCATCAAGGAGACTAAAAGAAGACTCAAATGTTAGTTCTGGACTGTTAAACATGGCATTTTAAATATTTCATACTGGCTCACCGGTTTCATAGTCCAAAGCAGGGTCTACAGACTCTCTAAATCCTTGTGGCATTGTCCATCCAGGAAGCATCTCTGGCTTGGAGCTGGAGGCCATACTGGGTCCCAGATCTCCCCGGTCATTCTGCAGTAGGTTAAGCAGGGATGTGGCGTACTGCTGCCCGGTTACACTGAGACCGTCTTGGGATAGGGGATATGGCAACCCAGGGCCTTCTGCTACCCTGTTGGTGAACGAGTGCCATGAGTCTGGAGCACTTTCTACAGGGAAGGTCAGGAGACGTCCTGCTACAGGAGGGACCTGGGACTCGGAGTAAGAGTCGACAGCACTACCCTGACAGGGGCTGCTTTCCTCTGCAGGGCACAAAGAAAAAATACATCTAATAATGACGCAGATGTCCTGTTAAAGGGATATTTCAGCATTTTTGAAGTTTATATAAGATTCTTGACAATAGTGTGAGCATGAGCCTCCAAAGGTTTTAGTGTGCATTGCCCCTGTAAGAAGAGCATGAATGGCACACAGGAGGACTGTACAGTTCTACAGATGGGATCAGTTTCTTTGTGTAATTCAGCCTCCCTGTTTGGCACTATTTTACAATGCCACCTTCGGCTATGTGTTCTTCCGAATCTTGTATCAGAAAAAATGGTTGCATATACAACACAAACGGCTTTAAAACAGAAATAGCCTGACACTTTTCCCAGACGGACACGCTTTAAAAATCCTGTGAAAATGTTTCAGATGGGGGCGCCAGTGTAGCTCAGTGGTTAGAGCAGGCACCTAAATACAGAGACCTTCAACATACTGGTCCTGGGATTAATTCCTGGTGTCTGAACTGTTTGGTGCAAGTCTTCCCCCCACTCTCTCTCTCTCTCTTTCCCTGTATTTTCTGTCCCACTTCAGCTGTCCTACCTGAATAAAGGTGATGTGGATGGATTCCAATAAAGAGCTGAGAGGAAGTCTAACATGGCCTTGGTTCCCGAGGGACCCCCTTAGCAGGGTGCCAGAGATCTCAGGGGGGAGTGAGGCTCCGTCTGCCCTGAGGTTGTTAAAATTAGATTTGTGCAAATGAACAGAAATCATGGTGTAACACTTAGAAATAGTTCATTCAATGGTTTTGGGGTAAAAGAATTTGTGTTTAGGGCTTCTTTATTTGGAATTACACAAAAATGATTAAAATTTGTGTTAAATTTGGCTCAAGTTTGCTATAAGTGATATAAATATTTGTGGCCTTCAAACGTCAGAATGTTTTTCAGCACTACAGTGTTTCTGTCTGGGAAATGCATACACCATGCATTAGTGTGAATTTCTCAGCTACTGTACAATATGCTGAGGCAAAAGAACACAGCAGAAAGTTACACTGCAGAATAGTGCCAAACGCAGAGGCTAAATAAAACACGAACATTTTTTAATACAGCATGCAATTGAGCCATTTTGGCCTATTTTAATCAATGACCAGCATAATGATGCAGAGAAACTGCACCCATCTGCAGCACTGTAATGCTTAGCTTCCTTGTTGCTTGCCCCTCCTTAGAGAGGCAATGCACACTGGTACTCTTGAAGCTCATGTCCATACCATTGCAAAGTACAAAACAAAAAAAAAAAAAAAATCTAAAATATCCCTTTAAAACAGTGGTTCTCAACTGGTGGGTCAGGACCCAAAAGTGGGTCATGGAGCAGTTTCCAGTGGGTCATGGCTTGGTGTCTGAAAAAAATGGTGGCAAAAGTCCTGGAGGCTTTATTGGAATTGGCATTGAAACCTTGTATTTTACTGTGAAATTGGGTTAAATTTAAATGTTTGATCAGTATTTCAATAAATTTTTCTCCTCTTCTTGTGACACTTGGTTACTTTTCCCATGATAATGAAATTACTTCACAAGCTCTCTGGAAAAGTGGCAAAAATTGACACATAATGATGGGGACAGTAGGTATAAAATTTAGTCTTTTTTATATCAGGTATTTTGGTCTAATCGTTCTAAATGCAACACATTCTATCAACTCAACATGCGTTGTTGGAAATTGTTAGGAAACCTGGGTTGCGACCTGTTGTAAAACAGGCTGGTGGGTCCTGAGACCGGACCAGTTGAGAACCCCTGCTTTAAAACCAGATATTCTGGAAGTTTGTTTTTGAGCCCACCTGTTTTAATCGTTCTCCGTATCTTCTTAGGTTTTGCTGCCGGTGCTTTGGGCTTGCAGACTTTGCTGAGAGCACGGGTGAAGTGGGCATCCACCATGCTGTTGATGTCTCCCTGGAAGTAAGTCAGGATGACATACTGAGAATGCTTTTCCACCTTCACAGCCATCTGACTGTCTGTTCTGTCCTCCATTGGGTCAGCTGTCACTGAAAACAGACAAACATACGTTATATAAGACGAAGCTCAATATATACAACACCAGGGGCCATTTACACAAAGCCTCCTGTGTATAAAGAGTAGCTCCTGATGTTGAAATTCAAAGAAAATGTTTAGCCTTATGACATTTCTAAGAGTTTCCCCTTACAGTGACGACTAGATTCTGCTAAAGATGAAAAATATTCAACAACCATCTCAGCCTTTCACAGAGCTCCGAGGGCTCCCATTGTTATTGGATCATACATGGGCAGTAACAAATCTAAGATGACGGTATAATGAGAGAGATTAGAAGAAGACAAAACTGATCTATTCATGCATTTCAGTTGATTTCTCTTCAGTGCAAGCAGAGGCATGCATGGTAGATGTGGTTTACTACACAGGTACATGCTTAATACCAGACGAAGATAACCTAAGTAAATAAAAAACGCAGTTTTTAAATGATGATTCCATTTATTAGGGGCGTAAAGCCATCCAAACCTACCTGGCCCTGTGTGTAAACTTAATTTAATTAAATTAATCCTAATAACTGGTTGTTCCACCTTTGGCAGCAATGACTGCAAGCAAACATTTGTAATAAGTGTCTGTGAGTGTTTCACATTGCTGTGGAGGAATTTTGGCCCACTCGTCTTTGCTGAATTGTTTAAATTCAGCCACACTGGAGGGTTTTCCAGCATGTCCTGTTTAAGGTCATGCCACAGCATCTCAATCAGATTTAAGTCCAAACTTTGACTTGGCCACTTCAAAACCTTCATTTTGTTTTTCTAAAGGTTGACCTTCTGGTGTGTTTTAGATCATCATCCTGCTGCATAACCCAAGTGAGTGGTCCAGGTCCTGTGAAGCAACAAAGCAGCCCCAGACCCTCACACTACCAACATGTTTGAGTGTTGGTATGATGTTGTTTATATAAAGTTTTACTCCAGATGTCCCACACCTTCCAAAAAGTCAAATTTTTGTCTCGTCAGTCCACAGAATATTTTCACCAAAAGTCTTAGGGATCATCAGGATGTTTTTTGTCAAATGTGAAAGTCTCTTTCTTATTGTTGAATCATGAACTCTGACCTTAACTGAGTCAAGTGAGACCTGCTTGTTCTGGGACCTCCTGGATGAGTCGTCAGTATGCTCTTGGAATTATTTTGGTAGGCCAGACACTCCTGGGAAGGTTCACCACTGTTCCAAGTTTTCTCCATTTGTGGATAATGGCGCTCACTGTGGATGACTGGGCCCACAAACCTTAGAACTGGTTTTGTAACCCTTTCCAGACTGATAGATGGCAATGACTTTGTTTCTAATCTGTTCTTGAATTTCTCTAGATGGCGCCACGATGTGTTGCTTTCTGAGATCTTTTAGTCTACTTCACTGTATCAGACTGTTCTATTTAGGGGATTTCTGGATTCAATATGTCTGACAGTAATCAGACCTGGGCAGCAATTGCTTTTTGGATGCCTTAATAAATGAAATCATCATTTAAAAATGGCATTTTGAATTTACTCAGGTTTTCTTTGTCTGCTTTCAAAATTTGCCTGACCATGTAAAACGTTTAAGTGTGACAAATATGCAAAAGATAAGATGTCAGGAAGGGGACAAATACTTGGTCACAGCACTCCAAACTAAACTGTATTACTTTAAAGATTTGTGCATTCTTTACCAGCAGTTCTCTCTTATCTTTGCACATATTTGATCTATTATTATATTTTTGCTCACTCCCATCTCAGATCTATCTGTCATTATGTCTATTTATCTATCTACTGTATAAATCAATCAAGTATAACCTTAGATTTTATTCAGCTATTTCTCATACACATTCTCTGACTTGTCCATGATTAATAGGATGGTTTTCTATGTCCTCATTTGCCAATTAACACTGAGACAGAACTTATTCTCCTTTCTTTGGATCAACGAATCACAGCATTTGAAAGAATTAGACCATGCAATGTGGTAAATCCTGCCTCTTCACAAAAAGTTTCTGTTCGCTCTTTGCTCAGAGTTGCTCTGAAAGTGTTCATAAATCCTTCCTAGGCTACAGCAGAAAAGAAAGCAAAAATTTTATGCAAATGGACAACACAATACAAGATTGTCAAACAATATTTCTAAGGTATTCACAGGGTGTCATTTTATTTTTTTTATTTTAAGTGCAATTTTAAATCCATTCTGAGTGAAATGTGCTTCAGATTGGAGACATTTAAAACTTTTGATCCACCAGTGTTAGTTCAGCTCTCTAGAGTCATTTGATCTAAGATCTGCCCACAGGGATTTTCAATCTGGGGGAATGTGTGGGTGGAGTTTCCCATCATGCCTTTGGGCAGAGTGTTTAGATTTGTTTATGTGTGTTTGGATGTTGCCTGCTGTACAGCGATCCCCACTGGGGTTCTTTTGGTCTTTGTTCCAGTGGATTGTTGTTGTTTTTGATGCAAGACACATTTGCACCATGACTGAAGTTATCCACTGAGTTAGCATTCCCGGCCTGTGACTTTAGGTGATCGTACAGGACCCAAAATGCATCAGTATACTTTGCCTTACATTGAGGTTAAGCCTCTGCTTTGTTCTTACCAGAGAAGACCTACCTGAACACAGATGTTCAAGAATTACTGCAGCTCTGTCATACTGTAAAATATTTAACACTTAAAAATGTATTTTAACTATATGTAGTGTGGAGCAATGTAGACACATTAAAAGTGATCACTTTAACTCTATGTGAGTTTGAATAACACTGTCATTTTTGTTGTGTATTATCAAATTGATTACAGGGGTGTGACTTTACCTGAGCAACCTGGTTGGAGAACTGTTCTCCTGTTCTTGCAAGTAAAGGCGGATGATATTTTACTGTGGAACTCCTCAGTAGCTACTCAGTACTTAAAGTAAACTTTAAATCAAACGCTTTTTGTTTGACTAGATTTAAACAACAGTAGTTTTACTTTAACTAAAGTAAGTTTTAACCAGAGCAACTGTACTTTTACTTTAGTACAATGGTCGTGTGCCAGAGTTAATTTTGTCAATTAAAACTATGACTAAACATGTTTGTCGACAGCCTTTTTTTCATGACAAAATTAGACCAAGACTAACAAAATTAGATCTGTGATGACTTAAACTGACAAAAACTAAGTTTAGTCTTCGTCAAGATGACTAAAACCAGACTAAAATGTAATAAAATTTTCATCGGACACTCTAAATCCTAGATATTTCTCTACTATGGGTAAATCTGTCAAAAACATTGCAGCTGTAGCTATTTTGTCTCTCAGCTGTAGAAAGCAGGGACCCAAGGTCTGGTACCAGATTAAGGCCAGAAAATAAATGTTTGGACTAAAAGTAAAGACTAAAACGTGAGGACTTTTTATGGACTAAAATTACATTAAAATGTTTTTGAGTTTTCGTCTACTAAAACTAAACTAAAACTAAAAAAGGGTAGAAATGACTAAAAATGTGACTAAAACTAAAATACATTTCATCTTAAGACTAAAACTAAGATTAAGATTAAAAATAGCTGCCAAAATAACACTGTCGTGTACTTCTTCTTTCTGCATATTGATGAATATTAACCAATGAGTTTTGCTCTGCTCGATTTCTGTCTGTTATATGACAGTATCTACTCATCACTGCTTACAAGGGCTTGCTCATAGGAGATTAGGTTTTGGTTTCCATGTATAGCATTGACATCGTAGGATCTTGATCAGCTTTTTATGTTGCATGCGACAAGAAAACCTTTGCTCTAATTTGGTGCTCTATCATTAAGCTTTATTAGTTGACCCTCTGAAGCTGGTTATATATCGACTCTATTGACACTTTTAAATGCTATAAATCAATTCTTTTTCAGGTGTTGAGATTCCCGTCTTATCTGCACATCTGAAGCACTTTAATCTGGTCTTGCCCTGGAGGACCCACGTCATGAACAAGTGGCTTCTCTTTGTAGTGTTCACAAAAGAACAAAAACAGCAAGAGCTTGGAAGACATGTCACTTGTGTACTTCTTGTTTCGGTAAGTTCTTCGTCTTAGAAATCGTGTCTAGCATGAACAAGTTTTTTTAGCAATGCGTGACAGACAAACATCTCCAACAATGAAAAAGAATCCTGCAAAATGTTTGAACATTTCCAGAAGAAAGAAAGTGAGATTTTATGTCAAAATAAATTAACTTTGCATGGCATGATGGTTAAAAAAGAAGGCTATAATGCACAATAAGCCCACTCTTTTTAGTGTTAACCTTTCACTTGAAACAACCATATTACATCAACCCAGCAAAGCAAACCAAACCTAGCATTTATCAAACTGATACTCCAATTGGTTAAAGATAACTAAACCACTGTATTAGTGAAGTAACTCTCCTCTTACCTGACCTGATGATCAACCAAAATTGACCAGCGAGTGCGTCCTTTCATTGACCGCTCAAGTAAAGCTGATGTGTTCATGTAGGAGGCCTCACCAGGTGTCTTTCTTTCCTCCCTTGCCACAGAGAAAAACATTTTGCATACTTAGCCTCTAAAAGTACCGTATGTGTTAGGCTGGGAGGGCGTGTTAAGGCAGACAGCTATGACCAGAATGCCATCCGTCCAGTTCCACTAGAACCACAGAGTCGTCTTATTAAAACATTCCTTCCTCCGCTGTCATAAACTTATACACAGGTTCATAGCAGTTCTGGTGCTTTGGAGAGGATTTCAGATTACTTTTTTAAAGATTCATTATAATGGTTGTAGGAAGATGATGTTAAACCTCTTATATGCGACACATGGTGCAAGTATGCCTCTACCCCGATAGCCAGGGCTAGAGACATCATGTTTCAGGTTGTCCAGATCTATCTGCTAAGTTTTTGGGAGCACATTATCACAAAAATCCTCCAAGGGATCTTCTTCTAACTTTGCACAAATGTCCACTCTGACTCACAGACAAACTTCTAAGATTTTAAGGTTATAGGTCAAAGACAGGCTCATGTGCAGCCTCTGCTTTTGATAAGATATGTCAAGGATGCTTTTCTAACATTGCGCAAATGTGTACACTGACTCAGTGATAATCTGAATAAACTTTTAAGGTCAAAGTTGGAGATCATTAGGCCAATTGCTTATCCCTTACCAATGAAAGCATTTCTCAATGATGCTTTGAGGGATTTTCGTCTAACTTTGCAGGAATATCCGCTCTGACTCAAGGCAGTTTAATTATATGGATGTCAGATATCAAGGTCCCTTGGCCTGATCTTCATCTCTCGCTTGTGAGTGCCATATGCCAGAGAGGTTTGAGGGATTTTCTTCATATGTTGTAAAAATGGCCTCGCCGACTCTATGATAATCTGATGAAAATTTGGGGGTCAAGGCTCAGGGATATGGGGCTAATGCTCATCCCTTGCATGCAAACATAAATCCCCGAGAACAAGAGAAATTTCAAAACTTTGCACAAACGTCCTAACATAACAAGCCAGATAGACTATTTCACATACAGATGGTATGGGATGAATTTCTTCACTATCAGTGGAGCTAGCTGGGAAATAAACTCTTGCTGCTGCCAGTCAAGAGGAGGGTAAAAATTTCACGGATAAAAGCTTTTAGTGTGGTTCTAAGCTCTTCTACTATTAAAGAAATGTTGTCCTGTTCTAATTACACTGCAGCTGCATCCACACTTCTTCATCAGCTGTTCAAAGGATTGTTATGGAGCCACGCCTGTAGTTTCTGCCTCCTCGAATAACTCTGATTGTTCTGGTCATTCTCTGACTGGAAACAAACACGTCATCTTGAACGTTTTCATGAGCTAATAACTGGCTGAATCTGACCAATCCGTCTGCTTTGCAAGGTTGCAAATGTCCACTTTGAATAAATGATAAAGTGATTAGATTTTAAAGGTCTATCTATCTGTCTGTCTGTCTGTCTGTCTGTCTATCATGATTGTAGGTGCGTCACGTTAATTAAGGTTGATGCAAAGAATTATGGGTCATCTTTTCTTCTCTCCCTCCATGTCTCTTGAATGATCCGTCCTCCTTCTTTGGTCTTAAAGACTGGTCCAAAGCTCTTAAACTGGTCTGAGGACCGAGAAGTACTGATAAACGAAGACTCACGGGACCAGGCCTCCCTGAACTCTGTTTGCTGAAAGACGTGCCCCCTTATTGGATATCACTCGCTGACTGGATGCTACAGCACAGTAATCTGACATGCCAGATGGATTTGTTTCACACATTCATCTGGAAAACCTTCAATATACAGCATTTGGGAAAGGGCAAAGCCTTTGAAAAAAAAACTCAGAGGGTGATTGGATAAACGTTCTGTCTGTCACATCTTTACGGGCCAATCAGAGCAACAAAACATGTGACATTGCCGCTACCAAGGAATAAACTCCATATAGAATTGCATAATGCGAACCATGGCGACTGTAGACATGTCAGTACACGACTTTTGTCGTTTCTGAAAAAAAAAAATCACTGCTGTTCTTTTCTCTTCCTTTAATGAAGAAATGTCAAGTTCTGATAAAACTGGTGCTTTAGCAGCATCCGCCCTAACGTCTTCCGCCATAACGGCACCGGCCTCTTTTCGCTGCTTGCTTACGTCACGATCCTGCCGCATCCGAAAGTCCTGTCGCTTTCTTACCAGGCCTAAACGGCTCAGACAGGAGCTTTGCAAGATGGATTTGCCAGTGAGAAACAAGGAAACTGGCATATCCTTCTTCTTTGCAAGGTTAACAGCACAGTGGACTTTAATGAAACCTCACAGAGATTTATAATGGAGAAGAGTGATTAGCTTGGACTTAGCCACAGCAGCAATTTGGTCAGAACTGGACAATGTGTCATTATTAAAACAAGGGCAGGGAGCAACACTGAAAGCTTACCATGCCAGAAAAGATGTTTTTGCTCTTCTTCCGCTCTGTTTCGGCATGGCTAGCGATCGTTACGGTGGAATGTTCAGGGGCTGCTGTCCTGGTAGCTGTGGGAAAGCGGCAGCTCAATCGGAACTGGTCTTTAAAGCAGTGGTTCTCAAATGGTGGGTCAGGACCCAAAAGTGGGTCAAAAGCAATTTTCAGTGGGTCACAGATGTGTGCTTTGGAAAAAAATTGCTCAAAATTGTCTATGAGACTCTATAAAACATGCATGTTTTGTTCTGTTTCATTGTTATGTAATATCTTTTGTACTGTCTTAGGCCTAAGCTCTGCTATTTTTTTAATAGAATATACAGTGCATAACAAATTTATTAGACCACCACCCAAAGTAAGGTTTATGCCACAGCTGCTTGAAATTAACAGTGGAAAACAGTGATATCGGAGGAATTTCCAATTCTGGTGAAAGGAAACCGAACAACTCTTAAAAAAGGGATTTGAATTAATATCAAGCATAACTTGGACTAAATCAATATAATAGAGTGAATCACTACAGTGTTTAATATTTGATTTATCTTCTGATTCATTATCAAAGATAAAACATGTTTTAGGTTATAAAATCAAAAGAAGCATTAAGATACTTTCTTTAATGGCCAGTAATTTTCTGTGTTTGTAGATTATGAAGAGAATTAAAGTCTGACAGCAGGAGTCCATTTGTCTGTAAGAAACACATATTACATTCATTGTTTGGTCAATAAAGTTTATATCAGTCTGATCATTAATGAGTAGTTTGATTATTGCTTTATTATATCAATATTTTCCCAAAGTTGCACCCTATAAGTGGGCTATTTTTCATTGCATATGGCACTCTGTAAGAATCACTTGTAATGTAACACAGTAGCCTACACATCTCATAATTGAGCTAATAACAACTAGTATGAGAAACCGTTGTGCTGGTAGAAATAGACTGTATGTTGTTCTTTTTTTAAAATTGTGCAGGTTTCTCTCTTTACACACACACTGAGACAAGCTGTCAATGTGGATATTTTATTAGAATAAATACAGTACATATTTATGCAGACACAGTCAGCTGTTTGAGCGTCCTGACACAAAGTGACGCTGCTAAGGAAAGGACTCAGCACAACCTTAGAGACATGAGATACAGCCCTTATTATTCAGAGAAATCAGACATCCCTAATCATGACCATCAAATTCTTCCTGGTCAGTTAGGAACCTTCCTGAGAAAAAAAGGACTATTCCAACAGACACGCTCTATGTTCCCCACTCTATAATGAATTATAACATATTATAAGTATGCTTATAACTATGGTAATACAGCATTCTAGGTGTGTTATAACACATAAGCACTCAATGCCTTATAACAGTAATCATATCTGGTTATAATGACTGTGTCTATAATGGCTTCTTATATAAGTCATTATGAACACTGGCATTATGATTAGTTATTCTTACTATTATAAGGCATTATAGATAGTCATAAATGCTTAAAACTATGTTATACAGCACAATAGGTGCATTATAACAAAGTATAAGTAAACTTATACTATGTTATAATGCATTATAGAGAGGGGGGCATAGAAAAACTTTACTTTTTTCTATCAACTCTTAGGTCCTCTCATATCATCACACATGGTTTAGCATGCAGAGGTTAAATGAAGCACAAAATCCAACTAAGAAATTAAATAAAATTTAAACTTGCCACTTTATTGTTATGGAAATTAAGAATATATTTGAGGTTTTTGTTAAAGGTAACATCCTAGTGCATGAAATGTAAAGGTCCATGGAAAAGGCACAGTTGAGAGCAGCTATACAGGCAACAAACATCTCATGTACTTTGAAAAGAGGTCAGAGTTAATCTACCTTAAAACTCTTGCAGATGCTTCTGTGCAGCATTAAATAAGCAAGTGGGCTTTAATATCACAATAAAAGCATAAGATGAACTTTTTAGTCACACTTTTCATCTTAAAGCATTAATTTCTTTGCAGATTTTACTGCAACAGACACTTTAATTACTGAGAACCTGTTGCACCTTCCAGAAGCTATGGTTCATTTGAGCTTTCTCTGCCAAAATGTAGACATAGAAGTGTTTTATTTTCATCTGTGATTAAATAATGGACTTTGGAACAGAGCTTTACAGTATGGCATAAAGAGAGGCCCATTCACACCCTCTGCTGGTGGTTTGGAGCTGATCCTGTGGAGGTGTCTGACACTTTTCTGGTAGTGGTGTCAGAAGAGTCTGAGTTGACCAGGATGCTCCTTTTGCCGGGACCACCACCTGCTGTCACAGAGCGACTCCAGTCTGAAAAAAAGGGGTAAAAATATCAGAAAAATAATCACCCAAGTTCCCTGTCTTGTTTTATTTCATGCACTTTAGATGCAAGCAATATGTTACATACCTGAGTAATCATTGAGTCTGAAACGTCCACAGCACAGGTGGATTCTCCACTGCTTTCTCACATTTTCCTTCAACAAACAGTGAAATACAAAAATGAAGAAGCCTGGGAAAAAAGGAGAACAGGAAAGTAAATACACACCGTTTTTGTTTTGACATTTAGCAATTTGTAATACCTAAAGATCATGCAATAAATACATTACTGATAGGGCAGTATTTTTATTTCCTCTTTGTTAAGGACAGGCTAAAAAATAATCATTGGTTAGGATATGAAGGATCCACTTCCATTATTAAAGATAAACGCAATAACTCTTTCCTCTGTGCAGATATTTACCCTGCAAAGAGTTGAAGATGCAGAACAGGTACAACATGGCCACTCTTCCCGGCCCAATTGCAAAGAAACCCATTGACCAAGTCAGGCCTAACAGCACGGTGATACTCGCCACCGCTCTCAGGTCTTGCAGAGACGTGCGACCCTTTGCTGACGGCTTATTGACCGTCATCTGTCTGATCTGGATCAGAACCACAATGAACACAGCGATGTTGCACAACATGATCAGAAGAAAAAATGCTGCCACCGTCACGTAGAAGTAGACGTCATCCTGCAGCCAGCAGCTGATGGAGAGGAAAGGGTTCATTATTATGTCATCTACCCTGGGATGTGTCATCAGTGTCTCCAATCTATTTTTAGTCAGAAATACATCTGAGCGATAATTCATTTTCGATTCTTAACCCACATTCATTTTTGTGTGCTTTGTATGACTCAATCACCCTATCTGTATCACTCAATTTGAACAACATGTTCCCAAGGTAAGGATGACTCATTCAGTTCTTTTTCTTACAATTGATCACTGGACTGAAGCCCCACTTTAGTCTCTTCAGGTACAATGCTGCCATATGCATCCTTATCAATAGCCAGAACCAGGCTCACTATTACCAGAGGAATACCTGTGAGGAGACAAAAGAAGAAAAACAAACTTATTTGGCCCACTTAGATCAGAGAAGCAGTATATATACACATCAGGAAAAGGACAATTACAATCTTCTGAATTAAGTTCATCTCAGATAAGCAACAAGAAAAGTTGAAACTTGCAGATGGGGTGCTCTACAACATTCTGAAAGCCTGTGGGTTCACACTGCTGCAACTGGGGGAGACAAGGTGTCATTTCAATTGCAAGGACTGCGTTTCAGTTTACTATTAAACTTTTCATGCCTGTCTTGTGACTGCATATAGAGGTCGACTCAGACTTCGCCGCTGCCAGACTATGCAAATAAAATCTTGTCCAGCCTTGGCTGACAGAAGTATGATCTCTACCGCTCATTGTATTCTGTTGTCACCACTGTCTCCATGACTGTGTAAGACAGGGGTGTCCCAACTATGGCCCTGGGGCCAAATGCAGCCTGCAGTCCAATTTTGATTGGCTTGCAGCAAATCTTAGCAATGAAATAAAAATGAGCCCACATTGAAACATGAAGCGTGTGCTTGACTGTATTGTGCCTCACAGTAAAGGCGGTGCTACCATGCTAATTCTGTAAACAAACATTTTGACAAGCAGAACCTACTGATGTGCTTTTATTGTGTAGCTAAGTTAAGACATCACTCTACATGGTAAACATACCATCAGCCAAAATTATAATATCTCATTGTCTAACTCCCTGATGGGTTACAGTAGCAAATAGCAGTACCAATAATCTTCCAGAGGCAGAGCTGGTGGTAGTTAGGGCCAAGCAGGGCCCCCCTGAAATCCCCCCCACCCCCCCCCCCCCCAAAAAAAAAGAAAAACAGGAAATGATTATCTATTTGTCTTGTAGGCCATAAAATTTAGCGTTCAGTGTTAGTTTAGGCAGGCCACGGAGTGGAGCACTGCAATAATCAGCCAAGCCCTCAGCGGCTCAGCTGATTTTCTCTAAGCATGTTTTTGGCAAATCACTCTCATTCTTCCTTATTTAAACTGCTTTTGCCTGGTTATGCTCTGATGTTCTCTCTTCAAGCTCTTGCAACCCTCCTCCACCCCAGCTCCTCCTTCATTCTGCTGCTGACTCAGTCAGTGTTATTCTATTGTCAGTGAAGTAGCCATTTAGGCAATTAGGCATACTCAGTCACCAAGTATATCTTAACCATCATTATATTGGTTTTACAAACATTCATACACCTCACCAAGTGGATATTAAAGTGGCCCCAACATCCTTATATATTTCTGTATGTGGCCCTCAGTGGAATAGTTTGGACACCCCTGGTGTACGAGTTCACGGGTCATTAGGGTGTCAGGTCAATGAGTGTCAATCATAACTATAACAGATGCACTTTGTGTGATTTTAGCAATCTTTTGCTCTGAAAAGACAAAAAAAAAAAACAATCATGAAACAGTAATACACTTGTCCTGATGTATCAAGCTATCTTACTACTATAATCAGTGACGGGTCTGTGGATCTGTCTGTCTGTCTCAATTTGCACCCCAAACCATTGCTTCAATTGTCCTTGATACCTCTTAGAAGACTTCTTGAGTCTACTGGTTTGAAACTGGTGCCATAAAAAAACAAATATGTACAGATTTTCTATAAAATGCCCCAATAGTTGTGCCTTTCAACTCAGTTTGCCCGATTCCCTGTTACATCACTTCCCCTGTATAACACTAATACACTCACTCTGCCACAAAACTGAAGAGGAGACAGACTTTGCTCTCAAACACACACTAAAAGAGGAAAACCCCACCAGGCTCATGACTCTGATTTTTCTTTAAAACTGAGAGAGAAAGCAACTGGACTTTGTTGACACACCCACAGGGAAACGTATTTGGCACACCTGGATGTGGTGATACACCTGCTCCAAAAATCCCTGATCAAAGTAAGCTCCCTCTAAAGCACTTCTCTATGCTCTTATTAAACAAGATAACACAGGAGATGTGTCACACATTGGTGTTAGAAATCACAGTTGATTTGCTGTTGGCAGTGCTGTGTAAATATGTTTGAATATGTGTCTGCCTCTGTGCAGCCCAACAGTGTGACGCTTTGTGAAAGGTCCACAATAAAGTGCATACACAAAAAAATTTGTAAATAAGTCAAGAGGCTCAACTTTAATGCTCTCCATATTATGTTGTAGGTCAATCACCGCAAACATGCACCAGCATGCAGAGACGCTGAGCCATTATGCAGTTATTTTGGGAAAATACAACACTTCCTATGCAAATTGACCTTATTGCATTAAGCATCTAATGATGAGGTTGAAAGCAGTGTTAATAGAGTTATGATTAGCCTGTTTTTGAGAGCTAGTGGAAGTATGTGCACTTTTTGTGGCGCACAAACTTTCCGGAGATCAGCAAACAATCCGGTCTCTGATTGACTTGAAAAACTAATGTTGATAAATGATGTCTAAATATGGTGGGTAAATATTACTAAGCCATGTTAAATCAGTTAAATCAGAGGTTCTTAGCTGTTTTTTTCCATGTGGGGCACCGTTATGCATGACAAGGTTGTGAGCAGCAGCTGTTTTCTTATCAAACTTTTATTCTGGATATTTAACATGCATTGTCAGAGTCAGACATGATTGATAATAAATGTTGATAAATGATGTGTTAATATGTTGAGTAAATATTACTTAGGCATAACCAGAAAACCAGTCAGAAATCCAGCGGGAAGGTGATTAAGAAAAGAGTCTCGCACAGGGCTCAAGTTCTTATAACTTGAGGAATGACTGCAATAACATGTAGAGAAACTTAGTCCAATAGAGGATCCTGAAGAGTTCATGAAAGTTGGGTGGGTTTCAGCTCCAGTTAGTCTGAAGGGAGCTTTGTAAATTGTGCTCCATATACTGCTAAATTGTTTTTCTTTGTTGCTAAATTCTGACAATGTCCTTTCAATATTTAAGGAATATTTCATTAATGCTTTCCATTTTTGAAGTGTAGGTGCTTCCTTGTTTTTCCAGTGTTGCAACACAAGCTTTTTATAAACTAATGATGAAAATAAGATTTGCCATCTGATTGGCTGTTTTATTTTGCCACAATTTTGAAAGAGACAAATCAATGGGGAAAACTTCATCTTATAATTACAAATTTCTGAGATCCAGTTTTCAATATTATCCCAAGTTTCCCTTATTTTGACACAGTACCAAAAGGCATGAATGAGGGAGTCTCTCTGAGTGTTGCATTTTAAACATTTATCAGTGGAGCTGGAGTCAAATTTGTGGATTTTGTTTCTACCATAATAAATTCTTGTCATTAACTTGTACTTGATTAGACATAGGTTTTTACTGGTAGTTATTAGGGGTGTGAATCACTAGTAGTAGCACAATACGATATTATCACGATACTTTGGTCACGGTTCAATATTATTGCGATTTTAAAAATTTTGCAATACAATGACTATTGCGATTCCATTTATTGCAAACTATACTATCTTTTCAACTGTTTAGCTGGTTTAGCGTTAGTCCTGCCCTCATGTTTGTCATATTTCTGCAGTATTTTATTTCCATGTAGCACTTCTTGCAAACCTCATGTGTCATGTCCATCTCATTCGTGCCCTGCTTGCATTCCTAATGTCCTTCCCCTGGCGCTGCCATGATTGTTGTTCTAACTTCCACCTGCTCTATGACCATCACCTCTGCCGACTTCACTGGACAAACAATTGTCCAAACAATAATTTTATTTTTCCATTATCACAGACTTCAGTTCATATTAGCAATTAATTTGAAAAAATTGATACTTGGTGGCGTGCCGATACGATATATCACCAGACAAAATATTGTAATTCTATGCTGTACTGATTTTTCTCTCCCACCCCTAGTAGTTATACTGTATGTAAGTTTTAAACAGTCCTTCAATTTTGTTTTTGCATCTACAATATTGAGATCTTTGTTCCGTTTAATATAAATATTTTGTAATAATTCTTCCTTGCTTTCTGTCTTGATGAGAATATCATATACAACACCCATTAGTTGTCTCTTATTGATTAAAGTTTCCTCTATTTCTTTTTCTGTAGGTTGTATAATTTCAAGATCGAGGTTTGTTGTTAACAAATTTCTCAACTGTAAATACTTCTAAAATTAATTCTCTTTTAATTCATATCCAATCTTTAGTTCTTGAAAAGGAAGAATAGAATTCTGGTCAACAATGTCTTTTATATTCTGTATTCCATGGTTAATGTGTAGCTTCCATTCTCACTTAAGTAGCATCAAGGGTCTTGTCTTACCCCATCCTACAGCACAGAACTTGAGGATGTAGGAGGGAATGTAGATGTTGAAGACTTTGACGAGTGCTAAGTACATGTGCAAAGCCTCCAGGCCCATCCAGGTGACTGAAGCCAGCAGGAAATAGTGCAGAAATACAGCAGTGGCGATGCACAGACCGTAGTTCTGGAATGATGAGAGCCAGGAGTCAAGGAGGAAGAGCATGCTTAACCCCAGCAGGGCGATGATCAGGTTGATGAGTATCTTAGATGGGTAATCTCGACGCAGCTTCCTGAAGTATTAGAGAGTGTCGATAATCTCCAGTGCAATGATTCACATCTTACATGTATCTTACTCAGATCCTTATTATAATAATTTATTAAAATGGGATGCACATGATAGTGTTGCTCAAAGTGACTCACTCAAAAGCAAGGTAGGTGAGAAGGGTGATGCCCAAGAAGATGGAGGATATACCACAGCCAAGATATGAAATCACCATCAGGACCTCTTCGTCAGTTTTGCTGAGATTGCCCCTGGATATATCCTGGAATTGTCGGCAAACAGAAGAAAACATTTGATTTATTATAATAATTATAGTATAAACAGGAATCATCATCTGGTGCTCATGGTAGCATAGCTGGCAGAATCAGTATACTGTAAGCTGTGATCACATGATCTAATCATAGATTCATGAAAAATTCCCACATTGTGCCTCCTACATCAACATTGTGTATCATTTCTAATTAGCCAGATTGCACACAGTATGTTTGTTGTTTGTGGGAGTTTTCTGTTCCAGAGTTTCATTTATAAAAAGCAAACCAGTGACTCACCAGCAGGACGGCGAAATGAGTGAGGTGATCACACTGACAGCTGGTTCGATTAGAAGACAGATTCTCAGTTGTACAACCTTTCTTGTCCCAGCCACCCTTTCCGGCTGACTCATGCACGCAGAGATACACAGCCAGAACAACACAAAACATTTGATCAGCGCAGCTAATCAGCGGCCACAAAGCTCTATGTTTAGGGGTGTTTACTGTCCCGACTGGTTCTTTAGGAACAAATAATCTAAATCCACCTGTAAACATATAAACTAAAATAAATGTTGACCAACTCACCATTTTTCTGGAAATCCCAGAACACACAAGCTACATCCGTCTTCAGCTGTAAAAACAAAAGAGAAGCGATAAGGTTGTCTAGTCAAACATTGTTCAAACTGACCATCTGTAGGTAAAGTCCCCTTACAGTTATGGGTGTTTGATGTTTCAGGGTCACCACCACTTTATCGCTTAGGCCGCTCACATGGCTCCCATTGACACTGGCAGATACGATATAGGAGTTCAGTTCCCAGATGCCCTCTTCTCCAATATTTATGCTGGGCTCCTAAAAGAAACAGAAAGGTGGGGCTGTAAATCAAAGTTTAGTATCTAAAGGTGGAGTGCCTAACCCAAGGTTAACTCATCCAAGTACTTTGGATATATGTCTCTGTTAAGAGGTCCAGATCATTTGGTTCAGCCCAGTAGAGCTGGTTGTTTGGCTCTTTCATTTGGCACCATTTGGGCTTTTTAAACATGGACCAAATAACGACAAAGAATGGAGGAACGGGAACTGGCACTCAAACGGGAGCTAGCAACGGTGGGTAACATTAAAGAGCTGCTTCATAGCACAGGCTTGTCCATGAACGGTTCATCATTTCTCTGTCGCTTACCACACTTATTCAGTTGATAGTAAATCACCGTTTCAATTAAAAGCATGTTTGTAACTAAACAAGGACAACAGGTCCATTTACAGCTGTAAACTTCAAACTTGGGCTGCACAGCAGTGCAGGGGTTAGCGCTGTTGCTGCACAGCAAGAAGGTCCCTGGTTCACTTCCCAGTCAGGGCCTGTCTGTGCGGAGCATGCATGTTCTCCCCATGCACGCATGGGTTCTCCCGGGGTACTCTGGCTTCCTCCCACCACCAAAAAACATGCTTGTTAGGTTAATTGGCACTCTAAATTGGCCGTAGGTGTGAGTGTGAGTGTGCCTGGTTGTCTGTCTCTATATGTCAGCCCTGCGATTAACTGGCAACCAGTCCGGGGTGTACCCCGCCTCTCACCCAATGACAGCTGGGATGGGCTCCAGCACCCCCATTCCTCCATTCCCATTCATTCCTAAAGGCTGTACCCCACTTCCTGATCACCATTTGGGATCACATGACTGTAAACAACCAATGCCAGCCCTACCCTTTTAGGGGTGAAAGCATTCTGATTGGGTCATTCATGATTTAAAAGCTTGAAATACAAAAATGTAGCTTTAGTGGTTATTGAGAGTCCAAACCTCTCTTTATGGGCACCTGCCCTACCAGCTAAGCTAAACCTGCCCGGTAACACAAGATAATTTAACCATGAATAGTGAGAGTTATCTCTGCTCGTAGCAAACAGTGTAATCAATCATACTGCTGAAAACAAACAGGCAGTAAAATAGTCTACCCCCACATCATCCTCCGAGTTAACCCACTTTTTAAAAATATCATGATAACCATTTTTTACAAGATCTTCACACCTAAGACAAGATAGTTGTAATATTTAAGCTATTACTTTAGCGTACGTTGAAGCTATCACAGCTGGCGGAACACCTTCAGGGTTGCCAGGTCCGCTGTTTTCCCATGGGATTGGGCTGCTTTCTACGCACTGCTGCAGGTAGATTTTTTTTTTGTCCGGGGTTAAGTAGACCTATTTTTGATATCTTGTGTATGTGTATGTAATATCCAAAGCAGAATAAACAACTTAAATTACGCTCAAATACAACTAACCAGCAGAAAAGCAGGAAAACAGAGAACATAGCCCTCACCAAAGATCTGCTGTACCACTCCACATAGACATACAGAAGCAGCACACCTGCACTTACACAAGCAATATGTTGTGTGGCAGAGGTTTTACTGGCTTATGTTGAATTTCAGAGTTGGGCTTGGCTTTAGGCTAGTTTTTATTGGACATTGAATTTGAATATAATTACCTAGCAGGTTAAACTAGGCTACGTCTCAATGTACGTGTAGCTGGTGTTGTGCTTTTGCATATTATTTGCATGACAGTTTTGATCTTCATTATATTAAGTTCAGACTACCTAAAAGTATAAAAAGAAGAGAAAACATAGTCACAAAAAAAAAAACATTATGCTTGGATGTACCTGAAAAAGTTCTTGTGTTCCGTAGAACTGAAACTGAATCCGGGTTCTCTGTGTCCCTCCAGGAGGGAAGTGTTGGTGGAGGGAAGGGGGCAAAGAGATAGCTGCATCTGTGTCAGTGGGTGGTTTACCCTCAAAGCTCTGGTTGACAGAAACCTGAAAAATAAATGAATTAATAAATAAATAGATGAATAAAACAGTATTCTCCCTTTGGTAAATGTAGCTTTTGACATGGTCTTTCTAGTAAAAGCTTAATGTGCCTTGACTGCAAACATTTTCAGCCTCAAGGAAGCTGGAGGAACTGACCTTGGCGCTTACTCATTTTTTGAGCTGCAAAAAAATGGCAGTAGTGTTCTGTCTTTTTAAAGCATTTTATAGCATTTATAGCATCTCACCTCTGGGTTCAGCAGTGGAGAGAAGAACGACACTCCAAAGGTGAGGCCAGAAAAGTTACCTGGCTTCACATTGACCATGGACAGGGCCAAAGAAGGGGCTGTTACACTTAGAGATTCCTCTTGGAAATCCATGTTGTTGCCCATTCTCTCAGTCAGATTAAGGACACTATTTCCCAAACAAAAGTCACATTGATTAACATCAGGGTAAGATTCAAACAGAGCCACTTTAGAAAGGATTTCGCATTCTGTTCCACAAGGCATTCCCGTATTTTCTCTCTTTACACTTACGTGCCAGCCACTGTAGAGATGTTAGTTTTTGAAAGCAGGATATCAGAAACAATGTTGACAATATCGGCACCAACGGCAGGTTTGACAACACCGACATCGACCACTTCACCGAGCTTCTCCACGATAGTGTCCAGATCAGAGGGGGAGAGCTCGGTACTGTTTCCTAATTGGTTGTCTACAAGATCCTGAATAATGTCCACCACCTCCCCCGCGTTATCTGGAAATCAAAACAATTATCACTATTTCAAGTTGCATTTTATCAGTTTTACTAACACCCGCCTTTCCAAAAATGTTGGAGCGCTGTGTTAAATGTAAATTAAAACAGTATGCATGACTGGAAAATCTCATATATTCATATTTAATGAAAATAAAACATAAACCAGATGTGGAAACAGAGAGATTTTACCATTTCATGGAATATATTAGCTCATTTCCAATTTGATGGCAGTAACACATCTCAAAAAAGTAGGGACAGGACCACATAAATTGTGTAGCATCCCCTCTTCTTTTAACAAAACGGCAAATATATTGGAAGTGAGGAGACAAGCTGCTGTAGTTTTAGGAGAGGAATGATGTCCCATTCTTCTTCTGATGTAGGGTTCAAGCTGCTTATCAGTCTTTTGTTGCCAGACAATCTGTTTTCTGGACTGCTGGCAGGCCTGTTCAGCACATGGACTCGTCTAATGCGAAGCCATGCTGTTGTGATAGATGTGGTATATTCTGTAGAACTGTCCTGCTGAATTATGCAAGGCCTTCCCCAAAAGAGACGTTGTCTGGATAGGAGCATATGTTGTGCTAAAACCTCCAAATACTTTTCAGCATTAATAGAGCCTTTCCAGGTGTGTAAGCTGCCCATTCCATAGGCCCTCATGTAACTTCATAGCATCAGAGATGCTTTCTTTAGAGCTATGCACTGATAACAAGCTGGATGGTCCCTCTCCTCTTGAGTCCACAGGACATGGCATCCATGGTTTCCAAAGAGAATTTCAAATTTTGATTCATCTGACCACAAAACAGTTTTCCATTTTGCCTCAGTCCATTTTGAAAAGCAGTTTTTTTTTGCAGGTTAGTGAACCTCTGCTCACCTTTACTTCTGAGAGACTCTGCCTCTCTAAAATGCATCTTTTACACCCAGCTCTGTTGCCTAACTGGTTGCAAATGTTCTTCCACCTGTTTTTCAAGAGCACACCTTACTTTTCCAGCCTTTTGTTATCCTGTTCTTACATTTTAAGATGTGGTGCTGCTGTCAAATTCAAAATGAGCAAATATTTTTATGAAACGGTAAAATGTCTCAGTTTCAATGTCAGACATACACAACAGCCCAACTTTTTTGGAATTTGGATAGTAGATTAAAGGGAAGAAAATAACCAAGAGAGAGTATTTTTTATTTTATTTAATTTAGCTTAGAAAGGCTTTTTTGGAGATATTATTCTGTTTTCTAAGCAGTATAACAAGCAATAAAAATGAAACAGACCAGTCAATAGTGGGACTAATCCTCTTACCAGTGGTCACATTGACATTTTCCAGGTCTGATATGGTCACAATTGGCTCACAAGCTGTCATATCAGGTGCAGCCCAGATGCTCTTGTCAGTTTTACTGTCTAGCATACTGTAGAAAGAAGGAAACCAGAGTGAATAGAAAGAACAGTAGCTAAAGAACATAAATACCCAGCTGTGCTGTCAGATTTTTTTTTTTCCTTTTGATGGAAATCTGTCCATGTAAAGCGACAAAGATCATTTCAGAGCAATGAATCATTTAAGTGTTTTCTTTTGGCTTCAGTGGGTTGTCTTTGAAGGACAGCAGCAGTCTGAGCCACATCCAAAGAGCCAAAAGGATAATGGATCAACTTGGCTACTTTCACCAAGGAGAACACACATCTACTTAAACTTCTTCACAACAAACCAGGTATGAATCATTAGTTCAAGCAGGCCGTCAGATCTGACTGCCAGCTGGTTCACTCTAAGCAAGCTATTGGCTAATTGCACTCATGCAGCCATATCAAACTGCCCTAACCTGGCTATACTCTGCTGCTCCCTCTGCAAACTGATTTTTTCAAACCCTCCCCCACCCAAGCTCCTCCTTTATGCTATATCTGACTTGATCATTCTGTTGTCACAGATGCCTGCTCTGCCCTGGGTTTATTGCTGCTTCTCCCCCTGCCTCAGGCTTTCCTTGTAGGCACAGGAAGAGCAGAGTGTGCTGTTTCTTCTTGGGGCTTTCCACAAAGGGCAGGTGTATCCCAGAACAGCCACAGTGCCAAATATTAATAAAAGCAACAAGAGCAAATTAGTAACTGCTGATGTAGAGATTTTTAGCATCTTTACACGGTCTGATTTTACTGATTACTTTTAAAGCTTTACATGGCCTTGCTCCCAGCCAAAGCAAAACAAGCTGGCACATACACTGAGATTTGCAGGTAGGGGACTTCTGCCTGTACCATGTACGACTGAAAACAAAAAGGGACAGCGTTCACCAGGGCCCCAAAACTGTGGAACAGTTTTTTGTGTTGTCCATGGTAATATTTAAAGCCCATATACTTTCCAAAGTCAGACATTAGCTTTCTAATGTGGGAACTGGAACTAACAAGGAACATGTGACCTCAGGGTCCAGCTTGGTCTTTATTAAATGCATTTATTGCCAGTTTCCAATAGTGTGTTAAGTACATAAAACCACCTGTCCCCTGCTGATGATTGTGTTTAGACTTAATAACCATAAATACAGAGTGCCATTAACCATAGACCTGTCTGCCCATTTGTTGAAATTTAATATAGCAGAGATAACATGAGAAAGACTGAAGCCCCTTATTGCACTAAAAATTATTTTTTGACTGTGCTGAAGACAGACATGTATCCATCAGCCTGACACTGTATATGTCAGAGCTTGTGTACTGAGTGAGAAAAAAAGTGGCTGAAAATACATTATTACTGAGGGAATTCTCCTGGACGGCATGCCTGTCTCCATGGAAACAGATTGTTGGAACAACGATTTAAAAAGGTGTGCACCCGTTAATATAGTAAACATTAAAAAAATGCTATCTCCTTTTATTTATACACCAAGATGTTTGCTTAGATGACTCAGGCTGGTGAGAGTGGACTTTTTAAAAAAATTAAACTTATACTTTATTCTTAAATGAGAAGCATCAATGTCAAGAAAAACATGCATCCTCTTGACTGATAACCTTTGATAAATGGTTTAAGCATTTGCTGGCGTGTTGTGCCATTTTTTCATACAAATTGTAGCTAGTGTAACAGATGGTATAAGGAGATCAGGCACCTAAATGATGGTAGGAGCAGAGCTGCTGATTCTGCAGATCAGAACAAGGGTTGAAAGATGGATGGATGGAAGTCATTTAAAGGGAGGGATGGATAGACGGATTCCAGTAAAAGCGATGGACGGACAGAAAGATGGATGGATGGATGGAAAAATATGTATATTCAGAGGAATTATGGATGGAAGGATGATGGATGAACATGATGGATGACTGATCAGCTGGTAAAGAGAAACCTAACTCAACCCACTGTAAGGTAATATAATAGTATAAAATAAATAAACTCACCTGCATATTATTTTATCTCAGAGTAATTCACAGTTGCATATTTTCCATGTTGTTTCTAGTTCTGGAAATAAACCCCTATGCTCATCTTGTTGGTGTTTAAGACACTGATATCAAAGAAGTCCAAAAGTAAGGTCTTACCAGAACCTGGTGGCTCTCTCCGAGTCTGGTTTCTCACAGATAATTTCTGTGCTTCTTTGTGGACATGTTGCAGACCAATAATACTCCCCATATATCGTATCTGTGACATCATCTGGACAGTCCCCTGGCACTTAGAGGAAAAAATATGTTGTTAAGTCTTAATCCATAACAAACTTTTAAAGGTGTTCAGAAAGTCAGCTTACTTATGTGCTTGATCACCACACGTGTAGTTTGTAAAGTGAAGGATTCATTTTCATATATTGAAGTCAGTGCAGCATTGATAACACTCATAGTGTCATTCACATTGCCCGTGTCATATTCCTGAACTTGAAAGGTGCAGTTATACCTGCAGAGAAATCATACAATTAATTGTATCATCATTAGCTTTAACCTTGTGGCTTTGAGACAGTGATTTTAATTGTTTTCTTATTTTTTCAGTCACCCACTGTGTTTGTTGGTCGTGGAAAATCTAAGAAGAAAGAAACCACAGAGATGAACTGTTATGGCTTTGAGATATCTGATTTATTTCTTGTATTTTATTGCATTCCCTTGCCATTAAGATACACTCACCATCAGACCATTGTGTGGCTCCATGTACCTGTAAAGTAAAATTTAGAAAAACAGGCCAAACATAGCTTTATATGACAAGTATTATGATAAACTGAATGCCAACTATACTTTATTTAATGAATTTAGTCCTCACCTGCCATTATCCTCTTCTATGATGAGATTCAGAACAGTCATGGCGTTTTTCACCTCCAGCTGCTCTTTGATCTTTTGACCCATGAGAATAATTCAGTATACACAAAGGATAAATGTTCAAGAATTTGTGAGTGGGAGGCTCTTACCCATCTCTCAATATCCTCTTCTGGATTTGTAGGACTGCCTGTCATGTTCAAGGTCAGATTGATTCTGAAGAACACATCTTGCAGAACTGCAGAAACAAGAAGGCAGACAATTCAGCTTTAAACTGTTGGAACCATTCAATAAGGCAAACTGAAATGCAGACTAAGTTTAGTTCACAGCTAGTGTAAGGTTTTGTTTATCCAACAAAATCAGTAGTCTCTTGATCCCAGAGTTTGAACTTCAGCTAAATAGGGTACAAATTTGATGTATGTCTGCTACTCACCTTGCTATAATTTCTATCATAAATGGCCTTTTATGGGTACATCACATTCGCACAGGACAATACCCAAGTCTAGTATTGTTATGTTTTAATTTCCATCTGTCCACCTGGGTTCTTGTTGGGGGGAACAATAATCAAGGAACAATTTAAGGGATTTTCTCTTAACTCTGCATAAATGTCCACTCTGACTAAAGGCTGAATTTGTTAGACTTTGGAGGTCAACATCCGGGGTCATTAAGCTCATGTTTACCCCTTTGCTTATGACCATGATAACTTAAGAACCCTTAAGAGATTTTCCTCTCACTATGCATAAATGTCCACTCTAACTAAAGCATGAATTGGTTAGATATAATCACTATTATCTCTATGATCTCTATGATCTCTATTAGAGGTCAAATGTCATTAGGCTTCATGTCAGTCCTTAATCATATCTAAAGGACACTTTAGAGCTGTGGTTCTCAACCGGTCTAACGTCAAGACCTGCTTATATCTCCTTAGCAACAAATCACGACCCAAATTTCTTACTTTTTGCAATCCTAACCAAATGTCTTCAATAAAAATGTGGCAGTTTTACTTGAACTGGAACAAAAGATATAACGGAAAAAGGGGATGGAGATGTATCCTTCAAAATAAGAGCCCATCATAGATTTTTTTTCCACGTTTTTCTTTCAGGCACACATCCTTCACCTACTAAAAATTGCTGCTTTAGAAGAGTTTATTTAAACTTTGAACAAGGATATTTTGATTAGATTTAAGGGGTCAAAAACCAATTTCTTTATGCCTCATGTTCGTCCCATGTTTGGCAAAGGCATATCTCAAGGACAGTCAAGGTTGTCTTTAGCCTTTGAATAAATGTCCACTATGACTCAAGGCTGAATTGAACTCAACAGCCAGGGTTATTAAGCTCATATGCGTTCTATGCATGTCAATGCCACATCCAAGGAAGGGTCTTTTCATACTTTGTACTAATGTACACTCTGACTAAAGCCTTTAGAAAGCTATTTTTGCTGTTGTCATGATGATTAAAGGGGCTGTCTGACATTATACAAGGAAAAATATACCCCCAAGTTGAGGATTCTGCTCATGGTTCTGCTCTCACTTTGGAAGTTGTCTGGGGTTGTATGACCAAAATATCTAAACTATCAGAAATCCATCCAACCCATCAGGAGCAGCTGGCCAGAACACAGTCAGGTTATGGTCAGCCATCATATCCCGCTGTACACACCATGACAAACGATGAACGACAGACCGAAAGTCGGTGCAATTTACAAGTGAGTTGTGAAACTCAAAATTCATGGCTGAACTGGATGAAAGTGTTTACGCCTGGTTTAACAGATGGATTGATCAGGTTTTGGAGGTCAAAGGTCAGTGTCATTAAGCCTTTAGTTTTTCAATGCCATATGGAAAGAGTTTTCAGGGTTTTGATTTTAGCCTTTACACACATATCTACTCTGACTCACTGATTAACTGATCAGATTGTGGAGATCTATGGTCAGTGTCATTCAGCCTCATGTTTACCCCTTTGCCATAACTTAAGCAACCCTAAATGGACTTTCTTCAGGAGTTGCATTAATGTTTATTCGGACTCAAGGATGAATTGATTCAATTTTGGAGGTCTAAGGTCAACATCGTTACACCTCAAGTTCATCCCTTGCTTGCTAATGTCATATTTTTAGGACACTTGAAGCAAGCAGACACTGTGGGATTTCGAGCTGACTCTTTGGCAAAATTCATGCCTGAATCAGATAAAATTCACACAGTGTACATTTGACTTTAGAGATTTTTCTTCGGAAATGTCCACTTTGACCAAAGGATGGACAGAAAAAATTCTGGAGGTAAAGCTCAAAGTCATTTGGTCTCATTTTAGTAACTTGCTGAAGATTTCTACATCTCACACAACCACAGAAACCCCCCAGCCCTTCTTCTTACACATTTGTAATTTCATTGTCATGTGTTTGTATTCTCGATGGTACATGTAGTTGTGTTTTTTTATAGTTTCAAGGCTGTTCCAGTAAGCATGTTTTTTCTCTGGTTGGACAATAAAGATCCAAACTATTGTGAAGACACAACAGTAAAGAATAAAGAGGAAGATAGGCAGCAGTGTTAATAAAAAAAACTATGACCAAAATTAACCTCTTTTCTCCATGAGGAAGATGAGAATAGGACTCTCTTGGAACAGATGTTGGATGATAATAACTCTAGTGAAAAGATGTTTTCTTCAACGAGGCTAAAATGTTAGTGCTGAATTGTTGGATGTTCGAATTCTATTATATTTCTCCTCTATGCATATAAAACATATTAGTAATTTAATCACTATATTTGACTATTCCAAGAGTGAAAATGACTAAAATGTGACTATGTGGCATCTTAATCTAGAGACTAAGACTACATTTAAGCCGCCAAAATGAACACTGATAGGCAGTAATAATCTGCCTATATTTGTGTAACTGTTTTAGGAGGAACTGACAGGTGGTTTCGTTGAGGTCTAGAGGCCCTCCAGTCGTCGACATGTTGCTGGGTCGAGTTGGCAGGATTTGAGTTTGACCTGTTTGTAAAAAAAAGAGACACAACACAAAACACAAAAACATGACAAAACAAAAGACAAATTTTACAAACACAAAAACAAAACATGAAGACTTTCTGTAGACTTTTGGATTTTAATAACAAAATCAACCATTATGATCTAGTGGTTCTTAATTAGTGGCTCAGGACTCAGAAGTGGGTCATTGCACCATGTGAGTGGGTCATGAAGGTTTGCCTGAAAAAGAATGTGGCAAGAAGTCCACAATGTAGAATGGGCCTTAGCTGAACTACATCATTATATTTAATTTGACTGATAAGTACACTTTGGTTGTTTTTTGAGATCGAAACTGAAAGGGGTCTGGCTGCAGACCACATACCTCTGATGCCCCCTCTCACAGACCGTTCATGCACGCCACCTCTGTCAGAATGGACCTGATTAAACCTGATTACAAAATCTTTAATAAAGCTGAAAAAACAGTCTGCTTACAGGAAAAAAGATATGAAAACATTATAACCCAGCAAACATAGCTCATGTAGCACAGTATGCTGCGTAAGCTACATATATAACATAGCTCACTACTTAGCTACATGGCTATGTTATCTAGATGGCTAACTTAGCTAAAGCTAAGCTCACAAAGTAGCTACATGACTATGTTATCTAGCTATGATAGCTTTAGCTAGCTACATTGTTTTATGTGGTAGCATTAATTGCATAGCTAGTTTAGCTTTAGATAAAGCTAACATAGCTAAGGCGATCCATCGTTTAAGTGACTACTTCTAAAACTGGTCTATACATAATTCAATCCCAGATTAGACCGCTGATCTTTTACTCTGCTGCTTAGTCCGTAATGTTTGCAGTTATTTCATACATGTAACAGCCAGACTTTCCTTTGGATAGCATTGTTAAAAAAAAAAATCTAATGTTGAACTAACAAATTACATCCCTTTCGTTCTGACAGACGGCGTCTCACATGAACAGTCTGCCAAAGGGGCGTCTGAGACTTTCTTGAAACCTTTCACCTCTTTTCAACAGACGACAAAAAAGGTTTTCAAATTTGAACATCTTAGTTTCTTAGTTTTGCAAAAAAACAAAAACTTGTACTGTAGCATGGGAAATGGAATCAAGTACAAAGTATGCATGCTTGGTAGTTTATGGTTTCCATAACGGCACACTTGTCCTGTCTCTTTGTTTGCTCATATTGTTCCAAACAAACACTCAAATCTCATTTTTTTATGTTGAATGAATTTGAATTGTTGAAATTTTTCTCAAACATTTAATGTGATTGCTCATTCAGGAGTTGGTAGTCAGTCCTGAGGCTAGACCAGATAAGAACCACTGATCTAAATGATTTTCATTCTTTCTTTTATACACACCTGTAGGTTTTACAGTACTGGCAGTCAGAGTAGGATTTGCCTCTGGAGGGAATGACTCTAGAATGAATGAAATGAATTAATACATTGACATGAAAACAGAACATTAAAGACAATTTTCTTTTTTTAGGAACACAGAGATGACTTCTCTATCTGTAATGTGTTTCTATAGGTGCAAAAATCCTTCAGACAGAGTTAGCGTTATCAAAGCTCCCTTCAGCTAAGCAACTAAACAATCACAGATTAAGTTCAAAATAACTGAATTACTCTAATGGTTTTCCTCCTATTCTTGCCTCAGATGTAGATTTCCATCACAGCCAAACTTGCTTTATGTCTGTAAACAAGGACTGAACACATGATGTCATATCATGTATGTAAATACATGTTACATCAACATACATCCTTTTTCAAGACTATGGTTGTCATTGTTGTTAATTTTTAAGTGAAGCAGAAGTGATTACAACAGTGATTCCATTTAGAAGAGGAAGAAGAAGAAGAAACTGCATGGTAATCTCATTTTTAAACACTGTTATTGAACAGTGTTAATATTGGCAGATATTTTAAATTCAGTCTAAGTCTTTAGATTAAAATTTGAATTAGTTTTAGCCACATTCTAGTAATTTTTAACCTTTATAGTTTTAGTCTAGTCAGCAAAAACTCAAAAAAATTTTTGTCCAGTCCAAGTCAATTCAAAGTCCTTACATCAGTCTTTACTTTTAGTCACAACATTTCTTCTCTTTAAGCTATTCTAATCAGTTGAACTTTAATATTAATATAAATGTAAAGCACTTGTATTAATGCACTATCACTACTCTAACTGATTGAAAACATACTGATGAAAACACTGACCTTACATGCCAGTGGAGAAATGTTAATTTTGAGTTCTAGCTAGTTTGACAGTGATCCCAAATCGTATAGCCTACTTCCGTACTATTACTCAATATTTTGATAGTACAAGTGTGTAAAGTGCGTTAACACTGAGATATATATTCAAATGCAGTGAACTACTTACTCTCACAAAACTGTTTCACTGAGTGTGAAACGATGGACAATGCACGCTCACTATTGCTGTTAGCATGCTAGCACGCTAGCTAACATTGGCATTCGCTAGCTAATGTTTCATTAGCAACAACAGCACATTTCTAACAAGACAAAGGCATTTAAGGGATTTTTAAGCCAACAATGTAAACATAAATTCAAGTTACATGAATTCAGTTGTGAGTGATTTAAAAAAAAAAAAAAATCATAATTCCATAAATCTGCTGTTTGAAAGAAGAAAACAGGCTGTTAAACCGTTGTCACCTCCTGTTTTTAGCAAAGAGCAGTGTGTGATTTGAGACAATGCTAACCTGCTGTGATTAAGTACTGCATTTTAGTTTACTGTATTACAGTATACTAATAGAAGTTGGCTATGGGATTTGAGTCAACACTAGCTGTGATTGAGGACTCTGTGCTGCATTTTAGCGTACTATATTACGGTATACTAATAGAAATTTTGAGACACATTACAGTCTTCCACAGGAACCAAAAGAAATTAGAATTAATGCACATGTACAAGCAGGATCCCACTGACATGCACAAATGGAGAGGTGTCAGTGCAGGTCTGCATATGAAAGAGCACCTCTAAAGAACCACACTCTTTCTCTAGAACCTCCCAGTTCCTAAACAAAGTCGCTAAACACTGAGACTGATTGTCCTGATTCCTTGTCTGTCATCAGGTGGATACATTTTGCAAAACTGTTTATGGTCAGAGAATGATGGGACTAATCAGTGTCATTCGAGGAGAAAGAGGTTGTAACTGAGGGCGGGAGAGCAAGCTGGTAAACCACTGGTGAAGAGCGTGGTTGCAGCTATCGCAGCAGTTTAATCCGTGCTAGACATCGATTCTTTATTTAAAGAAGAACAAAGAAATGCACTGAAAGCTTGTAATCAATGTTGCAGAGTGTCTTCCAGTCACCCTCCAAACACTGTCTATGGATGAATGTCCCATACTATGGATATGTTAAATAGTCTGTCTGGTGTGTCAGGAGACTGCAGAGCGACTACATAAAGTCACATATATTATGTGACTGTGGTGTACGACAGGCCTGACTTACCTACGGGTAGAACGCTGATGCTAGAAGGGTCAGCTGTCAGGTTGAAGAAGTTGTAAGAGAAACTCGCAGTCAGCAGAGCAGCGATGCTTTCCTGAACCACGTCCACGTTAGCAGCAGGATTCACATTCACATAAATTTTACTGCTGAAACTTAAAATTAATCCCAATGACATGGATTAAACCTGTCAGTGTGAAAAATATGCAACTTCATCTTGTACCATTGCAATTAAACTGAGTGACTTACCACTTATCACAGGAAGAGAATGCCCATGATTCCTGAAAATACAAAATGTTAACACATTTATTTAAGATTTGGAAAATTTGCTGAGCCAATCTTTCCAGACATAAATCAAAGCTGCTTTGCCTCTTAAGTGAGCCCAAAGCTACGTCACTATGTCAACAGAACACTGTCTCAAGCTTTTCATCTGTTCTCTAATCAGCTGTTCGTTGAGGATATTGCTTCTATCCATGGAAAATCAAACTGAAGACTAATAGCAGTGTACCTGAGGTTGTTGAGCATGTAGAGCAGCAGAATCATTAACCCCACAGTGGCTACGGCTGTATGAGAAAACAGATAACAGAAATTACAATCAGGAATGTAGACATGGAATGAGATGTTGATAATAGTCTAGACTAATAATGCACCAGTCGCATCTGAACTAGAGACAAAGACGGGCACTAGTGAGATAATAACAAAGGTGGGAAATAAGTCAGGCCCCTCCCTTTAATATGCACTTGCATCATGACTATACTGTGATGTTTGATCTGGATTTACAACAATACAGTTCATAAGGGCATCAACATGCAGAAGGATTAATAATTTCACATGCAAATTTAATGCACTTCTTAGATATAATTCACATCTCTGGATGAAATATAAACAAATCTTGGTCCATTATAATAACAATTCCGCCTCAGCAAAAACAGTTATATTGGTGTGATTATAGATTTTAAATCAGCCATAACATAAGTTCTTTGAATGAAACCGAAGAAAAATGTAAGTGTCACAGCTATACTGTATGGACTAAAGTATTTGGCCACACCTGTTAATTGCCGAATTCAGGTGTTTCAATCGACCTGTTGCCACAGATGTAAAACCTCAAGCACCTAGCCATGAAGTCTCCGTAAGCAAACATTTGTAATAGTAAATGGGTCATCATTGACTTTAATAAGTGTGATACCGTGATGATGCCATCTTTGCAATAAAACTGGGAAATTTCATCCCTGTCAACTCTAAGTGGTACTAATATAAAGTGGAAGAGTTTAGAAACAACAGCAACTCAGCCATGATGCAGAGGACCACCGTGATGTGTAAAAGTCACCAAGAGTTCTGACCTCATAGTAACACTGACAACCATGACAACAACAAAACAGAAACTTCCAGTAGCAGCTCATGCATCCTTAAGTATCAGGCCTTTTCAGTAAGACAATCTGACCACAGCTCTCAGACTTGCAGGCTATACTGTTGGATGCAGGATGGAAATACACGTTAAGTTTCAAAATGAAATTGAGTAAGTAGAGTTAGGGTTAAGACATAAAAAGTTAAAGTCAAAAATCTGCCCTGCAAAACCTGATTACAAAAGCTTTGATAAAGCTAACTCTGTCTAAAGGAAAAAAGCTTGTCTTCCATGAAAACAATCTAACCCAGATAATGTGGCAAAGGCTAAAGTTAACACAACTACATTAGCTACATAAGCTTCATAGGTAACATTGCTACATAACTTAAGTAGCTAAAGCTAATGAAGCTTGGTTAGCTTATGCTATGTTTGCTAAAATATGCCTGTTTTAGCTTCAGTAGCTTTAGCTAAAGCTAACATTTGTTTACATAGTAATTTTAACTACATAGCTAGCATAGCCATTGTAGTTACAAAGCTTAAGGAAGCTACTGTTCACGTAATTACTTCTAAACTGGTCTATACACAATTTAACCCCAGATTAGCCTTCTGACCTTTTTCTTTGTTTCATTTCAATTCCAATTTCTTTTTTGTTCACTGTGTAGAACAGTTTTTAGTTTTTGTGTTTTTAACTGCTTACATTTTCTTCTTTTTTTCTTGTATATTACAATTATCTGTGCACTGTGTGCATGTTGAGTGTACCTATTGTTCTCTGTTTGCTATGCGGATCCTTTGCTGCTGTTAACACTGCAAATTTCCCCACTGTGGGATGAATAAAGGTTTATCTTATCTTATTTCTGTAATGCTGTTTAGGCTGTATGTTTGCTATGTGGTTATTTCATGAATGAAACTGCCAGACTTAGTTTAAAAAAAAAAACAAAAAACTGACTCACATGTAATGATTTGCAGTGATGACCATTATTATAAGCTTGAAGCTTACAAGGGACAACAAACCTGTTAGCAATCAGTGTAGCTAACTTTGGAAGCTAACCGTATCAGTGTAACGTTATTCATACTGTGACTTTCTCTTTACCTCCGAATCACCCTCTTTTGACCCTCTGTATTTTTTAAGGTGATGTTGATACCATGGGAAACAAAATTTTATATAAAGGTTTTTAATTCTATGGCATTTACAGTGTTTAAAATTGTCATGGCACCCTGTTTGCTTTTGCTATATGTCAGAATATGTCTTTAACCATGTTTCAACAACAGAGAGCAAATAATAATTTCAATATTTATGAAAAACACTAAATTAAACTTTAAAACTGAACAGGGTTTATGCACGCAGATGTGCCAATTTTTTAGTTTTATCTACCAATATATGTTTTGTTACAAATTTGTTGCTTGTATGATTAAAATATTATGGTCTTTTATTTTTAAAAAAAGTTAAAAATCACTATATTGAACTAAAAAAGTAGTATGAAAATGTCTGACAATCATTGCAAAATGTTACAAATATTTATCTATCAACTTGGTCGCACTGTGGTTTGTCCATGTGGAGTTGCCGTAGTAAACAATGTCTGTGACATTTGGAGGTGCAGGGACCCGGACAGATCTGTTATCCCAGACGCATCTAGTACCTTCACTGGCAAATTACATAACTTTCATTCTGGCAAAGACAGTGCCCCACACTAGAGGTCTGCAAGAGGGGCGTCTGGGATCTACGGTCTGCAGCCAGACCCCTCTCCTTGTCATCATGCATTGTTTCCATGGTAAAGATAATCAGGGTGTGAATTGTCATGGACCATAACAACTCAAAAAATTTCAGTGAAAATAACACCTGTATTTAAATGTGAGTCAGCTGTTGTAGAAGGTGAATTTGACTCGCAGTCTTCATTTTAATTTATTAAGTTTTGTTAACACATTAACAATAACCTTTCTATAAGCTGGCAATTAATTTAAATCACCATAGCTCCCAGTAACGTGCCACTCTTATGGCAAATTTATGATTGCCTATAGCAATACTGATAAATATACAATACCATTGTTAGCTGAGAGGAGTGTTTTGCAAACAAGGCTGCATTACCTTGGAGATGACACAAAGATGTCACGGACAGACATGTTATGAGGGAAAACGTTCTCCAGCTGATAAGAGATGACAGAAGAGGTGGATCATTTTAATCAGGCTGTTTGTTCAGAGTCAATGACTGCCACATCCTATTGACATTGTCACATTTTCTTCATACCCAGTCTCTTGTGACTTCCTCCAGAGACAAAGGGCACTTTCCAGCCCTCTGAGAGTGATCCATGAAAGCCAACATTTGGATTTTGTACTGCGACCATGCTGGAAAAAATATGAGAGGAAAACCTTAGCCTATGTGTTGTACTAAGGAATGTGTCTTGTTACCTTCCCTTTGACCTTAAAGTGTAGCTGCTGGATGCATAGTGTATTATCTACCCACTCACTCGACCCTCACCCTTAGCAAATTGCCTTGTTGTTCGGACAATATGTCGATCATTTATGTTTTCAAACACACCTGACCATGAAATGCAATTGAAAAAAAGTCTGATTTGTATTTACCACAGTGAAGGCTGCTGTCATCCTCAGGAGGGCAGTTGTAGTGCCACTGCCGCAGATCCCAGCTCACCACGTCTCCATCAGCACAGCTCTCCCCTTTCATTTCATCCGTGCTCCATTCTCTGTTCCATATCCTGAAACGGCCGATGTCACCTATCAGATCCTTCCCATTCTCCAGCTGCACCTTGCCGTTGGATACAAAATGAGAAGCCCCCAGAGTGAGAGAGCCATTCGGGGCCAGATGTAGAGATGAGGGGGGATCCAAAAGAACCTCAGGCTCTTTTTCTCCATCTATGTAGAGTCGAAGCCTGTGAGCTCGGCCCGACCAGGTAACACAAAAGGAATACCATTTGTCTGATTTCAGTTCTTTGTTGAAGTGTTTTTCTTTTCCAAACAACCACACTAATACCATTCTACTGGTGCCTTGGAGTCCCAGTTCTATGTCTCTTCCCCCTGGTTTTTTGTAGACAAACCCTGTCCATTTTGCATTAATCTTTAAGCGTAGAAGCACGCATGCAGTCAGCTCATTAAGAGCTGGTACCTCGATTTTTGGGTGTAGCTGCCACAAACATGGACGACCTGGGAACTTTATTTTCTTACTCCACAGGCTGTTACCATCAGAGGCAGCTGCAAAACACAAAAAAGACATGAGACAAAGCAATCAATCAATTTCATTTCAGATCAGATCTCAATTATGCCAATAAAAAACACGATAAGACACTGTAAGATCATTCAAGATACACAAAGGGAGTGCATACCCTGTTAGGTACACAGTACAACTGGAGTGATGATATCTTAGTGTTTAACATTTCAGTTTATTTAACTCCAAAAGTGTAATATGTGTAGAGAGTCAAATAATCTAAGCTCCATCCACTGCTATTTCTTTTCTAGTTCTTCCATTATGCCCTTGGGCTGAGTGTTTAGTTGTGTTTAGATCTTGCCTGTTGTACAGTTGTCACTGCTGGGATCTTTGGCTCATGTTTCTGACTTTTTCGTTGTTGTTGTTGTTGTTGTTTTTGATCTCAAACACTTTTGCACCCTGTTCACTCAGGTCAGCCACTTCCTAGCTGTGGAGTTTGAAGAGTCATTTGAAGTCAAGCTGAAGTTATTCTGTATAAATGAGAACCTTGTAGAACTGAGCCTGACTCTCTCCCCCGTTCTTACATATGGACATTAAAGCCTAATCTTGAAAAGCAGATGGATTTACCAGACTCCATCTCTGTCTTCAGGCAAATTCATCTTTAATAGCTCCAATCCAAAATGTCTGTGCCAAACAGAGCACTCTTCAGACCAATGGTTGTTACCAGGGTAACTATTAGCTCAGATGTAGCTGTAAGAAAGCGGCAGTTTAATTGGAACTGGACCATATTATTTTAGAACAATTAAGAGCATAGACCCACACTGGAAGATTGTCATGGCAGAGAAGACATTTTAGCACGACTCCTGACCAACCTTGGCATCAATTTTATCCACTGGGAAGCTCCACCATTAACAATCTCTGGCAGCAGTGGCCTGTAAGCTCAAGAGAAGTGCATGCAAACAACCTCATTTTGTCTTGTCGCTCTGATTGACCCGTCATGAATGTGGTAGACAGAACGTTCCTCCTATCAGCTTCTGAGAATTTTCTGAAACATCCTGCCTTTCCCAGATACTTTCTCTGGGCACTTTCCCAGAAGAATGTCAAATTTATTCAAGCAATGGATATTTGAATCAGTTGATCTGGCGTGTCAGGTTAACGAAGCCTCAATAACAAGGTAAGCCCAAAACACACCAGCCCCACAGTGTCATGTTGCATCATACAACGCACCTCAAGTGCTACCACTTGCACACACTAGCTGCAGTGCAGCCCAGAAAAACCAACAACTGCTGGTCCAGGTGCTTGATACCAGAAATGAGAACCCGCTCAGGGCTCGGCTCCTTGCTGACAGGTTAGTGCAAAAATGATAACGGCAGGGATATTTCACCTGCAGCTGGGGCCTCCCACTTCATTCTACACCTCAAATGGAGCATAGTACTAAATTTCTTCTTATGTGCCCCCAAACAGAGCTGCTATTCTGCAGCCGAGACGGACAAAACAGCTGGTATCTCAGGAAAACACTCTGCCAGCCATGATCAGTCATGCTGGGAATAGAGCAGAGACATAAAGCCATGTGTCTGGCCAGCACTGGTGTTGATTTTCAAAATAACTGGGACGATCGTTTGGTGTTTGATGGTGCTGTAGTGTTTTAGGCTGTAAACTTAAAGAGCTATCAAATGTATTATTGTTACTTTTATTATGAGAGAATTTGGAACCAGCGATAAATAAACTTAAAAAAAGTGAGGAAACTTGTGTTTAGCAGATTATTTCTTTGTTGTGACAATGCTTTTTGGCCATAGATCTGACACAGTTGGAAAGCCCGTTTATTTCCCTTTTAAATGGTGCCACGTTTGTAAGGAACATGCATTTGTGGGATGAGCAGCAGAGCTGAGTATGTGGGTTGTGCCTGTGAAAAATTTGACAAATCTTCTCTATCAATTCCAAACATCTTATTCTGCCATTGACTTTTGTTTGGTGTTTGGTGGATTGGATGATTCAAGTCTGAAGAAAAAAGACATATTGGCAATTTTAAAGTTTATTCATTTAACAAACAGAAGCTTCAGTAGCATGTGGAAGAACCATACACAGCCACAACAGCCTGGTACCACCCCCTTATGCCAGTCAACAGCCTTGTCAAACACTACTGTGGGATGGTATCCCATTCTTCAACCAGCGGTTGTGTGGGTCACTTTGGAACAAACAGCATGCCCAGACTGATCCCACAAGTATTCAGTGGGGTTGAGGTCAGGACTGTTGGCAGGCAATTCCATCCTCTCCAATCCCAAATTCTGGAGGTAGTCTCTAAAAAACCCCACTCTGTGTGACTGAATGTTGTCATTTTGGAGGGTAGGGTTCAGTTCCAGACTGTGGAGATATGAGATTGCCACTGACTGCAGAATCTCATCTTGATATTTCTCTGCATTGAGATTGCCTCCAATGATGCCAGGCACCTGAGTGTGACAGCATAATCAGCTGTTTGGCATTGGTATGGACAATTTGGCAAATTTTTCATGTGTGCAACCCTCATAGTCGGCTCTGCTTCTCATCCCACAGATGGATGTTCCTTACAAATGTGGCACCAATTAAAAGTAATTTAAACAGGCTTTCCAGCAGGATAAGACTCAATGCCAAGAAGCAAGAAGCACAAAGAAATTATCTACCAAACACAAATTTCCATAATTTTAGTTTTTAGTTTGTATTAACATGGGGAAAGTGTTACATTTAACTCTATGGGAGTTAAATTTTACTGTATGTAGTGTTAATTTGTACTAACATTATACAGTGTAAGTGGTTGGTACATTTTCACTCTTTTTAGAGTTAATTACACTCTTCACTTTTACACAGGTGATAGAGTAAATTTGACACCAATTCCAGATGGGACCAAATACGCTCAGATACAGTGTTAAATTTGACTCTTTAAGTGTGACTTTAACACTGCAATATTTACTGTGAACCTGATAATATGCGGTTTCGTCTGCCTCTTAAAACATTTTCAAGACTTAAATTTAGTGTGAAATCTCACCTGAACCAAGTAGACAAACAGCTGTTAGTATACTCAGCCAAAAAATGAGAGCAGACACGTTTCTGAAGGACTTCATGGCCGCAGTGAAATTCAGAAGATATCCAGGGTCAGTCAAGTGATCATCGGCTGAAAGATTACACAATATCACATGGCAGGAAAATACAATATTTGATAATGTATTCATATCTGCATACATAACTTAGACTTACCATGGCCGTGTCCTTGGAATAGTGAGATCCAAACAACTTGGTAGCAAATTAAACAGTTAAATCAGTTCAGCAGGAGCAGGCTGAGCCATGAGTCTGTTTCCACAAACGTCACTTTAATTCTCTATATGGAGACCTCCACGCCCTTCTGTTCACTTCCCAGAGTTACTCATTAAACTAAAGCCATAAACATAACTAACAAGAACAATATCATTAAACCGTGACTTTATGAAACCTCTGCCAAAGTAACCGTCTGTAATTCTTTCATGAGCATATTAGAGGGAATGTTTTGGTCGGCATTAAGCACATGGTTGAAGTGAGAGTTTCAGCTACTCAGTGAGAGTTTTAGTTGGTAATAATTATCTTCACAAGGTTTAAAGTTTAACAAAAGACTGCAGCATGTTGAGACATAAAGTATACCAGCCAGTGTTTGTGCAGATGTTAATGACACAAATGTGTTTTGATTTGTATCTTAACACTGAGTTGGAACCTTTACACTCAGGATTGCTCTGTGACAGTGATCATCAACTGGTGGCCCGAGGGCACCATCAGGCCCCCACAGAGTTTTATCTGACCCCCAGAAGTTGAATAAATCCAGAAAATGTGAGGAGAAAAAAAAATATTCTGCTATTTAATTTTAAATATAACCACAGCTATAAAAACAGCCCCAAAGCCAAATAAAATTAAAACAATTTTCTGAGGTATGACTCAATGTTTGATATGTTTACATAAATCCCAGTAAATGCCATTATGTAATGATTAATGAGTAACACATGTGAATCAGCTATTCTTGACTAAAGCTGCCATTTTCTGCATCAATTTTTTCTTCATTTTTAAAATCTTTTTGTCAACTATTTTGCCCTTTATTCATTATTTTTTGGAGTTTATGTTTTGTTTTATATATATATATTGTCTTTTTCCCTTTTTTTTTGCAGAGTGCAACATCCATGCATAAGAATCAACCCCTAAAATCTGTTTCCTGCACAGATTTTCCACAAATCAAAACACAGCATTTTAGCATCAAACGTAGTCATGAGCAGCAAAACAGATCCAAAAACCTGGAAAAAATATCTCAGTTGCCCCCTTGTGGCAGGCCGCAGTATAGCTGAAATATAGTTTGACAGTAATTTATTAATTAGACCAAAATGTTCATATTCATTCCTCTGAAAGTCCAGCCACCAAAGTGTCTGCCAAGAATAAAGCTGGCCCTTGTGCAAATATAGTTGATGACCCCTGCTCTATGAGCTCCTTTATGAAATTCCCAACCACATCAGAGTGCCTGTGCTCTAAGAAAACCCACTGTTTGAGAAAATAAAACTCTCCTCTGATTTTTGGAAGTAACGGATCTTATCTTCAAATAAAACCCCAATTCCAAAAAAGATGGGGTACTGTGTAATATGTAAATAAAAAAGAAAACACTGATGTTGAACTGAGACATTTTACCATTTCATAAAAAATATGAACACATCTCAAAAAAGTAGGGACGGGGCCATGTTTACCATTGTGTAGCATCCTCTCTTCTTTTAACAACAGTCTATAAACATCTGAGAAGTGAGGAGACCAGCTGCTGGAAGAGATGTCTGGATGGGAGCATATGTTTTGCTAAAGCCTCTATTTACCCTTCAGCATTGATAGCGTCTTTCCAGATGTGTAAGCTGCCCACGCCACAGGTAGTAATGCAACCCCATACCATCAGAGATGCATGCATAATTTAGTTTACAGGACATAGCATCCTTAATTTCCAAAAAGAATTTCAAATTTGGATCAATCTGGCCACAGAACAGTTTTCCCTTTTGCCTCTGTCCATTTTAAATGCGCTTTGACCCCAGTGAAGATGGTGGCATTTCTGGATCATGTGCACATATACTGTAGCTTCTTCTTTGCATGACACCGCTTTAACTTGCATTTGTGAATGGCACGACAATCAATGTGGACAGACACTTATGTGTGGAAGTGTTCCTGAGCCCATTCAGTGATTTTGAGTACAGAATCATGCCTGCTTTTAATGCTTTGGCTCCTGAGGGCCAAAAGATCACAAGCTTCCACTACAGACCTTTGGCCTTGTCCCATGTGCCAAGTTCATAATAGTTTTGGATTTTTTATTAGTGTTTATTCTAATCTATTTTTACCTCTGCCAAGGAGGTTATGTGATCGGGTGAGTTTGTTAGTTTGTTAGTTAGTTTGTTTGTTAGCACCATAACTCAAAAAGTCATGGACAGATTTTAATGAAATTTTCAGGAAATGTCAGAAATGGCATAAGAAAGAACTGATTAGATTTTGGGAGTGATCCGGATCACCATCTGGATCCAGGAATTTTTTAAAGGATTCTTTACTATTGGGAGATAGGGCTAATGGCGGAGGTCTGCGCTGTTACCACTCTATTCAAAGTTTTGGAGTTTATAGGGTTTGAAAGACGCATGCCCAGTCGAGGAGATGAGTGTAACAGAGAGAAAGACAGCGAATTGTAGCGAGAATACTCACAATGCTGGGAGGAATAGAGGAATATTCACCCTCTGCCGTGACTTTCAGTCGTCCAGTGACACCATGGGTAAGACTGTCGGTGCATTTGTTGGCACCGGTAGGCAATGCTTCCACCCTGACAGTCCAAACATAGTAAAGCCAATGCTTTGCCTCTCTGTATTTCCACCCCACCGGGGAGGGAGTAATCCGGATCAGCGTCTGGATCCAGGAATAGTTTTAAAGGATTCTTCACTGTTGGGAGATAGGGCTAATGGCAGAGGTCTGCTCTCTCAGAGTGCTTTTCTAGTTTTGTTTGTTTTCAATTTCGTTGTAGTTTGAATTAGTTTTTTACTGCTGGTTTGTTAGTCAAATTTTTATTTTACAAAAATGCTTCATTTTTAGCTCAGTTTTTATTACGGTTTATTTTTGTTTTTTGGGGGGGTTTTTCAGCAAATGGGGATACCTGTCAGGGACCAGACCCAAAAGGGCTCTTCACTTTTCATTTGATTCATTCAGTTTTAATGTTTGGATGCAGCTCAAGACCTAAAACTACCATTTTATGAAGTCTTCTTTAATCTAATCAGGCAGTTCTACAGTCAAAGATGAAAACTAATGAAACTTTGTCTCTAATTTAATTCAAATTTAGTTAGTTTTTTGCTATTTTGTTTCAAAGCAGAGTTTTTATTTAAGTTGACTGAAGGGATTTTTACATTTTATTTTTAGTTATTTAGTTAAATATAATAACCTTGCCTTGTGCACAGAGATTTCCCCAGATTCTCTGAATCTTTTGATGATATTATGGACTGTAGATGGTGGGATATTCATCAAGTCAAGTCTTTTTTACCATTTTTCCAAAATTGCTCCACAATTGTAAGATATTGATTGATGAACCTCTGCCCATCTTTACATCTGGGAAAATAGTTTCAAAATACTCCTCCTGCTGTTTTTCATTAGTACCACTTACTTTTCCAGCTTTTTGTTGCTCTGTCCCTACTTTTTTGAGATGTGCTGCTGCCATCAGAATCACATTTAACAACACCTAATACGCGGTTTATGTTCAGCTGTGAATGAAATATGGGTTTACGGGATTTGACAACCATTGCATTCAACTTTTTTGGAATCAGGTGTGTATTTAATGATCATTGCTGTTATGACAAAGACAGAGGGGTTTCATTTGTTTGTATGGGTGTGTAAATGCATGTGTGTTTGCTCTTTAAATCTCAGCAAACATGCAGTAATTTTCTCTCCCTGTCCAATGATCTTCCAGCAATAACGACACAAACAAATATAATTGGCTTTTCTCTGAGACGCTGACGGCCTGTATTCTCTTGTTATCTGCTGTTAAAAAAGTGGAGCCTTGATTTAAATCTCAAACTTAAACTAAACAAGTTTGTGTCAGTCAGCTTTTATTTTATTCTAGTGAATCAAATTTGGGATTCTTTGTCAGCTTTCTACCTCCACACTGTGGTCAAATCGTTTATTGCAACTGTAGATACCCTCGCATACACACTCAGTCTGTTTGTCTGGAAAAGCTTTAACAAGGGTCTCATTGATGCGTTTTATTCCTCTCCCTCCTCCTCTGCCCCAGTCTGAGACCAGAGCCAAAGCGAGTGAGTTCCCCAGTGGAAATATGAGAAGACCAGGTGTGACGTTAAGGACCTGAATGGGGGGACCTGAGAGCCTGATACTTGTTGGTCCACTGGTGGATGGTTTGGTGGGAATCCTCTCTTGCGTCACCGGTGATGTAGCATGAGGGGGTTTCCAAATGTTCCCACCACTTCACCTCTGCTTTTCAGGGGCAGTTTGTATGGAAGCAGACCACACTAGACTCATACACCACTTATATGTACTGTAAAGACAGTTTGTCTGTCTTTTACTTTGTGTTTTTGATATATGCTCTCATTTATGTGATTTTTTTTCTGACAATCTGAGAAAATCTTTAAGGAGGAAGAGCTTTGCCCTTGTGTTTGCAAGTGTTCATCCAAGAGTAACATCTTTAGTTCCACTCAAAGAGCTATGAAGATGTTACTAAAGGGGGAATGTCTCTTTACCAGTCTGCTTTTGGTAGGTGAAACTTTATACCTTTTTCTCTATATTAATTTCTTTAACTCTGGCTGCATACCATTTCTATTAAAGTTAGACCTTTAACAGAAGGCTTAACTGTAGAAATCTCACCCTGCTTTCTTGCAACCATCCTGTGTGTCCCTCTTTATAATGATATGCTGTTGCTTAAGAGTACTGTGATTTACCCCTTATTTCAGTAAAAAGGCGTTGAATAATCCTGCACTGATTATTTAAGATTTATTTTCTTAGGTTTGGTGTTTGCTGGTGAAGACTGAGCCAAGCTGCCATCAGATGGAGTTCTTACATCCTAATGGCACCTGTGTTGCCTGTCCAGTATGTGGACCGGGAGAACAGCTGTCAGAGGTAACACACAGAAATCGCCACATGATCAGTACTTTCTCCAACCAAACACTTCCCATCAGGCAGATCCATCTTTTAAAGATTCAGTCTGAAAAACTTGAACTTTCTAGGTACTCCCATATGGGATATGGGTCTAAAAACTACCAAATATGCAAAATGTGTGAATATAACAACAGGAAAATCTACAACACAACATACGCTATATTGCCAAAAGTATTCGCTCACCTGCCTTGATTCAAATATGAACTTAAGTGACATCCCATTCTTAATCCATAGGGTTTAATATGATGTCAGTCCACCCTTTGCAGCTCTCAGTCTCCACTCGAATTCATCCCAAAGGTGTTCTATCGGGTTGAGGTCAGGACTCTGTGCAGGTCAGTCAAGTTCATCTACACCAAACTCTCTCATCCATGTCTTTATGGACCTTGCTTTGTGTGCTGGTGCACAGTCATGTTGAAACAGGAAGGGGCCATCCCCAAATTGTTCCCACAAAGTTGGGAGCATGGAATTGTCCAAAATCTCTTGGTATCCTGAAGCATTCAGAGTTCCTTTCACTGGAACTAAGGGGCCAAGCCCAACTCCTGAAAAACAAGCCCACACCATAATCCTCCCTCCACCAAACTTTACACTTGGCACAATGCAGTCAGACAAGTACTGTTCTCCTGGCAACTGCCAAACCCAGACTCGTCCATCAGATTGCCAGATGGAGAAGCACAATTCGTCACTCCAGAGAACGTGTCTTCACTGCTCTAGTGTCCAGTGGCGGCGTGCTTTACACCACTGCATCCGACACTTTGCATTGCACTTGGTGATTTATGGATTGGATGCAGCTGCTCGGCCATGGAAACCCATTCCATGAAGCTCTCTACGCACTGTTCTTGAGCTAATCTGAAGGCCACATGAAGTTTGGAGGTCTGTAGCGATTGACTCTGCAGAAAAATGGCGACCTCTGTGCACTCCGCTGACCCCGCTCCATCATTTTACGTGGCCTATCACTTGGTGGCTGAGTTGCTTTCGATCCCAATCGCTTCCACTTTGTTATAATACTACTGACTGTTGACTGTGGAATATTTAGGAGCGAGGAAATTTCACAACTGGACTTGTTGCACAGGTGGCATCCTATCACAGTACCACACTGGAATTCACTGAGCTCCTGAGAGCGAGCCATTCTTTCACAAATGTTTGTGGAAACAGTGGGTGCTTGATTTTATACACCTGTGACCATCGAAGTGATCAGAACACCTGATTTCAATTATTTGGATGGGTGAGTGAATACTTTTGGCAATATAGTATATATGGAAAGAAACTATGTAACAAGAAATCTAACTTGCAAGGTGTTGCATATTTAGTTTGGTGAAAAATAAATTGTTCTACATGATATTTTATTAGTCTGTTGTTGAAGAATTTTCCGTTCTCTTCTGGCTCTAAGTTTATTCAAAACATCTTCAACAGGACTGTGGTTTTGGTGATGCTGGTGAAGGTGTCTGTATTCCCTGTGAAGAGGGGAGGTTCAGTTCTGATACAGGCATTGCTCCCTGCATGCGATGCATTCAGTGCAGACTTCTGAACCGCCTAGAGAAGTTAGCATGCTCACTGACCAGTGATTCCCAGTGTGGTCAGTGCCTCTCAGGGTGAGTTGCACCAGTAATTCAGCCAAATTACCAAACTGGTGTTCACATCATTTGATTTTGTTGTATAATAGTTGTTACGTGTGCAGGTTTTATGAACTGAGGAGCATGTCTGGGAGGGTGGAGCTGTCCTGTGTGCCTTGTTATAAACATGACACAGTCCATGAAGAGTGTTTGCCCCTGACAGCTCAAGGAACAAATGAAGGTATGGCCTTGAGAAAAACGCTTTCATAAATGGGATATTGGTGCTTTTCTGAAGATGTAATGAGAGGGTTTCTTGCCACAGAGAGTGCAGCCACTTTGCCCAGAGGAGATTTCAAAAAGCCTGAAGAGCAGAGTGAGTAGCCCTGCTGATTTCCATCCCTTTAACTCTTGTATTTAGTCTAAATGGGCTAATTTTCTGTATTAAATGAAACTTTTTCAGTAGTCCTGATTGGTTCAGCCACAGCTTCCCTTGTCTTCTTGGTTGTTCTGCTGCTTTGGGCTTTTCTTCTGACTGCAGAGAGACTCAGTAAGTTTCTAACATGATATGGCTGCTTTTTCTACAGTTTCTCTTTAGTTTGTGTGGTTAATCTGGACTTTATGCTCTTGTTGCATGGTTTAGAGCAGGCTCCTGAGTTCAATGCTGAGCCTGAACCTCTATTTTCAGCAGATGACCTTGAATACACACCCTTGTCCACGTCTACAGAGAAATCTTCACAGGGGATTCCAGTTGAAGATGCCCCGAGGTGCTTCACAATTACCACAAACTGCCTGATTAGTCATTAAATCTTCCTTTCTTAATCTCTACATTAACATCTCATCACTATCCAGAGGCCTAAACTCTCTGAGCCATGAAAATGAGGTGCACCCGACTTCCATTGTGATTAACGTCACCACCAATATAAAGCCCTCCAGTGAGAATGAGGAGAACGTCTCAGAGCAGGAGCAGAAGAGCAGCTGCTATTCCAAAGAGGAGGTAAAGGGGTTTGAATGTATTTTAATGCCTTTTCAGCATGATTGTTCTCAAAAAGTATCATTGAAGATTAAAAAAATAATTTTAGGTCAGCTGAAGAGAGACCTAAAATAATTTTTTGCAGGAAAAACAAAACTCACAGCACAGTGGACAAGTCAAGTCTTCTGCACATTTTGATACAAATATGCCGGTTAAACCATCTTCTTAGTTCCTTTTCAATCCATAACAAGTTCCTTTTGATGGTTAAGATAATGTTTTAATCTCCAATTTCTGATTCAAAGTTCCTTTTTTTCCAAAATAAAGCCCGGTCTGGATCCAAATAGGACAGGATATGAATTATCATTAGTTGAAGGCTGTACATTTAAAATGAAACAAAAACACCTTCAAATGCAAATAGTAGAATTTCAAAATGGGGAGATTAATCATGCCTAAATATTTTATTTGTTTCATAGCTCTATTATAAGAACTGTCAAGATTAATAAAGTTAATCATGTTTAATTAGAGTCTGCAATTGGTGCACCAATATTCTTTATTGTGATAAATCACATGCTTTATTGTCCCTTTCAGCAAGCTTTGGTTAATTCACTGCAGCGTCTCCCTGCAGACCCAATAATGTAAAATAAGTGCACCTCTGCTCCTTAAAGCTCTCGTATTTTACCTCTTTAGGACTGATTTATATTGGTCTCAGAGGTCCCCAAGACATGCCTGTGAAGTTTTTGCCAAAAAACAAACAAACAAACAAAAAACACTCCATTATGGGATTTTTTGCATGTCTAAAATCCCCTCTGTTTCAGCTGCCAGCTGAGAGGAGGATCAGAAAGGAGGGTGGGACTCTTTTCCAACCAAACCTGGGGGCGGGGCTAACTCCTCACATGACATCATGAGGGGAAAATCTGAATTGTTTCAGCACACAATTCCTGAAAGTCGGAGAAGGGGGGGCTGGATTTTTCTGATTCTTTCGGGGATTGTGGACCAGCCAGGTGCACATATTTTTGCTGAAAAAGTGTATTTTGCATAATATACAACCTGTAATGTCTTATTTCACTGGAAAAAAAACTCAGACAGCCCAGTGGACAAGTCAGGAGTCATCTGCACCTTTTTAATGATGATGTAATTTTCAACCCATAGCAAGTTCCTTTTCCATGGTTGAGTCAATGTCTAAATTTTCAGCTTACCTTCAAAAGTAGGTCTGTACCCAAACAGGAAGTGACTTACCATTCGTTTAAAATGTAAAATGGTGGAATTCTAAAAAAAAATGCAATAAGAAAAAAGCGATTGAACTAGCATTAGTTCATGCAGGACACAGTAGTCAAACGCTCAGCCGTGATCAGCTGACAGCCAGCTGATACCAATTATCATCTCCCAGCTCTCACAACCAATCACAGCTCTGTCTCTCAACACAACGGTGTATTTTAATATGACGTACTTCTCACTAATCTCTGCACCATGCTGCTGCTACTAAAAGCAAAGCTTGACCTCCTCCACCCGAGCCTCCTCCTTTATAGAATAAATCTTGTTGCACCCTCATACTGAGATTCATGCAGCTATGTATCCATTGATTTTAATTTTATTGCATGCAGTATGCATTGTCATCTATATGGGGGTTTCTAGCTAAACACTCCCTGGAAATTCAAAGCATGTTGCTTGACTTACCCAGCGAGCGTCTTTTGAGCAGAGCCTTCTCTGCCACGTAAAACTGTAAATCCTTGTTGCAACAAAATAGTTAAATGTATAACGAGAGAGTTCCTGACTGAACTATAGAAATTCTGAGATTAATCGCCATTTAAAAATGTTACCTTTTGACAACCCTCAGCTCTATCCTTTTAGAAACCTGTCCTCTTTTTTCTCACTCTCAGATGGAGCAACATCTCCAGACAATCTGGGAAGTAGCCCAAGGTTTGTATTTTTCTTTACTTCACAGTTAAATCCATCAGTTATCATTTTGAAATCCACTTGTATGACTATTTCTAAATGTGCCCAGGTCAAAGTATCGAAATGCTCGACTATGACTCGGTGCAGGACTTGTCCCTGCTGCTTGACTCTGCTGAGAACAGGGGTGTGTTGAGGACCCTCGGTCGCTCTCTGGGTGTCCCGCCTCAGGTCATCGTTCATCTCTGCAGCTTCCAGGACCTTTTCCAATACCTGCGCACCTCCACCTACACACTGCTGCCCCAGCTGGCCCAGGCTGCTGCTCTCCTGCCTAATGCTAAATTTGTAGCTCGGATACACAGAGCTGTGGTGAACAAGTGACCACTTAGACCTCATGGATGTGTTACTATGGTGCCAGTTGTTATCAGTGGATAGGTTGCGAAAAGTTTCTCCTCTCTGAAATTATTTGGAGCAACTGAAAGTGAAACCTGACTTAACCAATGACAAAGCCCCATATGAAAGCCCTCCACCACTGTCCATTTTGTCCTTTATTTCAAACATATGTTGGTCATTAAAGCATATCTACCTATATGATGATTAAACAAGTCGACTAGTGTGAAGAAGTCATTGTTGTGCTTAGAGTGTTAAATAACACAACATCCAATCCAGGCCATTGCAACTGAACCCTGCATGCAGTGTTACTTCCTGTTTACCATGTAAAATAGATGAGAGGCCCTCTGGCTAAAGCATGTGAGACAGCCTGAGACAGAGGATACAGTGTTCAAGCAGGAGAAAGAACAGAGAGCCCTGAGAAAGTGACATAGTTGGAAGACACCGTCTTACAGACCATTTACCTTGATCCTTAACTGTGCAAATACTTCAGCTCATTCACTCTGGTAAGATTGATCTTTTTTTATAATCACTATCTTTCATATGTAGTCTCAATATGGACAGATGTACACTATCATTGTCTGTGTTGTCCCCTTTATTTTGAAACTTTCTGACTCTTAAGAGGCTATTTATTTATCTTATGTAATAAAAGTTCTCACTTTATTTTAACTGTTATGTTTTTATGAGAGTTCGTGTCTGTTTTGTCGAGTAATTTAGGGTTTTAATGGCTGGTTATGACAGTTTCTCTTGTGGATGGACTTTCTGTGTTAAATTGCAAAACTGCCAAATAGACGCTAGAGGGCGTTATGGATCCTCTGCTTAAAATGATAAGCATTTCCTTTAGAGTTAAGATCGTTAATTAAATTGATGAACCACTACTCCAGGTAAATAATGGCACGCTATGTATGCGCACAGGGAGCATTCAGAAAGATAAAAACCCTTTCAGCGTACAGCAATATTCTCCAAAATCCCGCAGATTCTCAGTGCAAGTTTCTTGGAAGCAAAAAGCAGAGCAGCTCACATCTCAAAGCCACGTTTCAGGTCTTTTGTAACCTTTTTTAAGCAATTATGGCAACAGCACCATCATTGTTTTTGCAGATGCTCTATTTCTGCATGATTATTCTAAGAAATTAATTTTTACACGTAGATTAAATATGTTTCGCTTAGAACTTAACTCGTTTTAATTAGGCTGTTAGCAGTAAGAAGTAAACGGATTTAAAATAATTATGTGTCCTATATGTTGAAATTTATAGGGAGTTCATTTTTAAGTCTTAGTAATTGCATTTGGCCTTATCAGTATTAGAAAAAAAAAACATTCCCATTCAAATTGACTGGTTTTGTGTGCCATGTCCCTTCGCTCTTTGTTGGCTGAAGAAAAAATGTTCAGAGTAAGACCTCTCTTTCTTCCACTGCATCTTTGATGTCCACGTCCCCGCGGTGTCCGAGTCCTACCGGCTGCGATGTGCTACGCGCCCCTGCTTTAGAAAAAAACAGAGGAGGAAAACTTCAGAGAAATGGCGGAGGTTGCTTCGACTCTCAAAGGCTTGCGAGCCCAGATGGGTGAGAAATTCATTGCCTCTGTAGTTTAATTTTAGTCGGGTTGTTTCTTTCAATGTTTTTGTCACTTCGCAACGTTTGTTTGCAACTACCGCCGCTAACCGGGTTATTTGAACGGCGGCCAGCTCCTCTGGCTAGTAACGTTAGCTCTCTGTCCGGTTGTCTGCTCACAATGGATGCGGAAAAATATGCAACTTCTTCCCATTTTAAACGTTTAAAACTGCATTTGCACAGTTCAGCTGAGCATTTAATTTCTATAAAATATAAATTAACTTGTTTAACTTGAAAGTAAGTACTTATAAATAAGGTTCAAGTGACTGAAGTTGGAACGTTATATTTCGTAGCTTGAGAGTCGGTTGACGTTATGACGACTTTACTTGTCTGGCGCCCAGCTTACTTAGCATTGCTTTAGCTTTGCTAAAATTTACTTTAATCAGATTTTCTAAAAATGCTGCTATGCTATTGTTTGGGGAGTTGATAGACTAACTATAACTGCTTGGTAAAGGAAGCTAACGAACTGGTTTGTAACCGGCATTCGCTAGGATAACATTGCCTATCATCACGTAGGGATTACAGTCCGAAGTGATCATCTGCTATCTCTATCAGGAAGAGTTCAGGAAGCGTTTTCTCCCTCTTGTCTGTCTGGCAGCAGTCTAACTTAATGCCTACAATAAAATCCATCTGCGTTAGAAGTTATTTCATTGTCAGTTTTGTACCTTCCTGTTTAACATAAGCCCCCCTAGTAGTCCCAAATATCACTTTCTCTCTTAAACCTATTGCTAGACAGTTATTCTTATTTGTTGACATATGGCATAACCCCCACCACTCATTGGGGAGGGCGACCGTAACAATGTCTGACCTGAATTTCACATAATGCTGGGATGTCAGACACGATCACACTTAGAGCTCTGCTATAAGCTGCGTGTTTTTTTTTTCTGTTGAAGTCTTGATGAAGTTGATAAAAGACTTTTGGTTTGACTGGGCCTGGTTTCACAAACCGTTCTGTCAAGCTAGAAGCACGTTGCGTTTTTTGTAAAGAGCACTATGTAGGCCAACTGCTGCAAGTCTCAATCAATGCGCCTCTCTCAGACATGGATGTTTACTGTGTCTGCTTCTGTGGGCATGAATGCACAGTTTGTTATGATTCGAGCTGCAGCCGGGCTGACGGTTTTTTAGGGTAAGAGGGAGTTTTCTGCATACCCAATGTGGGTGTATGCATGTTTTACTTCTGGCAACTACTGGGCCATATTTAGTTCTGATCTTCTTCCTGTTTCCCTTGACTTTTCCATTCAGTATTTTCAATCTGGAATTTAACATCCACCCATTTCTGTGGTTTTATGAAAATATCCGAAACCTTTAGAGTGATGTGAAATGTTGGAATTCTGGCTTTGTGAGGAACACAGGGATGTCAGTTGGTTCTTGGCCTCCAGTCACAGCCGAAGACTGACAATAATAAAAAATAATGTTAGGAATCTAGCTCATGTGCACGATTATTTCCACAAGAATGTGAACAAGGAGCAAGTTACCCCGTTATTACAAATGGAGATCACACCACTGCAAGTCACACTACAAGGTTATCCTGATCCTGGCTCAGCAACTGCTGCTGCAGAATTAAAAGCATGAGAAGTATTTCTGAGCTGGTTGGATTTAACCAAGGGAGGAAATGGACCAGCCTTAATTTTATAGTGTAGGTTGTCAGATTTGGTTGTTTTCTTTGCCTTTTCTGTAATTTCTTAACCTTTTAAAATCACTGAATTGATGATTTGCAGCTTGAGCCAGCACACCACAGCACGCACTGAAGATTTGAATTGCAAAACATATGGATTTGTAGCTAAGGTCTATGATCAGAATAGTTATGTGCACAATATAAAGACATGTGTCAGAATGTTTATACATTATAACAAATTTGTACTTCCTGGGGGAAGTACAAATCTTTCTCTATGCTGACTCTACTTAATGCTTGCATTTTTACTTTAAGTTCTCTGTAATTTTTGCCTTGACATTTTGGATGTCTTTAAGGAAAAAAAAGCCCTTTAAGAAGTAGGGTAAAAATGCCCAGTTCCTGAGATTGTCTCTACCACTGATGCTTCCTCATTGTAAACATTTCTTAACTAAAGGATCCCTTTTTTTTTAGCCATGAGTGGAAATATTTCATGTTTGTAGGTATTCTGGCTACAGGTAGAGCAGCACAATGTGTGATTGATTTTATCAGTTTTAGCAGGGAATAATGATAGTTAGAATAATGATAATAATGATAGTTTTGAAGTGTGTTTCTCAACTCAAAACATATAAATCTTTAGTAGAAAAAAATAAAACCTGAAGCTCTGACAGTACTGCTTTCCAAATAACTTAATGTTTTCCCCTAAATATGTTTTCCTTTTTTTGATAATAAATGTAATTCTGCAAAATGCAAATGCAGTGGCATTTTTTTTAACTTAATGGCCTTTTATACAGTTTTTGCATGGCCTGGCTTTGCAATTGTAGTTAGATTTATCATGCAGCACAGAGAAGACAATATTGACGTTGTTACAATACCAGAACTTTGAATTTGATATGAAACTAGTGGAAATCCAAAAATATGACTTCCTGGACACTCAAATGTAGTTTTTTATTTGCAGCCCCTACACATTGGAAAGGGTCTACACTTGAGGTAAAATGACATGAGATTTCCCTTAAAAGAATACATACCAATTTTTTTTTTTCTCAGAAACGTAATTAATAATTAAGAAGATGAATCTGCAGTGGTTCTGCAACTTCTCATTTTAAGACTTGCTGCTAGGAGTGTCAACTTTTGTGCAGGGAAGTGAAGCTCACTACCAACACTCCACAGGTTTGGACTCATCGAAGTCATAGGGATCAGGTGGCATTGCTGTCTCTGTCCTCTGCTACCTATCAGTCTGTAACAGACGCTAATGTTAAAATGTAACTCCTTGCATGATGTTAAGGTGAGATGACTGTCAGATATCAGTGTTTCTATTTATGATCTTGCCCTAACTTGTTAAGACTTTATAAGGCCCTGAAACCAAGTACTAATAGGGCATAGGGAAAAGGCTGTACTTTGGAATGGAAGTCCAATACCAGAATAATAAGATAAATTTGTTTTTGGAAGAGCAGTGGTTTTTTTTTTCTTGCAAGATGTAAGATCTAGTTTCTACTTGTTCTGTTAAAGCATGTTGAAATACACAGAACAGTCTTAACAGAGATTGAGCAATGCTACTTTTAATCTTTTAATTAAAAATGTACTGCAAACACTCTATTTAAGCTCTAGACACATTATTATAAACACATAGACAAGATTCATTGCCAGTTAATCTATTTCCGTTTAGCCTTCAGCTAAATTGTTATCTTAAAAATTGGTATTGGTCCTGAATTTTACAATTGGTGCATCTCTGTCTCTTTTTTTTTTTTTGGATTAATCACCATCCTAGTAATGCAGCTCTACAAGACAGAACACATCATTTAAATTTCCACCTCCTGAAGACACTGGTCCACCTGTAAGAGGAGATTCCCCAGCAAACTAGGATGTGTCATCATTATCCTGCAAGTCCTGCAAATAGCCGAGGCTTACCATAGCATGAACAGGTCTCAAGTAATCCCATGGAAGAGCTGGTGTGTCTGTGCGTGCATGTGCGTGCACGCCTGTGAGCGTGCATCAGCAGTGTTATCTGAGGTCCTGAAATCTTGAGCCAGTGATTAGACGCTCTGTGCCACATACAACAAAGGCCTTTTTTTTTTTTCGAACAGCCAAGTACTGCACGTGGCAATATCACTGATTTCTGACCAGTGATAAGGAATCTTAACTTTTGCTTAATGTGAGACAAAAAGTCCCTGCATACTGGAACTCACTAGAGAATGGGGGTCTACCCTTTCATTAAGCCATGCAGACACTTCCTGTGCAACAAGCTACTTAATTATACCATGCAGCAGTGTACAGCTATGTCTGCAGTACAGAGGAGGGGCAGAAAAGAGACCTCACCCATTGTTACCTCCCACTGTAACAACATTGACTCTGTGACAGAGTAACTGAACATTGTCTGAGGATCCTGCTTGTTATTTAGAGAACTGGCTTTTGATCAGTGTTAGCATTCAACCAGAAGTGTTATGATGTAATACAGACTGGTCTGTTTCCTGTTTTGTGTGTTTGTCTGGGCTGCAGAGCTGGGTCATCAACAGCCCCCTGGTGGTCTTTACTGCTCCCATAATACCTCTTTAGCCTGAGGGTTGAGCCTCCACATGCAGTCAATATGTATGTGCTGCACACAGATTGTTGTAAACATCCCCTTATGCCAAAAACAGCAGAATGATCCTGAAATCAGTACCTTTATAGCTGTAAACATGCCATATTTTGCATGTCACTATACTGCAAACTACATTAATCACAGATGGAAACTAGAAATATTTGCTTTTTTGCATGTTCATTTAATGGCATGCTTGTTTTGCTTGGCACTGCCCACTTGCCTGAACACTCAATTATCTAGCTTAACAGTGTGGTGTGCTGCAAGGTTATAACTTTGTTTCCCTGATTTTTCAGTGTTTAGCTGAGTCAGTTGTTGCATTCGGCAGTAATGATGTATGTTAATGTGTGCAAATCTCCATAGAGATGGAGTGACAAGAGACAGCTCCTCTTATTTGCTCTTTCTATTGCTAAGAGCACACCTGGCCCTCTTGAGGACTGTTGGGCAGATGGGATCTTTCCTCCCATCTCACAGAGAGGCTTATTAAACTAGAAACATTAGTTATTTTCTGCAGAAGAAGTAAGGGAAAGTCTGCATGATTTTAGCTAAACAGCTGTTACCTTCCTGGCCCCTCTGCTTTCACATCTGCTTTTACTTCCCTCTACTACCTTTTATAAACATTTGTTTGCCTGAAGTCATATCATTACAGAAGGTCATACCACTGAAACCTTATATCTGTGTTCTCAACTTGATGTTTCAGGTATTTGAAAGGAAATACTGTTGCATAGCTTCTGAATATATTTTAGTCTTAATCAGTGATTGTAGATTGCAGCATCAGCATGGTTTTGATAACTTTGATGCATAGCTCATATAGGATGTGGTTCACAGTAATGAAATATCCTTTTAAGCTTTACTGCTCAGCTTTTATTGTAATATCATTTATGTTTTTAAATCCTCAGAATGCACATTGCTGGACAACCCTTATTTTTGATAGTGCTAAGTAGGGGTGCATGATTAGACGATATTAGATCATGAAGAAATAGAATGTATCAAGAGTCTGCCAACGCACAGAAATCACCATATCACATGTACTACCTTAGCAGCTCTAGGCTCTCTCACCGCCCCCCTGCTGCTCCCTGATGGAGCAGTGATTCATTAAAACTGAAAATATAACTTAACATTTAGTCCTTAACTATAGCTTCAAATACCTTTAGCTACCCCATATGAAACTGTTACATGGTTTTCTAAACTTTCAGGGTGCCAAAAAAACATTCATGCACACAATCTGCACACATTTCGAAAACATGTTTGGCTGTCTTAAGAGACTGCATCTCTAGTGGTCTGCCCAAACAGGGAGGAGATGTTACACACTACAGGCAGCGTGAGTGTGGGACAAGGTTTACCTATTGGGATAATTGCATAACAAGTGAAACTTTTTAACTCCAGAGTCTTTTTCTCAGAAGGCGGTGGTGATGTCTGCGAAGTCTGGACCTCAGTCGCATTGAGTTCAGTGCTTTTATCTACATACAGCGCTGCTTGAAACCATCAAAGCTCCTCTCTCTCTTCCCGTTCTCAGAGTGCAGCAGGGAGGTGTGGATGTAATGTCACAGCCTGATGTTCATTAGTAAACGTTCTAGGGAGTGGTTAATCGCTAAAATGATTCAATACGTTTATCAAATTAGCTGGCACAGGATTTACAAGTCAGTTAAAAAAAATGACCCATCATTTTTATAAACACAGGCTTGAAATCTTGGTCTGTAATGCTCTTTTAAATAGTAATGAACCTCCCGCCACTAGAGGCCGCTGTAACTTTAGCTGTAGTCTGCACGGTGGCGCAGGGGTTAGTGCTGTTGCCTCACAGCAAGAAGGTCCCTGCTTCGCTTCCCAGTCGTTTCTGTGCGGTGTTTGCATGTTCTCTCCGGGTACTCCGGCTTCCTCCCACCACCAAAAACATGCTCACTAGGTTAACTGGTGACTCTAAATTGGCTGTAGGTGTGAATGTGAGCGTGCCTAATTGTCTGTCTCTATATGTCAGCCCTGCGATTGACTGGTGACCATTCCGGGGTGTACCCCGCCGCTCGCCCAATGACCCTGAATGGATTAAGCAGTATAGAAAATGGATGGAAAGACTAGTTGGTTAAATGAAATTTAAATGAGTGTTAAGCCGAATACAGAAATAGACGCTTAGGAACAACCTTAAAATGTTGTCCCGACTCCTTTATGAATAAAAATCAAGATTATGTGAAAAATAGAAAAAGGCAGCTCATTCACTGTAGGACTATATGCCAGAAATTAATCCCATTCAAGGCCGTGTTTTAATTTGCTCATTTTTTTTATTTTCTTGTTGATATAATTGTGTATTTTCCAAATTGCAGGGGAATGAAGTTTTTTGTGTTTTATTTATTTTGTTTGTAGCTTCTCAGTTGGCCTATGATGAGATTTTAAAAAATAATCATAATAAAATTGAGAGCATGGTCTGGCCAAAAAAAAGAGAGAGATATCAATTAGATACAAGTAAAACAGAAATGTTCAGATGTAGCCAGAGAATCAAGATTATTAAAATCATCAATTATTAAGTTTTTAATATGTTAAAATTGTATAAGTAGTCATAAACAACTGATGAAGTTAAAATGTGTCTGCAGCAGAGTTTAGCCTAAGTGTTTGGTGTGTAGTACTTAAAGCAGATCTCCCTTATTCTGTATGAATTTTGGTAACGTGGAGTGGTCCAGGACTGGGAATGTGAAATGCATCTTCCCCTGATACAAGAAAGCAAGGAGGTGGTTCATCTAAAATGGCTTAATAAATAAATGTAGGTGTTTCTCTCCTTGTTGCTAGAGGAAGAAGGCCTTTTTGGTAGAGTACTCACTGTTATCTAATTTCAGAGTTAACATTTTGCTTTACACTGATTCAAGCATGGCTGAGAAGCACTTCACCCATCCCAAGCTGCTGTGTGCATCACTTAGCAACAGTAACCAAGTTACGCAGAGTCCCTGGTGTGTTGCCTTCGCCTTTTTATGAAGCTGAGGAGAAACGGGGCAATAAGTGACACATGACAAAAATATCACATTAAAAATCAAACATTTATGTTAAACATTCTGCGATTTTATCACTGAGCCACCATATATTAAATACCTTGTCTTTTTACATTTATTTTATAATTATTCATATTATTTTATGCTCTCATGATATTTATTTATATCATGAGAGATGGGCTGTTATCACGCCTCTAGTTTGGTTGATCTGGTCCAAATCAAGAACCAGTTTGTTACATTTCTGCATTTGATTTGAAACTTGGATCGGAGATAAGTACATTTCAGATCAATTATTCTGCGTCATAAATACATGCAAATAAATAAATGAAAAAGTCACATGAGGAGCAAACCTTACTGGTTATGCTGTATAAAATGATAGTAATACGGTGATGTTACCGTATTACATGCAGAAGATGACAGGTAACAGGAGAGATCCAAGAACAACCAGTTCATTTACAAAGGGACAGACTCAGCGTGCTCAGCAGTACCATGTTTTTGTGTGTGTCTCTCTGTCACAGTTGGTGTCACAGAAGAGTGTTAGTTTATTAATTAATCACTGATCGCAACATTATTTAGCTTAATCAGTTAATCAATTGTTCATAGCTTTTTGGGGAGCGATGCTACAAAAATGAGACATCTGCCCCTCTGGAAATGAGAGTGATGACAGGATGACCCCTTCAATGCTACAGACAGTCTGTGTGTGTGTCTGTCATTGTGTGTGTCTAAGGGGCAGAGGAGCAGAGTGAACAGAATGTGCATTCATGAATTGGTCTCTGATTGTTTTTGTTCTCCAAAAGGAAACCATTAAATATACATCCAACTTAAGATCATGTGTTATAAGTGGTTGATGTCTATTACCTTTATAATATTTTCATAGATTACAGGCAGCGGCTTGATGAGAGAAAGAAAAAAGACACTTGCATGGTTGTTTCTGAAGCTCCTTAAGGTCTGCCTATGGTTTTTAGTACACATTTCTCTAGATACAATAGCTGATTCAATCTAAATAAAGTCCAGCGCTTCCTGAATAAGGCCTGATTAAGGTCTGTTGGTGTTCTCACCACAAACAAATACACCAGAAGGACACTGGAAGCGGAACCAAGACCCTCTTTTCAAGAGGTCTTGTTCAGGTTATTTGTTTCTTTTTTTTCTAATATTGGTGCCAAATCAATACTTTTTACATGGTGTTGGTGCCTGAATCTATACTTTTGAAGAAAAACTTGATGAAAGTTGGTGGGAGACGAAAGTTGTCTGTGTATTGTTGATGATCTGCAGAAATATCTGTAAAAGATGCCAGTAGAACATGGGATAAGAAAAGGAAACCAGTGTAACCTCTTTATATAAGAGGCTCAAGCAAAATTCATATACTGGCGTTGTGTCAGAGACAAACATTTAAGTAAATGTGTCAGTCAGTGTGATTTTCCTTGGTAGGAAAATGCAACTAGAGCAGAGACGTTAATAGGCAGCGTATCAAAATGAAGTAATATCTGTGTTGTATATGGTTCATTAGGTATCAGCTGTGTTGGCATTGGTACCATGTCCATACTGGATTTCGATGCTCATCCCTGGGTTTCACAGCAGCTCAACCAAACTGAACAACACTGCAAAGGAACCTAAGTTTGTTTCAATCAAACCAAACAGCTTAGATATAAAGCACCCTCAATGTCTTTTACTTAATGTGCTTGCACATCATGTGCTCGTTTGCTTTTTCTGCTGGATGTCTCTCTGCTTATTTTACCCACACTTATGGCATTGCTTTCTTTTCCTGTTTAGGGTTTTAAGTGAAAAATAACTTCTGTGTTAGCCATTTCCTCTCAGACTCTAAATACATGCAAGTATGTCCACCTAACATACAATTTTGCACTGTTTCCATGCACTATAGCATCATAAAAATGCGCCACAAGCAGTGCAGCATATGCAAATCCTTGTGAGTTAAAAGTTACTCCTGTGCATCAATAACTGCAGTCAAACCTCAGTCACATGTGCTTCATTTACCCCAGCCCAGTCAGAGTAGTTTGAGTTGGAAGTCTTGAGGAGAAAAACTGAAGTGACCTGTTAATTTCTCCTGGGCATTAGCTGCAGACTTTGACCCTTAAAGCTTATTTGACTGTAGGGCATTGATGCTCCTGCAGAATACAGATAATCAGAGCATGATTGACTTGTACTCATCCTGTCAGCACTCCGTCCTCTGTCTACCTCCTGGTACTACTGATGTCTGTTTTTTACCAACTTCAGCAGGATTGTTGAATCTCTAAAAAAAATTATCATCCTTTAAAGTCCGTGATACCCTGTTACAATTTGCATCTTGCCATTGATGTTCCTTTGGTTCAGGGGACACATAAAGCTTACTTGTTAATGAATTTGTGATCAGGCAGTGTTGTTTGTGTTGATTCATGTCAGGAAGAGCTTTTGTCTCTTTGCTCTCAGAAGGGAGTAATTTCCATACTGATAGGGCATACATGCTGTGCTGTTCTGTGTTAAACTTTGATCAGTGTTTTCCATGCACAAGGACAGCAAAGTTAAAGGTGTTGCTTACTTGGATGATGTCCAGTTACCGCTATCATATGACATTTCCTGTTCATCATGGCTGCGCTTATAAAAGCCAAATGTCCTTATCTTACCTTGGAGCCAAATAAAGCAACACTGTGCATTACTGCCTTCCCAGTACTTTAAATTTGAAGTAGCAAACCAGAGCAGAAACTCTTGTGGAAGATTTGGCAGTTATACAGGGAGAAAATGAAATGCAACATTTCAATGAGTAGAGTTGTAAAATACTGCTAAATCTTAAAAAATATACAGCTTATTTGAGACACTGGAGATTCTGCAATGCCTAAGAAAGAGCCCGAATAGTAACACAATCAAAGGTGAAGCTTTTTTGCTTATTTAGTCCCTATATAGTATAGTTAACACACTTCTTGTTAGGTGGTTACAGATTTGTTCACTCTGAGACCCACTTTCAAAAACAAAGCCTTTACAGGCTCCCAAAACACTGGTTCCCTGTGGAAGAAACAGCGATACGATAAAAAAGAACTGTTGCAGATACTCCTAAACTGTCTCCTTATACCAAAAAAAGTAATAAAAACATTGCATCAACCATGGGGGTAAATTGTTACTTCAGGGTGTATTCACACCTGTGGCTTGTTTGCTTTGTTCCGATTCAGGGGCAAAACTGATTCATTTGTTTCAGTTGTCACTTGGTTCGTTTGTGTTCACACGGCAAAAGTCTCTTGCGGTCCAAAGTTGTAAACAAATGCCACGTGCAATCCAATTTCTCTCTCATTGGTCAGAAATCTTACCGGGAAGGCGGGCACTCACTGTTTTGGAACAACTGCCCCAAATGAGCCAGGTGTGAATACGCCCTTAGACATTATCAGCCTGGATTTTTGTAATTGGTGCACCTCTAGTAGGCCTGGGCATGTGGCCTGAAAATCATATCACGGTATTTTTCTTGCCTTTGACGGTAACGGTATTATATCACAGTATTACAAAGTTAAAAAGAGATAATGCTTTATAATCCAAATTCAAGTGTTATTAACCTCTTTCTCCCCTTAAAACAAGCCTAAGCTTAGGAGCACAGATCTTTCTCTCTAGTCTCTCTAGGTTTACTTCTGTCTGCGCTAGAGCTGTGAAAAAATATTGGTACAGCAATATATCGCGATACTTTGACATCCAATACAATATCGATACTTCAACTCTTAATATCGATTTTTGGTAAAAAATAAAAATTCATATTTTAGCTGAATTGTTAGTAAAATATGACTTGCTACGACATGTTTGTGTGAGCACAAACAGCGAGTTAAAGAAAGAAAATGCCGTTTGCAAGCTCTGTCTTGCTGCTGTGAAATATAGCGAGAAGACCACCAACGTATTGTGTGATTTACATATACATCATCTCTATATTTTTCTCAGTTAACTGTGTAGAATATCGCAATATATCACAATATCGTGATATCCTGATATATCGTAATACTATCATATCGTGACCCAAGTATCGTGATGCATATCGTATCGTGAGGTTCTTGCCAATACTCACCCCCTAGTCTGCGCTCCAAGTTTCACATTTCATCTCTGTCCTGCTGATGTGTGTAAAACTCCCAATAACTTGAGCATGTTTCCTGATGAAGGCGTTCACAATAAAAGCATTTCAGAAAAATTAAAGCTGCAGACTTTTATTGTGGAAAGCTTGACGGAAGTAGAGTGTTTAGCATTGATTTAGCTTAGCTTTGGCTGCCATACCGGTGAGTTTTTGCAGCTAGTTTACAGCTGCTTTTCTGACCTGATTTGACATCGCAGCCTGGATCTTTGACCCACTGTGGACTTGGAAAAGAAAGTCATACATTAAAACCCCTTTAAATGGTTGTTTAAGCCTCGTAAGGTGAGTAGTTGCAGCACTGGCTCTAGACATACCAAGACAAGCCAAAGAAACACTTAGCTTGTGTTAAAGCCCCATGCAGGCTGACAGAGACGGCACACTGACTCTGTTGGGGCACAACGATCAAACTTTATGATGAAAGAACACGTTTTGCCTGCTAATCATGCTTAGTTACAATGGCAAGAGTGTGTAACGTTCGGTTAGTTACCTGACTGCACGTAATGCTAGAGGTAAATCAACTATTGACTGGGATTGGCCTGAGCTCTCTGTCCACAGATTTCTCGCTCCGCCAGCTGTGGGAGCGGATATGCCTCAAGCATGCATCATAGCCCAACGTGGGCATTCAAACCGGTGATGATGGTGTGGCACAAAATTTTACTGGTGACAGCCTTAATACCAGTTTACCTCTAGTCACACTTTTCTTGCTATTAAGCAGGACCAGGAGCGATGCAGTCAGTAGAGTTATTGTCTGCTTTGAGAGCATATGGAGCCTCTGCTCATCACAAGCATATAAGCTAGGGATCATCAACTTAATTTGTACAAAGGTCAGCTTTTTCTATGACAGATGCTGTGGGGGCCAGACTTTCAGATAAATATTTTGGCCTAATTCATGTTTTATTGTTTAATTTTTTTTTTCCCCAATAGTGCATGTAATTTAAAGCCTGAGATCAGTCCCAAGTTGTTATACTGCAGCAGACCACAAGGGGGCGACCAGAATATTTTGGCCACATACTTCTGGGGCCTGTAAGTTGGGCATCACTGAGTTTGGCACTGATTTGCTGTGTCATGATTGGTGAAAAACCCCTGCAGGAAAAAGGCTTATTGTTTGATCAGTCTGTGAAAATGGCACTACAGAGCCTGAAGAGGAAAGCTGGTGTGGAAAACAGCAGCTTTAACCAAGAATGGTCGGCCTCTTTTTGGATGGGCTAAGTCTGTAAAATTGAAGGTTTTTAAACAACACTAGCCTGTGAAACAGTTAAAATGTTAAAAGGGAACTATTAGTTTGTATTCATTCTGAAATATTGACAGGATAAGGCACATGCAGCATGAAGATTTGTTTCAGCTTCATCAGTTTTCAGCCTCTGTTAAGTTTACAGCCAGCTTAGCAGGAGAAGCTTTTTTGGAAGGGACTGCCTGTTTAACCCGGTTGAATCTTCATCAAAAATAGCTGCAAAAATCCTCAAATGTGACGTCATTCCTGTTGTAATCTCTGTTGTTGTTGGGGTTGCTTGAATAGCTCATGGAACCTGAAGAAAAAAAAAAACGAACACGTTTTTTCCTCCATTACATTTTCTGAATGGGAAGCCGGATGGCAAGCTTTGGGGGTCCAGATGGCTCTGAGCCTCAAGTTAATGATCAATGTGATTAGCTAAAGGCAAAAGGCATTTTAAAATCCCTCCTCTACAAGATGATTGAGAGGCTATAAGGTGTTCATTCAAGTTAGGCGTCTTTGTGGCATTGAATGCTATCATCGATTGAGATTACACATAGTATTATTACACATTTCAGTGGCTGCAAACCTAATGCAATGGGTGAAGGAACTCTAATGCATCAAAAAGTTAATTATTTTGAAGATATAGCATGTGGTGATTGTCAAATATTGCATTCAAGACATTACTATCTACTGTGACTTTAAAGTTCAACTATCTTCCTACTGTTTGGCTCCAGCACTTGTGCTTGTCTTCATGTCAGAATACCAACTATCTTTGAAACTAGCCTTGCAGCTGCCATCAAATGAACACTACTTCCAAAAGGTAACTGAGGGCTGGCTGCAGCATCACCTGTGTGGCCAGTGGTTTGTAGAGCTGTTAAATAGGTCTATATTTGCATGCAGGGTGTAAATGCATGTCGTGTGAACATGAAATGTTTTTATTGACAGTGAAAGCATGATTTAGTTTGCAGACTGATCTTCTTAAAGAGACAGATATGCAAGTGTACATTCAAGAATAGTAACAGTATCTAATCAGAATGTTTCGTCTGTATTTTTAGACAAAAATTTCTAATATTTCTGAAGGTTATGGGATGAGTAGAGTTTTCTTTAAGCATTGCTGCAGATGATGAGAGACTTTTAGGCCATAGAAACATGCATCAGTATCACATGACTGTCGTTTACTTTGCCACTTTGTCAGCAGTTCTTTAATGCTGAATACACACCAAGAGAGGAGGAAAGAGAAAGGAGAATGCCTGATACTGGCCTCATAGAGCTTAATCATGTCCTCAGTGTTTCCTTCCTTCCTGCCCCTTTGTCTCCAAATCATGATTAGTTTTAGCTGAAGAAAGTGATATTGATCCTGAGCTTGTCCCAGTGGAAGTGTTGATGTATTTACTACCTTTAAAAGCTTATCACTGTGGTTTTTCTGAACCTCATACAGACATTCTGTTTTCTTGTGATTGGTAAACTAGTGCAAGAGGGACTCAATTCTGGAAATCTACATTTTTCGTGTTTTATTGAGTACGTTTTTGAGTTTTTGCATATTTGATGTTTTACACCACTTGGACATCTGACTATCAATCAGGAGACTCACAAGGGTTGATTCCAGGAAGGTTCTTACAGAAACTATCCCCACAAGGTCCAGGCTTGTCACAGAAAGCAGTGCAGTGCAGGCTGCGGGGTTGGCCATGGGAGCAGGGTTATGTCAAATGGCTGAATAGCTGGATTGTTCTGCCCCTTCAAATCCGTTGGATCTCTCCAGAAGTAAAATTCCTCTGGAGAGCAAACAAAGCACAGAGAAAATGGCTGGTTTAGACTGAATGGAGTACCCAAGGCAATTCATTTTCCAAGATAATATTAAATACCCGCTTTGTCAGACCTGACATGATGCAGCTCTTGTTCTTTGTGTTTAACCTTTGTGTTTTCTTACTTACAGCTGCAGCTGCACAGGCACAAGCCGAGGAGCGGCGCAGCCTGGCAGGGAACAGTCCAGGACCGACAAACAACGCACCAGCTAAACCTCAGGGGTGTAGGCCAGGTAAATGACACCACACCTTGACATAGAAACAAATTGGTTCTCACAGGTACTGCCCTGTCACCACTCTATTGTATTTTATAATCTGAACCATTAGATGCAACACTATCCCCTTCCAGCACACTCAATACTTACAGCAGATCAACCTTAGTCATCCTGGTTTACTGTATAATGTCAGAGCTCATTAGTCACAGTCACATGCATGCATCTGCCTGGGTAATGCAAAGTCTTTGTGACACCAAGGCACATTGTAACTACCTTTTTGTTCTCTGAATGTACAAATTGCTGCATGTTTTTCATTTAACTTTATAAATGACACATGTATGTGTTTGCAGTCATTGACGGTGCCGCACTGAGAATAGACGACCGACTGCGGGTGGCAAAAGAAAGGCGAGAAGAAGCAGACAGACAACAAGGTAAGAAGACTGCCCCAGTTTTTTGTGTAAATTTAAAGTTGCCAAGGCCAGTTTTAACTTCAGTAACTGTATGTTTGAATCTTATTCTGCTCATTTAGGAAATAACGAAATGTATTGTCACTGTTTAAAGAGGTGTTAAGACATTTTCTTTATTAAATAATAAACTCAGGCCGTATGAAGATATTTTCCTTTTCCTACTTATTAACATGCATGAGAAAGCAGCATGCTATTCTACTTGTCTTCCCGGATATACTAACTGTTCCCTATGCAAATACCGTATGTGTGGTCAGCTTTGCGAGAGTCTCAGATCATGGAACGGGAGCGTAAGGCCAAGCTGCAAGTGGAGCGTCAGATGGAGGAGCGTCAGAAAAAGGTTGAGGAACAGCGAAAGAAGGAGGAGCAGAAACGATTGGCTGTGGAGGAGAAGAGGAAGCAGAAACAGGAAGAGGAAAAGGTAGTAGTAGCACTAGTGGAGGAGTCATGAGAGCCTCACAGCAGCACTTGCTCTGTTGATTTGACTGTTGTGGCTTAAATAATCATTTTAACATAGATGCACAGAAGGCTTAGTTTGCAAATTTCCCCTTCTGTACACTCATTTTAGAAAAGGGGGAATTTTTTCCCTTCAGTTTTCCTTCTTTTGTACTTTGGTTATTACATCATAAGGTGATGTCCTCTCTACTTATAGTCTAGGGCAGTGGTTCCCAACTTTTCTCATAACTAAGAAAAGCTTACATACACTTTACAGAAGAGCTATGTATGAATTATCCCTTTTTATGACGGGGTACTAGGGCCTCTCTAGAAATAAATAATAAAGAGGATCTGTTAATTTTCAAGAAAAAACTTTCTCAAGTTAAAAAAAAATTGTTAACTTATGAGAAAAAAAAATGTAATTTTTTTTTTTTACTCTAAAAGCTAAAAATATACGTGAACCAAAACGTAGAAATTTTGAGACAGTAAAGTCAAAAATTCAACCACTGTTTTCAGTTGGGTTTCTTGTAAATATTTTTCTTTTCACTGTTATAAATTTACAATTTTAAATGTAATTTAAGATTTTAGTGTCAACATTGAAAAAAATTTTAGACTTAGAAATGTCACATTTTTTCATGTAAACATGTGATTTTATGATCTCAAAAATTGTGTTTTTTTTTTCCAAATATTATGACTTTTATGCAAAATTGACTTTTTAAGGGGAGAATTCAACCTCTGTTGTCAGTCTGGTTTCTTGTAAATTATTTACCTTACACTGTTGTCAATTTACAATATCAACAAAACATTTTTTTTAGATTTTTTTTGGTCAAAATTTAAGATTTTTCAAACTTAAAAATGTCACGTTTTTTTTATAAACACATGATTTTATGATCTCAATAATTGTGACTTTTATGCAAAAAATTTAGGGATTCTTCTCTTTTTTCAATTTTTAGGTTTGCTCTAATACATTATGTTTCTAATCATGGTTTTAAAGAATATATATGTGCATTAAATTTTGATAACATGACAGAGCAGACAGGGTCCTGCGACCCCCCTGAAATCTTTGGTGCTTGCTCCGCAGTGTATTAATTGAAGTGTGAGAGCCCTATTGTAACTGGAGGAATTATTACACTTACTTCCTTTTCTGCCTTGTCATGCTGCAGGAGCATTACGAGGCAGTGATGCGAAGGACACTGGAGCGTAGTCAACGAGTAGAGCAGAGGCAGAAGAGATGGTCCTGGGGAGGACTTTCCACAGACTCAGATGGACGAACAGGTAGAGAACCTTTACAGGCCACAATAATTCCAGCCTTTACTTTTTCCTCCTAAGTTAAATTTGAATTTCATTATCCCCTTTCCACAATGCATTGAAAGGACTACTAACATACTCCAAAAGCTCCTCCTTAAGGAGATGTGATCACAGTGTGAACGTCTCCCAACTAAGCAAAACATTTTCTAAGTCTGTGTGCTGTAAAAAGCATAAAGACTGCTGTCTACCTTTTGGTCATAAAAATCAAGAATCTTAACAGATCTTTGTATAATGTTTCACCAGGATATCTATCCGCTTAACCCTTTTAACTTAGCATCAGAGAGGCTACTGCTATATTCACATTGGTTTAATCAGAGTTAAAGCTTATTAACTCAGTGTCTCTCTCTTAAGCAGTGAAGGGGCTTCCTTCACAGACTGTCAGATTTTATTAGGTGTCAGCAACTGTACACTCACAGAGTTGTTGTGCTGAAAAAACTATTATCAATAAATTAAATCTGAGTAAAGACGTACATGTAAATGACAGCTGTAACTGTAGGCCTTCATGCTCTCACAGCACCATATCCTCCTTTGTAATTACTACTACTGTTTGACTCTTAGACATTATGCTCCATAAATCTTCAGAACTGTGCATCCACAGGGTCACTAATTGTTTACAGATTTTACCTTCACTCTGTACTTCGGTGAAGGGTGTGTCTCAGTATCTTTTATTGTACTGCTCCTCTCTGAGAGCTGTCTTTTCCCACAGGAGACTCTGATGTCAGCGCCTCATCTCCCGTAACAATAGTTATTTCCCCTGCCTCACCAGAAAAGCCACCAAGGAGTCGACAAGGTTTTGTTTGTTGATAATTCGCTCTCCAATGTAGCAACACAGCATGGATTGGCACTGGCGCTCCTGATGGCTTCTCCCACTTCCACCCCCTCACCTTAACAACCACTAACCAGCAGTTTTTCACTAACGGTGTCATGTGTGGGGCCTGTGTTGTGAATGTGTCATGTGTCGAGTGAATAGCTGGAAGTGACTTGACATTTTCACTCACTCACACTTTTAAGTACTTCCAGATCATACGTGACTTCGCATGGAAGATCCGCACAAAAAGCAGGACTGTTATCATTTGTTGGTTTTCTTGCACAGACCATTTTTATTCATGCTCTCCTCTTTGGAGTGGTCAAAAATTAGCATCCAATGTTCACTAACCACCGTGCTCGGCTCTTGAAGCACATCAGCTTTGTTATGGTTGGTTAAAAATCCGCATTGTCATGTAAAGTGTTTTTCATCAGCAGATCATACTGTAGATTTCATGTGTTCTGCTCATCATGAACTGCACTAGTAGCCACGTCATTGATAATTCAAAGGATATAAAGTATTTTTTAGGTATATTAACAAGGCAGTATAATAAACACTGAGTTTTATGGGTGTTCTGATTTTGTAGAAACCTTTCCTCCCTTGTGTTAACCTAGATGCCCTTCCCCTTTGGCAAACCTGTAGTGTAAATCCCACCTCCCTTGTCTGTCTTTCCTCCTCCCTTTTTAGTGGACAAACGCTCCACATCCACCACGAACCTGAAACAGCCGTCTGAGGCTGCAATCAGCAGACGCCTATCCTCTTCCTCTGCTACCCTCATCAAATCTCCCGACAAAAGTAAGTCCCCCCTTCCTCCTTCCCCTCCTGTTTCTTTCCCTCCTACCTCCCCCTCCATCCATCCCTGTATTCCTGTGTTCTTAACCAATGTAGTATTTGTAAAACAGTCAATCACGTCATTTAATTTTCACTGACTATTAATGCATTAAGTTCTCACAGGTAACAACATGTATATTATCTTGAGCAAACCCAATTTCTGTTCCAACTCTGGAGCCATATATGAACTCTAAATGTGCTATCCTGTGATCCAGGGTTTGACACAGACTCACTGAAGCACAGACAGACTGGTAACAATGTTTTAGCTCTCTGTCTCTGGTTCAAGCCAGTGATAAATTAGCTTCCAGCTCTGCTGCAAAAGATCACTATGCACCTCTGTAACAATAAATCAATCCTTTATAATTAGGATTCTTCGCAGTGGTATGGAAGCAAGTAGGATCAAGTCTCATGGTTCAGCCCGCATGTCAACTGCAGATCGATAGAAAATGCATCATCATGGTTTTAAATAGATGCATATGCCTTTGCAGAGTCTCAGTGAAAAAGATGGTAGTATTTAAATAGGAGCCTTAAGAATCTTCTGTATAGTTGAGTCTTTGAATGTAGTGTCACAGTAGAGGACAGTTTAAGTGTCAATCCCACTTCTACCCCTTAGCCCTTGCCCTTCGTCAACCCCTGCCCCTTGGACCTCCAAACAGAGTGGTGAGGGGTGAAAACCTTCCCTTAAGAAACAAGACGCCACTTGATTGCTGTTCATCATCACACAGTGCCGATAAACAGCTGCGTCATCAGAGGTGAATATAAAGCTTTGACCATTTCGTTCATACTATGGATCTCCGTGTTGATCTTCTCCATATATTTATACAGTTAATAGCCCTGTTTACACATGTACATACTGAAAATACAATAAACTCCCATCCCTAGTAGCTTAAGATTGAATTTATTAGAAAACACAGCTTTTATATTTTCTATAATCATTTATAAGTGCTGAAAATATTTATGTTTATGCACCTCCTTTGTAGTCCATTGTGCCATTTTGCAAGTGAATGCAGAGGATGGAGGGAAATTCCTCATACCCCTTAGTATTCAAGTGTGGTCCTAAACAATCTTTGTTTCAAAGGCTATTTAGCCCTTAGCCCTAGCCCTTGATTCAAAAGAGAATTGGGACACCCTTTCACCTGACGTGAACGCACAAAACCAAGGGGATGGGCTAAGGGGTAGAAATGGGATTGACCTAAACCTTTTCTTCTTGGTTTACATACTGGGGCAACTTATAATCTGTATTTTATTGTAATAAATATCTTTATTTTTTCTTTTGGCTGATCCATGACAAAAATCTGTGAGCCGATCCGAACCATGAGATTTGTCATCCATTGCAGCTCTATTCAATGTGATCTGAGCACACTTCAATTGACCACGAGACAGAAAACATGCACAATCTTTTGTTTCATATCTCTCCACAGCTTCTATTGGCCAGTGCCATTTCTTCCTTTGTGATGTTGCTGGTTCATCTGGTTTAATATTTATGATTTTCCTCTCAGGACTCATAAATATGTTCTAAAATTTCTGAGAGCTTTTGAACCATTCACAAGAGAGGGCTGTTTAAATTGTGAATTCACCACTGGGTGTTTCATCATTGTCTCTCAGGTGTTAAGCAGAGGAGTTCGTCTTGTAACCGGTTGCCTAGCAACGGCAATGCTGCTCAGGCCAGTAAGGAAGACGGCAAAAAGCTTCAGGTGGAACAGACAGGTGCAAAAAAAAATTCCCCTCTCCATCCCACACTATGCTTTCATAACAAAGATATAGTGTACCCTGCTGAACTTTGGGTAAAAATGCATTAGGCATCGGTGTAAATTAAGTTCAGTTACAGCTATGACTATCGGATAAGCTGACTTAAATGACTTAAGCAGTTTAAGTTATTTGCTCTTAAGCATGATGCTGGTTGTGGCATTATGTTGATCTTCTCATAGAGAGCATTCAACAATATCAGAAGGAGTAGTTCAGCTCTCCTCTGTTAGTTTACGGACTTTGATATCAGCTGCTGTCTGCTGCAGCTTGATTCACATAAAAGTCAAATGAAGTTCACATGACTTGTAAACCATCTGTCCTGGGAGTCCTTGTCGACTTCTTCATAGTGCCTGCTTGGCTATAACTCCATTTTCATGTTCATAGGCCGTTCCATGAAGACGAGAAGTTCCTCCCTTTCTCGAGTAAGTGCGGGCAGAGCACAGACCCCTGCCAGGCCTGATAAAGGGACAGCGGATGATCAAGGTGGCTAGCATGAACAATAAGGAATCATTCAAATCGTCGTGTTCCTTTCTGCATCTAAGGCCTTCCTTTTGAAATAACAAGCATGTTGCCATGATGCTAACAGCTTGCTCATTATGAATTTGCATTTTTTCTTTTTTTATTGTTTCTTAACCACAACTGAAGACTACGAAAAGGTTTTGGTGGTAGCTTTCTTGTTTGGGTCAAGCTGTTGTCATCAGCTATATGGATTTTAATATTAGCCAGCTCTTCTTTTCTATGTATTCCTTCTTTCTTTCCAAACTTTTTCTTAAAAACTATTGCTCACTAACTGCTGAATTGCCCCCAGGCAACTATTAAGTGTCTTGACTCTGTCTTTTGTCTGATTTAACAAGAACACTGTGTTCGTTTTGAGTGTCTCAACCTCTCTGCTGTCTTTACCCACCAAATCCTGTACTGTGCCATGTTTTCATTGTCAGCTGTGTATTTTAAACTTTTTTATATTCAATCAGAGAATTGTGTTGTGGTGTACCATGTTTGCACTAACCCAATGTATTGTTTTTGTTGTTACAAAGTGCTGATTGTTTTCTTCCTCCCAGATGACGTCCTAGCTGGATTTAAGTCGCTGATCTTGTGCTTCAGTGTGGTGTATGCCTGTGCCATCCCATATTAACCACCAATGCTTTTGTTTGTCCTGTAGCAGTTTTCAGCCTCTCCGTGCAGATCAGGAGATGTAAAAAGGCTCCTGTTCAGTGTGTGATTAGCCTAGGAAATTAAACAAACACTGCTAAAATATATTCCGACCTGGTAATTCTAATATCAAAAATGAACTTTACACGATCAGTATAGCTTCCTCTTACAGTAGTCTTTCCCCTAATATAACCTTATCTCTTCTGCAGACTTGTAATACCTGTGTGTCAAGTAGTGAGCTGTGCTGCAGTTCAACATTCAGCTGCTAACAAACAAACACGTCTGTCTAAAACAGATGCCTTCTCTGTTAAGGAGCTACAAATGGAAATGCAACTCTGCATACTCCATTTGAATCACCAGCATTTAGAGACAGAGACCAATCTGTCAGCATTTAAAATCTGGTTTCTTCTTTGTCATATTGGTAGCAGTAACAGCCTTAGCGGGGAATAATTTATACTGCCATTTCATGGTTGCAGGAGCTCTTTGTTACTGCTGGGAAATCAGTGCCCATCATAGTGCTTTCATAATATCATGACCGGTTCAGTTCTAAATATTATATTGGAGTAATTATTATGATCAAATTAAAGACTCTTTGCTTTAATCATAAAAAGATTTCCACAGCAGAAGGCCAAGGGCTCTTGCTTCACTTTTTCTGTCACTGTCTTGTACCACTGTCCCACAGTGTGTGGTATTGGCTCTCCTCGACTCTACATGCTTGAAACTGGCACTAGTATTTCACAGAGTTTGCAAACAAGTTTAAAAACAAGCAGAAGCTGTGTTTTCTGTAAAAAAAAAAAAAAAAAAAAAAGCAATATGTCAAAGAACTCAGATAGCTAATGCTTACACTGCCACTTTATTAGGTACACCTTGCTAGCTCTGGGTTAGACCCCCATTTGTTCAGAACTGCCTTAATTCTTCATGGCATGGCTGCAACAAGGTGTTGGAAACATCCCTAAGAAATTATGGTCTATATTGACATGATAGAATTACACAGTGGCTGCAGATTTGTCAGCTGATGCAAATCTCTCATTTACACCTCACCCTAAAGGCGCTCTATTGGATTGATATCTGGTGACTGGAGGCCATCGAGCACAGTGAACTCATTGTCATGTTCAAGAAACCAGTTAGAGATGATTTGAGCTTTACGTGGTGCATTATCCTGCTGGAAGTAGCCATCATAAGATGGGTACAAAGTGATGGATTTGTTCGGCAACAATACTCAGGTAGGCTGTGGTGTTTAGACAATGCTCAGTTGGTACAAAGGGGTCTAAAGTGTGCCAAGAAACTACCCCCAACACATTACACCACTACCACCAGCCTGAACCATTGATACAAGGCAGGATGGGTCCATGCTTTCATGTTTAAATTCTGACCCTACCACCTGAATGTCACAGCTGAAATCAAGACTTCAGACCAGGCAGTGTTTTTCCAATCTTCTAGCATCCAATTCTGTTCATAGCTAACAGGAGTGGTACCCAGTGTTGAAAAGGTGTACCTAAAAAAGTGGCCAGTGAGTGTATGTTACATTGCTTTGCTCTGAATGTGAATTTCAGAGCTTTACTCTTCTTGCAGTGTAGCTGGCACTGTGTTCAGCTTTGCTAATTTACTGAGTTGTGGCCAACAGTCTGCAGTGTTTAACTTTTTTTTTCAGTATCATTCCAGCTTATTTGTAACCTCAGCTGAGATGATACCAAATACACCCAGGTGCTATCTGAAAGCTCTGACAATTTTAAAAACAAAAAGTTCAAATGAGTCGAGTTGAGCCTTATCACACAAAGGAGAAACTTCTGTTTTTTCATTTCTCATCTTCCTACCCCATAGCCGTCCTCTGTTGTCTATGAAGTTCACTAATGCTTTGTTTTTACCCATCAGCAAACCTCCCTCTGTTTCAAGGAACCATTGATTTGACCTCATTTTCTACTCTGATCACTCACCAGACAATCAGTCTTCATCTGTCCCAGCAGGCTTCCATGGCATCCTTTTCTTACTGTCTTATACCGTCTATCCTCATGTGATTGATTATCTCTAAAAGTTAACAAGATCAAGACAGTTGACAAGGAGCCCATGCAAGATTATTGGGACATAACCTTTGGTTGTTAATGTTGATTCTATCCTGTTGGTTAAATCACATGGTGACCTTTCTATACTTTTATCGATCCCTCATCCCCCATTCTCACCCACTCCCTCCCTCTTGGCCTTTTTGTTCTCCCCTTTCTTTGGGTGGGTTTTTTTTCGGCCGTGTAGCTCACAGGCCACCGGCCAGCACTGTGGATGGAGGGGTCCTTAGTCGCCTGCTCACCCCCACCCAGGCCTCACTAGCTAGGAGCAAGAGCGCCGCCGCCCTGTCAGCTGAAGGAACAAATGCTCCAGGTAACCTCCGTTAGGAGATCCTGAAGGAGAAGAGGGATGGCTAGACACAGACGCTGGTCCTCTCTACTTAACTCTTCATCAGTAGAAAGTTCGCCCAGTGTAATTTCACTAAATCTGAGCTCATCCCATTGCCCTGCTGTAGACTCATGCTTTTTGAGCAATCCTTTCACAGTGAATGGTGGCCTCATGGTGATGTTCAGAAGTCACTGCACAGCTCCAAATTACAATAACAATCCGCTGTTTTTGTTATGAGTATTCTGTAATTATTAGCAGTAAAGTATGCTCATGTGAGCAAGCATAGTTACTAAGTAAATATTGACTCACTCGGGTCTAGCTCACATGCACTCTCAGAACTGAAACAATTGGTTGTTGTGTGCTGAGCCCAGCTGAGCAGGGCTGACAAGGCCAGGAGCACTTCTCTGCATTTGAGGAGCCTTGGAGTCCATGCTGGGAGATTTACTCTTAAGCTGCTTACCTGTTGGTTCTCGTTACGTCAGAATCAGACTGTTTTGCCAATACATGTGTGCAGGTAGTGTGACTAGAGAGTTGGGGCTGACATGGTTATAACAGGCATTTCTAAAGAATATATAGTTTTTAAGTCAGACATAGAGTAATTCAGTTAATCTGGCAGTAAAGTTTGGGCAGACATTTTGAAGTACAAATGTGCCTCTGTACTACTGGATGAATTACATGCCTTTCATTTTAAGATAGATGTTTCTCTGTTTATTCTGCTTAAAGTGATTCACAGTACATCATTAGACGACATATTTAGCATAGACAGCTATAATAAATGTAACATTAGAAGATTTTCTTGTTGACTTTTTAATCTGGGAAAAAAAACACTGTAAAGCTCTGACTCGTAAAGCTGCAACTGCATTCCACTTGCTGGTGTTAGGTTTTTGTGTTTATTGACAAGCCATTACAAAGCCATTAGTGGCTATAGATCTTCTGCTAAGTATAGCCGCAGTAGAAACATGACACATCTGCATTAGCAGCCCGCAGTAGCAGTGGAAGCTCATGGCTGGGTACATTTCAAAGTCACCATGGCTATTCAATCTGCAATCAGAATGAATATCAAAACACATTTGTTGTGAGCATGCTGTGGCAGGGAGAGTTGTCCAGGTCTTGGGATTATCATGGCTAATCCCTCAATCTGACAAAGCAAGCCCATAGCCAGCGGACAACAGTATTTACTCTCTTTACAAACTGCATTCTGCAATCAATGCCAAGGACGGCGCTTTTCACCCTTTGCCCTTCCAAGTTCTCAGTGACACGTATGAACTTTTTAAATTTGTCCGTTCAGTCCGCATACAATTGAGATGAACCCTTTGTTTCAAAAAGCATTGCCTTGTGGTTTTTGCAGTTAAATAAAGATAAATCAGATTAATTGCACGTAGTTAGGGTCCACAATTAGTGCTTATTTATTTTTTAATTGTGATTAATCGCATGCTTTATTGTCTCTCTAAGCACACTTTAGTTAAAGCTAGAACAGCTTCTCCCTGCAGCCACAGTGATGTAAAATACATTCATCACTGCTCCTTGATGTCTCATTTCACTTAAAAAAAAACTAGGGCTGGGAAATTATTGGCAAATTAGATTAAATCGCAATATGGCATGCTGCAATTTTCGAATCCCAGAAGTTGCAATATTTCTTTAACTTGAAATGTGTCAAAGTACCAGTTTAATAAATCAATTTTTTGCAGTGGCAGAGATTTTATACACATTATGCAACCATTCAAGTGTCCATTTTTCTAGAATGGTATACAACACAAACCTCCTTTTTGTGTTTTGTGTGTTTTTCTTAATCAAAATTAGTGACATAAAAATGATAACTCCATTAAACAAAGCAAATGACATGGCATTTGCAATATGAGAAAAAATAGCTCATGCTATCTAAAACTGATGAAGCCTAGCGTTACTTCACGAAAGTCATACCCCAGCTGCAATCAGCTGGTAGCCAGCCTCACCTCCTCCACCCCAGCCGCCTCCTTTATAGCTTAAAGCTTGTTGCACCCCCATATTCAGATTGATACTACTATAGATTAATTGCTTCAGAAATAATTTCTTTGTTTTCAATACACATGTTGGAATTGTTTGGAATTATTTGTTGCTTGAATTTGTCAAAAAATACACAAGATTAACCCAAGAATAATCGCATATTAAATCGCAATCACAATATTTGGGGAAAAAAATCACAATTTGATTATTTTTGCAAATCGTTCAGCCCAATAAAAAACACAGACACCTCAGTGGACAGGTCAGGAGTCATCTGCAGCTTTTTAATGATCTCTTATTTAATTTTCAATCCATAGCATGTTCTTTTTCCTTTGTTAAGCCTATGTTTGAATCTTTGACCTACCTCTCAAAACAGGTTGGAAGTGATTAACCTTTCGTTTAAGATGGTAAAAAAAAAAACCAAAATGACACAAAAACAGTTTAAAATGGAGAATAAGGGATTTTGAAAATGCAATTAAAAGGGTGCAGTTAATCGCAATAAGCTACAGAAAATCTGAGATTAATCACAATTCAAAATTGAAGTCTTGACAGCCCTAGTTGCAGCTAGTATATTTATATGGAGTTTTTTACTTGCATGTTTACATCTCAGAGCAGACTAGACAAGGTGTGAATGCCCTGCATTCCCTGCAGAAGTTGCGGTTTCTTCTACCTTTGGTTATCACCAAAAGTTAGAAAAGTTAAAGTAGAGCATTCAGAAAATGTAGAGCATGTCCATGCTTTCATGAATTAACGTTCAGCTAGTTAGCCGCTTGCTAACTTGTTAGCGGAGTTAAAATGTTACTCAACTAAGCAGGAGGACTAGACTAGACTAGCTGAAAATAGGTCTTTGATGATAAAAACTGGTGAAAATTAAGTTGAGTTTTTGTCAAGAAGACCCAATGCAAGTGCTGAATTGTTGGACATTCAAAGTCTTTATGATGGCAAAAAGGACTGGAAGGCTAAACATAATCACACATTTAAAGCTCCTGTAAGAGACCACAACAAACAGCAACATTCATTGTGTGTTTGGTTTTTATACCGATAAGTATGCGTGATAGTCATGTTCTGTCAGTGTGTGTTTTTCTGTGTTGGTGGTAGATTTTATGTAGTTTGTGCTGTGCTGTGCAGTGCTGTGGTGCTTTGTGCTCAGGTGTGTTCATGTTGGGTTCAAAGACTGTGGTACCTGTTCAGTATCTGCCTTACATGTGGGATTGTTGCTCTTTGCTTCTTATGTCTCCAGTAATCTGCAGCCCAATCAAAGCTTCAAAAATCAAGCTGATCCTGCCTCAAGTGCTACTTCTAACAAATTGCTTTTTTGTGCTCTTGTCCCCCTATAAATCACTCTCTTCCTTTTCTTCCAACTACCATCCTGTCTCCCATTACTCCTCTGTCTTTCTGTACTCTTTTCTTTTATTTGCTCTTCGCTGCATTTCTGCTCAACTCCGCTGCTTATCGCGGCTCACTTGTGCTCCTCTGGCCATGCGATGACTGTGTCCTTTACCAGAGTGTAACCTGTGTCCTCGCTCAGCCTCCGCCAGTCCCCTGCACCCACCGCGTGGACCTGTTCGCAGCCGCAGCATTGACAGACAGAAGAGCGGCATGACCACGTCTGTGTCTGCAGATGGAGCCCTGGACCCATCACTGGTGAGGGAATCTCTTTGTCTTTATAGTTCTGAAGACTACTGGCCAAAACAGAAAATCACAAATTTAAAAAAAAAAAAAAGGGGAAATGTTATTTAAAAGTGAACTGATAGACTTATTGTCCTCCCTCACCTCCTTCACTCTTGTATCACTAAAGCATATCTAATGTGGCAGTCTAGATAATTTGCATACATGAAGTAGACATGATGGTGTAGCTTACAGATATGGGATTGCTACAAGAGGAAGTTTGTTTGCTTGTATTTGTCTGACAAGGATTTGATCAAGTCATATGCAGTTAACAAGAAATCAGAAATCTTTGGTGGCTCTTGAAGTTAGCAGGTATAAAAACCTCCTGGATGAACACAGACTTTAACTATGTGATTTAGTTTTGATGGTTTAATAACACTTGATGAATGAAATGTTTTGGAGCTCTGACAAGATGTTATGGTTGCTTTTTTATAAAATGGCCGCTTTAGTTTCTAAATTCTGTAAGAATAGTCTGCTCATTAGTACTACTAGCGTCTACTTTGTGAGTCTGGGCTCTTTTTATAAATAATGGTGTCTTGTATGCATGCTTTCAGCTGGGCTTATTGTTTTAACTCCACACGCCAGATAGACTTTCATATATCCATTGCATGGGATATATTTCACATTCATCTGTGAAACCTCCCATAAAAAATTTTGGGGAATGGCAGGACTTGAGGTAGTAGGCAGGAGCAGCTCATGTAAGTAACTAGAGCTCTGCTAGCGGGTGCTGTAGTTTTTGAACAGTCGAGCTTGTTGGTGGATCAAACTAATGCAGAGGCTGGTCCAGGGAAGTGCAAAAACATCATCCTGGCAAAGAAAACTGTGGTTCTTTGCTCCTCTTTTAAAGAAGAAATGCTGCCAAGATCTCAGAAAACTGCTGCTAGTGTTACACTCAGCCTAGGGGATAACAGATGTAACATAAAAGTGACCTCTCCCTCTCATTCCTAAGATGACCAAGCACAAAAAGGAACAGGAAACAAGCTTGCAGCCCACAAAAAAATCTTTTCTTTTATCAATGCAAGCAAAATTACCTCAGGGAGAGATCACAAAAATAACAAACAAAATATTCTTATAAATCAGACAACTTTCCTATGTTTAAAGAAAGAATTTAATACAAACTAACTAGATAACTTGAAATCACAGCCAAGACCATTTATGTCAAAGTCAAAAATCTTTATGCAAACTTTAAGTATATTTTTCCAACCTGTTTTTGTTAACCATGCTGAGATTACCACACCAACAGATTATCACATGAGTTAAAATAGACTCCATAAAAGATGAGGAAAATATTTAAAAGAGATTTATTATTAAATGCTCTCAACTTTCTCAAGAAGATCAGTCTCTGATTGGCTTTTTGCAGATGTCATCAGTGTTAGCATCAGGTTCTCATCAAGGATGGTGCCTAACTATCTTTACTGACTCGTCTCTACAGAAATGCCATTGAATGTTGGTGTAGCAACAGGTTGGCTTTAATGAAAATCAGTTAACATGTCTTTTGTCTTTGACATATTGAGATATAAGAAGGAGTCATTACACCAGTATACTACTTTAGGTTTCATTGTTAAGTCTTTAAAATTTACCGTAATTGTTGTTTGAATTTAAAAGGATGTAAATGTTCAGATTCAGACAAATTTATTTATCACTATGGGCAATTTAAGTTTTCGCAGACCATCAGACCATACATACATTTACAAAAAACAGCAAACAGGAAATGTCAGAGACAATAATGAATTAATACACATCCAGGTCGGGCAAAATTAAATTGAATGTTTTAGAACGGCAGCAAACTAAAGAAGAAAAATAAGAGATGCTACAGTCTACATTCAGACTGTGTGAAAGAGCCCCCAGCAGACGAACACAGTTTAAACCACTGTGGTTAAATGCCAAACAAGGCAAACAACATAAAAAGTTTCAATCCATGAGAGTACTATCATAGTTTAGCTTGATGACAGAATCAAAGATTTAGAATAAATACTACACCTACTTGGTGGAAAAGTACATGTAGTTTGTGAATGTGATAACATACAAACAAAGCAATGCGACGGCCTGAGGGCATGAAAGTAAACCCAGAGGACAGGATGTGGTCATGTTTGTGAAATCATTCAACAGAGGACTGAGTCAATGGTAGAAGCGTCCTCACTGGTAGCGTTAAATGATTTTCTTTCCTACATTTAGGTATCTTCTGAAAAACAAGTGCATGCCACTGTAGACAAATTTATAAGCTCATATCCTGCTAAATTTGCCTTACAAACTACTTCTGCAGGATGCTAACCATAGGGAAATGTTCCTGCAGCTGGTGTCTGGCTTTGCTGGTTCATACATTTCCTAAGTATGCTCAGTCTCAGATGATGTCAGAGATGTCTCGGGTGGTGTCACTTGATGCCCTGTAGTGCCTTTCTCTCTCTAAACCTGCAACCACCCCCCCTCCCTACTCCTCACTCTCTTCTGTGGCTGTGAAGGGCCTCATTGTCATAGCTTAAGACAAAGGGATCTACAGTAGCCTTATTAGAGACCAGATCAGCCAATGCAAAGCAGGACCACACCCTGAGTCCAGGGCCAGATGTCAAAAGCTTTTGGCTGTCCCTGCTCCCTACGGATTCATTGCCCTCTCTTTCCTCCACGTGCACAGATTGGTTAGAGATAATTGAAAATGTGTGACACTTTGGTTAAAGTGGAACTTTTCAGTCAGATGATCTAGGCTGTCTTCCTCAAGTGGGGACATTCCTTTAGAAAAATAACCAAAAGGTAGTTAAGATAACATCTCTTTTGGCAAAGTGAAGGTTTTATTTAATCTTTTATGTATTTATTGTTGGTTTATAAAATCTGTATTTAAGTAAAGGGTCTGTATGATAAAATAGGAGCAGTTTTCACATAGATAAATAAATTGCATATGTTTTTTGGTTTTTCTTGGCGCTCAGCACTAAAGATTGTATGTGGTCCAAAGCTGAATTATCTCTGTCTTCCTGAGTGTCACATATCGGACCCCGCTTCGCTCTGCTATCATCAAGTTTACAGTGGCAAACAGAGCACATGAATATTAAAAATAGATGAATTAAACCTGACCCACGGCCTCTTTCACAACATCATTGTTCACTGTTGAATCACCAGTGGAAGCAACAGAGGCTGATTTGTTTAATTAATCAATTATTCTAGATCTCTTTACCCAATTAAGAACCTTTTTTTGAAACAAATACATTTTGAGAACTGTAGATACTAAACTTGTGGCTCTTTTGTGATGATTTTTGGCTCTTTTATGTCTTAATTTGAAATATTATTCCCCCAGAGAACCTTTATAAAGGGAAACTATGACCTCAGAAATGATCCATTGCAAGTCACATTAATCAGTTTGAATCCTTATTTGCAATTTTTTACCTTTTTTTTTTCAATTTTTTTGCCATTTTAATCCATTTTTACTGCTTTAAGCCCACTTTGACCATTTCTTTTTGCCACTTTTTGCCTATTTTTACTACATCTATCCCATTTTTGCCACCAGTTTTTTGCCTCCTTTATCATGCTTTTTGCTATTTGCAATTTTTTAAGCCATGTTTTGCCATTAAATGTCACTGTTTTCGGCATTCTCTGCTGCTTTTTCACCATTTTTCTAACATTTTTGCCCTTTAAAGTCACTTTTACACTCATTTTTTGCATGTTTTTGCTTTTTTGGGGGCAATATTTAGCCTCCTGTAACTCATTTTTGGTAACTTCTCACCCTTTTTGCCATTTTTACTCCCTGGTTTTCCGCTTTTCACCCACTGCCATTTTTGGCCTACTTTGCCACTTTTTACTCAGGGTTGAGTAACTCTGTTCTAGTGAGTTGATATTATGGTGTTGAACTGATTTTTCTGTGTTAAGTTTAGCTAAATGATTTTTAGCCACACATGCTCAGATAAACTTTCAAATTCTGAACTTAAAAGTTCTCTGCATTATCTGAACTCTTTTGTCCTCTCTTTGCTGAACCACAGAAGGACAAGCAGTTAGCATCGCCTGGAAGGCAACGTCCTCCCTCCCCGTCTTCTACTTCCGTACGCAACCGTTCACCATCCCCTGCCCCCATTCCAGCCCCAAAGAGGACCCCCTCCCCATCAGCAGCTAAGTAAGGCAACGGCCTCTTCAAATACAAATTTAGTCATAATACAGCTAAAGTGTCTTAAGCTAAATACATTTTATTTGGGTTCCAATTTATTTTTCAGACAAAGCCCTAAAGCACGTCCACCTTCACCTGGTGCAATGAAACAACGCCCCCCATCCCCCCAGCCTGCATCTAAACCTCCACCTATCCAGAAACCAGCTCTCACTCCAACAGGACCCCCTACCCTGCGAAAGAGGGACTCTAAGCCCAAGGATCTGTGTCCTGTCCAGGGTGTGCCTCTGCAGTCGCCCGACTCCAGCAAGACCAAAGACAAAGATGGTGAGCAGTTCACTTGATTTATCATAAGCTGTATGTGTGGTTTTACTAAAGGTCTCTCAGGCTGACTTTACTATCACAGACGGCTGATTTTAATTAGTCTGCATCAATATTTGCCAAGACTGATAGTTCTACCGCCAGCCAGAATGTTTGCACTGATGCATGGAGACGACTTCTGAACTCCTGCTCTCTGTTTCTATTAACAGCAGTTCTTGCCTTCCAGCTCATACCTCTGTGATCATGGCTTAATACTGATTCAAGGAGAGTCTTGTTTTAACAGTGCAGAGTCTTATCATCCGCTAAGATAGGCAATCTACAGAATGGTGTCATTTTTTGTGTGTTTGCTTTAAACTGACGTGGCAGCAGCTCAGTTTGCTGTAAATCTCAGTGGAGCAGAAGGCCTGTTTAGTTCCAGCTGGAATTACATCCTGTTAGAACTGGGGTTGATTTTGCTGCCATCTACTGGACAGACGCTGCAATACCAGCACTGCGTGCAGCAATGCAAGAAGAGTTCTTTCTCTTATAGGATTTGGAAAAATAGTCCAGTTAGGTTCATGTTTTTCCCAATTTTGCAGTTTAAAATTGAAATTGAAATTGAAAATTTGAAATAGTTAGATTATTTACTTGTGATGATTTTGACTCATATTACAGAGGTGAAGTAAATTGTTGTATTGAAGGGAATGATCATTTTTACGTCATTCTCATTTTGATTTAACTAGTGCTGTCAAAATAATGTGGTAATTTTAACATAGGGATAACACTTTATGACGTCATACCCCACTGTTTTCACATTTATCCACCGTAGTGTTGTAAACTGGATGTAGAAACAAGCCAAAAATGTCCTGGTTGTTTGAACATTTTTATTATACACATCCAGATGATGCATACCGTCCAGTATTGATTAGTGAGACAACTTGCAATCTCTGTCTCTTTTAAGATGAGCACTCTCACCTGCGTGCAGACGTGCTACAGTTCTACATCCACAAAAGCTGAATTCATCCACTGATTTGCAGACTTTTCTGTTTAAAGGTTTACTCCTGTGTCGCTACTTTAAAACTTAGTAAAAAGGTCTGATGTTGCTCAAAAGTACATTCTTTGGTTTGGTTTTGATGCTCTGGGAAAAATTGCACTTTAGATAAATACAAATTATCAGGATTAATTATCATGATCTCAGTGTGGGGCAGAATAATCAGGATGGTCATTTTGGTTAATTTCTTGCAGCCCTAATGTCAGTAAAATGAAGCTTCCTGCAAATACTTGCATGCAAAGACAACTTTTTCATAGGGAACAACAACTTAAGTTTTAGAATAAAACAAAGCACCAGTGACGCAGAGAGCCAGTCAGACTGAGAGCAGACGTAGGCCAACTACAGCCAGTGAGGAGGATGCTTAATGTCAGTAGAGTAACAGATTAGACACAGTAAATTGTGAATTCACTGTTAATAATGTGAACCCAGAGGAAATAGTAGCTACAAATGATCATATATACATACATTTAACTCTTAGGCATCACTTTAATTTACTACCCTTTAAAGTCATTAAGGACAAAAACGTCCACTTCCAAAAAACTGACAAACTTAACAGATTTTTTTTTTTTCTTTTTTTAATCTCTTAAACAACTTCAGCTGAAATGGGGAGAAGTACCGTGTGCTCTCGTTCTGTGGTAACCTCCAAATTGAAGCCAGGTGCTCTTGAAGAGGAGTAAATATCCAAAAAACAGGGCCATCGGGGCAATCTTCATGCACACTCGCTCGAGTCAATGATTTAAGTAAAAAGGCTTTAATACATCAGGGCATATCTAATAAAAACAATAAAAAATCACGGGGAAAGCCAACCGGTTTCGACCACGCAGGGTCTTCATCAGGGCATGAACAAAACACTGACACAAGTGAGGTTCATTTAGAGAATCATGTGATCTGAAGGCTGAATCCACACCAGCTAGAAAGTATCAGGCTACAGAAAATCTCAGATTGAATATATAACCCCCAGTAATGGTGAAGAAATAGGATAAAGACATTATCAGAGAAAATTCATATGAAAAAATACCAAAGTGTGCTATATGTCACCAAATGTAGAATATAAGCTAAATTAATGAAAAGATGCAAGAGATAAAAATATGCATATGCTAGTACAACATGCACACTTGCATCTACACAAATACATACAAACACTTGTACATATATACCTACATATAAACACATAAGCACCCACCCACATACTAAAGAAGTAAAGGCTACAGTAAAAATATCTATAAACTTAAGACAGATTTTCAGAAAAAGGGGGGTAAGATGCTCAAAGAAAGGATGCAACTGAATTCAAACAGAATAGCAACTTAAGCTGTACTGAAAACTACCAAAAATTAAATTAATTTGAGGAACCCTTTTAAATGCCAGTTTGATTACTTAAAGTCAATGTTGTTTTTTATGAAAAAAGGCAAAAATCAATGTGTTGTCTTCCTTAAACCAAATGTTGGATGGCTGGGGTACTATTTCTAAATCCAGCTTGGACATGTCAGTGATTAACCAAAATTTTGACTTTGATGCATTATTAGTTTTTGTGTAGCATTAAGGCCGGTACATTTGTTTCAGTGTTCCCCTGACCTATTAGAGCAATTGAAATTTGAATTCCAAAATTTGCCAAGAAAAAAACTTGTTACAAAAAATTTGGACCATATGCACTAACACAGCAGAAGTGGTAAGCAGATAAAGAGGAAAAATTTGTCCTAATGCAGTGGTTCTAAAACTGGGGTCCGGGGACCCCTGAGGGTCTGCGAGCCACAGCTTGGGGGTCTATGAAATAATTTAAAATAAATTATGAAAGTAATGCCATATCATTAAGAATCACATATAGGGACCACAGTGCCATAAAACAACCATACTAAACCGGTGACTCCCACACGAGTCAGCTTTGGGCCAATAAAATCTCAGATATGATTGTGACATCACATAAATTTATCACTCGTCACGCATCGGTCACTTTGCTTGGTGTGCAGGTCCAGCCTGCAACAATGGATAAATATTTAAACGGGACCACTTCATGAAGTGATGCTAGGCCTAAACCAGCTAAACTGAGAAAATATGATGACAGCTATCTGGAGTTTGGTTTTATTGAAAACAGCGACAAAAGACCAAAATGTGTTGTGTGTCCTCATGTGAAGCCATGAAGCCCACCAATCTAAAGCACCATCTGATAACAAAGCACGCAGAGTTTGAGGACAAAACTAAAGATTTTCACCGATGAAAGGGTGAGGAAAACATCCGCCAGAAAACAGGAATGGTGAACCTGACCACAACCTCCAAAAAAAAGCAGAGGGCTTCTTGCTTGACTGCTCAAAGGATCACAAAAAGTAAGAAGCCACTCTCAATTGGACAAGAGCTTGTATTTAGGTTAAAGAGTTTAAAATACAGCATCTAGGTGTGCAAATAGCAGTTATCATATGTTTAATCAGTGTGAGGGTTATGTGGGGGTCCTTGGAAAATGTTCTGCCCTGTCAGGGGTCCCTAGCCCCCAAAAGTTTGAGAACCCCTGCCCCAATGGACAAAAATGTCCCTAGTGATGCCTGAGGGTTAAAAGTATAACCAATTACAAACAGGGACATACAGTAAATCTACCTGTAATACATTCCTACGAATGTCATCTATAAATGCGATCAGTTGCAATCAATTAAGCACAAAACCTGTAACTAATTAGATTATTTTTCAATCGAATGACAGCACTAAAAAAAGAATACAAAAATAATGGTTGTAGGTTTTTGCAAACTATTAAAAAATGGCGCTTGAATGTTAGCATGATGTTTGGAGCGTAACATTTCTACTGCAAAAAAAAGCTTTAAACTAGTATTTTAACAAACATTTAAAGAACTATTGCACCTTCTGTGATTTGAAAATTGCAGTAGGCCATATTGTGATTGAATCTAAATTTTGATTAAATGCTCATCCTTACTTCCTACTCAGTTCAATATGTTTATGATTGTAGATATCAGTTGCACGATACTGCCAGAGCCTTATTTTTCAACTTTAAAGATTAAAATATGTATTTGTTTATCTTTCCATGCTGCATATGAAATATAAACTCTTCCCACTATAGCCTGTGACAAGGACAATAGAAACTTTCATCTCCATTTATGGTATTTATTATCATATTGCCCAGACACATATGCTGTATCCCTGCAGAGATGGATGACAATCAGAGGTCTCTCTGAGACACAAACATGGTCATGTGTTAGTTACACAACTGAGTAAGGCCTTTTTTTTTTCCTCTGACGCATATAACCAACACAAGTCTGGCTTTCTTTATTCTCTGTCATCACTTAGCAGCTAATCACCTGCACCTTTAATGGGTCAGATGCTCTGATGTCATGTCAAGTGTTTAATGCATCTCCTCTGTTTGTTTCCACCTGAATATGAAGCTTCCTCAGGCACAAACTCAGCTGCTGAGGCGGCCAAGATCCTGGCTGAGAACCGCAGACTGATGCGAGAGCAGAAGGAGAAAGAGGAGCAGCTCAGGCAACAGCGGGAGGAAGAGGAAAAGTAAGGCCACAGTACAGCTGTATACCCTCTTGCTAAAAGTTCTAGTTGTTAAAAAGGGAAACCAGCTTCTTGATAAAATACCAGTAAAACAATGCATGACTTGGGTATATGATGTTCTTTTTTCATCTAGTAAAAAATAACTTAATAAATCCTCTGTTACCACTTCAGGTTAAGAAAAGAAGAAGAGGCCCGTTTGGCGGAAGAAGCTCGGCTGAAACGTCTGGAGGAGGAGAAGAAGCTCGCAGAGGAGAGGAAAATCAAAGAGGAGGAAGAAGCTCGCCTGGCAGAGGAGGACAGGTTGAGACTGGCAGAAGAGGAGGCAGTGAAGCAGGCCGAGCTCCAGAGGGAGCGAGAGGAGGCCGAGGCTAAGGCTCTGGAGGAGGCAGAGAGAGTCCGTCAGGAGAGAGATCGCATCATGCAGCAGAACCAGCAAGAACGAATGGAGAGGAAGAAGGTAGGGACAGACTGATGAAGGAATATGATCTTAAGTCAGGTTTACCTCATCCTAAAGAATAACAGTGTCCTAACAGCATTTCACACTCACTGTCCACACTGTCCTTTAAAAAAACACTCTTTCTCCTGTTAATTTCAGTTTCCTCTTATAAAGAACTAGACTGGTTTCTGAGCCTTTCACTACCACTAAAACTAAAAACTTTGCTAAGCTTCCATATTCCACTGCAAGTTCAGCTGCTCCTAATACGGGCACTTTATGGCCACCCTATGTTCTGTTAGCTTAATCCTGCACTTAGCAAGCTTGGTTTTATGGCTATCACAGAATAACTTGTAAAATGGCTTCCTTGACATTATAGTGTATCCACGGCTGTGGCTTTGGTCATGTGTTGCTGACCCCCCCCCCCCCCGCTCTGTTCCATTTACCAGGTTCTTTAATGCCAAATCCATGTCTGTTTGCCACCACCATTGCTTATCCAAACAGAGGACAGACTGACTTTTTTAAAAATCAGTCTGTCATATGACAGCAGCCTCTGCTGTGTCTTCTCGTCATTTATGGTTCTCAACTGGTTGAGTCACAGGACCCATCATCAACTCCTCATGGAGAATTGCGACCCAAATTTTGGAGATCTTTTTGGTCAATCAGATGTTCTCAATAAAAAAAATAGTAGAGCTTGGGCCTAAGACAGTGCAAACGCTTTGACAGAACAACGAAACAGGACAGTCTCATAGACAATTTGGCGCAATTTTTTTTCCCAGGCACACATGGAAAGGGCTGAAAAGGGCTTTGCAACCACTTTTGGGTCCCGACTCACCAGTTGGGAACCACTTATTTATGCCACAAATTAAAGGATCTCTCAACACCATTGTCAGCGAATCACCAAAGTCACAGTCCTGCACCAGCTTTCTCAGCTCTGCCACACTTTGCATATTACTCTTGTATCCCATATCGCATTATATCTTACTCTGGTGCCCTCTGTTGGCACTGAAGTGTATGAACATCCCACAGTAACGTCAGAACAAAGGAGAAGTCTCCAAATGACATTTTAGGAGTTTATAGAAAATCTGTACATATTTATGATTTTTTTTTATGGCACCAGTTTCAAACCAGAACACCTAAGAAGTCTTCTGAGAAGTATTGAGGACAGTCGAAGCAACAGTGTGGGGTCCAAATCAACACAGACATACAGACTCGCTGCCAGTTATAGTAAAGAGATATGACAAGTAATTTTGAAAGCAGAGTAACGAATGTGTAAAACTTTGTATTGACAAATACTTGACAGCTTTGAGCCAAATAGTTTTCCCTCTGTGTTGACAGAAGACAGAACCAAATACATTTCAAACACAGTTGTGGATATTATTTATGCACAGCTTTCTCCACTCTGTAAAGCAAGCTAACAAGCTCTGAAAAGTGAGCAAAGTGATGGAAATCCTGGAATATTCCATCCAATACTCTTTGTGCCTTGTTATCTAACTGTTCCTCACCCATCTCAGCAAGGACAGCACAGAGGAACAGAGTGACAAAGGAAAAACATTAAGCCGCCTCATGTTGTGTCGCACTGCATCGCTCACATGCTGTCAGGACACCACAGTATGAATCAATATAAACATGCTGATTTTGTTGCTGATGCTCATCACGTCCAGTTAGGACACAGTGTAAGATTAAAATTGTTTGCCAAGAACTCAAGGCAGCTGTAGTCTATCAAAGGAGGTCACAGAAAACCACAATTATTCTGAAACAACTCAACAAATTTAGTTATTCACTGCAAAAAAATCTGAGTATAAAAGTCATGTAACACTGTTGGTCACTTTCAGTCAGTAACCTCCTTTCTAACCCTTTTCTTCAATCATCGTGTGGCTTGACAAGACAAAGATTTCTTAATGTGCTTCATTGAGTAGATTCAGATAACAGATAAGTGTTTTTTTCTGTTCCAGAGGATTGAAGAGATAATGAAGAGAACAAGAAAAGGAGACCAAAGTGACTCAAAGAGAGACTCAGGAGAAGACGATAAATGCACACCGGAGGATGGTGATGAGGGAATGGACCAGATGAATTCAGAGACCATGAGTAAGTGTTTTATCTTCTGGGTTTAACACTGATGAACCTCAGGATAGATAGATAGATTCATGCTTCACTGCATTGTGTTTGAATTGTTTTCCACAGAGGGTGTGTCTCCTCTGTAGGTGTTTGTTTGCATACGCTTTACATAAAGAGTTTGTCTGTGCAAATTCACATTACTCATTGTGACTCATCTATTTAACCTCTTTTGATATTGTAGGCCAGTCAGATGACATCCTTATGAATGCAGATACAGAGGAGTGCAGTCTGTCCTCTGGAGAGCCGAGCAAGCAACGAGAGGAGCCCCTGGGCAGTGTGAATGGAAAACCAGAGACAGACGACAAGGAGAATAACAACGGCTTTAACACAGAGGAGAATCAGGCTGGAAGGTAATACGTCATGATAAAAGAATTAAACCCCCAGCTCAGAGCTCTTGCTGATGGATTTTGTGTTCATTAGAGTAAATAATTGAGGGTAAAATTCACCTGTTGCAATGAAAAAATATGACCCCTGCTGGAATTGTGAGAACAAGAGCACTGATTGGTTTCTGTGTGAAATCTCAACAAACAGCAGCCATGGGTTTCCTCTCAACCAATATCTGTATTCAACCAATTTCTGTGCTCGAGCATCCCACCATAAACCCAACATATCCTCCCGAGATCTCATGTGCACTTGTGAGAACATAACAGAATAACAGAATTTTAGAGATAGTTGTCCAGAATTTCAATAAAAGTTTGAGTAATTTGCTTAGAATGTCTGGAAAATTTGCTGTCAAATTTTCAGGAATTTGCTTTTTAGAAATGTATTTGTATATTTTGGAGCTTGGGAAGGGAATTTCCTTTAGGAATTTTTAAGATTTTATAAGGGGATGTATTTGTACTTAAGGCGAAGTATGTTTAGAAATTTTCCATGGAATTATTTATTTATTTATTTATTTGGAAATTTGATTTAAAAACATTTGGGGGAATTGGCTTGAAAATTTTGCAAAATGTGCTTGAAAATTTTCTAGAATTTTACATGGAAGTTTTGGTGAAATTTTATGTAAATCTTTACTTTTATTTATTAATTTATTTATTTATTTATTTTTATTTATTTATTTTTTAAGTTATTTTGGGACATTTTGAGGTATTTTTAAGGATTTTTTTTTATTTTCATAGAAATCCTTGATAATGTCTCAGAAATTTCAGGGAATTTAGGGGGATTTTTTATGTTCTGGGGGATGCAGTTTAAAAAATTCACATATTTTGAAGTTTGGGTAGGCGACTTCCTTTAGAAATTTTCACAATTTTTAAGGTATTTATTAGTATTTAAGGCAAAGTATGTTTGGAAATTTTCCATTGATTTTTTTTTTTTTTTGTAGATTTGATAAGAAATTTGGGGGAATTTGCTTAGAAATTGCAGAATGTGCCTGAAAATATTCTTGAATTTTCAGGGAAATATTCGGGGACATTTGTGGGTATTTTTAAGGATTTTTTTTTTTTAAATTTTCACAGAAATCCTTGTTAATGTCTCAGAAATTTCAGGGAATTTAGGGGTAATTTTTATGTTCTGGGAATCTCTCATTTCAGGTTATTCGAACTTTTAGTGGAAATTTAGTTCATACCTAGCATTAACAAGCTATTGTGGTCGATCATCAGAAAAACAGGACTACATGGTACATCTCTGAATGACTGACTCCATTTCTTACTGACTGAACAGCTCCCTACCAACTGTCCTAAACAGTCAAAACGTGTAAAACATTTTTACAAATTTATATTTTTTGTGTGTTGTATAGTGAGACAAGCTTGTAGTCCTTGTATGCACACATAATGTTTTGGTGAAAACTACTTTCTGTTCAAATACGAGGATTAGGTTTTAAACTTGTCAGGCCCTATTGTTCCCAAATAAGAGTAGAAACTAAAAATGCTTTAGAAATTAAAGCTCAGGTCTCAGGAGGATATTTCACGGTCTATATCTTGTGAATTGGTAGCTTGAAAGTGGATCTTTTTCAAAGTTCAGGGGATTCTGGAAGCATTACAGTGCTGAATGAAAGGGAATTTGAGGAGAACTCCAGCTGAAATAGGCGTCACATCACAGGACAGACCACATCCCATGAGTCAGACTATTTTAACAGGAAATGCCATATTTACTTTTACACCTAAAAATTGTCTTCACATTTACCAAAACTCTTCCGCTGTAACTAGTTTCAGAAATTGTCTTTAAAAGTGAAACTCAGGATTTTTCACTGAAAATTATTTTCAGTTAGAGACAGACTAGATAGAAAATGCATGCATGCGTGAACAGAAACCCAGATACTAAAGTCCATAGAGTAGACACAGTCATTGCAGGTTTTTGACCTTGAAACATGTTGAACAAGAACATCCATGTGAACACTGAGTTTCTCTCTCTATCTTTAACTAAATTTTCAGCTTCTTGGTGTGCAACATACGTTTTCACGTGTGTCAAAACTGTTTCCCTCCTCCACAACTTTTCACTTAACAACCACTGTTCCCCCACCTCTCTGCAGTCCAACCCCAAAGGGCCGCCTCGTCGAGGGCTCTGAGTTCTTGAACGAGCAGGACGCTTCCAAGGTGGTGACTGGTGTCAACGGTAAATCCAATCAGTGGAGCTTTGAGGAGCTCATAGATCTCAATGTCCACTCCAAGACTCGGCCCCTCATGGAGGCAGAGGACTGTAACCAGGTCTTGATCAACTGTGACAGTAGCTCAGAAGGACCCAGGGTAGCCTTTGAGGATAAGGGAACCCCGGTGAACACCCTACATTCCTCTAATCAACCTTTAGAAGCCATGTCAGGTGAGTTAACCCGTCCACCACGAGTGTACTCTTTTTTTAATGAAAACTAACCTTTTCTTCTCTCTCTGTAGAGATTTGATGCTGCAGCCGTCGCTGAGAAGCCTCTTTCTGTTGCACTCGTGAAGTTCCTGTCCAGCTAAGCTCCTTCACAAAGAAAAAAAATCCTCCACAAGTTCCAAACAGCTTCCTCTTCTTCCCCCCCTTCAAGAAGGAGGTGAAGAAGAAATGCCACCCCAAGTGCTACATTTGCACCCTGAATGATGAGGAAACAAAAAAGATATATAAAGGTTATGCTTCAGGGAAATTCCATTTATTCCTTCAGTGTGCTCGCTCCAAGTCTTTCTTTCCCTTGTGTGTTTAGTACTTTTCAAATATTTTTTCTATGTTGTATCCTATTTTGAAGATATTTTTTAAAAGTTTTGTCTCGTAAGGGGTGCGTTGTTGTAATTTATTAATTTTTGGCTTCTTTACCATAATTATTGTTATCATGTTTAGTCTTTGTTGTTTGAAAATATTCCATGACATGTACATTAGGCTGTGTGAATTGAATATATGTTAATATTGTGAGCTAAAGGAAGGAGCGTTAATACATTCTGTTCAATCTAAATTTACTTGACTGGCTGCTTTTTTGCAGCATCCAGAAATATGGCCTTACGATTTGTTCCAAAAAACTAATTTCTAATGTGAATTGCCTGTGCTGAGGCTGGCATACGCACAGATACGCAATCATCTGATATGTACCTGGAGATGAATCCTGTCTGTACACTTTATTTCACTCCATAGCGATGTGAACTTTTAGCCTGATATTTCATAAGTAGCAGACATCTAGTCTCCCAGCCTTTCTCCCCATGTTCTCCCTTCATTGGCCACTAGAGGGCTCTAGAAGCACAACTCCAGCTGTTACATTATAAGTTGATGATGTTGATTCATGACAACACTGTACTGTAATTCACATGTTCAGATATGGTTTAACAGTTTTGTTCCATTAGTTTTTTGTTCTTTTTTACATATGTACATAGAAATAATGTTTACTAACATTGTCACAGTTTAAATTTAGTCAGGTGGTGACAGCCAGCTCATACCACCATAACAAGCCTACTTGATAGAGTTTCCAAGCTGCATTCATTACCAAATTTAACTTGAACGTTAGGCTGTTTTGTCAGAAAATCCCGAGTTCACAATTGACCTAAAAATCCAGTCTCCAAGTATCAGGATTTAACATCCACAATTCACCTGTCCTGTCTGTAAGGCTCCTTCATGAATTACTGTATTTCAAACTCACCTTTCCAACAGACTAGCTGCTACATCCGACAGAATACATTTCAACTATTTTTATAAATTTGGCTGTTTGTTTATATAAGAAAATACATGTCTACATATATTTAACTGTTATTGTATTGTGTTTATAATCAGTATTAGGCAAACAAAAGCCATGTTTAGGATGAAGTTTTTTCGTGACTGTTCTATAAGGTAGGTTTCACAGCCAGGACACTCAGAATTCCCAAAGAGCTCTGCAAACTAGAGACCAAGCAGGGGCTCTTCCAAACCCTATTTCTGACCTCCCAGACACTTGACAAGTATTGGTAGGGATGCTGCAGCCCTTACAACACATCTGTGTTTATTTGTGCTGATTTTAATGTTAAAAATTAGTTTAACACTATGTCCGAGACATATCAGCTCAGGTCACTACTTTATTATTCTAGGATTGAGCCAGGGCCGGTCATAAAACATGGGTCAGACTTTTCCCATTGAACTTCAGGATATGTCGTGTACGTGTGTTGTAATTCCCTCTGTCTGAACAGTCCACACATGAGGTTTGGGGACCTTGAATTTTGCCTTGTTCTCCACATTTCTAACAAAAACTCTCTTGTGCATGTAGACCAGGGGCTTTAGATGTTCGCTTTGATTAATAAGTTCAATGAATGTAATGCCAGGCTACAGAAACCGTCCTTTTAGGAACTAGTTTCCCGACATTATCACCTAGAAAATAAGAGACTGCACTGTCAACAATTACTCGCTGTGTTTGAGGAATGCTTATAAAGAGTAGCTTTACTGTACAGACTCGTAGGAGAGTGGTGTGATGTTCTGAAAGGAAAAGAGGTCTCAAATAAGTCCCTGAAAGCTTCCCTTGTCCTCTCCCGGCCTGGTAAATGGGACTGATGTAGCTGCTGCTTGAACCGATACTGTATCTTTCCAGGTCCTGCTGCATCTTTGAGGGCTTCAGTTCAGACCTGATCACCCTTGAGGTTGTCTTTACTAATAGGATAGAACAGTGCCTTAGATTGAAATATAGTAGTATTTTTATCTTATCACATTTAACTGAAAAAGCTTGTCCTTACCTCGGCCTCGACAATCAGTCCACCCAGCCTGGGAGACTTTGTGAATATGAATATTTTCTCTGGAAGATTTACTAAACCTAACAATGCCCTGTCTGCTAATAAGATTTGTACTGTACATATATCTAAAAGTGTACTGAGATGATAAGAACTGTTAAAAAATAAAGTCTTGCTTAAATACTCCTTTGCATGTTTTTGTTCTCTTTGGAGGGGTGACTCTAAATTGCCCATAGATGTGAGTGTGGGTTTGCCTGGTTGTCTGTCTCTCTATGTCAGCCCTGTGTTTGACTGCCAACAAGTCCATGGTGTACTCCGCCTCTCGCCCTGTGACAGCCGGGGTAGGCTCCACCCCCAAGCGACCCTGGGATAGGCAGTGTAGGAAATAGATGGATCTTTTTGCCATGCAAACTGTAGAGACATCAAATCATGTCCTCCTTTATTCTTGTTACATTTACACCCACGTCTTGAATACACAAGCAGTCTACATCATCACTTCAACCTGAAATCCATCCACAGAATCCCTTTCAACATTCATAACTGCCCTAGATCAGTTATCAAAGCTGGTATGACAGAGTAGCAGCAAAGAAAAAGCATAACATTCCCTGAAAAGTTCCAGTTTGGCAGTGGTTCCCAGCCTGGGGTCCCGGTACCCCTAGGGGGTCATGAGGCCCTGTCTCTGATGTAAAAATTAGATATGCATCTTTTTCTTCTAAATCATGATTAGAAATTGGGCCTCACAAGCCTGATTTTCAAGTGCTCTAAATCAATAGTGCTACAGTCAAAGTGTCTGAAAATCAGCAGATATGTTCCTGGGAATGCACCCCACAGTATTCTGTTGGACTTTATAGATCATAGTTTGATTTAGATTTTTTTATGATTTTTTCATTTATCTGCTATTGTGCTGCTTTTCCACGGGATCACTGCAGCTGATGTAACTCCTGAAATTGTTCAGAAGCTCTGAGTTCTTCACTTAGCCTCTGTGCTCCAGCAAAAAAGACAAAATCGATTCCTGGGTTAAAGCCATTTCATCAAAATATGTAACCATATCAGGTTAGATAGAAAAGGGCCAAGCAGGGGTTATCTCGTCCACTCTGTGTGCTCCCCCCCCTCTCCCTCTTCAACCCAATTTTTATCAGCTGCCCCCGCCAAAGGATGTTTTTGAGTAGAGCAAATTGAACCCATAAAATCCTGGTTTGTGGATCAATATCCAAGCTGAACATCATTTAAATTTAGATATCTATAATTACCAGACCACGTAAAACATTATTCAATGATTCAGTGGCGTACTTAGAAATTCTGGGGCCCAAGGCAAGCCCAGGCATGGGGTCTGCCATATCCATTATTCTCTCCCTTTATAATTAGTGAGAAATTTAAACAATATTTTTTTTTCTTAGGGTTAACACTCATATATCTAAAAAGTTCAAACAAAAACACCATAACATATAAAAATGAATGCCATAAAATACTACAGAATCGTGTCTGTGTAAACAAAATAATCCCCATTAAAAATGCACTTTGTTGTCCATTAATCTGTCATGTAGGGATGTTCCAGAGCAGTGGTTCTCAACTGGTCTGGCCTTAGGACCCACCAGTCCGTCTTATGACAGATCACGACCCAAGTTTCAAAAACATTTTCCAAAACATTTTCAACAACGCATGTTTAGTTAATTGAATATGTTGCAGTTTGGAGCATGATTGGACCAAAACACCTGATATAAACAAGAAAAGAAAAAAATCATTTCTTGGGGTTCTATACATAAAACAGTTATAAACAGTATGTGGGCTTGGGGGGTGGGGTCAGCTTCTCCTCAACATAAGTAGGAGGGTCCTTGGAATAAAAATAGTTAGGAACCACTGGGCAAGATGGAATAAGCTACTTAACTCTATGAATAATTATTAGGCCAGATATCAATGGAAAATCATGGCGGTTCAGTCAGTTGGGAGACGTTGGGGACGCTCCATACCGGGCTGCAGCAGATGTTGACAACCTAAAACGAGCCTGTTGAAGCGAGTGACACGCTCTAAAAGTCGACTTGAATTGGCCGGGGTTTTTTTCCTGTTCCTGATCTAAACCAATCTAAGATGGCGACCTTATCCAGAACCTGAACCTGAACTGATCAGCGTTGATTTCTCCACCTGTGCGGCAGGAGATCTGCATTCTAGTTCTCTCTAACCCAATGCCCCCCACAGCTCTCATCTCACTGCTCTGGATTGAACTTTTGTTGCATTCTTCCTTGGACTTTAACTGAAAGACATTCACTGAATTCATCCTGATCTCAGGGGCATATAAGGAGACTCAGTTGAAACATATTGAACTGTCGAAACATATTGAGCTACTGATTCATATTGAACTGCTGATACATATTGAACAGAAACAAATTGGGTTATCATTGGGTTAAAGTGTTTGTTTTGTTTCCTGTTAAAATGGTCATGACTAATCTGTATATATTGTAAATACTCTGCACTATAATATAATACAAAAGGTACCTGCAACACAACTTACCTTTCTGCTGCTTATTGTTGCTGGTCCTCAGCCTCCTAGAGTGAGCCTAGAAATTATAATTTGACTCTAGCCCATCAACTATATACTGTTGGTTATCATTACTTACCTGTTAGCATTTTTACTTTCCAGATTTCCCATTTGCATACTGAGTGTAAATGCTACATTAACACAGTGGCCAATAATATCTCATTCACACAGCAAATGTTTCTTTATCCAAAGACTGCTACTTGTGTGAGTTTTGCTCGGTAAGTTTAAAATTTTTCTGTTACTGCAAAAGTAGGGATTATTAAACAGTTCACCTGAATGTAGTTTTAAAGTTTTAAAGATTTTATAGTACTGTTTAATTGCTGTACTCTTCTCCAGTTTGGACCAGTTTGGGACATTATCTACCTCTGATAACCACTCAAATCACTGTAATCTCTCAACAGAGCTGATGATTTTAAGTTGTTTCAGTGACCAAGTCAGCCCTGGTTATTTTAGGCCTTTGGTTGTGTTTTACGTTCTGTTTTATTTCTTCTCAAAAAATCTCAAAACCCTCTTTTGTAAAGTACTGTAAAAAGAGACATGTTTTAATAAGAGCAGTGTCTCATTATTGAATGTTTGTATACATATTTCAGGACCATAAGGGAAAAGCCAGTATTATGAGTTAAAGGGTCAAAAGTGTAAACTTAGACAATTTTTTGATAACTTCAAACTATGAGATGAGAAGAGTGAAATCAATTTATGTTGTTTATTTATCTGTCCAAAGGAAGCCACTGCAGGTTGCAAAAAGATCCTATTTGGCTTTGTATTCTCAGGTTTCTGACCCCTGTCCAAGGCAAGGCAGCATCAGATGGATTTCTCAGTGACAGTTCACTGTGGAGGCCTAATATAGTTTTTATTCTGTTGTTTTCATGCAGTGCCCCTTGAATATCAAACTTTTACAAATCCACGTTTGGTGCAATTTAATCAACAAATTTTAATGTTGATGAAAATGTGTTGTATTATGTTTTGTATTAAATGTTATATATTGAACTGTTTGAAATGCTAGTCCCTCTTATTCCTATTTGTAAAGAAAGCTAATGATTAATCTTATGTATATTGATATGATTACTGATTCCTGGTCCTAAACATGTGGGAGGAAGGAAACCAGAGGGACTGCATCTTCTTACCTACTTCGCCTTACTTCACTAATGCAGTGAAGCTTTTTGTCGTCTTGAAACTAGTTTAAAATAAACACATTTAAAATACACTTAGCTACGTAGTTGACCATTCAAGGGTGTTTACATGTAAATTCTTTGATTTTTTTAAATCAACCTTTTTGTACATAGTTCATCTTTTAAAAGGAGTTAAATTTGTAACTGACTTTAACATTACCAGAAACATATCATTCCAAATAGTATTTTTCCCAAATGACACAGAATTATTGGATATTAGAAGGATTCTGGCTGTGGACTAGATTCATCTGTACTTTAATCAAAAATAAATATCTTCAAATAGTTGCCAAAACAGTCATAAGATAAAGATAAATCACCTCTTGGTTTGCCTTGATGTAGACATTTAAAGCTATATACAGAAATTATTAAGATTTAGCAAGTATACAAGTGACGTTCTGTTTTTGAATTAAATTTGAGGTCTGAGAAGAATTAGAAATGTTCATGAAATCTGCTGCATTTTTTATTTTATTTTAGAATAAACCGTTCATTAACAGTTTGTGTTTTATTGTTAGTATAAACCTACTACCATTAAAGACTTATATCTGCCAAAAACACATTGAATCTCCAGTGAAACTCTCTATCAGTGAAGTATGACACACATCTCTGTAGAGTTTCATATGTACACAGAGAAGAGCTTTATTAAGAGGACAGACAGACAGACAGAGAGGACAGCATGTATACATTTAAGTTGCCGCAATAAATTTGGCTCACAAAAAAAACAAAACAAAAAACAATAATGACAAAATTACTCTGCCAGTCAGGCATTTCAACAGACATCCCAGATAGTTGCGGTCTGCCATGTACTAGGTTTTAACCTAGTCTTGTTTAAGTGTGGCCCTAATACACTGTTGTGATAATGGATAGTTTACATATAGATCTTTGAGGAAAGAACCTGTCAGATAGGCCTATTCTGTTGGAATTTTGTCAATAAATTAATTAAAACTGATGTTTAGTTTTTCCAAATGGGTTCTAGGGACTCAGGTATGACTAAGGGGGTTGGAAAAAAAGGCTGGGAACCACAGCAGTAAGGCACTGAAAATGCATCTATCTCATAATGCTAGGTTAGATATGTCACAATCCAAAAAGAACAATTTTTTGCCGTGTTAGTATCCTATCCTAACAGTGCATTAATATCAATAGATGACCAAGCTAGTGCATATTTAAATGAATACTCATGTTAATATTCTCTAAGACGTTTCACCAAAACAGACTTTTTGTTTTTACATTGTAAGGCTAATTCAGAAACTGCACACTGCGAAAACTATGAGAAAATATTTTTTGCAAACTAACAGTCTAAAAGTCAGTTTTGGTGTAATACCCCTTTAAACTGGGACCCTCTGCAGAGCTGACAGTGCACTTTACAGCTTCTTGGCGCAGTCAGGGCAGTAGATGTGATCTGCGTTGATGACGAAACGCTTGTTGGCCAGAGAGAGGCTGCATCTCTTGCAGTTGAAGCAGTAGTCGTGCCAGGAGAATCCCTCGTAGTTCACCACGTTGGTGCCATGGCCAAACCCTGCAGATAAACGCACATCCATCAGTCAGTACAAGAGAATGAGAGAATCAAAACTCTCTAGTCATTTCTCCTTACATCGTAACAGAAAGTACTAGTAACTTTTGAAAAAATAGATGCATAATTTAAAATCAATGCCACTTTTAAGACTTTGATGGCATGCTATGAACTACTACTGCTTTGTGCAAAGCTATGACAGAGTTTTAGTTTTTGTCAGAGATTCCACTGCATGTGAAGTTTTTTTGTATTTTCTTCAGTGTTTTATGAGTCAATGAAAGCATTGATATTTTATTAATATGAGTGTTTTACATTTGTATCAGTTGTTCAATATGACTAGTTTAAAGAAAAATGCCTTGATCAGAAACAAGGACTAAATGTAAGGACATTTTATTGACTAAAACTGAACTAAAGTGTTTTTTAAACTATTCGCATTAAAAATGACTTAAATGTTAAGAAATTTTTACCTTAAATCAGTGCAGATTTTGCTCCCAAGAGCATCAAAATAACTTTTGAATAAAAAAAGGGATAGGAAGATTAAAACCCCAGTCATCTGTGACATATCATTAGAATTTAATGGGGACTTAATAACTGCATGTTAAGTAATTTATGCTCTGTCGTGATTGGTGGAAAATGGGTGCAAGAAACAGGTCTTGTGCTTTGATTATCATGCAGAGAAAAATTAATTCTCCAAGAGTGTGGAACAGATCCAACATTCAGTCATTCCTGATAACACAGTTTTAGTATTTATCATCTTTGAGGTTGATGTGAAGACTATAGGTACCCTAAAAACCGCTACACCTTTTTTTCCTCACATTTTCTGACTTGAATAATCTTTTTGGGGCTGCATGGAAAACTTTTGGGGGGACCTATGGCCCTCTGCCACCAGTTGATGATCACTGGTATAGTGGATAATAAGGGCTAGCATGAAGGGGGACAAGTCTTGGACGCAGATCACTATCTAGCCCTACTTCTCTTGAGTGATGGGACTAACCGAACTAAACACCTGCAAGGGAGGTTTCCCCCCACTACCCCAGTGATGTCCTCTCTCTTGCTGCCTGTCAGTCTATATATTTGATTGTGGAGGCCTGTGTAGGTAGATAGCTTTGGCATCGTTTCAACTTGGAGCTTGCACGTGCAGAGCCTGGGTCTGTTGAAGGTGGTAATCTGTGGAAACTTCAGGCCATATGGTTAGTTATGTAACTAAATTATTCGTGTTTAGCGGTATAATTGAGATTAAGGGTCTCTTCAGTAAGTGCTTATCCTTATCATTAGGGTACGTGTTTCTTTTCTAAAGACTATGATGACAACCAGTAGATATTCATGTATTTAGAAATCTACATTATTACTGCATTTTTACCCCTGTAACTACTGCATTTAAACATTTGGTAGGTTTGGTTTTGGTTATTGCTGTCTGTTATTTCAGCCCTGACCTGTGATGGGGTTCTTGCAGCCATGGCACTTCTTGGCCACATCAGACTTGAAGCAGTTCACACAGTAATGGTTGTTCTCATGGGAGGTGAAGCGAGTCTCAGCCAGAGGTTTTTTGCAGGTGTTGCACACGAAGCACTCGGAGTGCCATGGGTGGTCCTGGTAGCTGATTCCTCCAGAGGTGATGGGCTGAGAGGGATGGAGATAAATCAATCAGGATCTCAAATATCAGAAAAAGAAAACAAATCAACATGTCACTGTTTATTTGAACTAGGTCATAGAAGTTGTACCTGTTTGCAGTGGAAGCACTTCTTGGCAAACTTCTTGTCATGGCAGGGAGCGCAGTAGATGTCATCCCCTTTGGTCAGGAAGCTCTGCGTGCGGATCGGCTCCTTGCACTCAAAGCATTTGAAGCATTCCTCATGCCATACCTTGTTCTTGTACTCCACATTCTTGGCTCCTGAATCACAAACATAGTATACACACAGTTACATGGGTTGAAGGCTGATTGTGGATTTTAGCACCTTAAAAGTGACATATCATGTCAACAGCCATGCATGTTTCCCAACCCCCCCCCCCCCCCCCCCATAATGGGCAACTCCATCCTTCCCATTCTCCTACCCTTGCAACTTTGTGGCCCCACTAGACATTTCCATGTCACATTGCTCAGCTCTGCACTGAAAAAAGCAAAACAATGCTGTTGTAGGATTGATGTAATTTTTCATTTTATAACAGCCTAAAATTATTGAATTGTTCATTAAATCTAAATCTTCTTAATTATCTTAATGGTTCAACCTATATTTTTTATTTAAACTGACAGCTGGACACTAAATTAAATTGGATCAATGTATTTTTATTCCATTAAGCCTGCTGTGCGGATGCGTATTCGTAACAACATCCCATAGGTCCCGAGTGGATTCAAAAAACACTTGATGCAACAGCAGCCGTCACTTCTGAGTGGCTCTCCCTCTACACTCCAGCACAGGCATCCAGCTTTGACCTACGTGTTGAAACGCGTCCATTGTGGCCTGTTATGCCTGAATAAACGTTAAAAACGACATTTTGAGTGCTGACCTTCCTGCTTCCAGTTTAGCTCAATGGGTTACCCTGTTGACTTTTGACTGGGAGATTGAAGGTTCGAATCCTAGTCATGTCCTAAACTTTGGATAGAAGTGCCTGAAACATCAGGAAAGTGACATCCATTTCCTGCAAGAATCCTATACCACTGTTTCTTTTAGCAATGAACTTCACAAGCATGTTTTGGGGACCTCTGAGACCAATATAAACTTGTCTTAAAGGGCAAAATATGTCCCCTTTAATACATTTCTGCTCTCACATCGGGCCAAAGTAGCATGAGTTTTCAGGAAAAAAGTGTTGAGTTGACTTTCAGGACATGTGGGAGGCATGGTGGCACAGAGGTTAGCGCTGTTGCCTCACAACAAAAAGGTTGCTGGTTCGCTTCCCAGTCAGGGCCTCTCTGTGCAGAGTTAACATGTTCCCCCCATGCACGCATGGGATCTCTCTGGGTACTCTGACCTCCAAAAAAATGCTCATTAGGTTAAATGGTGACTCTAAATTGACTGGGATAGGCTCCAGCCCCCCCCAACCTTTATGAACTTAAACATTTTAAGTTCAATGAGTGGAATATTCATATCGGTTGATTATGGGAAGTTTTTATTTTTAGTTTAGGACAATCTAAAATAAATAGGTGTGCTAAACCTCTGCTAAACATAGTTTCTATGAACTTAAAAAAATTACATTAAACTAATTTAATTTTTTTTAATTGATTCAATGCAAAATGTTTTGTGTGATTGATTACCTTATTTTTTTTTTTTAGTTCAACCAATGTTTTAATTTCTTCAGTGTGCCCATCTCTGCTGTTCACTTATAATTTCTAATGGTGAGAAGGAAAAGCTGTTAAAAGTGATCACAGAATGCTTTGTGAGAGACCTGCCATGTTAACCAGGAGGGTAACTTTTAACAGCTTTTCTCTCTCATTATGTAAAATTGTCCTCCTGACTTCGGTCAGGACCACTTAGTCAAGAAACATTGATTTATTAGCAGTTATTGACTTGCACTTATAGCTGTTATTTATGTTGGGCAGTGTGCCTGTGCTGGGATGCCCTGCCCTTCCACAAACCTACGTGGAAAGCATTAAGCAGGAGCAGCACCCCATCCTGCTCTTCCTATGCCAATGAGGAAAGCTTAAATTAAGGAGAGAAGCAGCAAAAACCCCCAGAGCAGAGCAGGCATCAATGATAACAGAATGACACTGATAAAATCAGAAGCAGATTGAAGGAGGAGCTGGGGTGGAGGAGGGTGGCAAGGGCAGTTTATAAAAGGCAGCCTGAGTGCGATTCTAGCGCAATTCTAGTTTTATTCCTCTTTGTTTTCCCAAAAATTTTGGAACAAATTACTGTATTTAATTGGAAGACTTAAAAAGGTTTGAAGATATAATGTATTTGGTATATTTTGCCCATTTCTCAGTCTAACTGTTCTGCAGTTTAGTAACCACTGCCAGGCTGCTTCTTGTTGACCTGGGGGCACAAAATTAGCTGGATAATTTTAGGACATCAGGGTTAGTTGGATTTTTTTTCTTACAGCAGTTCCATATTGCTTCATAAAACACAGATTAAAAAAATCAGACAGTGACTCGAGAGACATAAAGCAAAAAAAATGGAACGGATTTAAGAAATAACTGAAATCTAAACTCTACAAAACTGGCAGCTGATGTAGCAGCTAAGAAATGCTGCATGCTTTGTCATCACTCTGAGGTATTTCTTCCAAAATAAATAAGAATAGGATTAAAGTTTAGAGAAACATCAACATCTATTTTTAGAAATGACATGCAGCCTAAAAACTTTGGTGGTATTCTTTCCCACCAGAACACTGTGGGTCTGTTTTGATAAGATTTGACAGCTGTGTTTGGAAACATAAGGCTACTTAGCCCTCAGTTATCCGAGATTTGGACTGAAATGCTGCTGAATGCTAAAATACGTGGCATCATTTTTCCAACTAATGCACATCCATTTCAGACAAATAAGACCACAAAGAAAATGTCTGTGGTCAAACAAACAAAACTGATTGGATGGATAAGATAATGATGATATACCAATCTGATAAATTATGATACAATTTGATTTATTATGATACAGTTCTTTAAGATATGATATATGATACCAAATAGTTTAATTTGATACCATACAATGAGATATGATGTGGTGATTCAATGCATTCAATATAGTACAACTGGATGAACTCTGATAAGATATGATATGAAACATTACAGACCATACACCATACCTTTAAACTCTTTTCTCACAAGTAAAAAAAAAATTGCATCTCCATTTTTTTCAGTTGCCCTAATCCTCTTCCATACATATCGTATCATTTGACTATGCAGTAAAATAAACCATTATAATGTGTAGCACTGTAGTTTATTGTGTCCTTCTTGGTTAAATTACTCCATAAATAATTTCTTGGATATTCTGTGCTCTTCTTTCTTATCTTAGGGATCTAACTTTGCCACAAAAAAGAAGAAAATGGATCTTCAGGCCTTTTAAAATATAAAACTTTAATATCAAACTCACCTGGCAGGACCACTTTGTAGCAGCCCTGGCAGCGGTTGCCCTCCGTGATGGAGTTACACTTGCCGCACATTATCTTGCCATCATCCCGAGCGCTGAACGGCTCACTGGCGAGGGACTTGTAGCACTTGGCGCAGCGGAAGCAGTCCTCATGCCAGTATCGGTTCTTGTGGTGCAGCTCCTGTACACAGAGAGGAGAGTCTGAGCAGAGTCTCCCTCACAAAGTCATCATTCAGAACTCATTAGAGTCGACTTTGTTTGCTCAGCATGTGGACCAAAGAGCAGAAACTAACCCGTGTGTCAGGTAAAAGTGGAGATGAAGTGAAGTGGGATGTGGTGAGGCATGAAAGAGAGAGGACTCAGATTGTGTAAATACTGTTAGAAGTGTTTAAGCTCCATCTGCAGTGATGACACATATTTTTACACTTTTAACCATCTATGACTGAGAAAATTCAGGAGGCAGAGGTTAAAGCTGAATGAAAGGCACCTATATATATGAAGAGAGAATATATTCTATTTTTTTCTAAATAACAAACAGTTTTTAAAGGACTGAAAACAGAAATCTGTTGTAATTTTTTATTATGAGGTAATTTTTCTCAAATCAAAGCTATTTCAATCAGAAACATCTTTACAGGTTAGGTTCCATATTACATAGGACACCTTCTTTGATATCACCTTAACTCTCCTCATTGATTTAGTAAATCCACGTATAGCTTCTGCCTGTATTTCCTTTGTGGATGCCAGAATTGCCACCCAGAGCTGCTGTTTTGAGGTAAACTGTCATCCACCTTCATAGAGCTTCCTTTTGAGGACGCTCCACAGGTTCTCAACAGGGCTGAGGTCAGGAGATGATGGTGGAGACAACATGACTTTTTCTCCCTTTATGCTCATGGCAGCCAAGGCCTCAGTGGGATTTTTTTACAGTATGGGATGGTGCGTTGCCTTGCATTTAAAGGATTTTACTCCAGAAGGCATGGTTCTTCTTTTTATACCGTGGCAGGAAATGGGCAGCTAGGAACGCCACATATTTTGCTGGGTTATTTTGGCACCTTCAGGCACCTTAAAAGGGTCTACAAACGCAATTCTTATGATTCCAGCCCAAAACATCACTTCACCACCTCCTTGCTGACGTCTCAGCCTTGCTGGGACTTGGAGGCCATCTAGAACGCCATCCATCTGGACTATCCAGTGTAGCATGGCATTAAATAGTGAATAAAACAGTATGAAAATTAGTCTTCATATTTTAACAACACTAAAAGATTAGAAAATAAAGAAAATTCATTAATTTTTGGAGGAAAAAAACATTTAGAAAATAAATACATTTTTTATAATGAAGTTGAAAATTTACAAGAAAAGCAACTCAAAATTTCAGATTTTGAAAATTCTGAAGTTCATGAAAAAATGTGAAATTGTCAAGTTTTAAAAGTCATAAATTTTGACACTAGAAACTAAAAAAATTCAAGTTTTTAAAATCATAAATTACAACAGAGTAAACTTGAAAAAATACAAGAAACCAAAATGAAAACAGCGGTTAGGTTTTTGACTTTTTTATTTTATAATCTCAAAAATTAAAACTTCTTGGTCCAGGTAGATTTACGATTTTAAAGTTTAAAAAGTACTTTTTCTTGTAAACATTTGACTGTTCAAAATTGAGAATTTCAAGTTTTTTCTTGAATCAACAGATCCTCTATTATTTTCTTCTCTAGAGTGGCCCTAAAAAAACATTGCAATAATAGATCTTTTGTGTCTGTACTGAAGGCTTACTTTGTTGGGATTTTTTCATTGCAAACAACTAAAATTGACGGGTATTTTTCCAGTTAGGACCTTGGACACGAGTAAGTGGGGCCCAAGGGAAAAAAAGTTGGGAACCACTGTCTTAGAGAAGGGTGATGTCGGTGGTCACAGTGTGGTCACCTTGGCGTCGGCGCCGATGGGGCGTCTGCACTCGGCACAGGTGTTGGCGCAGAGTTTTTCAAAGCACTTGGTGCACACGTGCTTGTCATCCTTCTTGATGTACTTCTTCCCGTGCAGGTTGTCACGGCAGTAGTAGCAGTCAAAGCGATCAGTCATGGTGGAGGTGAGATAGCTCCTGGGACCTGAGGAAACACATGAAACAGTCCTCATCAGTCCACTTTCCATGAAAAAATGTTCACTTTGGACACCAGAGGGGGGCAGTGTTGCCTTCTTGTAACATCTGAGTGGTTCTCTACATGCAAGCTTTATATCACTGAGAAAGGCTTAGAGAAAATAAGAGGTAAAAAGGTTTGATAGATTAATAGAATAACTTTCAAGACTATTATTGTGAACCTAAAATCTGTGCCTTAATTAGCAGGAAAAAAATGAGGTAAATCTTGACCAGCAACACACCAAACTACTGAGAGAAGAGGTAAAGAGCACCTCACGTCTGCTTGTTGTCTGCATGCTTTCAGACCCACTGACCTTTTATCAAACCCAGGAGAGCTGAGGTCATATTTTTAGACCACCTTCACCTCACAGTTCCAGCCCTCGGTCTCTTTTGTCTGCATTTTGGTTGGGTCATTTTATTGGCTGTTAGAGTAAATGCTATAAACTTCACTCATCAACATTCCTGCGCTCCCATCGCAGGCGGCGGCGTCCACTGGGAGCAGACCGGGGAGTTTCCTGGAACAGCTGGGCTTTGGGTGGACATGTTAGGCTTTATCTACATCACTTGAAAGCCTCTCTCTCTATCACGTACAGGATGTCAGGGAGAGCAGCTGAGCGACCTGGGCGACACAGCCAGGGTGTCAGATGTCTTTTAAATCCGGTCGGTACAACGGGAGCAATGAAGGACACAAAGGCTGGAATGGCATTTTGTCCTAGTAACCAAAGGAACAAGGAAAATATTTACAAAAGGGAGCACAGCTATTTAAGTGGGATGTGGTAATCAGCTGGGAGAAAGAGATGAGCCTCCCGGAGCGTGGTATGCGCCCCTGGTGTGTGTTCGAATAGATGGGAGCTATCTGCAGCTGTGCTCCTGGAATAAAGACTGGAATCAGGCCTGAGCTCTCACATGCCTCACCCCGCTTTGACTTGCAGAGTCATAGCCTTAAAACAGGACAAACACATTAAGCCCAACATAGTAAATCTTATCATATCACAAACACACAATGCCTGGGTCCCATTGCTGATCCTGGGGTCTATTTCAAACCTGTCCTCTCTATTTAAAGCGCTCTGACCTTCCACGGGGTACAAATGAGAGAGGGATGCCGAGTGATGAGTACAGGGACCAGGCATCTATTGTGGCTCCAGAGCTTTAATCTTATGAGTGCGACAGCTGCCCCCTGTCAAACAGGCATGGTATGTGCCGACACTCAGCTGTGGAGGGAGAGGAGTAAACCACTGACGTCCCTTTGGGGAGCAGGAAAGGTCAGCATGAGTCCATTTAGAGAGGTGAGTCAGAGAAGGAGACGGGATCAAAAACAGAGGGATTTGGAGGGAGAGTATCAGCCAGAAACACACTACATGATTGCCAAGCTCAGCTTGGGTCAGTACGGTACGCTGTTGTTTGTGCTTCCACTGTCAAAAGTTAGGAAAGCTACTATTACAATATGTGCTAGGAATGCTCAGTATTATCAGTGTGATATTGGTATCAGCAGGTATTTACAGATTATATTTTGGAATTAGGCTGGACCAACAGACCTACTTCAACTCAGTATATCCCTAAAATTCTAAGTTGTGTTTTAAGGGCTGAACTTTTACATCTGAACTACATTTAAATACCAGTATCAATAGCAGTATCAGCTAAAACTAATTTGTAAATACTTGCATATGAGATATCGGCAAAATGCCAATATCATGCTCCCTAATCTGTACCGTCCTACTTTACTGGCATCCTTCTGTTGGACCAGTGGTTCTCGACTAGTAGTGTCAGGACCTACAAGCACTTCCTTACAAAAAAAAAAAAAAAACATCACCAAAATGTCTTAGCCATCAGGTAATCAGTCAGTCTTCAAATGTTCCTACAAGTTTTTTGATTAGAACCTGATGCTGTAAAAAAAAAACTCTTCAAATCAATACACTTTTTGAAATGGCCATTTATACCTCAAACTGCCATGTGGGAAAAATTTACTCTATAAGAAAGTACTGATTTTCCCTCTGTTTAATTTCACCCCGATAGGTGTTGCCATGAAAACACCTTCTCTATATTGCTGCATTATCAGAAGTCAAAGATTAACCTTCAACATGGATGCCACAGACAAAAAAAAATCATTCATATTGAGTCATTATAGGTTCATAAAAAATCCAAACAGAAGTATGTAAAGAGCATGCAGGTACGGTTTTGAGCACATGCAAAGTTTCGTACGCAGGCAAAGAAAGTTTCACACAAGTGCAGAAAAAGTTTTGAGAACAGGCCGAAAAAAATTCGTACGCAGGCAGAGAAAGTTTTGTGCCTGTGCAGATAAAGTTTTCAGAGTAGGCAGAGAAAGTTTCGTACGCAGGTAGAGAAAGTTCTGATAGCATGCAGAGAAAGTTTTCTATAAGTGCAGATAAAGTTTCAAATGCTAGAGATAAAGATAGGATAACATGCAGAGAAAGTTACACAGAAGAGAAGGTTTTCAGAGCAGGCAAAGAAACATTTGTATGTGCACAGTGACTATCAGAACATGGCAGGTTCACAAGCAAGCGGAAGCAACCTGAATGATAGGAGAATAGTTCGAGAAATTTGAGGCAACAAATACAGAGTAAGGGCAAGTAGACATTGGAGCCCAAATAGAGAAAATCTGAGCACAATAAGACAGTTTTGAGCTCAAATCTGGGTTTTAGTGTAAAGTTTGAAGAAGCCCACAATCAATAAGTCATACTCTCACAACATTACAATGTGCTCTTGAGTTTTGCAACAATAATGACTCCATACATTCGTTATTTTGACGTGTCTTTGAGTGCTTTGAGGTGGTGCTTTGGTGGTGAGAATCAAAATGAGTACCTATCTGACCCTAGGGGTGGTGCTAGACCCTCCTCCCCTCTTACAGCCCCACCTACCAAGTCGGGGTATGCTTTTTAATTCTTTTTGGAACTTTTTTTTGCCATTGTTTGACAGGACAGCTGGAGCGAGAGAGGACATATGATGAGTCACTGAGAAAAGACAGACACTTAACAGTGCTAGGACCAGGATTTGAACCTGTAACCAGTGTGCTAAGGGCTGTAGCTTCTGTATACTGGTGCCTGCTCTCCGGACTGGGCTAAACTGGTACTCTAAGTCAGGATAAGGATGGCTGTTGAGTCTCAAGCAGGATCAGGGTGTAACCTAACTGCATGAAACCAAAAGTCAGACTGCTCGGTGGAAACACACCATTTTAGATTTTCATTAGTAGGCTCCTTTTTAAGTTACCAATAGTCAAGAAAGAGAGAAAGAATGACTGTTTAAAGGGCATCAGTCTGGCTTAGTTGGTATAGCAGGCACCCATACAGATGCCTGACTCCTCAATGCACTGGTCCTGGGATTGATTCCCGGTCCTGGGGCTGTTTGATGCCTGTCTTCCCCCATTTTCTCCTTGTATTCCCCGTCTCTATTCAGCTGCCTTCTCAAATAAAGGCAAAATGCCCCCAAGGAAGAGAAAGAAAGCTATCAGCTAGAACAAAGCCAATAAAAAACTACATTACTGTTGTGCAAACCCTGGAACAGGCCACTTTTAAGCCTTTTTCTAACAAATCACGAGAGCCCTAAAATCTAGACCTAAGATGATCTATAGAGTGCAAAGAATAATATAGAATCATGCATCCAAGTCAACTTTATGAGGGGTGAAGAAGCTATCAGAGATTTTGTTCCAAAATTCCTGTCCATTCACTCTGATGACCACTCAGCGGTCAAAAACAGTCAGAAAGTAGAACTTTCATTCAACAAGCACCAGCTTAATGTAAAATATCCTACACTATCTCCTACTGCTTTAATGTATCCAGAATACAGTGAGAAGCTCTCTGCGATAAAATGCCTCACCTCATACACACATTTGCACTAATGAATCTATTTACAGTACTGATTACTAATTAAATCTTTTAACCATATTTAAAATGCTGTAATTATTCTATTTACTGTAACTCAAATACTATAAGAAGGCTCTCTGTGGTAAAATGCCTCACCTCACATGCACACCTGCGCTAATCAGCTATCTTATATATTTTATATTTATATAAAATAATACAGTGGTTCTCAACTGATCCACCTACTCTAAAGCAAAGAAGGGATCCAAATTTCTGATTTTTATTCAATTATTTCAACAAAAAATGCAAAAATTTGGACCTTGGATGGAACACCACAAAAGGCTGAACAAAGAGACTGGCTAACACTTTGGGAGGAGGACATACATGCAAACAGTTCATTTCACTATGTTTTAACATTATAACACATTTTGATTATTTTTTTGAAAGGTGACAAGACATTTACAAATTATCAAATGAAAACTAACTTTCTTGAAAATATTTCCATCCAAGATAACAGGATAAATAGGTAAAAATCTAAAGAAAACAACCAGAATTTACTAATTTTCCTGCAAAATAAGGTATACAGATAGATGTCTGCCTAGGGCCTAGGTCAGAGATATTTTTCCTTTTTTTCCCTGAAACCGGTTCACAAGCCATTGAAAACAACCCACGTTTGGGTCCCGACTCACCAGTTAAGAACCAATGAAATAATATATACTAGTAAAAATACTTAATTCCTGTTTACAGAGCAAAGTCCTTGTTGCGTAAGCATACTTGGCCAATAAAGCTGATTCTGATTGGCTTCATCTGAAAGTTAAGGAAGCCTGAAGGGAAAGTTTTCCTATGTTGATGACCACCTTTTGGTTGTTTCCATTTTTCTAAATTATTTTGTTTAGTTTCTTTTCTGGAACAAAAAGTAGATCAAGTACAAGTATGCTGGTACATCTGTGTGAAGGACCTGAACCCCCCCCTCCCAACATCCATCTCTCCAGGTTCCCACTGTAGTTATGGTCATAGTACACTGCTGATAAAGCACACACACCAATATGAACTTAAAACAAAAGAAATAGCTGAGGATAACAGGTCCATTTAGGTTCTTTTCTTGAGATCTCCAGTAGTTAACTTATTACAGGAAAACAAGCATTGCCACCTCGGGATAATGGCATATGTTGGGATGTTGAGAAAACAACTAAAAATTTGTTGATATATCAGGAAAATGGAGAAGAATGAAGTCAACTGACAAGTGTCACCTTAGGGCTTCCATAAGAAATAGCAACACCCTGTTAATTTTTATCCAGACTTTATAAAGTGCGACATCTGTTCCACTTTTATCATAAATATTTAAAACTTTACAGATGTTTTATTCTGCTAAGGAAAGTTTTCTTGATGTTTAGCACATTGGCTTAAAGAACAAGAGCCCCATGAGTGAAGTTAACCTCTGGGTTAGGAATAAATGCCACTCAGTATCTTTAAATTTGTTGATTTTCATGAAAACTATCATAAATTCATTACAATCTTTATGCTTCTCATTTTCTCACCTTATAAAAGTCATTGGGGAGATTTTGGTAAAATTGTGAAAGCACATCATGCATTACTTATTTCCTAACCCATGGTAAATATTTAAAATTCTTTCCAAATTCACATTTAACCCTGGACACCTCCTCCCAAGTGTTGGATAATATCATGCTAAGTGCAGTCAGGTTTTCTTCTGTTCCTGATTACAAGTTAAATATTCAATAACATACTCCTGTTTTTGTTATTTTACCTGAGTGCTTGTAGAAAGTCATGTTTGCTTCCAGTCAGCAGGAGCAGAAGTCAGAGAGAAAACAAAGACAATGGAGGGGACAGTAGCATCCAAACCCAGAACCCACACGCCTCCTAAGTTCAGAGGGGTCTGTATATACCCCTCTATGACCCACGCACACCCCCGACCCCTCACCCTAATCCAACCTGCGGCCCTGCAGTCCTTTTTAGGGTATGCATTAGAGAATAGAGAGGATGATTTGATGCAGAGCAGATAGATTAGGGGTGATGGAGGCCGGATTCCATGGCTGTAACATCAGAAGGTATTAAAAAAAAGAGAAAGAAACACAGTCTGGAGGTTTTGAATGATCGCCATCAGCGATAACAGATACTCCCACTGCCCCAACATAAAACGTTTTGTTCCAGTGTGTCTAAAAGTTGTATGGATGACACGTTGAATCACATCATAATTCAAAGGGATGAGTCAGAGGAGGAGCAGGACAGCATGACTGACTGAGCTGAGGAGATAAAGTGTGTAAGGATCTGTCCTGTCTGTGTTTAGACGTATATAGACTATGGGATATGAAGTGTGTCACATTTTCCATACGATAATGAGGTATGCAAGGGAAGAATATTTTAGAAACGCATGAGTGAATGTTTTTCTCTGATATCTCACTGATATTTTTCCCAGACAAATCATCCGCTCTAAAGCTGCAGGAAACATCCAGAACATTCCTGATAAAAACAGCAAAAAGACGCAATGAGGCCGCTCAGAACTAGATAAATGTCCCGGTCATTTCATAGTTTTAGGACTCAGAAAAGGTGAGAAATACAAATAAGATTCAATCATCAGTATTCGTGCAAATAAGAACTGGATCATGCTTCTTTGGAATTTTAACATTTCTATGACAGCGTATTAGTGCCACAAAAAAAAAGAGTTAATTTTGCTTTAAAAACACTGAAATTTGACCTTACTGAGTCGTAAACTTAAGGGAAATCAAAATGGATTTTTACAAATTATTTTAAAGGTCATTAATTTTGACTTTATAACAGAAACATAAGACACAACTGAAAACAGCGGCTACATCAGAGTCACCACCCACAGCTATAATTTATAAAAATGTCTCTTAAAAGTCTGAAGGATACAATGTGATGGGAAATTCAGTGTTTTTTAGTAAAACTGATGTTACAGTGCAGGTGGGACTTCTCCAACTGAGTCAGTAACTTCACGCATGGTGCAAAAGTGTCTAATTCACACAGGTATTCTGGAAAAACTATGCAGATTAAGAGATGAATGTCGAATAGTTTGAGTACAATGACAAAAAGAGTGATCAAGTACTCTTCACTGAAAAACAGAAAGGAGTTCTATCAACTCAGAAAAAACAGAGCTGAAATAGCTATTTTTGAAACATTTTACTGTTCGGTCTTACAATGCACTTGTTCAAGGGCTCATCTGAGATGATTTACTCCCCTAGAAAAGTCTATTTTCTACTGTATAATCTCAGAAATTCTTAGTTTTAGGTGTTGTAAATTCCCAACTTTTTTACTCTATAAATTTGAGCTTTTTCTTGAAGATTTATATTTCTAAAAAACTTGAACTTTTTCTTGTAAATTTGGGATATTTTTAGAATAGGATTAGGGCCTCTGATTTTTTTTATTCTACTGTTTTCCAAATCTGAGATGAAGTCAGCATTCTGATTTATTCCTCGAAATTTAGATTTGTTGTTTTTTAGAATTTAAAAAGCAACGTTGTGTCTCAGATATTTTTCAGAGGCCCTAATTCTTTTTCTTTAACTTTAAACATAAAAATCACACTTTTTTCCTTAAAGTTAACTGATTGTCTTTGTTCATTCATGCATCATAAATTAGTGCCTGACACAGAGGGTTATTTTGTGAGAAATTAATCACTTTGTACGTTTTTCGACGCAGCGTACATTTTTTTCTTGGCCCAATTTTAAATAAAAATCATTAAACTGCATGGATAAAACATTTTCATCTATAGCCACTATCCCGCGGATCTCTCTGAGCTTGCAATAATGTAACAGAGGTTAATGCCACTACTATAGCCAAGTACCTCATACGATCCAACCTCAAAAATCCTGAAATACCCTTTAACTGTCCTACCAATGATCTTCTAGATGTAATGCTTAATTCAGGCATACATTTATTTTAATCAGAACATATGTACTTGGTTTTGGTTTGGACAGAACATTTTCAAGCCATTTTTCTTCAAACTGAATCAACAGCTTCTCTTTCAGTGAACTAACATTATAGCATAAATGATTCCTGTATATATACGACATATCACCTCCTCAAAAATGGAGTAAATCTCATTATTTTAACATTATTAGTGGCATTTTTTTCCATTTAATTTTATTATTTTTTTGGAGTGGCCCTGATATGCTGTCATATCTTGCCTTCTACTTGTTTATAGATGATTTTCTGACTGCACGGTTTTAATTGAACTCAGGGAAAGACAGGAAATGTTGGAAGGAGAGAGTGGGGTTTAGGACTTAGCTTCTTAGCCTATGTGGGGCATTTACTCAAATTACTTAATTAAATTGGTGTATTTCAATTCTACCAAAATATGTGTTTTTAGTGTTTTTAATGGCCAGTGGGGGGCAGCAAAACAACTCTGACCATGACACTGACATGTTATCTTTATTTAATTTGAACACTTGTCTGTTTACTGACACATCCTTATAACCAAACAACAGCTGGTACAGCTGCTCCTTGGTGTTTACATTAAGATATTAAAGGTACTTATGTTTTAATCCTTACATCAGTAAATTACGCCACCAGGGGGCTCTTGATCAAAACAATAATAAAGAATGAGCCACATAACACCAGAGTATAGACTATAGACTGTAGAAAATATTTGACATAGTCTAAGTGGTGTCAGCTGTTTGGTTACCAGAGGGACAAGGAGTCTAATGCACAGCGGCTGTCTTGTTGAAAACCCCGTCTCAAGCTAGCCTAGATCAACTTATTGACAGAGTTAAATGTGGAGCTGACAAACAGTGACATCTGCTACTAGCAGTTCTATCAGCCATGCTGCTAAATATGCATAACTTAATATCCGAATTTAAACCAAATTGAAGAAAACTTCAGAGCCCATACAGTGCCCCAAAAGACCTGAAGAACCCAAACCAAATATTTCCTAACTAGGTTGTATGTTTACTTCTGCTGTAAAATCAAGTGTACAACAGTAGTTCAGGCAGGCCATGGAGTCAAGCACTGCCATAATTGAGATCAGCTGATCTCATTGAGTCATCATCAACTGATAGCCATCATTTATGCTCCAAGCACGCTATTGGCTACTTGCTTTCATTATTTAGGCCTTGTCTCTACAGAGACGAAATGATATATGTCCGTTTCGTTTTGAAAAAGTTTTCTGTAAATACAGGATTGTTTCAGGAAATGTGCGCGTAAGCACAGAACCACTGAAAATGACTGAAAACGCTGTAGTATATAAGCCAAGTCTGTAAGTGGCGCTGTAACGCTGCCATGGAATTGCACCAAAAGAGAGAAGAACATCACGGGAAACTGCCCAAAATGTTCCCCTTAGCCCTTATGGTTGTTCTCTGTGGATTTAAGAACATTTGGTGTATGCTGTACTCGGTGGTGGTAAAGGAGCATCTGATTTTGCTGTAAAAGCCACAATAAGCTCAGTAGCTTCTACAGCATGAACACAACCCTGTAATCTGCCGTTGTTGTTTTGGCATGACCTGCGCATGCGGTTAAGTGGGCTGCGCTATGTATGAGGTAATCGTTTCGAGAGAAGATGTGGTTGGCTGACCACACGGAGATGAAACGGTACAGATTTGTTCACTCTGGGACCCGATGAAACGCTGATACGACAAAAAAATTTTGTGTATACTCCTGAATTCGTCAGGAGTATACACTCAGTATACATTCAGGCAACTATTATCCTTGGATTCAACACTAAAATAGTCATTTGAGACATTTCAGTCCTCTAAACCGCCTGATCACAGCTGATGTAAATTGTAACTGACAACCAGAATGATGACAAGAACCACTGTCAGTCTGTCCTGTCGTAGGATAAATGTTGCTGTCTCTTATTTGTTTTGGTCTTGGAGCTGGATGAGCTTATAAATACAGGTATATACTACTATCATTGAAATAAGAGTGTATTTAGAGAGTACAAGATCATAAATTTGTGAGGTTAAACTCATAAAAATAATATTACAGACCTCATTCAAGACTTTGAAAAGGGAACCACTCATGTCTTAACTACACTAAATGAATGTGTTCATAAATCAGAGACAAAACAAATCAATGCCTTTAGCTAGCCTGTGTGTGTGTTTGTGTGGTTGTTTAAAGGGCAGCTGGTTGTAATTACTGATTCGATTCGGTCCATTACCATGGAGCACAGCATTACTTTTTCCTTTTATAATCTGTCATCCAATTACTCCAACCCCACAAAGACTAATTAATGAGCAGGAAGGCACCATGACTCCCACTCCAATAAAACCACCTCCTGCTCTGCTTCCTTCTCCTTCATGGCTTCACTTACATGAGGACTGTTTCAAACGTTTCAATCATGATGGCTTTTCTCTCTGTTTCCATCATTAGATTATTAGACTGATGTGTGTTTTGATGCCTAGTGACAGGACTGAACAGGTGGCAGAAGTTATATTTAATCTGCCTGTGGACAAATGGATGATGATGGTGTTGAACAGAAAACAATCATTAGGATAATTGTGAGTACATCTTACATTTAGGCAAAGGATCCAGTGCTGTTGTGCAGCAGCTTTCAACAAAAACATAAACAGTGTGTAATACAGACTCAAGTACTATTTAAACCATCCCAACCCCACTGTCATCAAACTGCTATAAGCATCATTTGAATAAATGAAGGTACGGTATACAAGTATACACCCCCTTGGATGTTTTACCTTTTTTTTTTTTTTTTTAAATTTTATAAATAAGTTACAGTGAAGTGATTCACCCCCTTTAAAGTGACCTAATTCATCAGAGGTGCAAATAGTCCCACAGTTAGTAAAGCAGGGAGCAACTGAGTGCAGTGATTGTAGCATAAAGACACCCTTGTCTGGAAGGTCCAGTCTCTGGTTAATCAGTATTCCTGGCTACCATTACACCATGAAGACAAAAGGACACTCCAAGCAACTCAAAGAAAAGGTTATTGAAAAGTAGAAGTCAGGGGATGGACACAAAAAATAATCCAAGGTACTGAACATCCCCCAGAGTTCAGTTAAATCCATCAAGAAATGGAAGGAATATGGCACATGTGTAAATTTGTCTTAGACCAGGCCATCCTCACGAACCAGGTGAGCATGCAAGACGGAGACTATTGAGAGAGTCCACCAAGACTCCTATGACTACTTTGAAGGGGTTACAAGCTTCAGCAGCTGAGATGGAACAGACTCTGCATACAACTACTGTTGGTTCTTCGACAGTCTAAGCTTTATGGGAGAGTGGCAAAGAGGAAGCCACTGATGAAGAAAACTCCTTTAATCTGGACTAGAGTTCACTCTAGTGGAATAAAGCACGGTGGTGGCAGCATCATGCTTTGGGGATGCTTCTCAGCAGCCGGCCCTGGAAGGCTTGTAAAGGTAGAGGGTAAAATATACGTAGGTTGTGTGTCAGGTTATGACACACAACCTACCTTATGGGGTGTTTTTTTTTTTTTTTTTTTTTTTTTTTTTAAATATCAGAGTCCTAAACTCAAAACAATAAATTAGCAGAAGAGGTGGGTGGAGCTGAGCACTACATCTCTACTCATCATCTTTTGTTTTTGTTTTTATTGAGAGCCCCCTGGTGGCAGAGTATTAATACTGTCCCTTGACATTCAAACCAATGACTACAGTCAAATAGCCCCTTAGAGCAGATATGACCCAGACTGTCCAACAAATGTTTAGTTTTTTCAGTGGAATCCTGATTAGAATTCTGAACTACTTCATCACATTCTCTGTGTTTGAGCTCATTGCTGATCATGATTTTTTTCAAGAGGTGTTTTGCTTCAACAGAGAAACGGGAAATCTGGCCTGTACACCCTGAATAAATGAGAGGAAATCATTCAGTGCAATTGGAACAAGCAAACACTGTTACCAACGGCAACAAAAGCCTTGTATGTTTGTGTCTCAGGGCTGATTTTTTTCTCAGCATGACCTCTCGTCCTACACGTCCATGTGTCTTCGTAACCCTCCCGATCTGGTTAGCGGGCAAACCGACTCAGCCACACTATCTCTGTCAGGGGACTTGGTGACTCATACATACAAACTCATCGTCAAGACAACAAGGCGTACTCTTATTAGTAACCACACAGTGCTGTATCACAACACAGAGAAAGGTCAGCGAGCGGTTGTAAGAATTAGGGAGCGGCTGTGAGACCCAGACACACAGAGGTCAAATACGTGTGGATGAAAGGGCAGGAGGACACTCTATCGACACGCCAACACTTCCCTTCAAGGGATATGACTCAGTGTAACGCTGACACACACACATTGACACACACTTTGTGATAAAGCCTTCAGTGTAGGACGCCAGACACTTCAGGTCTCACATGACTGAAGCCTCTGTACACAGGAAAAGTCAGGTCCTTCTGACTTATGTGGCGATATTTTTAAGAGGAACAGAAGCCCTTTTTGAAGAGAGAAATTAGGGAGGTCGATTTGTGTGAAAGCCCTTAGCAAGCAGACATTTCATATGTCTCCATTTTCCTGTGAGAATGACTGCAATTTGGTTGCTTTCTCAAGATCTCAGCTTAATACTCTCATTTTATCAACATAACAATGCTGGGTTTTCCATTATAACAGCATAATTTCTTTTTTTCTTTAGAAAACAGCTTGAAATAAATTGTGATCACAGGAAAATAAGCATCATTATTGAGAGATTATAAGTAAATAGATTACAATCTTAAAAGAACAGCAGAGATTTTATTGGAAAGCTGAATAAATGCATGGATGCCTTAACTCTCAGTGCTAAATTTCAAAGCAAAGGCAGTTTTAGACCCTTTTTAGACCCTGAATGCCATCTCAGCACACTTAAAAAAGAAACAACGGCATTGCCTAACCAGAGTTTTCAAATTCTGGCAGGTGTTATGTCAACATATTTTTATTTCAAATGAAAAATAAGGTATAGTAATAATCACTACTATGTAAGGCTGCCCATAAGGGGAAATTAAGGGGAAAGTTGTCTGGGGCCCAGCCAAAAGGGGGGCCCATGAAGGTCAGGAGTCCAATGTGAAGTTATTTTGTGATAACCATATTTTACACCAGAATAATAACCACTAAAGAAGAAAGGAATTGAAATAAATTGAAAGGAAAAATAATTAAATAATTGCAGAATGAAGGCAAAAATTGGCAAAATGGGTGGTACCACAAAGGTGAAAGGCAGTAAAAAATTGGAAAAAATTGGCAGAGGAAAGTGGTCAAAAGTGGTTAAAATGGGCAAAAAATGATGGTAAAATGGTGAAAAGTGGTTATAAAGTTGAAGAAATCTGGTTAAAGTTGCAACTAGTGGTTGAAAGTGGCAAAAATCAGCTAAAAATGGCAAAAATGGATGGTTACATTGGTAAAAAGCCGTTAAAAAGAGGCAAAAATTGATGAAAGGGGGCAAACATGGGTGGCTTTTAGCCACCCATGTAAAAGCAAAAATTGGCAAAATGAGCGGTAAAAAAGGTGAAAAGCTGTTAAAAAAGTGGCAAAAATGGGTTAAAAGTGGCAAATATAGGTTAAAATTGGCAAAAAAAATCTGTGGTTAAAATGGCGAAAAGCAGTTAAAAAGTAACAAAAATGGGTTAAAGTTGCAACAAGTGGTTAAAATTGGCAAAAATGGTTAAAAATTGCAAAAATGGGTGGTTATGTTGGTAAACAGCAGTTAAAAAGAAGCAATTGATTAAAAGGGGCGAATGTGGGTGGCTAAAGTAGTGAAAAGGCTTTAAAGTAGCAAAAATTGGTCATAGCTGAGGAGCTCTGGCTATTTTAAAAAGAGCTCATACATCCTCCATCTGTGCCCGGCATAGCATACATATGCAGTGTAAAATACCCATTGTACCCACTGGACAAAACTTAAGATCTCAAAATTCTTTCCCGATATAAGCCCTGCTTGCAATCGCTGCAATGTAACCCCTGCCACCCACGCCCATATGTTCTGGACATGTGCTGCTCTTGAGGAATTCTGGTCACTCATTTTTAAAACCATTTCTGATTGTCTGAACAAAGAAGTTGCTCCATGCCCATTTATAGCACTCTTAGGCACTCCTCCGGTCACTCTTACTCTGTCAAGGGCTGAGGCTAACTTTATTGCTTTTGTCACCTTGCTTGCCAGGCGTCTAATATTACTCAGATGGAAGGGTGCAAGCCCTCCCACATTTACGCACTGGATTTGTGATGTTTTTTATTTCTTGAAATTAGAAAAGCTGAGGCACTCACTTAGAGGCTCCACAAAGAATTTTTATAAGATTTGGAGTCCCTTCCTGAATTACATTAAAGAAAAGATTCAGCTGTCTGCTGTGCCTTAGTCAGTGTGAAATAATTTTAACATTCCAATTTATTTACCCACTATACTTAATATCTTATGATCTATTGTGCATCAGAGGACCCTGCTTGTTATTATAATAATAGTGATAATTATAATGTTATTATTTTCATTTGGTCTGCTTATGGTTTCTTTTTCCTGTGTTGTTGAAGCTTATGTTTTCTTTTGTCTTGTAATATTGTTATTATTATTACTATCTTTTTAAAATATTATTATTATTATCTTATATATATATATATATATATATATATATATATATATATATATATATATATATATATATAATATTAATTTTGTTGAATAGAGCCATTCTCTGCATTCTCTGTTATGTGTATACCTTGTTATTGAAAAAAAAAATCCTAATAAACAAAGTTATAAAAAAAAAAAAGATGAAAAGGTTGATGGTTTAAAGTGGCAGGAGTGAAGAGTCTGAACATAAGAACCCAGTATTAGCTCGACAAACTTTTCAGCTCCAAAATGAAGTAACTGTTAACCAGGATGCAAGCACCAACACCACTGATCCAACACACATGCATTGATGTGTGTGTGGGGGGGGTTCGGGGCCCACAGATATATATAAAAGGTAGAATGTTACCCTCCCTCCTCTCAGTACCAGACTGCCCACTTTTTGTGCATTTTTCAAATTCCTACAGAGGAGGTGATCTGGGGTTTACTTACACTTTAACAGCCTCTAATGCCAGTGTCTAAAGATAGGTTTTTAATGTTTTAAACTGGTGTCAGACGATAAAACTTCTTTAAATGTGCTGAATTTGTCTTCATTCGTTAGCATTTTGCAGCTAAGATCAAACATCCATCTTTTTCCACTTAACTGGGGCTAGGTTACAGTGGCAGCAGGCTAAGCCAGTGAACCCAGACATCTCTCTCCCCAGCAACAATTTCCAGCTCCTCCTGGGGGATTCTAAGGTGTTCCCAGCCAAGATGAGATATATAATCCCTCCAGCTCCTCCTGGGTGTCCTCCCAGTTGGACGTGCCTGGAAGACCTCCACAGGAGGCATCCTAATCAGATACCCGAACCAGCAGTCCTGATGATTTGGCACCATCTCTAAGGCTGAGACCAGACATGCTCCTGAGGAATCTCATTTCAACTGCTTGAACTTGCAATCTCATTCTTTTAGTCATTACCCAGAGTTCACGATGATAGGTGAGGGTTGGAACGAAGATCGACTGGTAAGTTCAAAGCTTTGTGCTCTGGCTTAGCTCCTTCTTCGCCACAACAGTCTAGTACAATGTCTTCTGCACTAATCCACCTGTCAAACTCACAGCCCATTCTGCCCTCACTCGTGAAGAAGACTCTGAGATACTTGAAGTCCTTCACCTGAGGCTAGAACTATCTCACTGCCTGGAGGAGCAAGCCACCATGTTCTGGCACTCAAATGTTCATAAGGGTTGTTCTTAGCTAAGAACAAACAGATAAAATTTTGCAAAATGTCAGAATCTTCTTAAAAACCTGCGTGAGATGGTTTTAAGAACAAATTTCTTCTTAGAGAATGACTGATGAATGAGGCCCAGTGCCTCCACTGGCTCTGCTCACTCAGCCCAGTATGATAAGGCTGGTCATCTACACCTCTCTCTCTCTCTGTCTTTCTGATCCAGTTGCAAAAGAAGAAGTGATGAAAGTGTCTTCTCTTTAAAAGCGTCTGTGAGCAATCTGCATCGCTCCAGGCTGCCTGAGTCAAACTAAACTTTCTCTGCCGGCCTAAAGAAGTCTCTGGCACCGACAGACTACAGCTTTTTTGAAGATCGACATAAATAACACATTACATACCAGCCTTTATGAAAGAATAATCTGTTACTGCCTTGTTAGATTTGTACGCTGTTTTTGTGCTTATTTGACATAAAAAATTTAAAATCGAGAGACTTCTGAGATCACGGTCTTAAAAGTGATTTATAAATTGCAGCAAATAAATAAAAAATAAAGGCTCCTTGCAGGGAAACCTCTTTCTTCTGATGTTCAAAGTGGTTTAACTCATTGCTCAGTGAAGGTTTTATGGCTTTAGAAGGATGGTGAAGTCATTCTGGAGCCACAGAGAGGTCCACTGTGCCAGAGAGAGGATGGTAATCTGCAGGTCTCTGTGATGACATCATGTGGCTGATGTCCAGACCAGAAGGGAGGAGTCAGCGAGCTGATGGATGCTTTAACAGTTTCAGGATACAAGTGGTACCTTTGGGCTCTGATGTTCATCACAGAAGTCCAGAAATACTAGTAGTTAGCTTAGATCTGATACATTTCTACTCCAACAAGACTCCAGCTGTTTGTAGAGCAGCATAATAAAAACCCAGGCAATATCTAAAGAGTAACTTTATTTCAAATAGACTTTTATATATGGGAATTAAGTAGTACTGATCATGCAGTTAGGAAACAAATCTTCACTTTTAAGCACAAAGATGTTTAATTCAAGTCTTTGAAAATTTTCAACTGTCTGATCTGGTGCCAAGTGACATATGTGGAATCAGTATCATCACCAGAAAGCTCAACAGTGACCGCCCAACTTTTCCACAAGCGTTACCTTCACTAGTAGCAGCCAAAATTTGAGGCTCCACCAATCAGAGCTATTGCTGTGACATTCTAGGATTGTGGGTAATGTATTGCTTTTGCCAACCATTGTGAATACTGTCTTTTGTTGAAAAATAACCATTAAATTCACTCGGTGCATCAGAAAAAGACAAAATGCTGAAGTTTCGCACATAAATGCAGGATCAGCCAATCATCATTATGATACTCTAGCATTGTGGGTAATGTAGTTCTCTTGCCCAAGATTACAAATAAACCATGTTTTTCCTCAAAATTAAGAGGACAACAAATTAACTTCTGTCTTTTACATCAGGGGTTCTCAACCTTGGGGTCCGTACCCCCTTGGGGGTCGCAAGACACTGAGAGGGGGTCTCCAAATGCCCTAAAAAAAACTAGAATGTTTGAATTACACTGTTGCCACTTTGCACCAGTTCTGCCAAATTGTAACCCCTTTGCATAATTTCTTCCCACCAGTCCCTAACCAAAGTAAGGTTTATGCCACAGCTGCCCTAAATTAACAGCATTGGTAATTACCAAATTCATTTTTTATGTTTCTGCAATGGTTAATACACCAATATGTAGAAGCTCTTTAACCCAAATGATATTTTTAATGCTAAAATATAATTATTTTTATCCATGAATTTTCAAATTTACTGATTTACAAAAAACTGAAAAAATAGTAAAGCATGTTCATATTTCTTGATTAATATGTCAAATTATAGTTATTTACTTGCATTCCTGAAGAGAAAAATGAGTTTTAGTGGTTGAATATTATGCTTGATTCATTTCTGACTTCTCAGAGAAGCCCAGTGAGCCGGCTCCAATTTGGGTGAATTCAGTTTGAAATCCCTCATTCCTGTTCAAAATGGTAAAACGTGGAGAGCACACTGAAAATGAAAGAGTCCACATTAAAGCACTCATGATGCTGGATGGTCTCTGAGACAAATATGACAGGTGGTCTAATAAATTTGTTAAGCACTGTATATACCACAGCTTCACTTTACAGTGGACTATGATTTTTTGTTCTTCCTCTCAAATGAACGTCTGTTAAATGACATTGTGGCATCTTGCTGGCCTCCAGTTTGGCTGGGTCCCAGAAAGCTCTCCCCTTTATCCCCTCCTTATGTGGACATCCACCTTCAGGTACAGTGGGGGTCCCCAGTCTCTTGCACCTTTATTTTGGAGGTCGTGGGCTGAAAAGGTTTAGAACCCCTGTTCTACATGACCATATATCATTGTTTCACACTGATGTAGCTCATATTGAGTCTACTTTAAATGGTTATGACATTATAGCTAATAATCAAATCTGAAAAGTAGCATAGACTGAATATGTGGCTGATTAGGGGCAGCAGGAAGCAGGCACGTCCTATTTCCCCTACTTCCCAGCCCTCTCCATTACATTCTTAAAGCTTTTTGTTTTAAATCCAGAGTAGATGAACCTCAGCTGAACCTCTGGGGTTTAGTTACTCTTAAATATATGAGGAAATTTTCTCGGCATATGAGGCTTAATAAACATTCAGTTCAGTCCAAGTTCCAGGACAATCATGACAACATAACACTGTTAACTAATGAATCAAAAACCCTCATAAACATGCCTTATTATAAGGGGAGTAACAGTCCCAAACTCTGTGGACATTACTGTTAGGTGCACATTACAGGCCAATCACAGCGGCAAAACATAAGACATAGTAGGCACACACAGCCCAACACAATAGCCGCAACTGTTAGTCACTGGTGAAACAAATTCACATTGAAGCTGGTCAGGGAAAGAGCAAAAACTTTGACCAAGAAAAGCTTTCAGCTTGATTCTTCGCTCCTCTTTTATACAGAAATGTTGTTCCATAGTCCGAGCTAACTGTTCCACCTGCAGCCATTGTTTACAACTAAACCACGGCATTGCTCCCGCCTTGTTCTCCTCAAATGACCCTGATCGGTCCGTCCGCTCTCAGACTGGACTTGATTGTTTCAGACAGAATCTTTGTGAGATAAATCTGCGAGATGACAGACATGGAATCTGGCCAATCCATTGGCGTTGCATGGATAACTTTGGATTTAAGGGGCAAAAGGCAGCGCCCCGATAAATAGGCGTTCCCCAGATATCTTTCAATAATATAAACGCATGCAAATTTGATCTGTAGCATTAGAGCTAGCCCATGGATAACTTTAACCACCAGGGTCTGGCTGGATTTAGCTTTGGAGCAGATAGAGAGAAAAATCTTGCAGATCATGGCTACACCAGCTGACTTGACTGTCCTTGTTCAATGACAAAGTAAAGGGTCATACTATTTTAAGATGAAAAATGTAACATTTTAAAATAGTAGGGATGCACACTGTAGGATTTTTGCTGATATCCAATATGCTGATATTTACAAATTAAATGTAAGGACTGAAATTTGTTTATTGTTCATCTTCAAACTTAAAACTGTGTTTTAAAGACTGAAGTTTTAGGTTTGAACTACATCTAAACATCAGAATTGGCTAAAATAATTTCCTAAGTATCGGCATATCAGATATTTGCAAAAATCCAATATTGTGCATCCCTAGTTATCTCTGTTCTGTTTAATAAAGTTATCTAAAAAGGTTATACATAAGCCTTTAGACAGCAGGTCAGTGGTGGAGTGCATAAAATGCTCTAATTGGCAGGATAATAATAAAATATGTTATCTTGTAAAAAGATAGATAAGACTCCGAATAAGAGATAGACAACTGGTTTTTACTGAAATTAAAAATGTAAAAGTTGACACACTCGACATAAAACAATTACGACCAGATAGGCTCATAAAGAGTGTCGTTTATGGTGCACAATAACGCGCAACTCCAGTGCAAAAAAAAACGCATCACCTGTTGCACAGCGCTTTAAGTGTTCAGTTGAATAAAGATGCAACAGGAATCAGTCTGAATTTAAGTATTTTTTGTGACCTGTCGTCAGAAGAAGTCAGTCACCCAAATCTTCTTTTCTCTTGTAAAATTGCTCCAATTACGCATTTGGCATAACTGCTCTCAAACGAGCCAGGTAACTCTGACCAAAGTCCTTCCCTGCCTGTTTAACATCACCTGAAGTGCACTGATAGTCTGGCTGACGCTCCGAGCTGAACGCAGCTGTGGGTTTGGACTCACCTCTCCAAAGGCGATCAGATGAGCTTGTCTGAGTCCACAGCAGCCGTGCGTCCGGAGGGTTTGGCCGAGAGGTGAAATCTGCGGAGGCGACGCAGCTTTAAAGACAGACGGAGCACAGAAAAAAAAAAAACTTCAGGACATAAGCCAAACCTCTGTAAGCTCTCATAAACAATGACCTCAACCAGGAATTCACAAGCTCTCTTTGTAAACTTCTCATTTTCCCTGCGTCCAAAAAAATGGCATCGTGAAGAAAATAAGCCGTAACTTTTCTGCATAATGAGCAAAGAGACGAAAAACACTCACAGGAGCAGGTCTGCTGAAATTAATCACCCTCATGATAATAATACAGGTCAGAAATGTTTATAAAAGATGCCTGACTTGTTAAGTTGACACATTTTTCGTTTCTTATTCTCGATCGGCCTCACTCACCTCCTTCTTTGGTAATGAATAGAAGAATTACATCAAGATGACTCATTCTACAGTAAACCACAAGTAAATAGACAGCCTGCAGACCTAACTCTTAGTGTTAATCCATTACGAATATAAATGCATTACAAAATGTCTGCTGAGTGTCCCTGTTACTCAGCACTGATAACAGCCCTTTAATCCAAACAGTTATTTGGCCCCTTGAGCCAAACCCATCACAGAGATTAACATCTAACTCTGTTGTATTCGTGATGTGTCCAGCCACAGTAAAAGCACGAAGGGAGGACTTCTGCTGAATCAATAAATCAAACATCAGGCAAAAGGTCTCTTTCTTTATCATGCAAAAACACACTGCTAGAACTATTCATCCCCAAAAGCATGCTTCAACAATTAACTTCTACTAACAACCCGTTAACATAAACCCTGCTGCCCTGATGGACAAAACATCAGCATCCATCAGTTTCAATTGCGGAGAAAAATATGACACATTGAACCACAGGGTGATATTAAAGGTCACATATTTTACCCTTTAAAGACAAGTTTATATTGGTCTCAGAGGTCCCCAAATAATGCCTGTGAAGCTTGTTGCTGAAAAAACATTCTAGTATTTGATTTTTATTTCTAAAAAAGCCTCAGTTTCAGCCCCGCTCAGAACGAGCTGTTTCTGTGTTTCTGTAGCTTTAAATGTTGTGAGCTGTCTGACGCCGCCCCTCTCAGGAAATGGATGCGGCTCTCCAGCTGAGAGAAGGATCAGGAGAGGAAGGCCGAACTTTCTTCCAAGCAGGGAGGGCAAACCGAACCTGGGGGCGGGGCTAACTCCCCACATGACATCATGAGGGTAAAATCTGAGAATGGCTTATCATCAGCACACATTTTCTGAAAGGTGGGGGAGGGGGATTTTTCTGATACTTGAGGGGATTGTGGACAGGCCAGGGGCACATATTTTTGTTAGAAAAGCTGAAAAAGGTGATTTTTGCATAATATGCCCCCTTTAAAAGAGGAAAGTCTATAAGCTGGCATCGCTAGAGAAACCTGATTGAACTGTGGGATGCCCCTGCAGTAAAGAAGGTGATAAAACAGCCCAGAGTGTGATATTTAAGTGCTAAAGCACACTCAGGTGTGGTCGAGAGTGCCTTCCATTAGAGAAAGCATGATAACTTGATCCCTAGGATCCCTCTGCAGTGAAGTGAACCTGAAAAAAGGTGACCGAAAGTAAACTTTTCAGTGGACAAAACAGGAATGCCCTCTAGGAAACAAAAAAGCATGATAACATGACAGGATGCCCTATAACAGGGGTCATCAACTACATTTGCACTAGGACCAGCTTTTTCCTAATCAGGCACTTTAGGAGGGAAAACTCTCAAAGAAACCAAATAAGTCAGTAAAATTGCGTAGTTAATGTATTTTGTTGAAATATTTTTATTTCAAATGTGTGTAATTCTTAGGCTCTAACATTGAGATCAGTCCCTATATCACAGCCAGCCACAAGGGGACGATTGGGATATTTTAGTTGAATATTTCTGTGGCTGTCATGTTTGTCTCTAGATTTGATGCTAATATGCTGTGTAATGGTAAGTGAAAAACCCAGGCAGAAAAATTTCACTCCCATAATGCCTGTTTCCACAGAAAATTCCAGCTTTTATCAAGAAAGAACAGACTGATAAATGCATGTTAAACATGTATTATATTTGCTAACAATGGCTGACAGGTGGATTTTCTAAAAAAATGGATGAAACAAAGCCATTCCTGATTAAATTGTTTAGAATTTTTATTACGAGCCTATAGTTCATAATAGACTCATGCAGTGAAGAAGATATAAACTTAACTTTGAAAAATTCCCTGCAGTGAGGATCGATAACTTGGTCTTCGTGATGCTCCTCCAGTGGAAGATCTGGACCTCCATGATGCCTGTGGAGTAAAAGATACAATGAATTCAGAAAGTATTCAGACCCCCTTCATATTTTTCAGTTTTATGTTGCAGCCTGATGTTACAGTTGAAAAAAATATTTTTTATTCTATTAATCTATTCTTAGTACCTCATAGCGACAAAGTGAAAACAGAATTCTAGGATTTTCTGGAATATTTTAAAAATAAAAACTGAAATATCACATTGACATGAGTATTTAGATCCTTTGCAATAACACTTGAAATCTAGCTCAGGTTTCCTTTGACCGAGAGCCTGATAACACTTTGCAAAACACTCCACATGAAAGAAAAGTCTGCTTCCATGTGTTTTCCACTGGAAAGATACTTCTGTCTATCCACTTTGCCAACAAGCCCAGATCAGTGGAGGGCTGCAGTGATGGTTGACCTTCTGGAACTTTGTCCCATCTCCACACTGCATTTCTCGAGATCAGTCAGAGTGACCACCAAGTTCTTGGCCACCTCTCTAACTGAGGCACTTCTACTCTGATTGCCCAGTTTGACCAGGCGACCAGCTCTTAGAAGAGTCCTGGTTGTGCCAAACTGCTTCCATTTGAGAATTATGGAGGCCGCTGTTCTCTTGGGAATGTTCAGTGGAGCAGAATTTGTTGTGGCCTTCTGCAGATCTGTGCCTGTCAACAATAAATCCAGGCACTGCGGGCAGTTCCTTTGACCTCATGGCTTGGCTTTTGCTCTGATATACATTGTCAGCTGTGAGGCCTTCTATAAAGAGGTGAGTGCCTTTCCAAATCATTTCTAGTTAATTCGTTTTCCCACAGGTGGACTCCAATCAGGTGTCCAAACATCTCAGCAAAGATGGAGAGAAATGGGAGGAAATATGCAAAAACGTCTAAAATTCTCTTTTCTTTTGTCATGATGGGGTACTTAGTGTAGGTCTGAATACTTTCTGAATACACCTCTGGAAGCCATTGCAGTGAAGAAAACATTACTTGACTTCTCGGATTCCTCTGCAGCAAAAAAAGTGCTCAGGATACTTTTAAAGTGGAAAAAACTTGATAACGTGACTCATAGAATATGGAATACACAAAAAAACTTCCAGGGTGGAAAATAGCTTGACTTCTTAGATGCTGCTGCAGTGGAAAATAGTTGATAAAAGACTCTCCAGGATACCACTGCGGTGGAGAATACATGATAACCAGACTTCCAGGATGTCTTGGAAAACAGTTACCGGTAGACTGTACAGGATGCCCTTGCAGAAGAGAAAACATGGTAACTTGACTTCTAAGACTCCCCTGCAGTTGAAAAAAAGTTAATCCTTTTCCCTCCAGCATCCTCCTGCAGTTTAGAGAAATGGTAACCTGGCTATCATGATATCCCAGCAGTGGAGAAGACATAACAACTCGACTTTGAAGATTCCCCTGCAGTAGAAAAAAAGATAACTTAGCTTTCAGGATACCTGTACAGTGAAAACACATTACCTTACTTCTGGTATGTCTCTGCAGTGGAAAACAGATCATAATAGACCAGGGGTCATCAACTACATTTGTACAAGGGCCAACTTCATCATATACAGGCACTTTGGAGGCCAAACTTTCAAATTAACTAAAAAATATTTTTGTTTAAATATTAGATTTTCTTTCAAATCTACACAATTTTAAGGGTTTAAGAGTAAGATTAGACCCTATATTGCAGTCGGCCACAAGGGGGCGATTGAGATATTTTAGTGGAATATTTCTGTTCATGTAGTTTATCACTGGGTTTGACGCTTACATGTGGAAAAACCCAAGCAGGAAAATTGCACTCACAAAATGCCTGAAATTGAAAATTGCCCCAGAAAACTGCTGTTTTAATCAAGAATGGACTAATAAATGTGTTTAACATGCATCATATTTGCTAGTAATGGCTGATGAGTGGATTGCTGAAAAATGGATGAAACATAAAGTAATTCCTGATAAGATTTTTTTCAATCTCAGTAGTTTTTTGGAGTTGTTTTAACAGCTGTAGGGATTTAAAAAAACAACAACAACAATACCAGAACATATGTTTGTCCTCTGCACATGTCCTGAATTTGATGATGGGGGGGGGCAGACAGGAAAATGTGGAGGGCCTAACCTGTCCTCCAGGGTGTCCCGTACAGTGGAGAAAACATAACTTCACCTCATGAATACTCCTGACGTTGAGAAAACCTGGTAACTTGACTTTCACAATGCCACTGCAGTGGGAAAAAACATTACTTGACTTTCAGGATACCCTTCTAGTGGAAAACAGTTTATAAAAGACCCCCTCAGAAATCCCTGCAGTAGAGAAAACATGATAACTTGACTTCTTGGATGCCCTTGCAGTGTATAAAACATGACCTGACCTCTAGGATGCTACAGTGGCAAAAAATGAAACTTCCCCTCCAGGAATCCCAGGAGGCAGAGACATGATAACTTCTCTTCCAATATCCTCCTTTGGTAGAGACAGCATGATAGCACTCTTCTGGGATACTTTTCCAGTGGTGAGAGCTGATTTAAAGGATGTCCACTCTACCTTTCTGGAGGATAAGTTATGATAAAAGTTTTTTTTTGTGGAGGAAAAATGTCAACTTGCCCTCCAGTGTGCTTTGGAGGAGAATGTAAAAAAGAGAGAAGCTGCTGTTGCATAACAGAAAATGTGATTAAGTGCCCTCTAGGATTCCTTTAAAGTCAAAACCCTGGGTGCAGGGTGCCATCCAAGCAGTAAAAATGTGACACAGATCCAGACTGGCTGACCTAGATGCTAGAAGTATTCTATAAGTTGAGGTTCTTTCTGACATTGGGACCAGATAATTGCTGTTTCAAGTCCAACCAAGACTGGAAACTGGTCTGGTAGCTGGAGAGGTGCTAGTTCACTTTCGCAGTGCTGCCAAGGAGTCCTTGAGCTGAGTCAAGACGTTTCTAAAGAACAGAGAAATTTAAATGACTCATCATTATAAATAAGACGTCAACATTTCTGTGTGGAGAGAGGACTCCAGATTCTTTGGCAGTGAGACAGATATCTGCTCAGGCTGAAGCTAAGTGGCCCTTTAAAACTACTATTTCCTGCTTGGACTGTAACTGCACTACACAGACATTCTTCAGCAGGCTGGAGGGAATTGTGCCCATATTAGGAACATGTTACCTGATATCTGGCACAAATCGTTTCTAGGAGAATAAAATGCCATCAGTCTTTGCTGTGCAGGGCGCGGCTTTCGGAATAACATCATTCCAAGCCTTTTATCCTGGATAAAAGAGTCAAACATAGCATGTTTTCATTTTAGAAGGGGTGAACATTCACATTTTCATTCGGTTTCTGTTTCAATTTTTGTTGACAGAAAAAGAAGACAGAAAACATGTAGGGGAGAGTGGGGTAAGATGAGGCAGTCACTACTCTGATTGCCCAGTTTGACCAGGCGACCAGCTCTTGGAAGAGTCCTGGATGTGCAAAATGTCTTCCATTTGAGAGTTATGGAGGCCACTGTGCTCTAGGGAACCTTCAGTGCAGCAGAATTTGTTGTAGCCATTCTCAGATCTGTGCCTTGCAACAACCCTGCCTCTGAGCTCTGCAGGCAGTTCAGTTGACCTCATGGCTTGGTTTTTGCTCTGATATACATTGTCAGCTGTGAGGCCTTCTATAGAGATGTGTGTTCCTTTACAAATCATGTCCATTAATTTAATTTATCACAGGTGGACCCCAGACAAGGTGTAGGAACATCTCAGCAACAATCCAATCACATGGGAGGAACCTGAGGGTCTTTGCCTTTGTCAGTGTGAGTTACCAATTGTAGATTATTGGGGGAAAAACACATTTTTTTCATCTGGGGGACATGAAATGTTCAAAATGAGATTCAAGTTTGTACTTTGCGCATACACTATATAGACAAAAGTATTTGGCCACACCTGGTTATTATTCAGGTGTATAAAATCACACACCTAGTCATGCAGTCTTCATTTGCAAACATTTGTGACACTAAATAGGTCATTCTGAAGAGCTCAGTGACTTCAAGTGTGGTACTGTGATGGATGCCCCCTTTGCATAAAACAGTTCATGAAATTTCCTCCCAGATGGATATTCCACAGTCAACTGTAGGGGATATCATTAGAAAGTGGAAGTGTTTAGGAACAACAGCAACTCAGCCACAAAGTGGAAGACCACTTAAAATCACAGAGTGGGGTCAGTGACTGCTAAATTTCCATGGCTGAGCAGCTGCATACAAGCCTCAAATCACCGAATCCAATGCCAAACATTGGATGGGGCAGAGTGGAGGAAACATGTTCTGTTGACTGATGAATCATGCCTCTCTGCTTGACAGTTCCATGGGTGAGTCTGGGTTTGGCGGATGCCAGGAAAGGATATGGGGCTGTTTTTCAGGGTCTGGGCTTGGCCGCTTATCTCCAGTGAAGGCCAATCTTAATGCTTCAGCATATCCAGATATTCTGGACAATGCTGTGCTTCCAAATTCGGGCAACAATTTGGGGAAGGCCCCTTTCTGTACCAACATGACTGTTCTCCAGTGCACAAAGCACACACTATAAAGACATGGTTTGATGAGCTTAGTATGGAAGAACCAGACTTTGGGATGCCCTGGAATGGAGATTGCAAGCCAGGCCTTCTGGTCTAACATCAGTACCTGGCTTCATAAATGCTCTACAGAATGAACAAGCACAAATTCCCACAAAAAACACTCCAAAATCATGTGGAAAGCCTTCCAAGAAGAGTGGAGGCTGCAAAAGGGCAACTCCATATTAGAGGTGTTATGATCAGGAAGCTAAATACTTTTGTCCATAAAGTGTATTTTAATTTTGCATAACGTTAAATTAAAATAAAATAAAATGCCTTATATCCTACCTTCAAGCATTACAGGATTATCCATGACTCTTAAAAATCACTGGTTTAGCTATTCTGTATCAGCGGATACCCAGAGCCTCTCTTAGCAGCAGTATAAGAAATGGTGGGAAGCACAGCACCCCATTTCTAAGGCTAATCTTGCTTTAGAGCAGGACCAGCCGACATAAATCAAGCCTAAAGTTGACTTTATCCCTCTAGAATATTTGACACTGTCTAATATCTTGTAGGCCCGGGCTGCCTGCCATATTTAATTTCTTAGCATAATGTGAAAATCCCTTCTTAGATTTACGCAACTCAAATCAAATCACCCCTGGCACTAATCTTCTCTTGTTAGCCGTGTGGATGGGATGATCTCAGGAGCTCTTCAGCTATGTTCTCACACAACGCAGACATCCAATAAACAGGAAACAAGACAAATGAGGCCATTACAGCGAGGCTTTAACCAAAAGCACAGGCTTCTGTTTATTGACCGTTGCACGCACATGAACAGGTGAGAGAATATTTACACAGATGTAAACAATCAGTACCTGCAACACAGAGAGGAGACAGAACACGACGTCTCTGAGTCTCTCACTCACTCACATACAAGCTAACACATCCACAATCAGGCATGAACACACAACGCACACGTTCACTCACACATATGCAGTAGAAAGATAGAGTGGACTGTCTGGAAACACAAAGTACAGCAGGCCTCTTTGGTCAGCTACTTCAGACAAGATTTTCCAACGATCACAGCCAATCACAAATCACCATTCAGGGAACAGAGAGAGCGCATACTGACGGAGCAGTATGCAGACATCGAAACCGACGTCAGCTTTTGTAAAGTTCACGTGTCATCTGAAGAGAAGTGGCACACATTTGAGCTTGTAAATATAGTTTTGATGACTGATTCATGCTCCAATGTTACGGCATTCAAACAGACATACAAAGTACCTGAATGGTAAAGTGATCCGATGGAGCAGCAGCAAACATCTCTGCCACTGTTACATAAAATTTGTTCGAAGAAACATCAACATTAAATCAAGATTCATTGAACTTAAGTGAATTTTCTCATTCCACAACCTTTCAAAAACATACAGGTAAATAATAATAAAAGCAGCTGAAGCAGAAGAATAAAACATTCTCAATGAGTGCAAATCTTTTTCTCTTCATTCTTTGTTTCCCTTCTACAAAATAAAATTCACTAACATCACAGAAGTATAAAATGGTAGAAAGAGTGAATGGTTTCATAGGTTGATGAGGTGTCAAGAGGCATGCCTGATTTAAAATAAAAGTTCCTGCACAGCAGAAGATAACTGCGAAAGGGAGAAAAGCCATATCTAAAAGTGTGCTCTTCCTTCATCTTTGACACACAAACACTCAAAACAAGGCCGAGTTATCCCTCTTTATTCTTTCTTCCATCACCCTCCTGTTTTCTTTAACTTTCTCTCCTCTCTGACCTAGATTCTAAAGAAAATCAGCCACTTAATGTTGCATTTGACCACAGCTTACCAATGTTTTCAGGCTTCTATTCGTGTCAACACAGCGTTTCCACGGTTACGTCCTATGAACACTTCCTGTCATACCCACATTAACAGCTGCTTCACTCACAGAGGAGGTCACTGCACCTCCCACTGGTCCTCGCTGAATTTAGACTCATGTAACATCCATCCACGTGCACTCTTTTAATGCTGTTTAATTTCATAAATTCCTGTTTGACCTTCAAAGTGATAATCCTCCAGCTTCACATCATGTACAGCAGAGAAAAACATCCAGCATGAAAACAACTATTGTTGCTCTAATCTCATGAAGATGAACTGTGACAGTACTAACAATCCATTATAGTAAATATATCTTCAAAGTATTTACTGCATGGTAAAAAATGTACAACAGCTGTAACAGTTAAGATAACTGATTAATCATTTGTAGGGGTGCACAATATTATAAGCATAATATCAGTATCAGAAAATAAAATTATACTGCAGACATTTACAACAGCTGTAAATATCAGCTAAACATCACATCAGCTGAAGTCTTTTTTTGTTCATCCTTGTTTGTCATATTTTTAAGTGTAGGCATGCATGATATTGGATTTTTGCTGATATCCCTATATTTACAAATTCATTTTAGCCGGTACTGAAAATGGTACTAAACCGGTTTGACCACTAAATCAGACAATTATAGTCTGTTGAAAATAATCATTCATCTGCCAGAAGTTTGCAGATAGACACCGATGTTAACACTTTTATTTTCACCAATAAAATGCAGGAAATATAACTTGGTCTAACTTAGACAAGAAGGTGCTCAGACTCCTTTAATGTCACATGCTCCATAAAGACCCTGTAAAAAGAAAACAAATCTGTATTTAGGTTTGTTGTATGACAGGTCACTGTGTCATGAACCCCCAGGTCAAATTTCAGTCAAATGAAACATCTCTAAGTTTGTAAAATTAAGCTTCAAAATCATGAAAAATGAGGCAGTAAATTCTGCTCCAGGATGGTGTGGGCATGTCAGGAGAAATCTGATCCTCTCAGATTTAAAAAAAAATACTCCATTCTGAATGGAGGTAAGCCCTCATGCCATTAGCCCGCTCCTTGACCTTACATTGACCATATGATCAGAGTGGAGCTGCCTGGCTCTGTGCCAGAGAAGAGACAAAGTCTGTTTTCTGGCTTAAATCTCTGTTATGATACTTTAAAGAGTCACTGTGGCTAATAAATTTTGCAAATTTACCTCACAATGAAAACAAAAAACAGCATTTAACTGACTGAACTTTCAGTGAAGGCAGTGAGATCAGCTAACAACAGACTGTACTGAGATGAACTGCTCTGTGATTTTATATCATAGTGTTGGGGGGGCGGGGTCATTCCCACATATTTGCCCCGCCCAAATTAAGGAAAGAGGAGAAAAACTTTCTTATGGTCTAAATCCAAAATTCAGTCACATGTAGATCTCAATATTTTCACATTTTTACAGCAGCCATATTCCAAAATATCTAGAGTGTTAACACATACATTTTGGATTTTACTTTACAGGGTCTTTAAGGATCATTTATGCTCTACGGATGAACCGGCAACAGATACGGATGGACTTTTCTGTCAGTTCTCTGCGTTCATTTCAACCATTTTTTGACCGTTCTCTTGGAGCTTACGGGTACGAACTAAATACAGCAATTCCAGTGCCAATCAAAGGGGGGAAGTGTTGAGCGATGTGAACAACTGTTAAATCCAAAACACCACCAACAGGAAACATTTGGAAAAAAAGGCGCAGCTTAATCAAGTTTTTTGAGGAAACATCAACGAATAAGTTGAGTTGTTAGAAAATGCAAACATATCAATGATGTTAGCTCATACAGATAGCTTCAAGGGAACAGCTAAGCAGAGGACGGACTGTTCTTCATTCAGTCTGTGGGACGGACAGGGCACTATCAAAGTAGCTCCATGAGAGACGGCGACCTCTAGTGGATTCATTTTTCAATGTCTGCTCAAGCATAACAGACACACCTAAGTATGAGGGCAAGGATGGTTGTAAAGTTCAAACACAGGGATCTATTTCCATGGGTGCGTAGGGCATAAATGAGCCTTTAAGCACCACTAATGTATTTGTGTGGCAAGTTGATATAGGCAGATTTTTATAGCGGAAGTATCAGTTGTAAATATCTGAAGAAATGTTCAGATTGCTGATATTAATATCACCCACCCCTTGTACAAAGGACCACTGTTTCTTTTATTTTGGTTCTTACTTCAACTTAAAACAACGTTTTAAGGACTGAAGTTTAAGTTCAGAACCACAGTTAAATATCAGTATCGCTATCTGCCAAAAGAATTTGTATATACCAACATATCAGATACTGGCAAAAATCCAACACCGTTTGTTCCTTATCATTTTTGAAGTAAAAATAAACACAAATTCAATTACTTTAGCTTCTCAAATGAAACAAAAAAATATATTTTTAGTTTTTCTGATTTGAAATGAATATCTTTAGATTACAACTGACAACCAGTCTTACTAAGCTATTTAAAAAATGTAAATTATACTTAGAGTAAGATTAGTTATGACATTTTTACTATTGTTGAAAAGGGATATTAGATATTGTTTGACTTTTACCAGAATCAGACTGAAGCTTAAAATTCTGTCACTGACACAACTTTATAACAGATCCTTGATTTTCCAAAACTAGAGAGATGCACAATAATATGATCCTTTTATCATTATTGGCAGATATTAGCTTAAAAAGTTAATAACTAGCAATGGCAGATATGAAAATGTCTGCTGACACTCCACCAACAGATCAACTGTAAATACCAGCCTGCATAAAACGTTTATATCAGGAACTACAGATCATTTTGTGTAGTTAAAAGCAGGACAAACAGACCTACGTATGTCTGCTAAATTTTTTTTGCTCATCTGCATATCTCAAATTTTACAACTGCACAAAGGTCTAATGCTTGTTGCCTTGTTCATCCTTAAACTATAAAGTGTGTTTTCAGGACCGAAATTTATCTGAACTACATTCACAAATATAGATTTAGTTACCATTAATTTGTAAATGTGGGCATGTCAAGTATTAACAAAAATCAAATACCGTGCATTCACTATGATTTTTACAGAAAAATATTACCAAAAATTCAATATATTTCATTTTTTTTCCTGATTATAAAATTATCTTTGAGTTCTAACTGATGATCTCACAATATAAGGGCTGTCCAAAGATTTACATTTTTAAACACAATTAATCGCTGACTTTCTGTAGTTATTTCTGTCACAATTAATCACATCCATTTCATCCCATTAAAAAAAAAAAATATATATATATATATACATATATATATATATATATATATACACATATATATATACACACACATATATATATATATACACATATATATATATATACACATATATATATACACATATATATACATATATATATACACATATATATACATATATATATACACATATATATATATATATATATATATATATATATATATATATATATATATATATTGTTTTTTTTTTGGCAACCGCAACTTTTTTTTTTGTGATCATTTTGGATTTTCTGCTGTCCTTACCTAAGGGTAACTGACTCCCTGTTTGGATACAGACCAGCTTTTACAGGGAGATCGAAGATTTTAACATAAACTTAACCACAGAAAAAGAAACTTGTTATGGATAGCTAAGGAAATACAAGTCCTGATGACTTATTTTACATCCATGTCGCTGCAGAAAGTCACTGATATGGATTAACCAAAGTGAGCTAAAAGGCCCAATAAAGCATGAGATTAATCGCGATTACAAAAAGACTTAGTGCTTTTATTATAAACCTTGATTAATTGTGATTAATGCGATTTATCTTGACAGCCCTAATTAAGATATTTAAAAATGACTCTCTAACAATTGTTAAAAATCATTTACAGAGTAAGTGTATTAAGTAAACCATTTCTGTTATACGTTTTATACCAAGTTAGACAGTGTGAAGGTTTCTGCTGGCAATTTTGGCAATTAAACAAAAAATATAGCCACTGCTGGGTGTCTAGACTTCTTTTTTGTTGCTGTGATATCAAAACAGGTGGTGATATTGTTTGATTTTTTACTAGTATCTTACTGAAGTTTAAAATTCTGGTGTTGTTGAGACAATTCTAATACAAAATAATTATTATTATTGTTTGCCAAAATAATGCTCTCAAAGGTATTTTTGCTTAACAGAGTACAGAGATCCTAGAGTCAAATCCATCTTTTCAAATGAGTTTATCAGGATTGTAAATGAGAGATTGAATAAAAAGTCTTGAATGATTGTAATAGAAAATACCTGCACACAGCTAAATGTGCATGACAGACATGATTCAGCTTAAAGTGCTTAAGCTCTCCACCAAAACAAACACTTAAAGACCGTCTGCATTAATCTCTCACAAAATGTGGAAATGCAAGACTGAAATGGCACAAAGCTTTCAATGTTTATACTTTTTTTTTCACAACAAGAGCCCTTCGTTCTGCTGTGAGCGACATCGACTTCTAAAATAAGGTGTAAAGTCCCTCTCTAAGTCACAGTCAAAGGTCATTGGGAGAGATCCACAACTTTCACTGCCAGGTGACACTGCATCAATGGCATCACACTAAACACTATTTACAGGCGAGTAGCACAAACTGACAGCCCCAAACACCCACCCAGGATATTGCTACCTTATGGACAGAGGTGTTGGTTTGCTTTTTTTTTTTTTTTTTCTTTTTTACAAAGGAAAACTACAACTGCATGACCGCCCATCCCAGAGCTGAGCCAGCATGGGCTTCCAGGCTTAAAACTACAATTCCCAGGCACTTGATTGTAACAAAATGTACAGTAAAGTTATCCACTGGGTCAGCATGCCTCTGGTGCACAGAGAGAAGGCAGCAACATTCAAGGTCAGACCCAAAACACAAAAGCCCTCAATCTCCCATACAAAGAAAACGACAAGCATCCTCAGCATGCATATCAAAGTTATAGTACTCTGGTTATATACTGTACATAGACAAAGTAGCTATTGGTTGGTAGTTGCATTTACACACTAACACATGCTGCTGGACCTCTGTGCAATGCTACAGTAAGGTAACCGACACACGACTTTAAGCCAAACTAAGAGAAGCTGACTTTACATCTGTAACTGAGAAATCCTGCAAATAAATAAGATTATTTTACAGTAATGGCAGAGCCAAAAAAGGTGTGGAAACGAGCAGAACGAGAATGAGGTAGAGACAGTGATTTGCCACTAAAGGGAGTGAGTGAATGTAACAGCGAGGAGAGGGAAAGAGCAAAAGAATGAGGCAAGGTGCAAGAGCAAAGAAATGACAGGAGTGTCAGGTACTGGTCTCTTTGTTGATGGCTCGGGCGAGACTGAATCGGACGGTTGTCTGCGTTGATGCGGAGGCTGTCTTCACATCCGGAAGCGTTGGTGGGGGTCCGTAAAGGGGGGCTCTGAGTCGTCCATGGGCAGCACCAGGCGTGTGCCCCTCATTACCAGCTCGTGATCTCCGTACGCTAACTCTCTGTCCAAGTCATCAGAGCTGGTGGCACCAGCGAAGGCCGAGCTGCCGCTTGTGTGGGCGCCTGTGGCGTCCGTGCTGACGGTGATGTCGCCGTAGGTGAGGTTGATGTCCCCATCTGTCAGGATGAGTTCAGAGTCGTCGTCGTTCAGCTGGCACTCGTTCTAAAGGAGAGGAATGATGTCAGATTCTTACACAAACCAGAACAAAGGAGCTTTTTTAACCAAACTTTTGTAAGTTCTTGGCCTTTGTTTACTCTGCTGCCAACAAATATAAAACCTTGACTTTAAAAATGATCCTCTGTTCTTTATGAATCATTGAAATAACTCCCCCTTGTCTGTTAACAAAAAATAAAACCTTAGCCAAAAATAGCTCCTGTATGAACTAGTGACTGACCTCATAGGCCTGAGGGCTGGTGAGGAAGCGGGCGAGGGGGCCACAGCAGGGAGGTAGCGTGGCTGTGAGAGGGGGGCCGCTGTGAGTCAGGATGGGCTTCAAGTAGCTGGAGGGAAGGCTCGAGTTAAGGATATGCAACACAGAAAACAAGCTGAACAGTACAGGTTAAATCTGACAGAAGAAACCTGACACATTGTGTGCATGTAGTTGGATTGGTTTTTCCAGGCATCAGATCAAACTAAGGTTGTAGGAAACTAGATTTTTGCTGATGTTTGACACGCCAATATTTCCAAAACTCATTTTAGCTGATACATAGAGACACATACCATTTTTTTACTGTAAAGAAAACAAGTGTCTCTGGTGCAAAGAGAAGCTGAGTCAAGAGGAACTGAGAGTAGACAGTCTGGAAGTTATTGTACGTTTTGGTAATAGTTTTCATAATAAGTCTCTTCCCAACAAACACACTGAATTTAATTATCTATTTTTTGTTTCTATTATTTTTTAGTTTTATTGTTTTATCTAATAATCAGTTTGATTTCATTATACATTGATTATTTGTGGAATTATTTAATATGCAAATTTATATGTGTAAATATTTAATGCATTTTTAATGTATACACTGCTTCGGCAGTAACTAATCTGTTCATGCAAATAAAGCAAGTTGAAAAACTGAAAAATTTGGGGATTCATTCAAAATGTCCAGGGCTCATGATAGGCCTCCTTGAGTGTGTGGTGCCCTAGCTATACCTCATGGAACAGTTGTTATTTAATTGCAATGTTTCAGTACTGAAACATTGCAATTAAATAATTTTTTTGCTAGTTGGACAGTGCGCGTGAGCTTTCTTTGAGCTGATTGCTGTACACCTTGCGCTCCAACGCTCCTGTCCTTAGAAATAGATGTGGGAGGTAATTCTTCCACAGGTGTACATTTTGCCAATCTTTAAGGCTAATATATCAGCTGGAAATATGGGCGGAAATGTTCATATCTGCTGATATCATGCTGGTAATATCGTGCATCCCTAGATAAAGCCACTAGAAGTTAGCTGCAAACACCAGACATCCAGTGATGCTTGCATGAATACATTTGTGAGAGCATAATCGCTTTTTGCGTTTTTCTCAGTAGCAACGCTTTCACAAGTTTTAAGAGTTGATGGATTTTTTTTCAGCTAAAAATTACATGCTGCAGATTTGTGATCATTTTGAAGAGGATCTGGTCGCAGACCTCTATGGTAGACCGTTTTGGTCTTATCTGTTGCCGACCTCTACTATGGACCGTGGGGCAGGAAGTGATGTACATTACCCAAGCTGGAACCAGAATGACATTCTGAACAACGTATATTTTCCACTTGCCGTCAGAGGTTGTAAATGACTCTTGTGAAGGTCTATTGTTGTGGGATCACTTCCTGTAAGTTTTACTTATATTGTCTCTGACTTTACAATTTACTGCTTGTATTTTGAAGTACTTCCTGTTTAGTCCTTGATGTGCACCAAACAGACAGCAAATGATTGGCTGCGGAGAAACGAGGCACAGATAAATTGTGTTTTCTTAAGCTCCTGTTTCTTACACTCAAGCACCTGGCTGGAGTGAGAACAAGGTATTGTGTTTCATAAGGTTTCATATCTGTGTGTATGAATGTGTGATTAAGACTGCTGTTAAGGTAAAGTTATTTTTGTTTTGGCTAGTTTCTCATGATTTGCCATGTGCATGCTAAGGGTTGCACTCATGTTAGCCTTCTGTGGTTATATGATGCCAATATTATTGCAGTTTAAGGAATTTTTGTATCTTTTGTCTATTATTACAAGAGCTGTTTTTTTTATTTGTCTTTTAGCTCTCATGGTGTTTCTGAGGATTCAACAAAAAGGAAAGGAGTGGTGTTCGAATACTAACGTCAAAGACTGAACATAATTAAAGGTTTCATGAAACAGTATGCTTCATCTTTGTCTGGCTGGGGTTTAGCTACAATGGCTATTATTCATAACAGCAGAATTTGATGAATAAATATTTCAACATTTACTGAGGGGGATGAATTTTACTTTGACACACTACAAATTACGGAAAACCCTACAAAAGGGTTAACGCTGGGCACCTGAACCCTCAAGGTTAGGTTTAGGGTAAGGGTGAGAGGGGGTATATTGACCTTATTGGTGTCTATTGTAATTGTGATTGTATTGTCATCATTATCCATGTTTAAATTATGATTTTAACATCTTGTATGTTTATCCTGTTTGGACTTTTATCATTGTAATCTACATGGATTTTCAGTCTTTTTCTTGGGGACCCCAGGAGGAGTAGTTGCTACTTATATTTTATATTCTCTACACTGGCAGTGAAATTCAGAATTCACTTTAGGACCCTTGCTTTTGTTTCTTAAGCCCTTCATAATCAGACACCTGAATATATTTCTGACCTGCTCCATTCCTGCATCCCCAGCAGAACCCTCAGGTCCTCAGATCAGGGTCTACTTGTTGTCCCTCAGGTCCAACTTAAAACCAAAGGGGATCGATCCTTTGAGGTTGTGGTGCAGACTCCTTGGAACTCTCTCCCTTTTAGCTTATTCTGTTTTGCCTCAACTGAGATTTTCAAAATGTAACTGAAAACACATCTCTTTAAACTGGCTTTTGATCATTTGATGTAATTTTGTATAGTTGTCTTTGTCTTTTATTCTTGCTCTTTGTATTTTTGCTATTTTATTATTTTGTTTTGTAAAGCACATTGTGACTTGCTCTGTGAAAGGCGCTATATCAAATACATTTTACTTACTTACTTAGGTAGTGGCTAATAAGGATCCAAATAAACAAATAAATAAACAAATGTGCCCAAAACACCCCACCATAGAGGTCTTTGGCCAGATGTCTCTCATCATTTTGGATATTTAAAATAAAAGTAAAAAAACAGCTGTTAAAGCATATATTATAAAATGGCTTTGTTCAAGTAATGTTTTAATTATTATTATTATTATTATTATTATTATTATTAAGTTTGCCAATTATCCAAATGCTTGTACTTTTTTCCCAGCTTTAGTCTGGGTCATTAAATAACTACCATTATCATTGATGAATAAATCTCATATCTAAAGTTTGCAAGACCTCCTTCTTGCTCTCCGTTTATCTACAGATAAGCTTTCAGTGGTGTTAAAAGGTGCACTGATGAAAGATCTCCCTACTCTGATATCTCAGCTGATAAAAATGGTCTTTAAGTCCGTGCATGGTGCCCCCTCTGCTGTCTGACACAGAGAACTACATGCACCACAAGTCAGCCGGATCATGCCAAAAAGTAGCCTCCTTTTTCAATCTATAAAAAAAGTTTGAGCTGTTTTCACTATATTAGCAGTTCTTCAAGCTTTTCATGTCGTATTTTGTTTTACAATTTTTTTCTTACTCCAAAAAAGTGTTGAAGTTGCAGAGAACAAGCTTTACACGGCAAAGATGATACCACTTTCATATAAAAGGATACTTGTGGTCAAAGTTGTACCAAATCCTGAACAGCCAGGCACTTTCTTGCTTGGTGCTTCTTCTCTCTGAGCCATCACTGATACTGATCTGTACAGACAGACAACACTTTAGTTTGTGTTTTATTTAAAATCGCTGTAAATCTATCACTGTAAAGCAGTACAAGATTCAGACTTACAGAGTTGTCCTGATCAGAGTCCACCCCCACTCTGTCAAAGAGGAACATAAACACATGTAGTAAACTGTGAAAATGGATAAACATTGCAAAGCGTGTTCCCCCTGTTTAGCAAGTTCCTCTACAGCAACGATCAACAAATTGGTGGGCGTACCAAGCACAATAAGCCTGAAGTATGCTGCAGTGCACAGCCAAAGGTTATACTTAAAGATTCATAATAAGAGATCAAGATGGTTTAAATTGGCTAATTCATTTGTCAATATCCAAAATATCCTGCTGTGTCAAACCTCTTTAGAAATAAAACATTTATTCCAGTGTGACCCAGATTTAGATTCACAGGTGAACAGAAGGTGTACCGTATACGCTGGCAAGACAGCATCTGGGTGGTACCACCTCCACAGATCCAAACAGTGAAGAAGACCACAAGCAGAGTGGTGGAAAACATCATCTGACGGGCGTACGTCGCTGTGTCCCTGATTGATAGGGCAAAGGTCATCGCTCCTCGCAGCCCTGAGGTGCAAGAAGAATGCTCAAAACAACCAAGTCTGCAAGTTACACATACAACACACATCAACAGGTGATGATTTTAAGCAGTTTGTGACCTTTAAAGATTCTCTCCTGGTATTGATCTAACCCCTAAAACATGTCTGAATACATCAAGAAAAACACTAAGGGGGTTTTCCAAGGAAGACTTCAACTCTTAAAATGTCCTAGACCTGTCAATGGACACCTCTTTGGATATGTCCAGATCTATCAATATGAAACAGTCATGCCTATTTACAGTCCATTCAGAAAGTATTCAGACCCCCTTCACTTTTATCATTTTTGTTATGTTGCAGCCTGATACTACAGTTGATTAATCTACACTCAGTACCTTATAATGACTAAATGCAAACAGAATTTTAGAAATGTTTGCAAATTTATCCAAAAGAAAAAACTAAAATATCACATCGACATAAATATTCAGACCCTTTGCAAAACCACTTGCAATTTAGCTTAGGTTCCTCCCATTTCTCTCACTTGTTGCTGAGATGTTTCTACACCTTGACTGGAGTCCACCTGTGCTAAATTGAATAGAGAGGATATATATAGGAAGGAACACCTCTGTTATTGAAGGCCTCGCAGCTGACAATGCATTGTCAAATGAACTGCCTGCAGAGCTCAGGGACAGGGTTGTTGCAAGGGACGGATCTGTTGTCATGGCAGTGGCTAGATGGAAGCTTCTCCTCAGTGCAAAACACATGAAAGCTTGGCTGAAAGCTCGGCCCTCAGTAGAGGGCTGCAGTGATGGCTGTCCTTCTGGGACTCCACACAGGATCTCTAGAGCTCAGTCAGAGTGGCCCCCGGGTTCTTGGTCACCTCTCTAGCTAACGCCCATCTCCTCCTGATTGCTCAGTTTGGCCAGGTGACCAGCTCTTAGAAGAATCCTGGTTGTGCCAAACTTCTTCCATTTAAGAATCATGGAGACCAGTATGCTCTAGGGCAGTGGTTCTCAACCACATATCCGCGACCCCCTGAAAAGGGCTTTGCAACCCACTTTTGGGTCCCGACCCACCAGTTGAGAACCATTGCTCTTGGGAACCTTAAGTGAGGCAGAGATTTTTTTGCAGCCTTCCTCAGATCTGTGCCTTGCAACAATCCTGTCCCTGAGCTCTGCAGGCAGTTCCTCTGACCTCATGAATTGGTTTTTGCTCTGATATGCATTGTCAGCTGTGAGGCCTTCTATATAGAAATGTGCCTATACAAACCATGTCCAATCAATTTACTTTACTGCAGGTGGACTCCAGTCAAGGTGTAGAAATATCTCAGCAACAAGCAATAAAAATGGGAGGGAATTTGGTGCACCCTTGTGAAATGTAGCTTCAGTTTCCTGTTCTTAGCTGACAGGAGTGGCACTGGGTGTGGTCTTCTGCTGCTCTAGTCTGTCAATTGCAGTATCTACATGCATAAATTCACAGATTACTGCTGTAATTGACTGGTAAGATATTTGCATTAATGAGCTTTAAACAAGTCTATCTGATAAAGTGGTCAGTGAGTGTACATTTAAAATGAGAGCGGTATTTTAACTCGTTCTACTCACAGTGGTTTGCAAGAAACTGGAAGACACTGCAGAGCATCTACAGGATGCAGAGGCCCATTTTTTAAGGTCTCTATCTTTACCACTAACCTGCAAACATCATCATGTGCTGGAAGTTGGACCGGATCTTGTTGCGTCGTCCCAGATTAAGAAGGAATGAAAGAGGGTAAATGTTTGCAGCTCTCCCTAGAAACACGGCCAGCTGGATGGGAATGAAGATAAGGAGAGCACAACTTAACAGTTTCCTCTTTCTGTGCCAAGAGTATTTACTGCTCCTTTAGATCCAAGACCTAAAGGTTACCATGCACAAGCAGTTTTACTAGTATGTGTAAAAGATACAAAAGCTCCAACGATGAACATGGGATTGAAGACGTGGTTCTGGAAGGTGAACAGGGTCAGACCCATGTAGGAGAAAATGAAGTTCTCTGCCAGGAAATTCAGTAGCTCGAACAGCTGAGACACAAAAAAGGCATCAAGTGTTTAATCACAGCTGCATCAGTGGATGTAAAAATGAGAGGAAAAAGAGAGCGCATTTCTGAAGATGCTCATTTAAACACATTTGAAACACCCAAGAACATTCATTCTTTAGGAATATTCATCTTCATTCATTGCTCTCAAGAATGCTGTTAAGTGTTGTTCTGTTTTGGTTTACTATGCCCTTCAGCCATGCATTCATCAGTTTTTCTAAGAAAAAGTCTGCACTCCTATCTTATCATACAATTTTTTCCTCTTAAACTTTTCTGAAGTAAACAACAGAGATAAAGGGAAAAAAAAATCAAAGAAATTTTGAATCAGGTCTAGTTTAGAGCAGTAAAGTTGTTTTATAATCTGTGCTTTGCCAGCAAGCACATCACCACAGTACAATTCAGCTCCAGATACTTTTGCACACTGTGATTAGCAATGAGATTTTTCCTATCAAACATTTGCTACTTGAGTTGCGTAACAAGGTGCGTGAAAAAGAGCTACTTTGTCTTCAGCTGTCAAAATAAAGGCTCATAATAATCTTAATATGACAAAACTAGCAGTTGTGTTTAACAATCCCCATCTGACCTGTTTGGTCCTGTCCTGGGACTCAGGAGACAGGTTGTTGAATGTGTAGTGAGCCTGAGTGATACCACAGAACAGCACGGCGACCACACCTGAAACACACCACAGGGACAGGGACACAGGAGCAGAGAGGTTAGGATTAGTAAACAAAAGTTTTTACAGAAAAAAGGAAAGGAAAACTGACTTTATTGAAGAGATTTCCTGCCTTTTTGATGCTAGTACTACTATAAAGCCTCTGTAACTGTTTTTTTTATCAGGCCCTTCAATGCCAAATAAAAACAAAATAAACTACAGTACAGAGCACAATACAATATAGCCAATATGTCAATATTTGGATAGTAAGATAAGCACATGTTATGCAGTCATGTGCAAACATTTTAGGCATGTAGGATGCTGAAGATTCATCAGAAGGCCAAATGTACCACAACCCAAGGTTGGATGATGGGGACAGCCAGAGTCAAGCTCGCCACATATCGACACACGTGTGTCACGCGGCAACCAAGGTCAAGATCAACAGCATCTCTTTCTCCCATACCTGGTAATACGCCTGGAGACCACCAGCATTTTTCTGGCCCATGGGACATCCACAGCACAACCAAGGGCTTTGTAGCAACACTAACTACCCGCCTAGATGGTACCCTAGGCCAGGGGTTCTCAAACTTTTCAGCCCATGACCCCCAAAATAAAGGTGCCATAGTACGGGGAGCCCCACTGTACCTGGTGAACAGGTGTACTGGTGATATTCCTCTTCAAAAGTATTGGAGCAGTGAGGCCAATTCTTTTATTTTTGCTGTAAATTGAAAATATTTAGGTTTGATATTTGGGTGGATTCAAACAAAAGATGCTATCTTCTAAGTCATGTGTCAGATTTAGATGTACACCTGGAAATAAAAGCTGAAATGTTGATCTCTTGTCTCATATTCATCTTTTGATGTCAAACCCAAATGTTTTCAGTCTACATCAAAAATAAAGAAATTGGCCTCAAGGGGTGTTTTAAAATAATTTTATTAACATATAAAAATGGGTAAGATATATAATTTGGGAACATTTAAGAATATTCTGTTTTTTTGGAAAGCATCTGGAAACCCTAGGCCACACTTCAACACCATACCCATCCCTTACTCTGCCCTAATTGTGTGGACTTTCTTATTTTTTCCACAAATTATTTTCCCATGCCCCTGGTAATATGTAAAGACATCCAGAGCATTGCCAGGGTTGTGTCAATCCTCCTTTCCGCCTAATGGTGCCCTCAGGTGGGCTTACTCGCCACACTTTACTTCAGCCTCAATTTTTTGCCAAAACATGCCTCGAAGTCTTGGACAGTACTGTACATCATGTTGTTTTTTTCTGTTTAAATGAACAAAGTATGTCATAATACCAGAATGATAAACTTTGATAGTGCTATAATCAAACCACACTGACAGCTGTTGCAATAAAAATAAAAGCCCTACACACCCAATACTGTTTTTTTAATGATAAAAAACTGCCAAAAACTACAAAACAAAACCCAAACCATAAAATAAAGAAATCAGCAACATAACGTCTTTGAAAGTGATAACATCTACATTATTCTGATGTAGAAAAAAAGGAGAGATTTTATGATATTCAGTCATATTTAAACCCAAAGCGAGAGTTCACTGTCTAATCTCTTGCCAACTTATATAAGTGGGTGAAATTGGCAAAGAGCAAGGAAAACTTGCTGTTTCCACCCACTTGTTAAATGTTACCAACATTGCTGCTGCTGTATTTATTTTCTTGCTCTCTGCACCTCCCTCTTCTCTCTTTGCTTTTCCCACTACCCCTTTCCAACCCAAAAGTTTCGGTTGATGGCTGTTTAGCGTGAGTCTGGTTCTGCTTAAGGGAATTTTCCCTTGCCACTGAAACTTTGCTAAAATTTGCTGAGTTCATGGTGATTAATGTTTGCCTCTTTGAAGTGTTTCGAGATAACTCTAGTTATGAATTGATACTACACAAATATAGATTGATTGATATTTGTGCTATTTGGACACCGTGTATCAGTTTGCGTGCATTTTTTGATCATTAGAATCAATACATTATCCAATATCGGTATTTTAAGTAATCAATTTTTGTCGCTGTGATGTCAAAAATGTCCAATATCAATTGATTTTCACAAATAACAATGCTCCTAACTAAATGAAAAAAAAATAAAATGACATATACCCATTTACACTAAACATTTTGATTATATCATCTTTTTAGGTGCAAACAAACAAAACTATTCTAACAGATATGACGACTTCTCTGTTTTTGAAAAATATGACAAGGCATTTTGCATATGTGAGTATTGAAGCTGACAGCCTAAACCTAGGGCCGGTAAAAAATATCAACACTGACATCGAGTTTGGAAATCGCTAATAACACAAGATAATCTAATAGTGGACGACAGAAATTATCTACCGCTCATGGAAAACAACAGTGTTACTGATCATGAAGAACGCAGTGCTGACAACAATTATCAAATTACCGGTAAAATTACCGTTCACAACCCTCCGGGTTATTCCATCTCTCAGCACTTTGCAGTGTTAATTTTGTCTACTAAAAGTATGACTAAAAATGTTTTCCATGACAAACACTAGACTAAGACTAACAAGCACAGATCTGTAATGACTAAAACTGACAAAAAGTAAGTTTAGTTTTCATCAAGATGACTAAAACTAGACTAAAATGTAATGTAGTTTTCATCTGACATGACTACAACTTAAAAACATTTCACCTAAAGACTAAGACTAAAATTAAAAAGAGCTGCCAAAATTAACACTGTCACTATGACAACGTATATTCTATGGAGGACTTTACATCTAGTAGGGGATAGGTATAAGATTTAAGTTATAACTTCAGCTTACATTGAAACTATCACAGCTGGTGCTACACCTTAAATCAGGGGTGTCAAACTCAACCACAAAAGGGGCCAGATTCTGAATTAGGGTCTGACCTGAGAGCCTAACAGGCTCTACATTTAACTATCAACCTCACTTTTCGCTAGTAATAAATTATTGGGGAAAAGTTTGCACTAATGATGAATGATTTTGAGATTTAAAAAGTCAAAATGATAAGTTGAAAGGCTCAAAATATGAGATAAATGTCAAACTTTTTTGTTCAAAAGGTCAAAACATGGAATAAGATGTTAAAATAATGCTTTTAAAAGGCAAATATAAAAAAAGAAAGTCACAATCATATTTTTAAGGCAAAAATATGACTTAAAATTGAAAATGGTGCACCTAAAAAGTCAAAATATGATATCATGGTCGAAATAATAAATTGAAAAGGTCCAAATATTAGATTAAAAAGTCAAAATAATCAATTGAAAAGGTCAAAATTTGAGAAAAAAAAGTGAAAATAATAATTTGACAGTTTAAAATATGAGATAAAAAGTCAAAATCATAAGTTGAAAAGGTCAAAATATGAGGCAAAAATTCAAAGTAATGAATTGAAAGTGGTAATAAATATGAAAATGAAAAAGAAAACACAAATGAATTTGTTTTCCCACATTTCTTTTAATCTAGTTATTTTATTCTTTATTTTTTCACATTTATAAGTCTTAATGATATTTCATATTTTCAAGGTTAAGTTTACATTTTTTTTATGGAGGAAATCTGCATCCCTCATATTTTAGGGTCAGTTATAATAAAAATGATATGACCTTGTGGGCAATGTGTAACTGTACCACGGGACGGATTTGGCCCCCGGGCCTTGAGTTTGACACCCCTGTCTTAAATGTTAGGAGAGCGTAAACTCCATTATAAGCAAAAGCTTGCATTTGAACTTTCACACAGCTGGTGCAACCCATAGCTGGTGAATAATCATATCAGTCTCAGTGGTTCTGGCATTAAGCCTGGTTTCTGTTTTCTTTTCTTAATACAAACTATATCGATATAAATATCAACTTAAATGTACTTATATATAATTTAAAATTCCATATACCAGTATATCCTCACTGATATCGTTGGCTGCTTTAAAATATACAGTATGTGTTGTGTTTGTTTGTCTTACCTGTGAAGCCACAGGCCTCAGCCAGCAGGAATGTGCTCCATGACATGAGGAAGAACAGAGCCGTCTCCAACAGCTGGAAATCTCTCAGCTTAGTGAACTTAGTCACGTACAGAAAACAGTCAAGGAGTTTAACTAAAGAAACCTGTGAATCCAACAAAATACAGAACTAAAATATTTTGTAAACATGCCCAATTACATGCCTATTTCTGCCTTATTGATTTCCATTATTTGTCTTCCTTCCTTCCTAAAAAATACAAGGCTGTAACAACGAGCATCAACTGAATTACAAATACTGGGGCATTTTTACAAAACCTCTTCTATCAAACACTTGTATTTCAATATTACTACAAGATTAGACTGAAATAATTAAGATCAATTCCATGATTAACTGTGCTTTTGAACAAACAGCATTCCTATCCCCTTTAGCTATTTTAGTAACAGAAAAGATATGAGAGCAGTGACGACGCCGGTGGCAACTCCCAGAGCAAAGGAGCCGCTGAAGACTCCGAGGAAAATCCCAAAAGACTTGAGCATGGCCATGACCTCGAACGTGTGACTGTTGTCTCCTTCAGGCTGGTACGCTACTATTGACCTGTTATAACAAAAAAAAACCATCAAACTGCAATTATGCATGTAGTAATCCTGAGAAACATAAAGACTGCACACACAGAGATTGTAGAGTAGATATATACTTGAGGAATAAAAAAGCTGATATTACAGCCTGAAAGATACAGATAGATAGACACAGATAGAATTAAACTGTCAATAATTTTCTTAATGCCAAATATTTTGTGGAATCCATGCAGAGTAAAAGGTTCCTTCTGGTTGAGTAAAAGCGACGGAAAAATCACTCATGTAAATACAGAGTAAAGTTTGGGTCAGACAGAGTTGAATTTAAGAACCAAAATCTCTTTCTGCACGGTTCAGTGTTGATACTCATCTTATGACTCAGTTGCTCGCTTTAAAATCTTAATTAAAGGGACTTTCTGTGTGAAAATAAGGGATCATTTATGTGGGTAATATTCCACTAAATCAAGACTTCTCATGGAGCACAAATATAACCTTTGAAATCTGGACAGCTGATAAAATCTATTTAATAAAAGTTTGTCACCATGTTTTTTAAAGGGTAAAAAGGAATAATATTTCATGGCGTGAACAGAGAGAAGCTAACACATTCAAATAAAAGCCCAAATAAAGAAATATATCCCACTTTATTTCAAAAGCAGTGACTGCTGATCCATTTTTGGATCTCAGTAAACTTAAATTCCCAGAAGTCTCTACCTACAGAGTCACCTGTGTGATTCGAGCTGTAAGTTGAACATCCCTGTTTACTCTCTGGATGTATCAGACGCTCAACATGTTGGCTGAAACTCAAACATACTTAAGTTGACACACCAGCAAGTTGAAATTCTTGTTTGTTTCGCTATCTACTTTCACTCTCCTGCAGACTTCACAATAGCAGCTCACTGACACGCTGGTGTTGGTGTTACAGAAGGTGTAAAGGCTTCAACAGTGAGTGGAGCTAAATTAAAACGTAATAATTCCATTTAAGAAAGGTGACCCAAAAGATACATATTTTCACTGATCATTTCATTAGGTACACCTGTTCAGCTACTCATAAGCACAAGTATCAGCTTTAATCTCCTGATTTAACCATTTGTTTTTATACAAACTAAAAGCTTTACCTTTAAGAACAGTTTGCAAATACTTCCAAATTTCAGCAGTTAGTTTTAAACAAGAGTTTCAACACAAAACCGTCTCAGTAAAGTCACAGTTGAAAAAAGAGCAAACTTGCCAGGGAGCTTTGGTCAAACAACCTTAAAAATAATTAAGTCTTTAATATGAGAAGAATTTTATCGCAGCAGAAATATTTAAATAAAGCAGTGCAGCTGTCACTTATAGATAGCAATTATTAAAATGTATATTCTTTAGATATTTTAAAGAGGTTCTTTTGCGATAAAATGTACTGAAAGTGACAGATTCATCCTCTGTGTTCACACACATAACAAATCACCCAGCACGTCTTTCTCTGTACCGACTCCTGGCTCTCTGCCACTCCTTGCCTTTTTTTTTTTTAAATACAGCAGCTTTTGAGATAACAGAGAAAGGCCCTTTGCTGACTCACAACATCAGAAACTGTTCACAAAAATATAGAAATGAATAAGTAATGAAATGCATCTCTAGTTGAAAAAAAAAATGGCCGGTGATTTGTCATGTCTGTCCCAAGGCACTGCAAGAGCACACAAAGCCACGCTCTACTTAGTCCACCCGTTCAATGAGTGCGTCTGAGTCTCTCTGCAGGGCCCAGCCTCTCCACTGTGCCTGCTATTATAATTCACAATACTGTGGGAATAAAAACAGTTGTAGAGGAGGAGAAGGGCTGAGTGTTAGACTGCCTCTTGTCTAGTGTGGCGTTAATGAGAAGCTGATATTTGCTAACTTAAAGGTCAGAAGCAGATCAATGTAAATCATGTTTTGTGCTTAAATGCAGACGAGTTTGAGCATTGTCATTTTAAACAGATGCAAAGCCATGATTTAAGCGACTTACGAGGACAGAACGACGGCCACTGCATCGTTGAGCACGCTCTCTCCAAACAGCAGAGCGTATAAATCCACGTCTACCTGCAGCTCATTGAAGATCGCCAGGACTGTCACTGTGAACAGAGACAAAAACTATAAATCTCCCTGGTGGTCCTGCATGTTAGAAAAGACACACATATTTCTACTCACACTGCAAAAGCTTACATCTTACTGAATGTGTTTGTCTTATTTCTTGCCAAAAAGTTGTATTATACTTCTTAAAAGCCAGAAACATCTGACGAACCCTGGAAAACAATTTCTTTCAGAATATTAAAAGCAAAAATAAGGCCCAGATTGTTTGGAATTAGTGAAAACATCCTCCAAAACAGCCAGCAAAACTCACAAAGTGCTGATACATAAAAGTAAAGGCATCTCATTTTGAGACATCTAACAATCAAAATGTCCTTGCTGCACTGGCATATTGTCTAAAAAACAAGCAGTTCAGATTTTATTTTAATTACTTTCAACTTAAATAGTTTTTTCATCTGAAGTTAGCTCAGATGAAGTTAGTTAGTTCTCTTTCTGTAAACAATAATTATTCCTCTATGACTCTGATCAAAACATGCTACGGACATAATTTTTGAAGACTCTGCCTCCCTAGTTTTTGGATGAATATTGGTTTGCATTGAGGAGGAAGCTGGCGCTAGGTATAAATGCACTAGACATTTTGGCGTCACAATCCCGCACCAGTTTGTGTCCATGTGGCTGTCACTGCAGAGAGCTGTGCCTCAAGAGCACAAAGCACAAGTATTCTAAGGAAAGTTAGGCCGACCACACACCTGACAATTTTAAAATCTAAAACGATTTCAAAAATGTTGGAGACCACAGACATGAGGACAATTTTAAACGATTTTTCATCATTAATCCGCTGAACGCACACACTAGACCACTGATCATCAACTGGCAGCCTGGAGGCCAAATCAGGCCCCCCAAAGCTTCCTGTCTGGCCCCCAGAAGATCTTTAAATTCATTTGATCTGTTTTTACAGAAATTCACTTGTCAGCCATTATTAGTAGATATTTAAAAAAAGTTTTAAAACTGGCAAAAATGGCCAGATAAAGTGGTGTACAGGGGTAAGAGAGTGGCAAAAATGGGCGATAAGCTTCCAAAGTGGTCGTGGAGTGGCACAAAGGGACAAAAACTTGCAGGAAAAGTGGTGAAAAGAGGTTAAAATGTGGCAAAACATTGCTATGAAAGGAAAAAAGGGGCAAAAAGTATACCAAAAATGGCTTAAAAAATGCAAAAATGGTGAAAAGAAATAAGAAAAGTGGCTAAAATAGACAAAATGTGGCAAAAATGGACAAAAAGGGACAAAAATGGATAAAGGAGGGATGAGGCAGGAAACAAAAGTGGTTTAAAGGAGTTAAAGAATGGCAAAAAATTAGGTTGAAGAGGCTAAAAAGTGCTAAAAGTATCAAAATTGGGTTAAAAATGGTAAAATCTGCAAAAATAGCCAATGGCAAAGCAGTGAAAAGGCAACGAAGTGGGTTAAAAGAGTGATAAAATAGCATAAAGTGGCAAAAATTGGTTAATAATGGCACAAAGTGTTGCAGAAAGGCAGAATGAAGCAGTGAAGTAGTGAAAAGTGTGAAACATGATTTCATATTATTGCTAAATCATTATTATGAGGGCCCATTCTCTGGGATTTTCAGGAGCCCAGCCAAAATGTGGACATGCCTGTCTCCTTGTGGTCTATGGCATTATATATCGGGATAGATCTCACTGGTAATGCCTAAAAATGTCCTTCGTTTTGAAAGAAAATAAAAATACTAATAAAATAATATGTTAATCAGAACAAAATATTGATTTAATTTTTCTTTATTTGGAAGTCCGGCCCCCAAAGACTCTGTCAAGACTAAATCTGGCCCTTGTGCAAATGTACTTGATGACCCCTGCACTAGACAACTCAGGCAGACTGTCAGATCACTGAGGACTACACACCTTCCCACCTGCCAACAATCTTGGGTGATTGTATGACTTCAGAAAAAAACAAACACAGATGTCTTTCGATTCCGTCTTGCTGTCCCTCCACAAGAGGCTGTCCTGGCATGCATTACAGGTGCAGCAAAAATCATAAAACAAGGGAAAAACGGATGAAATCCTGGCTGGAATAAAGCTACAGTTGTGTTAATGGTTGTGAACGGTGAAATTACGTATGACCCGGCTGGTGACGCTACCCTGTCTACTCACTATCATTGGTTGTTGTGGGTATTCTGTCAGAGGCACTATGACCTTGAATCATAATATCTAACGTGTTTGATATTAAAGATTCTGGCTCTGGGAGGATACGATGTGATTCGGAGAAGTAAAATAATCATGTTGACACCACACACATACAGATTATTCAGACAAATAATCATTTGCGACAGGCTCCACTTGGGATATGCCCCCACAATCAATAGGTGTGGCAAGTCTTGCCTCAAATTGGGCTTAAAATCCTGTGGTGTTTGGCCAGCCTTAAGAATGCTGACACGGAGGGTGGTGAGAGACAGCATGCGTAAAAGGGAATGGCTTTAGGACACCAAAGCTCAAAGTGCTGGCATTCTGCTGCCCATCTGTCTGCATGGTTGACTTATGGGGGAAAATATTAAGGGCATTATGGGTTTAGAGATTTCTTCAGAGTGCTTATCATTTCAGGAGGGCAAAAGTATGTGTTTACTTAAAAAATATATTTGTAATTGTGAGCAGAAGTGACACAGGAGAACTGCAAAACACTTACAATATCACAGAAGGAACATATAGAATATCACTATATGCAGATGATGTTATCATATATATCAGAGACCTGCTAATCTGTATCCTAGCAGTTTAACAAGACAAGAAAAATGACATATTTTCTATGTTCAATGTTTAATATTTACTCTTTTTCAAAAGAGCCTCTACCTAACAATTTCACATGATTGTACCTGTATCACCAGAGTGGCTATAAACAGCTTACAGTTAAGGTATCAAAGGCTGTGATGTTGGTTTGTAAGTGGCAGTCTGATTTTGACTGGAATTACAATACAAGGCATAAACAGACAAATCACAGACTTCTTACACACACCATTAACAATGTGAAATTTAAAAAAAGGAGACTGTAAGCACAATTAAAGCATTAATCAAACACATTTTGTGTTTAGTCTGCGAATGATGAAATACCTCAGCAATTCTTGCCATGTCCTATTAAACCTTTGAAATCATTCATCTCCAGATGAATAGTTTGTGCCTGTGTTCTGTGTGAAAGAACATGCAGTACAAGCTTGGAGCTCTCCAACAGATAAAAAGGAATTTAGTTTATAATTAGTGTGAGCTGAGAGCAGGACAAACTTTGAACGGTAAGAACGTGTTGGCAGCACGTACCCGGGTCTGTGGCAGAGACGATGGCTCCAAAGAAGAGACAGTCGGTGAAGAAGAAGTCTCCATCCAGCTGCTTCACCTGCTTCATTAGCATCACACAGCCGTACATCAGCAACCTAACAAAGGAGCAGCAGCTTGTTTTGTCATTGTTTCATAAACAACACTGGAGTCATTGCTTTATATGCATCCGAATTAGTCACAGGTACAGTGCATGCAGAAAGTATTCAGACCCCTTCACTTGTTACAGTTTTATGTTGCAGCCTGATGCTTAAGTTGTTTCAAATCATTTTTTCTTTCAATAATCTACAGTCAGTACCCCATAATGACAAGTGAAAACATTATGCTAACATTTTTGTGAATGTATTAAATATAAAAATATCATAAGGACATAAGTATTCAGACCCCTTACTCAGTGCTTAGCTGAACCTTTTGCAGCATTTACAGCCGATGCAACAATCTTTGATACATTTTCAGGCATCTCTAGAGAAATTGGATAGGGTTCAGGTCACTCTAGGACAGTGATACTGAATGCATGGCTCTAGAGCCACACGTGGCTCTTTTATGTCTTCATTTGAAATACTATTCCTCAGAAAACCTTAAATAAAGGGAAATTTGTCCTCAGAAATTATCCAGTGCAAGTCACAGTTTTGCCTTCTTTTATCCTGCTTTTTGCAATTTGCATTCCATGTTTTCCTCATTTTTGCCACTCTTTGCTGCTTTTTGCCCATTTTAGTCACTTTCGCCCATTTTTGACATGTTTTTTGCCACTTTTTGACCATTTTTGCCACCTGTCACTCCTTATCTTCTCACTTCTCACCCATTTTTGCCACTTTTTCTCCACATTTTTCTCGCTTTTCACCCAGTTTTTGCAATTTTATGCCTATTTAGCCCCTTTTCACCCAATTCGTGCCATTTTTTGACCATTTTTGCCACCTTTAACTTATTGTTATTGCCACTTTAACACACTTTTTACCATCTTTTCTCCACTTTACACCACTTTGATTGTCACTCTTACAAAGGTATTTTTCTACAATTTGGCTCTTTGGTTGAGCAGGTTTGAGTAGCACTGCTCTAGGACATTCACAGTGACCCTAAGCAACTCCTGTGTTGTCTTGGCTGTGTGTTTAGGATGATTGTCATGTTGGAAGGTGAACCTCTGGCCCAGTCTGAGGTCCTGAACGCTGTGGAACAGGTTTTCATTAAGGATATCGCTGGACTTTGCACAGTTCAGCTTTCCCTCAACCCTGACCAGTCTTCGAGTCCCTGCTGCTGAAAAACGTCCCCACAGCATGATGCTGCCACCACCATGCTTCACTGTTGGGGTGGTATTAGGCACGCAATTAGTGGTGCCTTCCTTTAGAACTGAGGCCAAACAGTTAAGTCTGGTGCTTTTTGCAAACTCCAAGCAGTCTTTCATGTGTTTGCACTAGGAGAGGCTTCTGTCTAGCCACTCTGCCATAAAGCCCATATCAGTGGAGGGCTGCAGTGATGGTTGTCCTTCTGGAACCTTGTCCCATCTCCACACAGGATCTCTGGAGCTCAGTCAGAATGACCATCGAGTTCTTGTTCACCTCTCGTACTAAGGCCCCTCTCCCCTGATTGCTCAGTTTAGCCGAGTGACCAGCTCTCGGAAGAGTTGTGGTTGTGCCAAACTTCTTCATTTGAGAGTTATGGAGGTCATTGTGCTCTTGGGAACCTTCAGTGCAGCAGAACTGTTTTTGCAGCCTTCTCCAGATCTGTACCTTGCAATAATCCTGTCTCTGAGCCCTGCAGGCAGTTCCTTGGACCTCACGGCTTGGTTTTTGCTCTGATATGCATTGTCAGCTGTGAGACCTTCAAATCATGTCCAATCAATTTAATTTTAAGACCTGAAGTGTATAATTCTGGCACAACCTCCCCAACTCCAAGGTGCATGGAGGATGAAGAAAGTCTTGAAGGAAAAAGAAATCTCCAGCAAAACTTGTAGCTTAGAGAACAACTTTATTAGGCTGAGGTATTTTGGCTTGTAGTTTTCATTAGGGTCGTCCATAATTAACCACAATTGGACTCAAATCAAGGTGTAGAATCATCTCAGCAATGATAAAGAGAAGTGGGAGGAACTTGAGCTAAATTTGAAGTGTTTTTGCAAAGAGTGTGAACACTTATGTCAATGTGATAGTCCAGTTCCTTCTTTTTTTGTTGTTGTTCAACAAATTCTTATACTCTGTTTTCACTTTGTCATTACAGGGTACTGAGAGTAGATTAATGAAAGAAAATGTTTTATTTTTACTGTAGTATCAGACAACAGCATAAGAAAACAGAAAAAGGTGACGGAGAACACTTTCTGAATGCACTGTGCATGCCGTTGCAGAAGATGTCTTTTGCATGCTGTTACCAGAAAGTTTAATTAAAGATTTATGTCCTTAGAATAAGTATCTAGTATCTTACCCAATAACAAAACAGGAAATAACTGTTCCCAGAAAGGCATACGCCAGGATGGATCCCATGTTACGGAAAAAGTGTCTCTGAAAGACAAAAAAAAAAATGTATGTCAACAATCTGCATGATGAGAAAGGAGAACTTTATTTATATAATTCTTTTAGGAAGAACTCGGGAAGATAACTCAATAAAGACTTAACAGGCAGGCCACATAGAGAGTATGGTAGTCTATAAGCCTCAGACAAAAGGCCGGAGCAAATACAATACAAAAGGTCAACAAGAATAAATGAATATATACAAAAGAGAGAAAATGAACAGGCATTGAAAGGCAGTAAAGGAATCATTTTTTAAAATCCAATAAGGAGATGACTTCATATCAGAGGTAATGAATAAGAGGAAAAAACAAAGGAAAATAAGTATGGGACACCAGATGAGGACTAGCAACAGATAAACGAACGACATTAATGAATTCATCAGGAAAACTTGCAGTCTTAAAATGAGAATAAAGTGGTGAACATGAGCAGTTTATATAGAAAAGTCAAATGTCTTTTACCCTTTTCAGGCTGTAGCCAGCATGGAAGATGATCGGTGGAAGGAGAATGTTGAAGAAAACCTCGGGATCAAATGTCACCTAAATCACATAAAACCAACATTACCATCTTAAAGTTCTGAATCCTTTCAGTACAGAATAAAACACAGAAAAAGTGTGTGTTTGCTCTGCTTCCAGGCTGTTGAACTAATGAATTAATTAATGAATCAGAAGTGACACATCTGGGACAGCATGAGCCGGTAGCTTTCAGGACAATCAACGAGAAAATCAAAAAACAGGAAATTACAAGTTTGAAAACAAGGGCAGCATCTGTACACAGGCAGAAGTAGACACATAACCAATGTTTTAGCTGTAATTTAGATCAGTGCTATAGTGCACTGTGATTTTGTTGTTACAGGAGTTCATTTATAATAGATCGCATGTGACTTAAGTAAATACTCAACCAGGTGCAATAACAGCTGTGAATTCTTCTTTCTGTGTGAAATAACATAATGTGAAAAATTTCCAGTGCAATAATGACAATGAGTTTAATCCCCAGACTGGCAGAGGACCTCATCTAATAACAATCCCAGGAGAAGTCAATATTTTATGTTACATCCTTTGTCACACACAGTATTTAATCTCAATTAAAAAAATTGTGGAATAATTGAGGATCGTAGTTAATCTAGATTAATGCGATTATTCTTGACAGCCCTCAATTATATCATAATCACAACTGCAAATTGCAATATTGTCAACTGCGATTGCAATCACACAGTATTACCACATCGTGCAGCACTAACCTGTCCAGTGCAAATAGCAATAAACATCTGCTCTATTATATTCAGTGAAAAATGTGCAACAACTACAGGTGTGTCTCATTTCAGTGTGCTGCATCCTTCAGAGGACAGTCCATAAAAAATTGAGCCTACATAGCCTGAGCAGACCCCTCAGGCTGATCTGAAACAAGACAGTCTGACCAACGAAGGAGTTCATTTGAGTAACCAGCTGTTCCTGCTCTTACTGTTTGGTTCTGAGCACTACTCCATGTCTCTAAGCAACCTTTGGCAATACAATAAAACACACTCAAATTAAACAATCCACAGTGGTTTACAAAGCTACTGATATCTAAATTCCTGATTTGACTTCTGACTCTTCTTTCCCTCTCTATTTTTTTATTTAAATACCTCCATTTTACTGTTTTTGTTGTTGTTGAAACTTATGCTGAGTTCAGAATCAACATCAAACTTTGATAATAAATACACACTTATAAAACAAATTTGAGACTTTGTGGGCAATGAATGCTGGGCCATGAAGGATGCACCCAAAGGAACCTTTGAGGGGGCCTGTGAGGGGCCATATGTTCGGATAGGTGGCATCAGTGTTGTCACTACCTGGAGCTTGCATGAAGGTGGCGATGCTGTGACAACTAAAAGCCATGTGACAGGTGATGTAACGTAGCAGCAGTGTTTAGTGGCATAAGTGAAATTAGGGGGCTCTTCACTGAATTCTTGTTCTTTCATCATTGCACAAATATCCTGTGTTCATTTCAGATGACGAAACATTTTTAAAGATGATGCTCTTAAATTAGGACATAGCCTGTCTCTGTGGTATTTCTTCACATGTTGTGTGTGTTTTAAAGAATGCCGAATGTAATTTCAGGGCTGATTGGTCCCACTTGGCAGAAATAAAAACCAGCTTGAACCCGGTACAAACACTCCTGCTCTAAAATGTCTTACTGACCCTCAGGCTAAAAGAGAATCTGTCCAGTGTATTCCCTTGACATTTATTTGCAGCATTTTATGAGTGAACCTCTCAAAGAGCAGCTACATGATCTTATCCTAGCTGAAGTATTTGGTCTTTTCAAATTTCTTGATGCCTTTTTGTAAAAGCACTGAATCCAGGTATGAAACGCTTTACTTAATTCTGTACAATTATAAATTAAACATGCATTATACTTTACTAAGGATGCAACTCATAGTTATATTGTCGTCAGTTTGTCTTAGAGTGATTTTTCTCAATTAATGTGTTTAATTCTGTATTGTCCAAAATATCAGAATAAAATAAAGTAGAGGTGTAATTTATGGGTTTTCTAAATCTGAGGTCATACCTTTAAACATCTTTGTTCTCTTTGAAGAGATACAAAATAAAGTCTTAAATTATTCCCTCTTATTGAAATACTAGCACAGGATGCACAATATTATCGGTATGACATTGGTATCAGCAGATATGAACATTTCTGGCAATATTTACAACAGGTATCAGTGATATATCAGCTGTAAATACTTGCCTATATTGACAGTTAAAATACAAATATGTTTATGGAGTTCAAGGCAGGACCAACAGACCTACTTCAGTGGAAGTCTTTTTCTTTGTTCATCCTTAAACTTTAAAGAGTGTTTTAGTACAAACTGCATTTGTATATCGGATTCAACATCAGTATTAGCCAAATTAATTTGTAAATATAAGAACACTGGATATCAGCAAATATCCAATATCATGCATCCTTAATAACAGCAGCAGGAAAAAAAATAACATAAACTATGCAGATTACTGGAGCTGTCAAACTATAAAATATCTAATCTAATTAAATCTCAACATTTTTGTAGCTAATCACCCTTTCTGTCTCATTTTGAAATTCCACTGTCTAGCATTTAAAACTGTTTTGGTCTCACTTTGGATTTTTGTACTGTCTTAAACGTAGGGTAATCAACTACCTGTTAAGATACAGACCTGCTTTTATTTTGAAGGAAAATAAGGAAGTTAGGGTGGATCAAAGGTTGTGGCTGTAACTTAACATTGGAAATAGGGACATGCTATGGATTGAAAAGGAAATTAGGGAACAGTCAAGAGGTGGAGATGACTTTTGACCTATCCACTGAGCTGTCTGTGAGTTTTTAAAATGAAATGAGTCATTAAAGTTCACATATTTTACCCCTTTAATACAACTTTATATTGGTCTCAGAGGTCCCCAAAACATGCCTGTGAAGTTTGTTGCTGAAAAAACACTCCAGTATTTGATTTTTGCATGTCTAAAAAAGCCCTCTGTTTCAGCCCTGCTCAGAACGAGATGTTTCTGTGCCTGTGGCTTTAAATTTGAATGAGTTTTCTGACTCCGCCCCTCTTAGGAAATGGATGTGGCTTAACGGATATGGCTGTCTTGAGATCAGGAGAAGAGAGCAGAACTTTTTTCCAAGCAGGGAGGGCCAACCAAACCTGGGGGCGGTGCTAACTCCCCACATGGCATCATGAGGGGAAAATCTGAGAACGGCTTGTATCAGCGCACATTTTCTGAAACATGGAGAAAGACAGGAAGGGAGGGCATGGATTTTTCAGATTCTTAGGGAGATTGTGGACAGGCCAGGTGCATGTATTTTTGTTAGAAAAGCCTGAAAAAGTTTATTTTGCATGATTTGTGACCTTTAAGGAGCAGTGGTGGACCTATTTTACATCACTGTGGCTGCAGGTAATCACAATTAAAGAAAATTAAGTGACTAATGATGGCTTTTATTATTTGCAATCAATGCATAAATGCTAACAGCATTGATAAATCCGTTATCATTTGTGGCTGAAAACAAATTCTGGTCAAACATTCAATGTACAATCATAATAAAAACATAATAATGAAAAATATCAACCAGTACCTTTCGCAGCATCTCATTATCTTGCACGTCGTTCACCTCGTTTGCACTGATCTCTCCTTTCAGCGTGTACTCATAGAATTTACCGCTGACGTTGACAAGCAGTGTGGCGGGGCTGGCATTGACGTGGCAACTCAGCGTGACGTTGCTTATGTCCCGAGGAACGTGGATGCCATAACGCAAGACTACGCCAACAAGTAAGCCTGGGAAACAAGGAGAGAAACACAGGATACACAAGCCAGAGCAGATTTATGTCAGCTGTTTAAACGAAGAGGTCAAAGTCAATTTTTCTTTCGCAAAATTATTCCTGAAACTAAGTTCCAATAAGACATTGATTGACAGTAGCCACAGGAGAAGTAGTTGAGTTGAGGCCTCTGGAATGCCTTATAATGCCAAAAATAAAATTAAAACATCAAATGTTTTGGATGATCTTCTTGTGGAAGAGAATTAAAGGCAAAAAAGTAAAATCACCATTATACTGCAAAAGCTACGTTACAAACTGAAAATCACACATTTGAGAAAAAATATGCCCTTTTAAGTTGTGAGCTATGCAGGGAATTTATGATGTCATGAAACAAATCCTACTTATCAGAGTCATAGGTACATGAAAACTAACAGAAGAGTGTAGGAGTCAGTGAATCACCGAGCTTAACCACTCCTTGTAAGAGGTGGTTTAACTTTTTTGAATCATAACTCTTGACTCATCAAACAGAAGGCTCAACACTGTAATATTAGCTCTGTTCTGTTAAAGTTCAACAGTTAGGCATGCTAGTGAGCCAGCATGCACAATATCTGGCTGGATCAGACACATTTGAATGTAACGGTTTATAAAGGTTAGATTTGCTAAAGTGAGAAGTGCAAACAAGGCTTAGGATAATTTAGTCCTAACAGCATTGTTAGTTTACTATGAAACAATTTTGTGTCTCCAGATTCTTGAATAATTTTGTATCATAGACCTCTGATGCTCAAATCTCCTTAATTTCAACTGCATGTTGAGGAACGTTGTTCATAAACCATCAAACTATTTGCTGAAGGTCTTTTACAAAATGCTGAACCTTGCTCCATCAATGAATGTGAACAACTTAGCTTCTGAGCAGTGCTCCTTTCATTCTCAACCATGGTTGCATCACCTGTAGCCACTTAACCCATCCATCTGTGAAATGTTCTAGATGTTTAAGCATTCCTTAACTTTCTCGATCTTGTCTTGCTCCTGTCCCAACTATTCCGGAACGCATTGCAGACATCAATTTTAGAATTTGTGTATATCAAAAAACCAATACATTTTATCCATTTGAACATTAAATATATTGTCTTTGTGCTGATGTATTAAAATAAATACAGGAGGAAAAGGAACATTTGACATGATGTCCCAACTTTTCAGAGAAAAATGTTTGTGTAAGATGTTGGATTATTCAGCAGGCGCTGTTAATCAAATCACATCTTCTGACATGTTTATATGGGAAAAAACATTTCATGCACACCTATCAGCCGCCAAAGTCTACTTAATTTCACAGCCTGTAGTCTATGTCTTGCCTATGATTCCTGAACTGAGATTTAAGAGAAGTGAGAAGGTTATTTATGCAATTATACGTTTCCACTAAACGATTTGAAAGTTATTTCTTGGACCAGCCAAAGTACAGACAGGAAGTTATACTGTTGTAACTGAACTCGAAACCTTACAGCATCTACCTGGAACCATGACTGGTGCATACGTGGACTAATGCAATACAGTAATTGGATTAATGGAGCCTGATATGGACGTATATAAAAAAGCGTGAATAGAAAATTGCAGTCATTAAAACTGTGACGTCTCTCAGTCACGCTGGGGCATCTCACCATAAATCATCGCCAGTCCAGTTTCGTGCAGGAACCTAAACCGCCGGTGTTTGAACGACCAGATAGTCAGGATGGTGAGGGTGAGCAGCGTGATGAATATGAGCAGGTCTGCGCTGTCCTGCCTGTGGCTCTCCTCAGCCTTTTTCTCCGTAACGATGTTCTCCATGGCACTGTCCTCCTCCTGGGGTGATGCTGCTCGGCAAACACAGATGCACACAGAGAGGCTCACTAGCATGAGCAGCCACAGCGTCCTTGTTGCCCTCCAGGCACTGTTGACAGTCACTTTAAATGCCATTGTGGCTTTTCGACGCTCAAATGCTCTAATACAGACGTAGAAAACAGCAAACTTTGGGGAACTATTATTCTAAGGGGAGTAATGAGCTGTAAGACGACAGCAACAGAGGAATCGATCCCGGCCCGGAAGTGAAAACTTAATTTTCCAGAAAGTCTACAGTGTTTATTTCGAAGTAAAATCCCAGCGGTGCAATGTTGAAATAATTACCCGGTCCAAATAAGATAACTCTGAAGCCGTCACATTGCGTGAAATTGTTTAAACATACTGCTTGCCAAGATTCAGATTTACTTGTTTTTAACCGATTACCCCAGGGATGATAATACCACTCATTACTAACAGCTCTTATTGTGAAACTCCAACTGTCACCACTGTGAACAGGAAGTGAAATGGAAGCTCAATTATTTCTTTTATATTAAATGTTAAACAGACCGGGTTAGATCAAAACCGTCATGGCAGTTCAATAATATAAAATATATATATATACGTTACTTTACGTTAACTGACTCATAAAGAATGCAAAAAACGAAGCACTTTGTTTTGCATATGGCGTTGCAAATGAGGTGTCTCGCCAAAACATATAAATGCGCGAATAATGTATGAAAAAAAATATCAAGAAAGTCTGAAGTCTAAAGGGAACTATTTAAGTACTAATTATTTTTTATTTACATTTTTGACTGACATTTCTTGATCCAACATCTCGCGATAATAAAACACGACGGGAGAGTAATGTGCTGTTCATTGTTATAGGAAAATATTTATATTTTTACAAGACCTTAACGATAATACATTATAACTTTGTTATCACTAGTTGAGTGCATTCATAATATCCTTTTTTATCTTTACCCTGTTTTAACGTATATGCTATAACAGAAAGACACATAGGAATGTGAAATTGCTCTTTATTGTTCAGATAGCACAAAGCCCTGAAAAAAGCATCAAAAGCAGGGGAGAATTTCTGTTGAATCAGAATTATATTTCAATTGACTAGTACTGGAAGGTATGAACAGTATATATGCAAAATGGCATCCTTTTCTGCGTCCTAGTATTGTGTTCTAAAAGGGAGTTTTAAAAAAAAGGTCAGGGAAAATAGAATAATCCGAGGGGTACCTGAATGTTGCCCAATTCTATCCAAGCAGCGGCTGCTTTTCATTCGATCTTTGGATGTGTTTGCTTTCGCATTTAGCTATTGGAATTTAGCCTGAATAATCTTATTTACTCGTGACCACATGGGCGTTTTAGTATAATTCCAGGACGTTTACGCAGCAGAAACATTGACGAGATGACTTCTAAACAGAAAGGTACGTTAAATCCCAATACCCATCATTTACACGAGTGCTATCTGCTAAGCTAACGATGGCTAATCCTCTCATTTTTAACATTACTTCCTCTGCTGTTGTAGTGTTTAACAGAACGCTAACTAATAAACTAACAATAACTTTGATCGTTTTACCAGATAAGTACCTGTTTTCTTTAATATTAGTGGCTACTTCTTCAGGTACTGTTAGCTTCGCTGCATTAGGGTAAGCTATCAAACGATCAGCTAAAATCAAATGCTATTTATACGTCAAATACGTTGTTTAACCAAGTGTCACTGTAAACAGATGATTGCATTTAATAGTTGGCTGTTTTAATATCAGAGCTGTGCATTAAAAATGATGTGTACTACCAAGATGAGCTGGTTTCTTAATGTCTCTCATTTATTATTATCAACGTTATTATCAACGTTATTATCAACAGCATGTCATAATTACATAACTGAAATATTAGAATATATCAGTAAACGTAGAGGTTTAAAAATCTTAAGTGTAACATCCCTCTGGAGATATAAATATCACAAACATAACAAATTGCAAATGTGTAGAGATGCACTGTTTGTGAAAATAGGACCCATACCAGTTTTTAAAATAACTTTTTAGCTGATATGCCAGATGTCTACATAAAATTGGTTGGACAGAGTAGACACTGATCCATGATATTTGTCCATGCAATATCATATGGCTCATGGGGCCGGCATAGGCCAATACCAATCTTGAACTGATCAGTGCATCACTAGAAATGTGTGTCGTCGTCATAGCTCATCTCTAAATGCAGTATAGAAAGCTACATGAGGTTATGTCTGAGTAAAGACTTTAAATCACTAAGAAAACCTGATACCCTGAGCAGAGGGGGAGACACACCTTGCAGTTTGAGCCTAAGATGCACACCTTTGAATTAACTAATTTTTGCTTATCATTGGTAAATAAAGTGTTGATACTGATAAACTGCTAAATGCCAAATATCAACATTTATAATCGGCCATAGTTTCTATGGCTGTGTTATTTATTAAACTCCTGCTAATAACAGAACATTATTTTGCAGCTTTGTTCATGGTGTTGTGTTTTGTTGATAGCTGGGAAGGTTGGCTCCAAGAGTAAGGAGGATGCTCCCTATGAGCTGGAGAGCCAGTTTGTCTTGAGGCTTCCTTTGGTAAGAATATTGTATGATCAAAAACAGATGTTTTCAATGAAAATCAATGACACTTCTCCTAAATAATAATTCAACCTTTTTTACAGGAGTATGCCTCAACAGTAAGAAGGATTGCCCAGTCTAGCAGTATGAACATGAAAGACAGACTGACCATCGAGTTGCACCGTAAGTTGATTACTATTATTGTTTATATTTATTTCTGTTCTGTTAAATTTAAGATTGGATCAATGATACATTTAAGCTGATTATATATTTTTTATAAGATTTTTAAACCAACTGTGTGTAAACCTTTGCAAAGTTAATTCAGAGTGGTCTGTCTTTTTGGTTTTTCATCACAGATGAGCTGATCCATAGATTTTCCAACTCACAACCATTCCACACCATCCTTTAAAAACAGGAGTCACCAACCTTTAGATTGTGATCTACTGTTATATCTTTGAGATATTTCATGAGGTCTTTAACAATATATGTGCAAAATTTGGTTTAACTCTTGAGTTTCTTTCACCCCTTGTGTTTTCAGTATAAGCAAGTAATCACTCTGCTGAAAAATGGTTTATTCCAGTGTTAAACTGAGGTTTCATTTATGAAATTAAAAAAAAAACAAACATTCATGACTTTTTTCTGACTTGTTGCTCCAAAGTTGCAAAGTCCCTAAAAGATCTTTATTATTCAAATTTATTTAACCAGGAAAAACCACACTGAGAATAAGAATCACATTTACAAGAGTGTCCTGGCCATTCTTGTTCATTACAATAGAAACTTTCAAAAAAATGATATAGTTCTTTGAAATATCTGTTTCAATTATAATATTAATGATTAATAATCTTATTTTAATTTCATTCAGTGTTTCTTTTGTCAACAGTCATATAATTTAGGTTTTGACAATAATCAACAGTAATAGTACGCATATTGTTTTTATAATTTGCTTCTTACTCCTTCATTACATTAAATGTCTTTCTTCTAAACTATGAGATTGGCACAGGAAGAGAACATATTGATTTTGATATTCAGTGATAAACTGCATCAAAAGGTCCTATTAGTAGCATTTTCTTGACTTGTTGATTGTTATTTTTGTTCTGTTTTCCTCCATCTTCCTCTCAAGTTCTTTAGACCACCAAAGAGGTCAGGAACGATGTTAATTTCATTGACTAAAACTATGACTAAAAATGTTCATCAACAGCCTTTTTTTAATGACAAAAACTAGACTAAGACTAACAAAAAATAGATCTGTGATGACTAAAACTGACAAAAAGTAGCCAAGTTTAGTTTTTCGTATGTAATGTAGTTTTCGTCTGACACTCAAAATCAATGATATTTCTCCACTGTGTATAAATCTGTCGAAATGCAATACATTTGTAGCTCTTTTGCCCTTTGGCAGTAGAAAGCAGGGACCCCAGGTTTGGCAGAGTACACCACCATGATTCTGTACTAGATTTAGGCAAGAGAATAAATGCTTGGACTAAAAGTAAAGACTAAAATGTAAGGACTTTTTATGGACTAAAACTAGACTAAAATGTTTTTGTGTTTTTGTTGACCAAAACTACAAAGGGTAGAAATAACTAAAACTAAAAGACATTTCACCTAAAGACTAAGACTGAGACTGAAACTAAAAATAGCTGCGAAAATTAACACTGGCCAGGAACCTCAGTTGAAAAGCACTGTATTAGGCTGCTTTAGTTGTTCAAATAAAACATATCCTGTTTTCAGGGGTATAGATGGAATAGTGGTTAGGTTGTGTCCCATCATGGGGTGGAAAGTAACTAATTACATTAACTAGAAGTACTGTAATTGAGTTGTTTTTTGGATACTTGTGCTTTTTTGAGTACATTTTGAAATCAGTGGTTCAGTATTTTTAACAAGAGTAACTGCACTTTTACTTGAGTACAATAGTCTTGTACTTTTTCCCCCTCTGTTCTCCATATAGAGAGAGAGAATAATTCCTCATCATGTCCTAAAACAGCTGTTGAACACAGCAAAAAATGGAGTGTTGAAATCTCAGGGTGAAACATTTCAGAATTGATTTTAACTCCCAAAGTGTAGCTTGGGTAACTCTATTCTGAGTGAAATGGTCTTCAGTGTTGGAGTTATATGACAGTGCTGATCCACCAGGGTTAGTTTAATGCTGTAAAGAGTCGATTGATCTGAGCTCGTGCCTCTGTGTTTTCAAATCTGGGGGATGTGTTGGCAGAGTTTCCCATCATGCCCTTGGGCAGAATGTTTAGATGTGTTTTTATGTGTTGAGTTTTGTTTGGATGGTGCCTGTTGTACAGTGATCTCTGCTGGGGTGCTTTTGGTCATGTTTCTGGTAAATTGTTTTTATGTCTGATATATTAGCACCATGAGTGAAATTATTCACTGGGTTAGAGTTTCCGTCTGTGACTTTAGGTGCTCCTAAAGGTTGCATGGTGCTTATTCTTCACCAGTATGCAATGCATTGCTAAGAGGTTGACTGTCTGATTTGTTCTTGCCAGAGGAGACCCACCTCACCACAGACTTTCAAGAGTTACTGCAGCTCTGTCATGTTGTAAAATATTTAATGCTTTAAAGTGTATTTTAACTGTATGTAGTTTGGACTAAAGTAGACACTTCTCCAGTGTTGAATTTAACTGTATATGTGAGTTTAATTGACACTTTCAATTTTGTTGTGTATTTTACTTTGTTATAGAGGTAGGGCTTTACCTGAACAACCTGTTTGTAGATCTGTTCTCTTGTTCTTGCCAGTAAGGAAAGATCATATTTTAGTGTACAACTCTGCAGTACTGAAAATAAAAAAATTCAGGTTAAATTATATGGCCCTCACTACTGAGTTATTTGTTATTCATGTCCTAAATACAAGTTTCACATCCATCTCTGACCTCTCTGTGTTTAAATTGATTGCAGTGTTCTATTAGCAGTTGTCATGGTAGCCAAATAACTTGTTGTTCTTATTTGTAGCTGATGGTCGACATGGCATAGTGAGAGTGGACCGTGTCCCTTTGGCCTGCAAGCTGGTCGATCTGCCCTGTATGATTGAGTCTCTGAAAACAGTGGACAAGAAAACATTTTACAAGACTGCTGATGTTTGTCAGGTAAACCCCTACAGCGAGTCCTCATTTAGTTTTGCTTGGGATAAATGTCATGTTGCTCAAGGTTAAGATGACATCTCTAACTACAAAGTAGAATGGACCTTTTTTTTTCTTTAGCCAATCTATGAAATAAGAATTTTGTACAGCTATACTTTTTGGTTCAAGATTATTTTCCTACAAGAAAAATGGGGATTATATATGATCCATGTTTCCGTCTCTGGGTTAGATGCTGCTGTGTACACTAGATGGAGACCTTTACCCTCCTTTAGAAGAGCCAACTGGCACCGACCCGAAGAGTAAGAAGAAGGACAAAGACAAGGACAAGAAATTCATTTGGAACCATGGCAGTAAGTAGACAAAAATCTACACACAGCAGCTTTCTTAGCTGTTGGTGATGAAACTTGGCACATCAGCAATCCTCAACGCATATTTTGCCCTGAAGAGCTGATTAAAGCGTTTTTGACTCCACTAATCCTGTTGTTCTGGTCTCCAGTTACCTGCCCTATGAAGAACACTCGCAAGAGGAGATTTAGGAAGACGGCGAAAAAGAAGGTTTTGACATTTCTTGTCCCTCTTTAGCATGCACTACCCTCCCTTATAGCATCTCTCTCTCTTTTTAGCATCACGTCTCATGATCCATCTCGTTCCCAGGCGCTCTTCCAGTTCCAACAAGACATTTACATTTTAGAAATCAGAAACTGTGGTGAAAGTAAAAACTAAGATTTACATATAAATAAAGCCTTTCCATCTTAGTTTACCCCGAAGGCATGCACCAAAAAAAGCAATTTCACTATTGCTTTGATCAAAGTGAAAGCAAGTGTGCTCGAGCACTCCGCGTCTTCTTTGTCTTCAGAATAAATCTTCCTGAGGATGCAGAGCCGAGCTATATTGATTTGGCCCCCTTCTGTTTTTAATCGCTAATGTGCTCTCTGGCATGCGGCCAGCTGCTACCTTTGTGTGAAGAGATGCTGCTAACTCTACATGTAACACAATCTCTGTCTCTCTCTCCCTCAGTACATTGAATCACCAGACGTGGAAAAGGAAGTGAAGAGATTGCTGAGCACAGATGCTGAGGCTGTGAGTGTCCGTATCCTTTTTGAGACACCTACAACTTTCCTGCATGCTTATTTTTGAAAGCCAACCAGTTTGTAATCAAGCTAAACAGCCCTTAAAGGTACCTGCTGTGTTTTAAGCACAATTACTCTTTTTGTCTTCTTTGTTCAAAAATAACCTCACTTTTGTCTAGCTCCCAAAATAGAAAGATTTAAGGCTCAAGCAGCAGCCCTGTCTCCTTTCTGGCTCACCTGACTTGACTCCGTCCAATGCCTTTGTGAGAGAGATGCACTTTGCAAAAAAGCTATTAGCGCTCTAATGAAACTCTAAACTTGCCTGACAGAATAAGAGCACAGCAGGACCGCTCTGAGTGGCTGCTTGCTGCGTGTTAATTCAGATAGACTGTTCATTATCATTGCTTAGTTGGTCACAGTGAAACTAGATTCTAATTATAGTTTAAGCGTTTGCATGCTGCAGCAGCAGACATGTGCATGACACTGTAATGAAGGAAAGTTCCTGTGGAGCGTCATGTGGATTTTTTGCCTTTCAAGTTGACTTCAAAGAGGAGTTTGGGGAGAGTGAGAGTTTTTTGGAGATCATGAGTCTTCTGAGAGGAGAGATGAATCCACAGAGGCTTTGTTGACCTTAATAGAAGATGTTCAGGGTGGGAGGTCATAGCAGAAGATGAGTCCAAGGAGGCAGATCAGCATGGCTCTCTGGGTAACCTGGACTCTTCACCAGGCACCTCGGGACACAAGATGGGTCATGGGTCCTCTGGTAAGTAAAAATATAGATATTACATTAAAGTTGAGCAGAAACTGCAGAAGAGTGGAAGAAAGGAAGTTGTTCACATTACCTTTCGTCAATTTAAAGAGTAGCTAAACCCCATAGTTTCAGCTGAAGTGCATCTACATTGGAATTTTAAAAGGGGGTTTAGAACGTCATAAAAATTGCTGTAAGGGTGAGACATGCCCACTCCCCCTTTCCTGCTGTCCCTAATCAGCCACATCATTTAGTCCATGCTACTTTTTAAATTTGATTATTAGCTATAATTTTATAACCACTCAAGGTAGACTTACCATGAGCTACCTGATCTCGGGTAACTGCACTACATCTCTGATTGGTTAGGCCCACCTATACCTGTGACTGGTGAATTTAATAGATTAAATAAGGATGTGAAGATATATGACTATATAGAAGACACAAGTTTGTGTATTTTTTGTCTCACTTCAAGAAAAACATGGTTCAGCTGCAATCTCAGGCAACAGCAGTACATTACCCACAATCCTAGTGTAGCACATTTGGGATAGGTGAAGCTGTATTTTGGGTTTTGGCTGCATGAGTGAAGTTCATGATGGGCTTCAACTGTTGAGCTGCACATACATCACTTGCCACCAGATCACCCAGAAAAATTTTTCTTAAGTTCAGTTGTAGCAGCAGGTTTCAACCTGTATCAATCAATCAATCAATCAAACTTTATTTATATAGCACCTTTCAAACAAATTCAATTGCAGTTCAAAGTGCTTCACAGTATTGTACAAATGTGATTGACAAAAAGGTAAAATGGTAAAAAAGAGACTAATGCTCACAGAAAGTAATTCCCTAAAATAATTAAAAAGATGGATGATTAAAAGCAGACAGATAAAAGACAAAGCAGTAAAGGAAAGAATTTATGAAAAAAAACTTAAAAATTAGCATAGAAAATAATAAAACTAATAAAAAACAATGATAGAGAATTAACTTTCCAAATAATTCAAAGCCTATAAAACTGGACATAAAAACATAGATGATCATAACTAGAGTTAAATAAAGCCTTAAAACCCTAAATTGAGATTTAAAATGTTCTAAGATAAGATATGGAATAAAATGGAACGATGATAACGATAGCATGTATAGTTATAATATTGTAAAGTACTACATAAAAGCCAGAATGAATAAATGAGTTTTCAGCTTGTGTTTAAAAATCTCGATATTCTCAGCTCCTCTCAGATCCTCTGGTAGGCTGTTCCACCGTGTTGGGACATAAAGCTGAAGGGAGATTCACCATACTTTTATTTTTACTCTGTGGAACAGCCAAAAAAGAAGAACCAGAGGATCTAAGGGTCCGTCCGGGTTCATAGACTAAAACCATCTTTTTTGTAGAGGTCAGTCTCTATGCACATTTTAACGTATAACGTAGAATTTAAATACTCTGTGCTGAAATGTCTACAGTTTGACCCAGACTCATCAACAGTTCTTCTAATTCCCTGCAAACATGATTTTGATTGTGAAAAAGTGGTCGGAGGATTTAGTTACCTTTTAAGCATTGGAATAATGTAGCAAAATGTTCATAATCATTAGAGGCAAATAGTAAAACAAAGTTGGGTGCTCATAGAATCCAGGGGGTAAATTCTGACCAGTATAAAAGGAAGAAACAATGCACTCCAAACATGAAAATTGTAAAATACGGGTAAGAAAAAATTAGGAAGTGTTTATTTGTGATGGAAAAAACATTTCCAAAAGCCACATTTAAAAAAAAATTTGGCCGTTACAATAAAGGCTTTGTTTCTAAGTATGTCCTTCCTCATATTTTACATTTTTCATGCCTGGACTGCTGGTGACTGCTTGAATTCAACAGAGGTCCAGCCACTTGGTGCTAGTAGTCTCACAATAATTAAAATAGAATCACCTGAGTGTGGTGATTGTGTCTCGTGATCCTAGTATAAAGGCACTGAATGCAACAAGAATTGCAGTAGGGTGGTCCTCACAAAAGGTTAATGCTTTGGTGGCCTCTCAGCGTGGTAAGGTTTAGAAAACCCGCTCTTAAGGCTTCTATTAGGAGTTTTTTGCTGGGTATGAAAAAGAATATTGATAGCTCTTCATGATCTGATCTACAAAAGCAAACAAGACCATCAGCATGTGTACTGATTTTTTTATTTTTTATTAAAGTAATTTTAACACTAGAAACGGCTGCCGGGGGGAAGGTGTCAGAGGAGAAGATTAAATAGAAGCCACCAAAATTACTTTATTTACATTATTCAGAGTAAAGACTCAGAGTGATGCTTTTAACTGTTAAATACAGCAGGAAGAGTTTTTTTCTTCAGAAAACACCACTCACATATTTTTAGCCTCATAGTACAATGGTCTAAGTTGTTTTTTGGCCAAATTGTGATATGTGCCTCACTTTATTCTCCTAACACTGCTGAATCATTGTGCCTTATTTTTCTGAAAACCTTAAAGGCTATGAGGTTAACGATATGTAAAGGACAAGTTCAGCAAATAAATAAAGGTCCCTGCTTTGTACACAGGGGCAGCCAAACTCAACACAAACCCAGAGCTCCTCACAGGACTTTTAACCTTACTTAGTTAAAACTTTTTTTTTTTCTTTTTTTTTTGAATCCTTGTCTCCTTGCCCAATCTATGACAGATTTTTATCAGTAAAGGCTGACATTTCATAAAGACAATAACTCCCAAAAATCCCACACTTTTGTTAAAAGGCATGAAACTATGCACGTTTTTGGGGGGCGTACAAAAATAAAAACATGGCCAAAATTGCACAATGGGGGCATCTTACCATAAAAATCAAAGTACACATTTTATTTTCAAAGTAAAGATATCAATTGCATGTATTTTTCATTCTAGAATTTCTTGTCCCTTTGGATGACATAATTGCTTATACTGATAAGCATTCATGATTGAATCAACTGTTGTGATGTTTTGGAGGAGCTCTTTGTGTGCAGCTTCTTTGAAATGCACTGAAGTTTCCTTTTATACTCCCCTCCCCTCACCAGCAAAGGTTTCTTTCTTCATTTTCGTTCTTTCCCCCTCTTGTCACTCTTGATGGCCTCTGCCCCAGTGGATTGAAATAGAAATAGAGTTCACTCAAGCATTAGTTACTCTTTGGACTTAATTATTTTTGCTTTTAGATTCACCAGAGAAACTTCCTAGCTCTTAGGTGTAATTGTGCTGGTGCACTCAGTGACTGCTGTGCATGAGTGGCATGATGAATAATATTTCTATAAATATGTGTAGACACAGTGTTTTATCAAAGAGATCACAATCAAATGAAAAGCTACTTTGTTGTTTGCTGCATGAATTCAACCTTAAATGTTATTTATTTTGTAATGGATGCATCATAAGTGAAGTAGTTGTCCAGATTTATCATATTTTCTTTGTTTCTGAGCTGACATCTCCTGTGCTTTCTGTCAAACCCAAGAAAGGGTCCGACAGCCTGGCTGTTTCTTCTTAATAACACTAAATGTGTTTTCTGCATGGCCAGCCCAGCGCGATGAATTGAGGGAGATCTTCAACGACATCAGCAGCTCCAGCGAGGATGAGGAGGACGAAGGGGACCGCCACGAGGACGAGGACCTGAACATCATGGACACGGAGGATGATCTGGTCCGACAGCTTCAGGACAAACTCAACGAGTCAGATTCTGCACAGAATGAAAGTGACAGAAACAACCAGATAGGTGAGTGGAGATGAAAAACTGTATGAATAATGAAAAGTGTAAGACTAACTTATCTTTGTATAACTATGAGTTTTATGATCTGGAAATATGGATATTACTTAGTGATGTTCTTGTCACTCTGGTTGATGGAACGTGTCATATATTTTCATTTTACACAGGAAACAAACTGATTAACTATTTATGAAAGTTCCTGCTCAGCATGCTGCTAAGATAATGCTAATGAAATGCATGCATAAATTCTAGTGGTATATGATCTAAAGATGTATTCCTATACTGTAAGGGGTACATAACATGTTCTCTTAGACTGAGTATATGTGAATGTATAATTTCTCCTCTGGGAAGTGTCTCTGTGTGCATAAGGGCTTGCACCAGTGGTCAGTGTTGCAAAGACTTCAGGACTACAATTTTCACATTGCTTACCCTACACCCATTCTGTTTTTTAAGTGAAGTATCCCATCTTTGTAAGAAAACTAGATTATTAATGTAAAATGGTTGAAATCTGAAGCAACATTACAATTCATTACAGAGAAGCAGGAGCTAGATTTTATTTAGCGTCTAATGAGAGGAAGAGAAGTTGGCCAACATCCATGTAGGAAGACCACTTCCAACAATTTAACGAACATTTATCCAACATTTATACTTTATTGAGACCCCACTGGTGGAATTTGGTTACAACAACTCAAATTAAAGAGCAAAATTTGGCCTTGAAAAAAAATGTTTCCAGCAGATATCTTAGCTATAACAAGACTTAAGCAAAGCTTGCAATGTAATTTTGTTGTTACACATGCAGCAAAATTGTTCTGCCACGCTATGATGGTGATAAAATGAAACATGCATGAAGCATTTTCATTTACCATTTAGACTGAATGAGACACTGGTGTCCTTAAGACCTGATGTGACGTCAGTGCATTTCGGATGATCTTAGAGACGTGACTGTAATTTGCAATTTGACTGGCTAAAATACAAGCTGAAAGGTGAATGAATAGATAATGAAAATATTTTGGTTTGAGCCTCTGTAGCTTCCATGTGCAAAAGTTGGTACATTTAAAAGCTTTTAAAGTTGAGAAGAGACAAATATGATGGCCCACAGCCTTAAGGCCGTTTCAGATTGGCTGCATGTTTTGCTGCACGTGTTGGCTTTCACACTAGGCGTGAGTTGTCCTTGTGATTGCCACATCTCCTTGTTGTAAAACCCTGTTACTCCAAAGGTCTGTACTGACATGTCTACAGTCACCATGGTTATGCAGTTCTCGGTAGCAGCTACATCACGTGTTTTATTGCTCTGATTGGCTCGTACAGATGTGACAGACAGAACGTTCATTCAACCACCCTCTGAGTTTTTTTCAAAGGCTCTGCCCTTTCTAAACGCTATCTATGAGAGGTTTACCAGATGGATGTGTGAAACAAATCCATCTGCCGTGTCAGGTTAGGTGAGACCTCGATTCTCGAAAGTCTCTGCTTCTGAGCCACAGCGCACATGCCAGCAGTCTAAAAGCCCTGGCTTGTTAACATGCATGTTAACAAACTGAAAGTTAAGCCCTGGTGCAGGCGAGATGTGTCAATGAAAGGGGCTTTAGCCAGGGGAGTGACAATAAGATGAGAACAAAAAAAATGTCATAAACAACCTAGATTTTGTTTTGAGTGCAGACACGCCTGCCAAGGCTGCAAGCAGATGAGGCCTCATGCTTGAAGAGCAGGGTTTTGATGGTTTTTATTTGCTTGACTGAAATATTAACAAACTTTAGGGCAAAGGCAATTACTCACAGTTCAAGCTAAGGGTTTAAAATTCTGTGCTTTTTCAGATTTAAGGCTGTGCCTTGTGTTTTTTCCCAGGCGGTCTTGGGTCTAAATGGATTAAGGGAATTACAGGTAATGATGAGGGTGGGAAATTAGCTCCGGCCACCTGCCAAATGCTGGTGTTTTTAAGCATTGTCAGGTGAATTTGCTCGACTTACCAGCAACTAGGGGAGGTAAAAAAGGGTAGCCTAACCTAAAAGAATGATTTAAACGGCATAGATCAAACCCCTTTTTTCTGCTTGTTCCCGCTGACTTCATGAGTTAAGCCGAGCAGACCTACACACTCACTGACCACAAAACCTGCCTTCTCCTCCTCCTCCTTGTATCAGAGCTGCTGTCACATCTTTACAGGCGGCCGTGTGCTGGGATGGTTTGACTCAGTATCATAGGAAGTAGTTCTCCACTGAAACAAGTTTATCTGCTAAAGGTGTGTTTGAACTAATGTCTTTCTTGTTGCAGCTTCAAGAGAGTTGCCTGAATTTTGGCCTGAGACTGCAGAAAATAAGCAAAAAAAGTTCTAGCAAGTTTAAAACTTATTATGCAGGAAAATGCATATGAATTTACAGTGCCCTTGTAGGATACACAGCAAATATTTGCATGGTCGAGTAGAGGAAAAATCAGTTGAAGCAGGTGTTCAAAATGAGTGACAGTTTCGATTACTTGTGCAAGAACTCCCTCTTATTAGATTATCTATAACTTGAATACTACAAATCTTGATTTTTTATACTGTGCTCTAGTGTAAGCTGCTTGTTAAAATAGAGAGGCTCGTAAAATGTATTTTTATTATTCGATATTTTACATTGTCATGATGATTAAGATATTTTATACAATGGTCTTGGTGAATTCTCGATTCTGATTGGCTCTGGAAAATCCTTTGGTGTCCATTAACTTCTGATATATGGGCATCTATGGAAATTCTCAGGTAGTTCCAACCAAAAAAATCTTTACACTGTACCAAAGTAATTTTCAGCAGCCGTTAGATGATAGAAGTAACCATAGCAACCTGAGGTGGTCATATTTTCTGAGCAGAGAGAACAGCATCGCCAGCATCAACCGTCACTTAACTGACTTAAAGAAAATGACAGACTCCAGGTTTGAGACCAGTAACACAAGACGGTCTTATCTCCTATTTTCTATGTATGACTTGTTCCCAGGCTCACCTTAACACTGAGAGGGGAGTGTCGAAAAAAACTCACTTCCCTTTTTAACTTCTATAAACTATTGTCAGAAGATTTAAATAGTATAAAACAAGAGAAAAGAAGTCAGTATTTCTTAGACCCAAAGGACACGCTTCTGATAAACCGGCATTATAATATCTCATAAATGACGTGTCTCTAATGGAGAATCAGCACGTGCAGGGCGTGGACAGCGCCGTTCCCGTCCTCTGCTGCACTATGGTTCAGGCCTCTACGTCGTCCACTAATCCCTGGTGATTGGACACCTCGTTGGGCATTAACCCTTACATAAAACAGTTCATGTGCAGTTTTGTCCATTCATGCTGGACAATTAAATACACTTCAATTACAGTTACAATGTTGGTCTTCCACAGTCATGAGAACAAGATAATTGTGATAAAATATTTAACACACCACATGCCATGTTCTACTCATTTGATACATACGTTTTGGTCATTTAGTAAATGGTCTAGGGTTTTTCAATTTTAATCAACCGAAGTATTTTTTGTGTTCATTATTATCTAACATTATAAGTCGAGCTTAGTTGGCGGGCCGTTAGGTTGATCCAAAGTTCGGTTGAGGCCGCGACTTCAATATGGAAGCTGCCGCAGATTGGCTTCAAGAGCTGTTTGAGTCCGCCTGTTGTACGCAGACGTCACACAGCGTTTGTCCAAGTCTTCCTACAGTCTATGATGTTGAACTAATGATCAGAGTCTCTGGCTCTGTGCCGAAGAAGAGATGAAGTTCACTGTCTGCCTCATATCCCTGTTCTGATGCTGTAATCCATAGGCTACTGTGGCTGATAGATTTGGCAAATTTACCTCACAATGAACAGAAAAACAGCATTTAACTGACTGTTAACTTTAAATAAAGGCAGTAACATCAGCTAACAACAGACTGTACTGAGATGAACTGCTCTGTGATTTTATATTGTAGTGTTAGAGGGGCAGGGTCATCCTACTGTGGGCTCATGACATCATGAGCTCACATATTTGCCCTGCCCAGTTTAAACCCGGCCAGGAATGAGGTGAGAAACTTTCTAATGGTCTAAATCCAGGATTCAGTCACATGTAGGTCTCAGTGTTTTCACATGTTTACAGCAACCACATTCCAACATATCTAATGTGTTAAGACACAAACTTTGGATTTCACTTTACAGGGTCTTTAAGTTTGATAATGCATGTGATGCAGTTGTAAAATCAATGAGTAATAGTGTTTAATAATCTCAATACCAATCAGAATTGTCATGATTAGGATTTTTGCCATAACTGAGCAGCCCTACTGTCTATCTTGGAGGGATAGCTTTATTGTGCAGTTACTCAAGAAATAAATCTTCTTTCAGGTGAGTGGCTGTGAGAGTTGTCACTATGTAAAGGTTAAAATAGTCTCCTCCATGTGCATTGGTGGGATTTGGTTGGTTTTCAGAATTTTGTAGTCATGGGCAGTTTTGAGTTTCAACTCATCTTGTTGTTAATCTGTGGTCTAAATTGGGCTTAAGAAATAAAGTCATATTGACAGTAACTACACAGGAGGCGCAGATGGCCCAGTGGTTAAAGCATGCCTCATGTATGCTGGCAGCTCAGGTTCAAGTGAGGCTGTGGCCACTTTTCGGCATGTCTCACCCCCACTCTCTCATCCTTGTATTCAAGTCTATCAACTTTTCTCCCTCCATAAAATGCCCCTGTCCCCCCTTCCCCCCCTCAAAAAACCCAGTAAATATGGAGTAATTTTCCATGGTAAAATGGACGTAATAGACTTGAGCATGCATGGTGCTTTTCCAGTCATCTAACTACTGTAAGATTGCTTTTTACACTGTATGTCACACTCACCCATTCACACACTGATGGAAGAGGCTGTTATATGAAGTGTCCATCATTATTAACTTATTTATTTATAGACATTCACATGACACTGCTGCAGCTATGAAAGCAATTTGCAGTTAAATGTCTTACTCAAAAACACCGAAATGTGGCTTGAGAATGTTGGGATTGATTTCCTGATCACCCCGTTTGATAGACAGCCAATTCAACCACTGAGCCACACTACAAGATGTGATCTTTTCTTGTTAAATTTCCAGTGTGTTTGGTTCTCAAAAAATGAATAAAGTGGTGGGAAATTTTCCGAACAGGGATGTCTACAGAGTGAGTAAAATTAGAACAGCATGAGAATTATGCAATCTCTCCTGTTATGTCTGCAATTAGCATTACACCTCAGTGTTAATGCTTTTTTTCTGGCCCACTAACCCTGCTCTTTGTATTTTTTTTGTCAGTGTTTCCTTCAAAGGGGACACAGCTCAAAACATAATTAAATAAAACCCCTGCAGGAAGTTTACTTTCATGCAAAGCAGAGGTCAAAAATAGCCTTAGCCAGGTGTCTGGACTTGTAATCAGAGCTGAGTTTTCTGGGTCAGACATCACGCACACACGAATCAAATGAGTAGCCCTACTTTCCCTTAAGTGCACATGCTGCACTGGCATGCTGCGATGCAAACACTGACAGCTCTCCTCCTCTGCTAACCAGCCTGACAGGTGTTGTAGCTCTGCGTTGGTCTCGGACAGCTGTCCGGCCTGACAGCTCAATGCCTCCTTATCTACATACACAGAGCTGTCAGTCAGCAACACTACTGGTCATCTCAGCCCAACTAAGCTTCTCCTGATGTGTTAATGTCAGGCTGTGCGTATGGCTGGATGACACGGATCTGCAGGGATCTCCTCACGTGCTAGATGGTCTGTATCAGAGGACCGAGTCAGATGGGTGAAAAAAGGATGGAAACAAGTGGATAGTTAATGGCAGTGAAGCCACAGGTTGTTGCAAGGCTATCACTTTAGCCGCGTTTAATGAGAACCCTCTGCGGAGCACAGAGCAGGCTGATTTAGTTGTGTCTTTTAGTGCCTCAGCCTGCTGGCTCACGTCCTTTTTAAATGGATTTGTTGTTCCCATTAACTGCAATTTGTCAAACTGAAATGGAGGCATCCTTGTGGTTCAGCGAGTTAAGGCTCATATCTTGTCCTCATGGCTTTGTGAGTGTAGTGTTGTTCTCCATTATGTCACATCGTAAATTCCCCCTCTGTTTCTTTTTTTTTTTTTTTGGCTGTGTGCATAAGAAAGAAGAGCATAAATGACATTTGCAGACTTGTATACATAAGAAGGTAACGTATGCACCTCCTGCTGATTCCCTTGCAGTGATGGAGTATCAGGTGCAGATCAACAACATCAAGGGGAAGCTTCAGGAAACCCGCGCCCGCAAGAAACAGCAGGAGGAGCTCATCATGAAAGTGGAGAACCAAGCCCTCAAAGTAAGAACTGACACACAAACACTTTCAGTTTTTCAGAAAGTAGGTCTACATGTACATAAAACATAAAAAAGAACATGCAGTTGAGCTGGGAGGCAGAAGTCTTCATTTAGCATGAGTGCTCTCTGTGATGTGAAAGCATAAAAATTCAGCTGATTACATGCAGTGTTGGAGGCCATTATGTAGTTTTTTGTATATTTAAAGCCTTGAATATTCCTCCTGTCAGCTCTTTCGCTGTAGAAACATGATCATGCAGAAAAAAACGTCATGAAAATTCAAGCGCTCTTTAACGGAGGCGCTACAAAAGGTGAAACACGAGCAGACACGGCCCTTTTTATGTTGTTATTTAGAGCTTTCATTTGCCGCCGTTTTGGGACAGTCAAAGTCCCTTCTCCAGTCGTTATTATCACAGTTGCAGGGAAAAGGTCAGCTGTCTCTGACTGGCATTCCAAGTGGCTTTTCTGTCAGAGAGGAGATAGGGACACGAGCGTCCCAGGCAGACACACATTTAAAGCCATCACAATTTAATGAGGCTCTGCATGTCGACTCCGAACAAATCTTGTCTCTGTCCTCACACAGAACCGCTTCCAAGCTTTGTTGGACGAGATTATCCAGCAGGAGGAGAGAGAGATGGAGCAGGTAAGAGCGCTTTCTTGAAAGCTGGATCAGTGGATGATGTGAGCTCTCTACAGCTTTCAGCACTTTGCATGAATTTATCTTGTATGAATGTCAAATACTTTGTTCGCTTATGGCTTAATTCCTGCTGTCCTCTTTATACCAAACCTTTTTCTGGCCTGGCAGCAAAGATCAAATTGAATCATGTGATATTTAACATGTCAGTAGCTACCAGCAGAGTCCTGTTTGTAGTTACAACAGACCGACCACCCTGTGTCTGGGGTCGTTGTTTGTATTGACGAATGAAGGCAGTGAATTAATTTGGAAAGACATGTTAATCATCATCCACTTACCCTCCAATTACACCCTTGGACTTTAGGGATATCAATCAAGCCTTCTATTTTCTGCTCCAACAGCTGGCCTCCCTGCAGGAGCAGCTGGACTCTCTCATAGAGAAGTGACCACCAGGGGGCAGCATCACGTCATCCTCAGCCACCAATTAACAGGCGTGAAAAGGAGAAGAGCCTTCACATTCATCCAGGGAGGAGGGGGTTCTTATAGCTGATTTGCTGTGTCATTCCTTTAGTTTGTCATTTTTATGCATTACATCTACAGCATACTGATATCTGTATTAAATTTAATGTTTTTTATTAGGTTGAATAACTTTGTTGTGGATTACTGTGTGAATAAAGCCTTTGATTGGCTTGAATATTAAACTTTTGTCCTGTTTTCCTTGTAAACCTCAAACTAAAGAATGTGTGAAATTTAATCTCATTACTGACTTGGAAAATAAAGCAATCACACGAATGTTGATCCGTTGGCGTCAATAGGTAATTTTCCAAATGTGCTACCCCAACAAATCCACCCAAAATATCATCTTTGACATGACTCCTGTAGTTTGTCATGTTAGTGATGAACGCTCTGAGAGATATAAAAATGGTCAAACCATATCTGTATTTGTGAAAAAACAGGAAAGAAAAATATTTCAACCGGTAGAGACTTAATCCAAGTTTAACAATAGTGTATGCTACAAGTTTGGAAATGTTAGAAAATGTGAATCGTCTTTGGTGAATGGACTCCATGGTGATATCTTCATGTACTTAAAGGGGTAACGGGAACGGGACAGCAGGATAGGATCCCCCTGAATGGAGTCTTGACACTCAAGGTGGTGATAGAAGATTGGATAGATTGGACTTCTGAGGAGCCTGACCTGGCCACTGATGAGATGATTTGGATGTGGTGATTAAGGGATGCAGGATGTCCCAGAAAAGCTGGACCTGGACACTGCTGAGATGTACAGGAGGTGGCTGGGGTGGAGGAGGGGTGTAGCAGTTGCACTGAAATAGAGGACTGTGGATGAGAGAAGGCAAAAACAAAGATCAACTAAAATTGTGCTGAATTTACAAAAAACAGCATGTTTATAGAAAATAAACTATTTATACTAGAGAAATCAAATCTCTAAGTGTGCCAGATACTTTCGAGCATACAGATGTTTGCAGGACACCATGTGACTATAAAAAGTGCAACTCGTGACCTGCAAGAAAACAAGGTGATAGGTTTGGGTAGACAAAATGTCATCATACATCATCACGCACAAGCAGGAAGTGTTGTGAAAGGCAGCAGTCTGGAATATATTATATTGTTTTTGATGTGTGCGCTTTTTAATAAATTTCTGCAAAAGAAGGAAGGATAATGCTGGAAGGAAACTACTCTGGGACACACTGAATGAGAGATAGGTTCCTGTTACTCCTCTGGTTTTATATGCAAAAAGAATTATTGCTCTATCTCATTTGGTTGCAGTTCTACCCACGGTTAAAGATAGAAATACTTTGGGAGCGCTGATACTCCTGCAGGTCTTAAAGGAAAGCAGCAGGATGACTGGACTGAGAGATTGAGGCAGACTGGGCGTCACTCAGAAGTTAAAGGGGACATATTTTACCCTTTCAAGACAAGTTTATAGAGGTATCAGAGGTCCCCAAAACATCCCTGTGACGTCTGTTGCTGAAAAACACTCCAGTACTGGATTTTTGTATGTCAAAAAAAAAAGCTCTGTTTCAGCCCTGCTCTGAACGAGCTGTTCCTATGTCTGTGGCTTTAAATGTCACTGAGCTGTCTGACTCCGCCCCTGACCACGCCCCCCTCAGGAAATGGATGTGGCTTTAGGTGTGGCTCTCCTGATTGATCAGGAGAGGAGGGTGTAACTTTATTCCAAGCGGGGAGGGCCAACCTAAATTGGGGTGGTGCTAACTCCCCAAATGACACCATGAGGGGAAAATCTGAGAACAGCTTGTTTCAGCACAGATTTTCTGAACGGTGGAGAAAGAGGGGGGAATGGAATGGATTTTTCTGGTACTTAAGGGGATTGTGGACAGGCCAGGGGCACATATTTTTATTAGAGAAGCCTCAAAAAGTGACTTTTGCATGATATGTCCTCTTTAAGTGAGAAGATGCCAATACCATCTGATTACCAGAGCAGGGAAAGGGAGGCATGTGAAAAAGGGATTATGAATGAATGACAGACATGTAAAAAAATGATACAGTCTTCCTGTTTAGCTTCATAAAAACTAAACTAAAACAAAGCATTTAGACAAAAGCTAAACAAACAAACCTGCCTAAAAAACATCAAACTAAATTGAAATCGAAAATAACACCTAAAACAATAAAAACTAAAAATTTACTTTTAATCTCTAATCTTAATTGCTTTACTTGTAGTTTTTGTTTACCAGCGTGCTGCGTACCCCACCTGTAGCTGTCGCCTTGTTCTCCTCTATTGATGCTGATTGGTCCGTCCATTCTCAGACTTGGCAGTATCGTTCAGATCTGAGCTTTATGATATGGATGTGCCTGATGACGGACATGGAATCTGCCCAATCAACTGGCCTTGCAAGGTTAGATTTTATCTTTGCAGACTGTCATGGGCCTTTAAACGGCAGCTGGGCCGTAGAATGGTGTTCCCTGTCTCCCTTTACGAGCAGCCTTGCATATAAGCCCTGTATACCTTCTTTGTTTATTATTTTAAAGAACATTAATCACCAGCTGTTTTAAAACTCTAAATGTTTTAGAGCAATGTGAAAATTTTCAGATATTCTGCTGTTGGTTTTAAAAACATTGATTACATGGGTTAACAAACTACTTTCAGGTTGTTTTAATGTCATTAGAGAGTGAGGTAGTACCTTGGAGGTACTTTAAATGAAATGAAATAAAGGTGCATTGGTATCCATTCAGCCTTAGCTTTAGTTTTAGAGCTTGCAGTGAAAGGTTAAAGAGCCTAGTTAAAGAATGTGCCACTAAACCATCACCTACGTCATCTCCTCTTCCAGAATCATCTCAAGTCGTTTGGGAGTTTTCTAGACCTTTCTCATCCACCTGATTCTGCGCCCGATCCCCACCTCTCTCTCCTTCCTGCTGGGATCATCCCTCCAATCACAGGGGTAGGTGAGAGATTAGCTTCTGAGATTTAAGTGCTCACCTCCAAACCCCACCTAATCCCGCCATCTGTCAGAGAGCAGCTAACCCAGCCAAGATTCTCTACACGAGGCTAATTAGACAGCCAGAAAACCTAGATAGGGAGAAAACATCTACCAAACAACACATTTCTGTGTGGTACTGCTGAAGGCGGTGATGGAGGAGACATACCTGCTCAACCATCCTGGAGTCAGGAAGAAGATTCTGGCAGGAGGGACGGGATCGCTGCCACACTTTCCACCTGGGACGAAGGTAGCAAATGACACTTAACCTGATGCCCCATCATTTATGAGACTGGAACTGTGTGTGATGTAAATTGATCTTTGCATAATTTCTTTTGTACTGTAATCAGTGTTCCACTAAAAAGAGTATTTTTAGCCATGTGTTGCTCTGCTCACTCCTATTAGACTCAGATGAATTATTCATGAGGACAAGGGATTTATTCAGTGTCTGGCACTTCCACACAGAGCAAACATTTGGTCAACCAAATTGCAGCATGTTTTTTGGCTCTGTTTCTGTGTTTCTGTTCAGCCACTGATCCGCTGGTCACACACTTTTTTTCTGTCCAAGTCAAATCCAACCATATGGCACCGATCCTGGACACTGTGACAAATATTTTCCATGACAATGTCAGCATCAATTTACGTTTACCTGTGTGTGGGTGTAGAGTCTGTGTGTCCCCTACCAGGTGAGGTGATTCCCACTAGCTCTCACATTAATCAGACCGTTATATCCAATCTGTCGAGCTATAAATAGAGGGGTTACAGGGAGTCAGTGCTATTAACAGAATAATGGTAAAGGCTTTGTAGGCCTCCCACACGAAAACAAACTCATCAAGTAACAAAACCAGCTTGAAAATGGAAATCTATCGATCTATCTACAGTGCTGTGAGAAGAATTTCTCCTTCCTGATTTTTTTTTTTTTTTTTGCATATTTGTCCCACTTAAAGGTTTCTGACCATCAGACTAATTCTATTATTACACAAAAATAACACAAGTAAATACAAAATGCAGTTTTTGAATGGTGATTTCTTTTATTACGGGGAAATGACCTACTAAAATTAATTAGCCCCTAAACCTAAAAACTGGTTGTGCCATCCATGGCAGCAACAACTGTAAGTAATTGTTTGCAATAACTGGCAATGAGTTTTTCACTCGTTTTTTGCAGAATTGTTTTAATTTAGCCACACTGAAGTTGTTTGGTATGAGCGGCCTTTTTAAGGTTATGATACAGCATCTCAGACTTAAGTCCTGACTTTGCCAAGGCCAAGAGGTGGACTTGCTGGTGTGTTCTACTGAATATCCCAAGTGTGCTTGAGCTTAAGGTCATTAACTGATGGCTGGACATTCTCCTTCAGGATTTTCTGGTAGAGCAGAATTCATGGTTCGATTAATTACAGTAACCTCTCAAGGTCCTGAAGCAGCAAAGCAGCCCCAGACACTGCTGCCACCATGTTTGACTGTTGGGATGATAAAATGCTGTGTTAGTTTTACTCCAGATGTAACAGGACAAATGCCGTCCAAAGAGGTCAACTTTTGTTTCATCAGTCCACAGAATATTTTCCTTAACGTCTTGGGGATCATCAGAATGTTTTTTTTTTTTAGACGAATGTGAGACAAGCCTTTTTGTGTTCGTCATGGTTAGCAGTGGTTTCGGCCTTGGAACTCTCCCATGGATGCCATTTTTGCCCAGTCACTTTCTTATTGTTGAGTCATGAACTCTGACCTTAGCTAAGTCAAGTGAGACCTGCAGGTCTTTAGATGTTGTTCTTGGATGAGTCATTGATGCGCTCTTGGAGTCACTTTGGTCGGCCAGCCACTCCTAGGAATGGTTACCACTGTTCCAAGTTTTCTCCATTTGTGGATAATGGCTCTTCGCTGGAGTCCCAAAGCCATAGAAAGGACTTTGTAACCCTTTCAGACTGATAGATTTCAATGACTTTGTTTCTCATCTGTTCCTGATTTTTTTTTAAATGGTGCCATGGTGTGTTGCTTTCTGAGATTGCGCAGCCAACCTTTTCGGCCCAAAACCCCCAAAATACAGGTGCGAGAGGCCCCCACTGTACCTGAAGGTGGTTGAGTCATAGTTGAACAGAGAAAAGCAAAGTCAAGAATAACCATGTGCAGATTTAGGTTTTTTAAACATTACTTTTATTTCAGTATAAATCTCCCCAAATTACCTTCTTTTTATATCACATTTAACCAATTTCATGCACATATTTTTTTTGTCAAAAATAGGTAAAATGTAAAATATGAATAATTTGAAATATTCTTTGTTTTATACAAGGCATCTGGCCAGCCCCCCTCAGTGTATCCCGACCCCCATGTTTGTTTAGCCCACTTCACTTTGTCAGACAGGTTCTATTTAAGGGATTTCTGGATTCAACAGGTCTGGGAATAATCAGGTCTGGGTGGGGATAGTGAAATTGAACTGATCTGTCCAAAAATAGTGGTAAATGAATGATTGAACTTGGGAGTTGGGGGTAGTTTTAACTTTTTCCCATAGGGCTAGGTAGGTTTGGATGGCTTTATTCCCTGAATCAATGAAAACACCATTTAAAAAACTGCATTTTAAAATTAGTCTGGTTATGTTTGTCTGATAAACTGTGAAGTTAATCACTGGTATCCACTGACAGAGCAGAACAAAAATCCAATACAAAAACAAGAAACAGTTTCAAATCCAAGACAGTGGAACATGTGTCATCCAGAGTAACATTATGCCTCTTCTTCTTGGTCTATTTTAGAAGTGTATCAAGAGGAATATTTTTTTAATGGCATTTCTTCTGCATGTATTTTGTATAGGATGGCATGTCATTACTTGCATCTCCTCACCCCCATCCCCTGCCTCCGTCCTTTCTTTCCAGCTGGTTTTCCATTTCCAGACGCTGCTGGACAACTTTGAACGAACGGTAATTGATGACAGTCGACTGGCTGGCAGGCCAGCTGAGATCTTTGTTGGAAAAATGTTTAAGATGGAAGTGTGGGAGACCCTGCTGACGTCCATGAGGATCGGTGAGGTGGCTGAGTTCTGGTGTGATGCTGTTGTAAGTTGAACCACACACTTTACTCTCAGATATAACACTCCTAAGATAGGTCTTAAAAGAAAGAGAATTGTTCCCTGTTCTGATAAATATTAAAGCACCTGCTGAAGCCTTTTGCATTTGCATTGTAAAAACACTACTCTCTGTTTGAATAAAGAGTAGTTTTTCTGTTGTGATCATAATTTGCAAGTAAGATTGTGCCTGTTTCCTGTGTTTTTCTTGTAGAGCTGATTGGCACAGGCTGGCAGCACCAGGGTGTTAGAATGATTATGTGTTTTAATGCCTAATCGCAGGCTTGATTATGTTTTTATTGATGAGTTTATTTTGCAGCACACAGGTTTATACCCCATCGTTTCCAAAGGAATGAGGCTGATCGCTCAAGGGAAAGACCCTCTGGAAGGCCAGAGACACATGTGCGGCATGGGAAACATGTTCCACTATCACTCCACTGGTTTCCCAGAGCTGGACGAGCTAATGAGAACTCCTCAGCCGCTCATATTTATCATGGAGCTGATACAGGTAAGCACCAGTGGCGAGCAACTGCTTGTCACACAGTCCAAAAAAACTGTCTTCTTTCTTGTTTCAGCTTCTCACGATGTAGCGTCTGTAAACAGTTGCTGACAGGAAAAAAAAGCATTATCTTTTCATCCAACCCTCTTCGAGAATTGTGACACTCCTACACACCACATGCTTTTTGATCCACTGACAGAAATGACAAAAGAAAAATCCCACTCTGCCTCAAACCTTCCACTTTGAAATAATATATTATCCAGAACTAGCTTAACACTCTGCAGGAGGCCCAGCAGCTGCAGACGTGAATTCAAGTTCCTCCTTTTTTCCAGTATTTTCACACGCTATTCTTTGAGATGACAAATCTTCAGCGATGGAAGCAGCTTTCAGATTCTGAAGTAAAAGTTACCACAGCGGTGGTTACGTGGCTGCAATATAATTCGTACATTACAATCAACACTTTAGAAATTGCAGATATTTTCAGAAATCTGCATGCTAATGATCCCAAATGAATTTTCCCATCGTTTTTACAGAACTATTTCAAAGTGTGACATTGCAGAGCTTGCTTGCTCTCAAACAGGATTTTGTTTGGGCACAAAAGACATCATACTGTGAAACAATATAATCGCAATCATTTTTTCAAAACCAGGGTGACTTTGCTGTTTGTTCTGTTGCAATGCAAATTGAAACAAAATCACTTATGTTGGTGACTTTGCATAATTCCCTGCATAGTTTTACATAACTTCAACCTGAGCAGGTTTCATCAGCATTATCGTTAAGCAGTTCCTCTTCTATGTGTAATCCAGGCAGGATCACTTTGTCAAGAAATCCACGATTTAGGATTTAGATATTTTTCTTTATTAGCAGTTGTTAATTTTCACTGGTTGCTGTTATCTGGGATCCCTGTCTTTCCACAAGTCTATGTAGAAAGCATCAAGCAGGAACAGCACATTTTCCTGCCTTTCCTGTGCCTACAAAGAAAGCCTGAGACAGGGAGAGAAGCAGCAAAACACCCCAGATTAGAGCAGGCATCATTGACAACATAATGATACATAAGAATAGAATAAGAATAAGAATAAGAATAAAGGAGGAGCTGGGGTGGAGGAGGGTTGCACAAAGCATATTGGCACAAGCATAGTCAAGCTAGAGCAGTATAGATATGGCAGCATGAGTGCGTTTAGCCAATAGCGTGCTTAGGTTGAATAAGCTGGGTGTCAGTTGATGAGGGCTTGCAAGAGATCAGCTGATCTCAATTATATAGTAGCGCTTGGCTCCTTGGCCTGCCTGAACAAACACTATATGCTCCATTTAGGCCTTGTGATTTACTAACTTTGCAAAGACAATGGATAGGCCAGATTCCATGTTTGTTATCAGGCAGATTCACTTTGCAAAGCTCCAGGCTGACATGACTGTGCTGGTCTGAGAATGGACTGATCAGTCAGCATTACTGAAGGAGAATGAGGCAGTTCTTTAGGGGCAGGGTTTAGTTGAACTGTGAGCCGGTAAACAATGGTGACCAGTGTAGTGATGAGCCTAGATGTAGTTATTATATATAAGCAGGTTTTATTATCGGAACTGGATAACATTTCTTCATTGAAAAAAGAGCAATGGGTTACACTGAAGGCTTTTCATGGCAGAAAATATGTTTTTGCCCTGACCGACTTTGGCAGGAGTTTGAATTACCAAGTGGCTCCACTAATAGTTAGTTATACTGTGTTGAATGTGTGCCTACTATAACATGTTTCATAGCTGATTGGCTGTAATGAAAGAGACGGACAGACCATTTGTCCAATCAGCCTTAAAGACATTTTTTAAAGGTCCTGCTCTTCTCAAACACAGGCTATGGGAGGTTTCCCAGATGGATGTGAAATAATATCCAATGTAATGGATATGTGAAACAGTCTATCTGTATCAGCTTAGTGATTTTGCTAAAGCTGGACATGAATTAAATTACACTTTAACTGATAGCCATATATGATATGTGACTCATTCTATGACTCATCCTAACCTTAACCTGACCTTAATCTTCCCCACCCCCAAACCCTGAGTCTGTACCAGTGATTCACACTGTTATTTAAATCAGTTGGGATGACTGTAAGGCATTTTTACATTGGCATTAACAAAGCCTTCTTTTGTACCTTTACAGTTTCTCCAAAATGCCTTTGCTTGTCTTTTAAGATGCACCAATCCTGGCATCCTACCACTGGCTCTCTGTTCATTTCAGATCTAATTTAAGATTTTATCGTCTATTTCTAAGGCTCAGTCTCATTTCTGACTTCCTCCAACTGACTTCTACCCCTGACTGCTCACTTTGGCCAGGGGTAGAAGGGCTTTGGTAACAGAGGAGACAAAGAATCTGATGGCCACTCTAACTGAGCTCCAGAAATCCTGTTTTCAGATGGGACAAAGTTCCAGAAGGACAACCATGAGAGTAGCCCTCAGCTGATCTGGGATTAAGGCAGAGTGGTTAGATTTATTCAACCTTTATTTAACCAGAAGAAAATTGGCTGAGATGGAGACCTCTTACACATGATGGAGGCCTCTCCTCAGTGTGCTGCAGGGAAAAAAAAAACAATTAAACAAAGATCATTCATGCTTATGAGATGATAAAATCCAACAAAGATTATTTATGCTGTAGAGATGCTGAACTTCAACAAAGCTAATTACGGGTTATGGGATGCTCAACTTTAAGAAAGATTTGTCATGTTTAAAGATACTGAAAAACAAAGACTTTTTGTTGTCATGAGATGCTAAGCTTCAACAAAGATTATTTGTGCTTATGAGATGCTGAACTTCAACAAAGATTATTTGTGCTTATGAGATGCTGAACTTCAACAAAGATTATTTGTGCTTATGAGATGCTGAACTTCAACAAAGATTATTTGTGGTTATGAGATGATCAACTTCATCAGAGATTATTTGTGCTGTAGAGATGGTAAACTCCAACAAAGATTATTTGTGGTTATGAGATGGTTTACTTCAACAAAGTTTATTTGTGGTTATGAGATGGTTAACTTCAACAAAGATTATTTGTGGTTATGAGATGGTAAACTCCAATAAAGATTATCTGTGGTTATGACATAGTGATGGTTACCTTCAACAAAGATTATTTGTGGTTATGAGATGGTTAACTTCAACAAAGGTTATTTGTGGTTATGAGATGATAAACTTCAACGATTGATTTCCTGGTGTAGAGATGCTGAAGTTCAAACAAGCTTATTTGAGCTTGTGAGATGCTAAACTTCATCAAAGATTATTTGAGCTTATGAGAAGATCAACTTCAACAAAGATTAATTTCCTGGTGTAGAGATGCTGAAGTTCAACCAAGATTATTTGAGCTGTAGAGATACTGAACTTCAGTTTAGCTTATTCTTGGTTAAGAGATGTTTACCTGTAACTAAGATTAGTCATGTTTAGAGATACTTAACTGTACGATAAACTTCAACAAAGATTATTTATGCAGTAGCGATGCTGAACTTCAACAAAGCTAATTACTGGTTAAGGCTTGATCAACTGTAACAAAGATTTGTCACGTGTAGAGATGTTGAACAACAAAGACTATTTGTGCTTCTGAAAGCCCAACCGGAATTTGCAGAAACCTCCATGGGAAAGCCAAGTGGACTTTTAAGTGTTGTGCATTGAGGAGAGGTTTGGTCACTTCTCTTACAAAGGCCTGTCTTCCCTGACTGCTCAGTTTGGCCTGGCGACCACATCTTGGAAGAGGCCAAACTTCCTTCATTTGAGAATTATGGGGGTCACTGTGCTCTTGGGCACCTTCAGTCAAAAGTCATCCATATTTACCTTTTTGCTGTCCTCTTATTTCCTTCAGTCTATAACATCCACCAATCCAACATAAGTTCTTTATTTCTGTGGTTAATAGTTAAAATCCAAAATAAGATAAAACAGTTTTAAATGCAAAGTGTTGGAATTTTAAAACTGGATTAAAAGAATGTGATTAGCCAGGAATTCTGAGGTGAAACATGACTAAAGGTTTCATCTGTCCACAGCCCCTTGTTTTTAGTTTCTTCTCCTTCTGCCAGTCTTAATACTCTCCACTACAGACAGTTCTGATGTATTGCACTCACCTCCTGCTCCTGCTGCTTCTAGGTGGGCGACCCCCTGTCCTACCACAGAGAGTCCTGGATGATGGAGAAGGATGAGAAGCTGCAGACGGTGCCAGTCCTCCACATGCAGGGCAATGAACTGGTCAAGCAGAGACGATTCAGAGATGCTGCCAGCAAATACAAAGAGGCCGTCCTGCTGCTGAAAACAGTCCAGTCCAGAGTGAGTGAATGGCGGAGGCAGCAGGGTTGCGAATTGTGAGATCGGCTCAGGATGTTGGGGAGGTTTTAGGACGTGCATCTGCCTCTCTTTCCTTTGGGAAATTCTTAGTCTCTTGTTTTGCTCTGCTTTACTGATCCCTGATTACAGGAAGCAAGGTGGGGGCTGGAGAGAAAATAGGAGAGCTATGGAGGTGTTCTAGGATGAGCTTAGAAAGTCGGAAGAATACAGAGGGGAGAACATGTGTATGAGATGCACTGATAAGAGAGAGTTGATTTGGCAGCTTCAGACATGTTAACAAGTTTTTATGTTGTAGGCCCTCAGATACTTGGCCTGTGTGCAAACAGCTTGTAAAGCTCTGTCAGGCAAAGATTGGTGTCCCAGTGCCATGATATGTTTAAATCAGTGTGAAAATATTCAAACCTACGGAATTCACATAATTTATTAAAATATGTGTAGGGGATGCCAAGAAACATAACAGCAGCACTGATCATGTTCTTGTTTTCCCATCTGTGCATGTGTGTAGGAGATGCCGGGTGATATAGACTACATTAATCTGGGTCGAATGATCATCCCCCTGGAGTTAAACTACTGCCAGTGCATGCTGGAGCTGGAGGAGTATTATGAAGTTATAGAACACACTACCGAACTGCTGGAGAAGCATAAAGGTAAGTCATTTGGATGTGCAAAATGTGTGCGATTGTTGCTCCCTGCTAGGGGGTTTAAAACAAATTTTCAGGATGCAGGTAGCCTTGTTATGTCTGCACCATGCATGGACAGAGAATATTGTCCAAGACATGGGTGGATATGGTTCAAATCCAGCCTTTGGCTCCTTTCTTTCATAATTCCTCACTGCCTCAGTCCCATTTCCAACTCTGCCCTACCTATAACAGAGGCAAACTCCTGAAATAAATCTTGAAAAAAGAAAATTATTTATATATTTTAGAGAGATTTGATACTTTTTTAAATTAGGGTCAGCTACCTCAAATTCACGCAGTTGCATCACTGGGATAAATAAGCCAATTAGGATGCAAATATGATGAGTTAAAGTTAGCTTATATGATTAAAGCAGCCAAAATAGCTAACTTGGCCTTGAATGAAAACAATTTCGATTACAGGGATAAAAGAGTGCCAGGCTGTCTGTCTGTATGTCCAGACTTTTTGCTAAGCTAAGCTAATGTCTCCTTACTAAAGATTTGACTTTGAGAGCCTTGAGTTAGAGCACTGGTTCTCAACTTGGGGTCGGGACCCCGTTGGTGGTGACAAGACACTCAGAGGGGGTCTCAAGATGCCTTAAAAAGATAGAATATTTTTTAAATGTACACTTTTGCCACTTTACACCAATTTTGCCAGATTTCAACCCATTGTCATTACTTTTTTCCCACCAATTTTGTCAATTTTAACAAATTTTAAACTTAAAAAACATTTTTTGTCAGTTTTAAACCCTTTCTACTACTTTTTTTCTGCCTGTTTTTGCCACTTCTAAACCACTTCTTGCCACTATCCACCTATTGTTGGCTCTGTTGACCCATTATTGCCAATATTTACCCCTCTTTACCAATTTTTAGGCCATATTTCACAATTTAATATGCCAATTTTTGCCACTTCAACCCATTTCTGCCTTAGCTACCCCTTTTTTGCCAGCTTATATAAATTTTCCATTCCATTTCACCAAATTTCCACTTATTTTTTTCTCCTTTAACACCATTTCAGACATTTTTTTAATCCCCTTTCACCACTTGATATGCCTTTTTTGCCACTTTTAATCTATTTTTGGCACTTCTAGCCCATTTCTGTTACTTTTACAACTCCAATTTCACCACCTTTACAAGCATTTTTTGCTATTATCAATCCATTTTAGCTCCAAGTTCAGAGACTAAATGGAACGCACCATGGTGGTGCATTTCATTGAGCTCGCAATAATACTGAAGAGGAGATGGCCTTCGCTGTCAAACTCATGCTAAAAGACAAAAACTACGCCCGGCTCATGAGTCTGGAAATCTGGACTTTGTTGAAGCATGTCCACAAGGAAACACATTTGGCAAACCTGGATGTGATGATCCACCTGCTCCATGACCCCTGACTGAAGTCAGCTCTTTTTAAATACTGTCTTCTTTTTCTGTGCAAACTGAACATGGTGAAGCAAGCTTTTAAAAAAAACCTGACAACAGTGTTGCTCTTTTTAAAATGCTCTTGTCTCCATACCGCAGTCATTAGTCTGCCTATTTTGTTATTTCACGATGAGAAGTTAAACCTGTCAGATGTCCTTCCTTATTATTTACACTGCAGTATTTTTAGAGATAGGTAGTAGCACCATACCTGCATGCATAAATGGCACCTGACAACTAGAAACTACCTGTCGATAAGGTCAGGTCAACAAATGAAGCCATTATCGACCAAAGCATCAGTTTCTACTTCAGTCAAAGTCAGCAGGTCAGACTGCATAGGGTAGGGACTGGAACAAACCAGATACTAATTTGTTATTATTTTATTATTTATACACAGACCATTGTTTGAGTGAACATTTTTGTGTTAAAGAGTATTATGTTTATTTAAAAACAGGATTTTTTTTCCACAGAAATGGATAAATTATTCATCCATCCATCCATTTTCTATACTGCTTATCCTATTGGGGGTTGACGGGGCTGGAGCCTACCCCAGCTGTCATTGGGCAAGAGGCGGGGTACACCCTGGCCTGGTCGCCAGCCAATCACAGGGTTGACATATAGAGACAGACAACCAGACACACTCACATTGACACCTATGGCCAATTTAGAGTCACCAATGAACATAATGAGAATGTTTTTGGTGGTGGGAAGTACCCAGAGAGAGCCCACACATGCACGAGGAGATATGTAAACTCCTCACGGAAAGGTCCTGACCAGGACCAGAGACCTTCTTGCTGTGAGGCAACAGCGCTAACCCCTGTGCTGCCATGCAGCCCCTGGATAGATTCATGTTTTCTTTTTCCTTTTTTAAGCTAAAATACAGGTTTATTGTCTTAAAGGGACTAAAAAGCTTTTGATTTCTGAAGTAAAGAGATTCTAGGAATCAGCTTTCTTTGGAGATGATAATTAGCCATGTTAGAAGGAAAAATACATTTACCTGATCAGTCAGCCACTGCTTTAGGTTGGCTGGTATGGCACTTTTAACCCCTTAAAGCCAGTTGTAATACATCTAATGCACAATTTTATGAGACCTCTATCTAATCAACATGATCAATAATTACTTAAAAACCTTTTGAATACAATCTAATAAAAGGTAAAAAACACCCTCCAGTGGATTATCGGTTGCCAAAACTCCTATTTCATGTGATACAAAAAAATGTATGTGAAATTTTATGGCATTTTTTCTCTTTTTGGATTTTGATCGAAGGTAAAAAACATTTAGGTTCCAAAAAATGAGCATTTCTTGTCCATTATTTGAGTTACCAAGCTTTGAGGGGTTAAATTTGGCCCCACCAGGACTTCATTCAGCGTACTGGGACTTCTCCCCAGTTGCCAGTACACTCTCCTGTCCTCTCCAGAGCTTTAATGAATGATTCATGACAGCCATGGTGCACAGAGCACTGCTGTGTACCGTGACTTTTGTCTCTGTGTATGAATCCAGGTGAACTCCTCAGTCACTGTTGGAGTAAACCAGAGAATAAAACATTCACCTCTTCAGTGAGCTACAGCTGAGAGGCAGCATAGCTACACATGCATTGTTTTTTAATGGACTTGCCCACAGTGGAGAAATATCAGGGATTTTAAACATCTGGCGAAAACTAAATTACATTTTAGTCTAGTTTCAGTCATCTTGATGAAAACTAAACTCACTTTTTGTCAATTTTAGTCATCACAGATCTATTTTTGGTTAGTCTTGGTCTAGTTCTTGTCATGCAAAAAAAGGCTGTCGAAGAACATTTTTAGTCATAGTTTTAGTTGACGAAATTAGCACTGCTCTGCACTGGCTTCCTGTTTGCTACAGGGTTCACACCAAACTCTCTCATCCATGTCTTTATGGACCTTGCTTTGTGCACTGGTGCACAGTCATGTTGGAACAGGAAGGGACCATCCCCAAACTGTTCCCACAAAGTTGGGAGCATGGAATTGTCCAAAATCTCTTGGTATGCTGAAGCATTCAGAGTTCTTTTCACTGGAACTAAGGGGCCAAGCCCAGCTCCTGAAAAACAAGCCCACACCATAATCCCCCCTCCACCAAACATTACACTTGGCACAATGCAGTCAGACAAGTACCGTTCTCCTGGCAATCGCCAAACTCAGACTCATCCATCAGATTGCCAGATGGAGAAGTGCGATTCTTCACTCCAGAGTCCAGTGGCGGCGTGCTTTACACCACTGCATCCGACGCTTTGCATTGCACTTGGGGATATATGGCTTGGATGCAGCTGCTCGGCCATGGAAACCCATTTCATGAAGCTCTCTACGCACTGTTCTTGAGCTAATCTGAAGGCCACATGAAGTTTGGAGATCTGTAGCGAATGACTGCAGACAGATATGAAACTGTTTGTTTTTGAACTCTCAGCAAAATGTCAAAGTGTTCTTTGTAATGAAGAGCAGGAAAAGCTGCTCAGTGATGAGTGAAATGAGGACTCGTATTTACTGAGTTAGTCTAACTGCTGAGTCTGAGCACTGTGACAAACAAAGGTTTGAAATGTTGTAAAAGGAACAGGTCAGGGTCTGGTGCCCGGCCTGGTTTTACTGCAGTGACTCTAACGTGTTGTATATTCGGTGGAAGTATGTGTGAGGGCTTTACAGCCCGAGCAGCCCCGGGAATTGTACTGTCATACCCATGGCTACTCGTATAATCCTGGAGGAGCTCACATGCTGGCACAATATCCACTTCAGAGCCTTATGAATTATGCCCCTCACCCAGAGACCATATCCACCGAGACAGTCTTTATTTTACTCCCAGTTATATTGTTTGTGTCTTTCTGCGTGTGTGTGTGGTAGGGGAGTCAATGCGTGTGTCTTTATATGATGTGTGTGGTTTCTGTGCAGGAGGATGAAGAGTGTAAACCTGCCTGTGAGAGAAATGGTAGCATTGAAATGATGGGCAGGTGTTTGTGAGCTCCACTGGCCCAGTTCAAGCTGCAGCTTTCCTCAGAAGGCTTATGAAAAGATCCACCCAACCCCATGCATCACACTATTTTTACCTTTTTCTTTCTTCCTGCTTCTCTTTTTCAGCCCTTTTAGCTGCACGTTAAGTTTTATTTGCCCTCTTTTCTCATCCTTGGTACGAGCATTTCAATGTTATGTTTTCTATTTCTTATAAAAACCACTCCACTGTTGTTTCTTCCTTTTATTTAACTCATTCCTTTGAAAGTACCCAGTGGTGGCTCATTGCAGTGTCTCTGCTTTTGCCAGAGGCGACAAAGAAATCTGTTGAAATGTTGGCTGAATGAGATTTATTGTAAAGGGAAATTAAATGCACAGGAACAGAAGATCAGAGCCATCAGTGAATACCCAAGCAGGCTAATGAGTGAATTTAAGTGTGGGTGATACTCTTAATCACTCTTGATGGAGAGTAAGATGAGAACACTGATGACATTTTCATATCTGCCACATTATCTCTGGAGATCCTGTAAAGAAATGAGCATTCACATCATCAGCAACCAAATTTAAGCTACAGCACATCTGAGTTGTCTCACTTCTGTAAAAAAAAAAAAAAAATAGCAGACACATACTTGAATCTCTCTCTATTTCATCACAAGCACTTCTCGAATTTATTTTAAGCACTTTTAGTAGAGCAGACACCCTGCTGGGTTTGCTGCAGGCACTAGAAGAAGGGTTATTTGGTCAAAATTTGCCAGGGCTCGCCATAGCAGTCTGAATGTTGTCAAAAAATATCACGGCAATCAAACAGAGATATTTATATAACATGCTGCTCTGGATCTTACCCACACACAGCTCTTTCCATGCAAGGTCGCAAGATCAAGCCTCTATTACATGAATATTTTGATTGCTACTGCCACATGACTATTACTGCTTGATTTTAATTTTCCAGCATGTAAAAGGTTCTGGTTCAAAGCCATTACGGATCTCCCTTTACTGTGCTTATTTTGTTTTGATGACTTGTTTGCTTGTTTTTTCTTTGACTTTTAAAATTAAAAAAAAGAAAAAAAAAGAAAGAAAAGTGCAGTATAGTCGCTTTTTCTTATCATGTGTATATTAGTGCTGTAAAGTAGATACATTTTGATGAATCAATCAGAAAAATAATTCAAATGAAAATTATGCTGATTCATCACACTCTGGCACCATCACACAATCATCCACACCAGCTTTGTAAAATGAAGCTCAGTGTTAATTCATGTAGGACACGGTAGTCGTACGCCCAACTGGCAGGGTCAGCTGACTGCCAGCTGATCTTCCCAGCTCCCACAGCCAATCACAGCTCTTTCTCTTTACACAGTGGTGTTTTTAAATATGACATACTTCTCACTAATCCCTGCTTGCATTAATACTGATGCACCACCATGCTTCCGCTAGAAAAGCTTAACCTCCTCCACCCCAGCCTCCTCCTTTATAACATAAAGCTTGTTGCACCATCGTATTAAGATTTATGCTACTGTGGATTTATTACTTTTGAAACTAGAAAAGCCCTCAGAGAGTGCAGACCTCTGCCATTAGCCCTATCTCCCAATAGTGAAGAATCCTTTAAAAACATTCCCGGATCCAGACGGTGATCCAGATCACTCCCAAAATCTAATTTGGCATTTACTCCCTCCCCGGTAGGGTGGAGACACGGTGAGGTAAAGCATTGGCTTTGCTACGTGTGAAAGTCATGGCGGAGGGTGAATATTCCACTATTCCTCCCAGCATTGTGAGTATTCTCGCTACAATTCGCTGTCTTTCTCTCTGTTACGCTCCAACTTGTCTCCTCGACCGGGCGTGCATCTGTCGAACTCTATAAACTCCAAAACTTTGGATAAGTTACTCATGTCCGCCATCTCCTGGTGTAAAGTGGTAACAGCGCAGACCTACCTCCCAATAGCACAGAATCCTTTAAAAAATTCCTGGATCCAGACGGTGATCTGGATCACTCCCAAAGTCTAATCAGTTCTTCCTTATGCCATTTCTGACATTTCCTGAAAATTTCATCAAAATCCATCCATGACTTTTTGAGTTATGTTGCTAACAAATGAACAAACAAACCCACCCGATCACATAACCTCCTTGGCAGAGGTAATAATTTTATTGTATTCAGTATAAATGTATCAATCCATATGGGGGTTTCTAGCCCTGGAAAGTTAAAGCACGCTGCTTGACTAACACAAGGAGCATCTTTTAAGCAGAGCCTTCCTGTCAAGTAAAACTGGATATCCATTTTGCAATAAAATTATTAAATGTACAAGAGTCTCCCTGAATGAACTGGATGAAAAACATGCACAAAACTCTGTGCTCTTGTTGTTTTTTATTATTTGATCTGCCTTAAAGATTAATATAATTTGAGATCTGCCCTTGTCCCGCCTCCTCCTTTGCCTGTCTGCCTCTAGAGAGATACATGCATGCACATGCATGCATAAATCGCCCCTACAGAGAGGTGCTGAGGTTCATCCAAATGGCATCTACAGTGAAAAGGATGTTTAATCCTTTTAATGATTTTATATATCAATCATGGTTAATGTAATTTGGCTTTTTTGACCCCAAAAACCCTCTTTGGCGTCAAAGTAAATACAAATTTCTACAAAGTAATATCAGTTCAATAAAGATATATCAGATACAATAAGTGATGACATGAATATTCACCCCCTTTATAGTGACTGACTTAATTCCACCCAGTTGATGCTAGTAGTCTCATGATTAGTGAAATGGAGATCACCTCAGTGCAGAGAATGTGTCTCAAGCGATTGTAGTATGTGTCTGGAAGTTCCAGTTCCCGGTTTATCAGTATTCCTGGCTACCATTACACCATGAAGACAAAAAAACACTCCGAGCAACTTAGAGAAAAGGTTATCAAAAAGCATAAGTCAGGGGATGGATTCAAAGAAATTTCCAAGGTACTGAACATCCTATCATCAAGAAATGGAAGGAATATAGCACCTTGTAAATCTGTCTAGATCAGGCCGTCATCACAAACTGAATGACCGTGCAAGAGGGAGACAAGTGAGAGAGGCCACCATGACACCTATGACTACTCTGAAGGAGTTACAAGCTTCAGGAGCTGAAATGGGAGAGATTCTGCAGACAATAACTGTTGGCTGGGTTCTTCAACAGTCAAAAAGAATGGCAAAGAGAAAGCCGTAGCTGAAGAAAACTCATAAAATCTCAAGACTATAAATGCTTAAAGGCATAAAGGAGACTCCATGGTCAAGTGGAAGAAAGTTTTTTGGTCTGATGAGACCAAAACAGTGCACACCATCCCCACTGTTAAGCAAGGTGGTGGCAGCATCATGCTGTGGGGATACTTCTTGGCCCTGAAAGGCTTGTCGAAGTAGAGGAAAAAATGAATGCAGTAAAATATAGGAAAATGGCTTGGGAGAAGATTTGTTTGACTGTAAGCATACAGCAAAGCTACAGAAAAATGGTTTTAAGACAACAAGGTGAATGTTCTGGAGTTGCCAAGTCAAAGCCCAGACCTCAGTCCAATAAAGAAATTGTGGCTGGACTTCACAAGGGCTGTTTGGATGTGCATTGTCCAGATGTGTAAGCCTCTCCTCAGTGCAAAACATATGAAAGTCCACTCAGAGTTTAAAAAAACTTGTCATGACAGCCAAATGGGTTTTCATGTGTTTTGCACTAAGACAAGGCTTTCATCTAGTCACTCTTCCATAAAACTCAGATCAGTGGGCTGCAGTGATCCTTCTGGAACTTTGTCCTGTCTTCACACAGGATCTCTGGAGCCCAGTCAGTGACCATCAGGTTCTTGGTGACCTCTTTGTAACTGTACCTTTAAGGAGCAGTTGTGACTTATTTTACATCCCTGTGGCTGCAGGGAGACATTCTAGTAGCTTAACAAAAGTGTACCAACAGGAACAATAAAGGATGCAATTTATGTGTTTAAGAAATAATGCACTAATTATGGACCCAATCATATTGCTATTAATACATTCATGGTGACAGCCCTTATATTTGTGTATAACTGAAAAACTGTCTCATGCAAGCAGTTTTCTCCCATTTGTTAATTTATTTCTCCATATGGCTCATTTGTTTTCTTTTGCTAATTATTTCTTCTAAATGGGGAAGTTTTAGTTTAGAACAAACATGTCAAAATTCAGTAGTTTGTAGAAAGATGATTTATGTCTGAGGAGACCAAGGAAAACATTCTGTTAGCTGCAATTTTACAAAATTAGTGCCGGTGAGATTTATGCACCAACTTGCACCAGCACATTGTCCTAAATAAGACAAATCACAGCTTCAGTGCATGGAGCAGGTTTGTTGTTGAATTTCTAAATGTTAGACATTCATAACTCTATATTTCATTCTCTTCTTCCCTTGTCTTCTTTGTTTGTGTCTCAGACTGTGTGAAAGGTTACTACAAGAGAGCCAAAGCCCACGCTGCTGTATGGAATGAAAAGGAGGCCCGGAGAGACTTTAACATGGTGGCCCACCTGGACGTCACTCTGGCCTCTCTTGTCCACCGCGAGCTGAAGGCTCTGTCAGAGCGCATGAAGGAGAAATACTGGGAGGAAAAGGAGGCATACTGGAACATGCTGGAGAAAAAAGAGGATAAAGCTGAAGATGAGGACGAGCAAGAACATGATGGGTGTGAGGAAGAGGAGGGGGACAAGGGTAAACAAGAAGACGGTGAAAGCGTCACCATAGAGAGCAGAGATAAAGTCGAGGAAGAGAAAGACGGATCTCCATCAGAAGGTGTCGAAGTCTGTAAAGAAGATCTCAGGGGACATAAGGGCACACCAAATGAAGAAACAGGCAACAAAGAGACAGAAAACACCTCTGGGGCTGATGCTAACACCTCCAGTGTTACGGACGGGAAGGACTGGCAGCAGATGTTAAAACTGGTCATGTTCCTGCAGAAAGAAGGGAACTTCCTCATAAAGGAAAAAAAATTTGAAGAGGCATCTGGAAAGTTTAAGGAGGCGTTAGAATATGTGGACTTCCTTCAGAATAAGGTAAATTTAACTGACAAAGTGTGAAAGCTCAGAGTAGAAAGGATAAATCTGCAAAAGTAAATTTTATATTGCGTTGAATATAAAATGTTCCCTTTCTGATTTATGCATTTATTTTTGCATATTTGTCACACTTACATATTTCAGATTATAAAACAAATTTCAATATTAGAAAAGCAGATCTAAGTAAATACAAAATGCAGTTTTTAAATTATGATTATGTTTATCAAGGGGAAAAGGCAATCAAAACCTAGCTGGCCCTATGTGAAAAAGTAATTGCCCAGCCTTGTTAAATCATGAATTAAATGAAGCTCAGCATTAGTTCATGCAGGACATGGTAGTCAAACGCCCAGCCGTGATCAGCTGATGGCCAGCTGGTCCTAATTATCTCCTCCCAGCTCCCAAAACAACTCACAGCTCATTCTTTCAACACAGCAGTGTATTTAAATAACATACTTCTCACTCATCCCTGCTTGCATTAATGCTGATGCACCATGCTGCTGATAGCAGAGCTTAAACTCCTCCAACCCAGCCTCCTCCTTTATAGCATAAAGCTTGTTGCACCCTCATATTAAGATTTATGCTACTGTGGATTAATTGCTGCTGAGCTAATTCTGTCGCAGTCCATACATATTGTCATAAATGTATCTATCCATATAGGAGGTTTCCTTATGGAGGTTTTTAGTCATGTGCTCATTGGAAAGTTAAAGCATGCCTCTTGACTAACCCAGGGAGCATCTATGAGCACAGTCTTCTCGGCCAAGTAAAACTGTATATACATTTTGCAACAAAATGGTTAAAGAGTTCCTGACTGAACTCTGACTAACCACATTTTCATAATATTTTCGTCAGGAAGGTGCCGTGAATACATTGAAGAAAAGAAAGAACTTTTACAGTAGATTTCGATTGGAAGGTATGGCGTGTGCAAGCTGATGAGCTAACAGGCTACAACCAGTTTATATCAGCTTGATGCAATATGCAGTCCTATTGACTATATTGATGTAAAATATATGAGGATACATCAGTTGATGTGAAGGGCTGTTGGGTCGTTTTGGTAGAGTGAGATGTATTAACTTTTAGACTTTTAGACTTTTAGTCTGCTTTATTAAACATTTTTAGTTCAATTTTATTTTGAAAGTTTTGCACGCATATCCATCCTGACAGTGGTGGTGTCTGACAGCAGTGATCTGCAGAGCAGGTGTCTGAGAGAGCAGGTCTGCAGCTAGACTCTCTTGAAGATTTCTGCTTGGTTTTCTGGGCTATTTTTTGGTCACATCCAAGATGGCTGCCACTTTTTTTGCTACTTTTTGTAAACAGTTTCTTTCTTTCTTTCTTTCTTTCTTTCTTTCTTTCTTTCTTTCTTTCTTTCTTTCTTCAGCAATATTTAACAAACTGGTTTTGACTAATTAGTCATATTCTTACATCCTTCTGTAAGGTTGAAAGAACTTGTGAATCTGATGTGGTACCAGCTACTAAACCTTTTGGTACTCTCAGCCCTTATATCTCTAATTGATAATGTTAATAAGAGGTGGTTGGGTTGGTAACAAATCAAACTTTCGATCAGAAATTCCAGACTTTAGAAAATTAGTCCAAACATGCCAGGCTTGGAGCATCATGCACAAACATCAAATATTTAATGGACTAGAAAATTTATTTCAAGTAAAAGCTTTAGTACGGACGGTGATGGTGCAGATGGACTGAGGATTGACTGTATTAACAGCTTCCAGTGTGAGCTGCTGAGCCTGATGAATGTGTTTGTGCCAGAAAGTTGTCTCATGAAAAGCATTGTTGCTCATAAAATGTAATCAGCTGTCATTGTGATGTTTTACTGAAGAGCAGCTGTGGCATTGTAGGTATGCTAGCAAAGTGAAGAGCAGAGAAAGGAACGCTAAAAATAACAACTATCCACAGAGAGATCTCTGTGACAGCGCTCGCCTGTGCTGCTTCTCTTCTTTGTTTTAAACTCCCTCACCCCTGCCACACCGCGCTGTCTAGCTCCCTCACGCCTTCTCCCCATCAACCTGCCCTCCTCCATCTTCATTTCTCCCTCCTTCTATTCTTACAATCGTCAACTCTTGAACCCATTATTTTCAGCATCTGTCTTCTCCATCATTCCCCCCAACCTCCTCCTTTCATTCCATCCAGCTTTCAGGCTTGTTTCATCTTTTCAGCATTTTCTCTGCTATCCATCACCGTGTCCTCCTGCTCATCTTGTCCTCTCTGTATTTACTCAGCAGGTAGATAAACAGAGCGAGGACTGGGACTCACTGGAGAAGGTGCGCATTCCACTGACTCTCAACCTCAGCCAGTGCATGCTGGAGCTCCAACAGTACCAGCAGGTGGTAGAGCTCAACAACAAGCTGCTGAAGAAGCATAAAGGTAATAGAGACTAAACAGACATATTTGAAATAGAGGTAGGTAGATCAGTATAAAGATGCTCAGTCTATCTTGCACATTGTTATTTTGGAGATTAAAAATATAAAGATGCTGGTACAAAGGCCTGGCCCTCAGCAATCGCCTACTTCAGCACAGCAACAGTCCTTGATCTCTGTGTTTACTGGGGAACCAAGGAACCAAACATTCACAAGCACATCGTCAAGTCTGTCTTTCTTTCCCCTCGGCACCCGCCCATGGACATCACAGTGGAAAACGAATTCATTGTTTTCTTTTGTTTCTGCTACGTCTGAATTATTTATAGTGTGGGCTGATGTGAAGTTGGTTTTCTTATGCATTCCTTTTTCCTTCATTTACTTCTCTCCAACTTTTGCCTTCAACTTTGTCCTTCTCATGTCTCACCACTGGTGATCAGGGCTATTATCTCACTCTCCTCTTAGAACTTCACTCATCATCTCACTAGTTTTATTCTTACCGGACATTTAATCTCTCTAACCTCAAGTTTGTTTCAGAATGTCAGTTCTTTCTACCTCTCTAACGACTTTACTAATGAAATAAAGATAAAAACTATTTACATGTGTTTCTCACTGCATGTTACAAGATCTTCTTCATATTATTAATGCATCCCTTCAGTCTGGCAATTTCCCCACTTCTCTTAAGTGTGCTATTATTACTCCATTCTTTAAAAATAACAAGCTTGAAACTTGGATAATTAGCAAATACAAGGCCATCTCCAACCTTCCTTTTATCAGTAAGATCAACTACAAGACAGTACCTTGTCTGCTCTGATGTTGTTGAAACTGCATGTATAAGTTTTCGAAACCATGATTGAAAACATAGAGAAGAATGTTTAGCATTTCAGAGTTTAAAAGTCTTACATTTTGACACTAGAAAATCAAAGATTTCAAGTTTTTAAAATCATAAATTAACAACAGTGTAGCTGAAATTCTTGTTTGGTTTTCAACTTTATAGTCTCAAAAATTCTACGTTTGGTTCACGTACATTTACAACTTTAAAAGTGGGGAAAAAAATCTGGTAAAACAACTTTTTAAACTTGAGAATTTTTAGTTTTATCTTAAGTTTAACTGATCCTTTTCATCATTATTTTTTCTAAAACCCTGACATAATAGTGAATAATTTATATACAGATCTTTTATCTCTTTTTCTGAGTTATGTGAAGTTAAGTCTCTTCCATTTATGAGATGTCTTTGTTGTTGAGTTGCTGCTAAAAACACTCGATTTCTGGGTTTTGCTCTTCAAAATAAAAGTCTTCAATGATGATCAGCATTGGAGGCTTTTGTTGTGACAGGCTTGGCAGGAATAGACCGTGTCTATCATCAGATACTTTGCTAAACTTTAGCATCACAATGCTAACAGAAAGGAGGGATTTAACTGTGACTGCTTTGAGAGAGGCAAAGCCATATTCAAGTCACCTTCTTTTAATCATCCGGGACTAGAGACAAGTGAGATATGGATTAAATCACACTGCAGGTAAGATGTTTGTTCCTGCTGCATCTGGTTCAAGTTAAAACTAGATGAGTACTCCAACAATTAGCCTGCCTCCTGACCTTACTCTGGTCATAGTGCAGCCACCTGGAACTTTGCCAGAGCAGACAGAAGTTGGGGATTAAATTTACTGTTTTCTGGCACAAAGATTTGCGACATTTACCTCAAAATGAGCAAAAACACAGCATGTAGCTGGTTGTTAATTTTTAATGAAGGCGGTGACATTAGCACTGTAGAGTTAGGTGGGCGGAGTTATTCCTCAAATAGACTGGTGATGTCACAGACTCCTATATTTGCCCTGCCCAAACCAAACCAAGTAAAGAGTTGACACGCTTTCTAATGGTCTAAATCCAAATTCTGTCATGCATAGATCTCAGTGTTTTTAAATGTTCACAGCAACCTGTGCTGATTTCTACACAAGTTTGATAAACAAGGGCCAATGAGTTTACATTAACAAAATGTGCTGTAAAAATAAAACTGAATCTAACTGAGTTTACTTTTATTCCATAGGTAACTTCAAGGCGGTGTACCAGCGAGCACGAGCACACGCAGCTTTGTGCAACGAGGATGAAGCTCGCCGGGACCTTGATATGGTGGCAAAACTGGACCCGAAGTTTAAACCTTTTGCCCGCCAGGAGCTGAAGAATATGGCAGAGAAGGTGCGCACCATGCATGCCCTCCATAAGAAGACTTACTGGGATACAACGCAGGAAAAATGGGGGCCTGGTGGAAGCAAGGAAAAGAAAAAAGTGAAAATTTCACAGAAAGCCCCTAAAGAAAAAAACACAGCCGACAAGAAGATGGAAAACACTGAAACAGAAGACAAGGGAAGCTCAGAAAAACCTGCCCCTGCTGAGACGGAGGCTGTGGAAAATGCAGAGACGGAGAAAAATCCAGATGCAAAAGCAGAGCAGAGCAATAAAGAGCCGGAGAGTGGGAGAGCGAGCAGAGAGGGGTTAGATAATAAAAATACAGAGAGGGTTGTGGGACACGAGGACAGGCAGGGTGCACTGGATAATCGAGCAACAGAGGGAGATAGTGATCCCGAGGCCAGCGGCACAGGCGGAGATAATGTAGTGAGCCAGAGATCAGAGCATGATAAGGGCAGGAAGAAGGTCAAATGCCAATCAAGTGCTGCACCGGGCCCGGGCAGAACAAGCCAGGGGAACAAAGGCGGCAGTAATGAGGCAGGAAGTTGTGACACTCAATCAGAGTAGAGGCTGGAAATGTCTTCTGCAGGGGCCAAAGGAACTCAGGGGACACTCAGGGCAGAGACGATAAGACCTGAAAAACAGCAATATGAAGGCAGAGAGTAAAAGAGAGACCGGTGATAAACAGCCAAGTCTCATCTGGAAATATTGATTCTGCCACAAACAGATCTAAATATAACAGGAGGAGAAAAATTAATGTAAACATCAACAGCCTGGTTGGGTTTCATTATTCAGTTCTCAGAGGGATAACTGCAGGGACATAGAGAAAATACACACAAGAGTTTGGCAAATAGAAAGTTTTTATTTCTGTACACAAAGAGTAGAAAGCAGCCAGTAACCCACTTGTTATTACAGTAAAAAGCCTTTCTTCAGAAAACTTTTTTTACAGATTAAAAACTCCAGAGAAAAGACAGCAAGAAGTGTTTGAGTGCTGGACAAAAAAAACATCAAACTAAAACCCATTAAACCAAGATTTGAATGATTAATGAGGTATATTAATGGTGGTTTAAATAAAAACAAGAAAACCTCATTTCACCAGTGAGTTATGAGTGTGTGTTTATACGTGTTAGTGTTATAAACACTGTGTCGTTTGAGGTTAGGTGATTCATTGCCCTGTCATGTGAAGCGTATGTGTCCTTGTTACAAGCTTAGATGCGTGATAGCAAACATGGAGGAGTTAATGATGGGGGACATTAGTATGTTGGTCGGCTACATGAAGTCTGGAGAGACAGCAGTGTCTTCTGGGTTACTATGGCCTCAGTGGAGAGCCTTCTTCTATCACACGGCTTCACTTGCACCAGAGAGAGAGAGCAGGGCGGAGATGAGGAGCTGCTACTAGTCTGCATGGATCAGACATGGACAGCACCAGCTATGTGTAAGTGCAAACATAGCCTAGTTTGAATTTCATTTACTTAAGACAGATTTATCACTACTAGCATTTAAAGTGTTGCACCAGCTGAGATAGTCAGTGTTATTTTATCCTGGCTCTAGGTTTAGGCTGTAGGCTTTGGTGATCACATAAGCCAAATGCTTGTCATATTTTGCATCCACTTTCAGAGCTGTTTGAAGATTAACAGTAATTAGCATAAGTTATATTAAGCGTTAGCCTGTTCAGAGACAGTACATGTACAGCGGTGCTGTAACAAACTACTGGGTTAAAACAGGCTTTCACTGATTGCTGAAATTAACTGAAAACATTAAATCTGTGACGATATTAAAGTTAGTTAGGGTGTTAAGATCCACTTGTTAGAATCAACCTTACGTGTCCATGGTGCAAAAAACAGTTACGTAACTCAAGTTACAACTTAAAGGTGCAGGGTGTAAAATTTGGGAATATTAGCGACATATAACGGTCAAATTCTAGACTGCAGTGCTCGTGGACGGGCCATTAGCATTGCATAATTGGCTTTGTAGTATAGGGGCCCTAATCTGACATGATTCTATTGTTCAGGTCAAATAGCCTAAATAGCTCCCTCCTTTCCTTCCGTGCAGCTAAATTTAAACACACAATATGTCAATTTCTGCAGTAATTTTTGTTCTAAATTGAGGACTGTTCAGTATAAGCAGCACCTCATAAGGTGTATTTACCAAACAGAAAACCAATATTTTGTTTTCATTCATAGATTTCTCACTATAAGGAATAAAGCACTGAAAAGTGCACTTCCACATTCATGCTGGAAGTGGTTGAAGGCTATGGATGCAAATGGAAGTACACTTTTTAGTGCATTTTTCTCTCATCATGAGAATTTTATGAATAAAAACAGCTTCTCTCTTTCTCCATCCTTATTACTGGCCTTAACCATGGCAACCAGTGGAATTTACAAAAACACATATCTGTTACTTAGTCTCTCTAGTGCACAGGTGTCAAACTCAAGGCCTGAGGGCCAAATCCGGCCCGTGGTACAGTTACACCTGGCCCGCAAGATAGTGTCATATTTCTGTTATTACTGGCCCATCAGTCTGAGATCTGCAGATTTCCTCCAGTATAAAAAAATGTGAACTTAGCCATGATGATATCAATTATCTTTAAGTCATAAAAATGTGAAGAAAAATAGGGAATAAAAATCATTAGAAAAAAAGAAACATGGGAAAAGAAATTACTTAGTGTTTTCATTTCATATTTTCATTTTTGCATTGCACAATTATGACTTCAGTCTGTTATTTAGATTTTTAGTTCATATTTTAACCTTTTACATTTATTATTTTGATTTTTTATCTCATATTTTGACCATTTTCAATTTATTATTTTGACTTTTTGTTAATATTTTGACCTTGTCATTTTTGTATTTTCACTTTTTTATCTCATATTTTGAGCTTTTCAATCTATAATTTTCATGTATCTAATAATTTCAACTTTTTCAATTTTAAATTTTGAACTACAAATCATTTTGACTTTGTCAATTTATTATATTCACTTTTTAACATATTTTAACCTTTTCAACTAATTATTTCAACTTTTATCTCACATTTTGATCTTTTAGGTGCACCATTTTCAATTTTAAGTCATATTTTTGCCTTGAAAACATGACTGGGACTTTCTTTTGTATACATTTACCTTTTAAAAACATTATTTTAACATCTAATTTTGTGTTTTGACCTTTTGAACCAATAAGTTTGACTTTTTATCTCAGATTTTGAGCCTTTTAACTTATCATTTTATCTTTTTAAATCTCAAAATCATTTATCATCAGTGCTTATTTCTTTTCCCCACAATTTATTTCTGGTGAAAATGAGGTTGACAGTTTGGTTTAATGTGGACCCTGTTGGCCCTCAGGTTAGACCTGAATTCAGAATCCGGCCCCTTCTGTGATTGAGTTTGACACCCCTGCTCTAGTGGAACCGTAGACACATGAAAAAATCCAAGATGGCGGAGTACATGGAGGGGCCCCTCCCTATGTATGAATTATGCCTGCTTATAAATATTCTGTTTAATTTAGTGTTTACTCTGATAAATGCTAATGAGTGAAATATCACACACTGTACCTTTAAGTAGGTCCAACATAGAGCTTAGCGTGGACTTCATTATTTAAGTTACACATAGCTGGTGCAAAAGGCTACAGATGAGTCAAAGAGATGATACGATGCGTGGCTCTTTCACAGCTGAAGGACCATCAAAAGTTTGTCTAGCATGTTGACATACTACGCATGATCACGTAACTCTGTCATAGGATCATACAACGTATTTCTTCCAGTCTGCCTCCTCTTTATTGTCTGAAAATAAACACGACAAATGTTGACAGGCGGCCCTATGGGGAATCCCTCCTCTGCCGTTCATCCTCACGTCACTGTTACATCATTATGTGTGCCCACATACAGAAAAATGCAGTGAGGCTGCCTGCTGATCATCTATGTGTAATGAGATGTGTGACTACCAATAAATGAACATCTAGAAATAAACACCACTTGTCATGTTTATTCTGCAGCTCTTTTGTCTTGAGTCGCTTCAGTAAAAGCGGAGATGGATTGGATGGATGATAATGACTGAACAGTGGAGGTGAAAGTGAAAAAGAGGGGAGCGGTGTTGTCTTTCGCTCCCCTTAAGGCTATTAGCATTTGTATTAAGAACGGTGTATCACCTTGTCTACTCACAAACCTGTGCTACAGCGTCCTTGGGGGACAGTTCCCTAGCAACAGAATCAAAACTAACAGGTAGCTGAGTAATGAGTAGGGAGGACGATGTCAAAAAGTGAGTGCTGTGTGCCTGGAGGGGTAATAAGTGCAGCAACATGGGTTTCAAACTCATGCATATGAGGTCATATGGTGTGTTTTTAAGAATAAAGGTCCTTCCAGTGTATACATCTGTCTTTTCTGGCGGTGTGATTGCGGGGAAATAGAGCCACAGCTTGCTTGTTTCAGGCAATCTCTTGTCTTGCTTCTGGAGATTTTTTGCTGTGGCAGGCACATCAAAGTGGATCTCTCCCACCAGCCCTCGGGCAATAAATGGGTTGGGTTTTTTTTCTCTCTTCCACCTTTCCTTTCTTATCTCTCAGATCTTTTAGTCCCTCAAAGCATCATATGTGCACCTTTAAAAGCACTATTTAGTTGCTTTTCAATAAATGATCCACACTTTTTTTATTTCACCTGTTCCTTCAAATTAACTACCAATGACAAAGGCAGAGGCGTAAAATGATGCGACATCCTTCCTTGGAAATAAAATGGCAGGCGAAAAAGGCCCAGGGAGATAAACTCTTGCTTTATATGGGTGACATTTGGTTTTAAGGCTTTAACACTAGAAAGACCACGGCAGTCATTTTGTCTGTTCCCACATTTGGAATAACTTTCCTGAATTAAAAGTTACAATGCTCCTAAACGTGTCTGCATTTTAATCTAAAATGTTATTTTAAGGAAATGCACAATAAGAAAAGACTTCCTTTAGACTGCACAGATTTTGCAGCTCTAAAATTGACATTTTTTTCTGCAGTGGCAGCTGCACCTTGGCTGCTTTGCAGCATTCATTGTTGCTTACAGAGTACGCTGCCTGTTCAACCAGTTTGAGATGTTTAGTAGCTTGATCAACCAGGCTGAGGAGGTTTTAGGCTGTTATTAGTCAGGATTAATGTGCTGCTCTGTGGTGCTGATCAAGGGCTTGTTTGAGTGACAATCCCAGGGTGTCCATACCGAGGCATCACCTCTATCCAGCTGTTATGAAGAGACTTTAGAAAACTGTTTAGGCTCTAATAAAAACATTTCATCAAGGTTTCATAAACCACATTGACCTCATAATTAAAGCCCATTATTTAAGAACACGCGCAACATTAGCACTGACAAAAAAACCTAAATCAGTTTGATTTAAAAAACCAACAAAAACAATACATACAATTCTTACATTACTATCAAAAATGAAATTAATGGGGCACAGATGACCTAATGCAAGGGTGTCCAAACTATTCCTGGGAGCCAAATGAAGCCTGCTGTCCATTTTTGATTGGCCCTCAGCAAATTCTAATCATAAATCATTAAATGAAATATGGCCCGCATAAGAACATAAAGCTTGACTGTATCGTACTTCTTCATTTCAGCACAAGGCAGGGCTACCATGCTATTTCTATAAACAAACATCTTGAAAACAAGACTACTGATTTGAGTTTTTTGTGACTAAATAAAGACAACACTGTAAATGGAAAACATATTGTCAACCAACATAATATCAATATTTTGATTTATAATGCCCTGATGGATTACAAAGGCTTACAGCAGTACCGATGGTGTTTTAGGGGCTGAACCAGTAGTAGCCAGGACTGACCAGAGCCCCCTGAAATCTGACTGGTCTCCCTAAAATCCTTAAGATGACTACCTATTTGCCTTGTCAGCCATTAAGTAGCATACCCAATAACTAAGCATATCTTAACCGTTATAAGATTGGCCTCACTAACTTTACAACCCTCAGGATGAGGCACATGAAAGTGGCCCCACCATCCTAATATATTTTTGTATGCGGCTCCCAGTGGAAAAAGTTTGGACACCCCTGGCATAGTAGTTAGGTCATATTCCCTGTACACGGGCAGCCTGGGTTCAAGTCTGGCTTGTGGCTTCTTTCCTGCATGTCTCTCCCTCACTCTCTCATCCCTGTTTCTGATTCAATGCACTGTCCTCCGTAAATAAAGGCATGAAAAGCCCGAAAACATATCTTTGAAAAATGTTTGTAATAATAAATGACAGTACACTTTGATGTAATGATGTCCTTTTGCTGCTTTAGCTTAGTTTGTTATATTTCTCCTAGTGAAGATTTGATAAAGTAAAAGTTATTTTTTCTGGATTAACCAACAGCATAAAAATTTTACTCACAAAAAAGCTGAAACAATTGGCTCTGTGCTGTTAAGAGTGAAAATATTGGCAGAATTGATGGCAGTACTTGTTAACAGCACTGCAGTATTTATTGGAAAAGTCACGCCAAAACTTTCCAGTGATCAGAGCAACTCTAAAGGAGTAGAAAAAGCTGCATTGACCATAAAGAAAACGATTACCACCCTAAATTACAGAGATGCTGATTGTACAGGATTACCTGTGGACCTATGTGTGAGCTGAGATATGGTAATTTGCCTTGGAATACAGACATGATTGATAAAATAAGAATTAAAAACACAGACATTCTGTGCAATTATTAGAAATTAGCAGAAATCCCCAGGTTATTTTAGTCTTGTGCGAATAGGGCATAAGAAACATTTTATAAATAAAACGGAGAAAAAAGATCAGAGGTCTAATCCAGTATTAAATTATATATAAACCTGTTCTAGAAGTAGTTACACATACCATAGCTTGCTTAAGTTTTGTTAAGTTAGGTAAATCATCTGTTGCAAAAACTGCTTTCTTTAAAGTGGTGATGATAAATAATATTGAAAATGTCTACATGAGCTAGTTAAAATTAACATTTTTGTGTTATTTCATTTTTTAAAAATGATATCCCAACAAAATACATGTATGTCTGTTTGTACTGGGTATCATCAGAGATAACAGAGTTTGTGATCTAGCAGTCAAAATGACCTCTCATGGTCTTTCTAGCAAGTTTGTAATTCTGGCCTTTTTAGTGTTAATTGGCTGTTCTATGTTTAAACAAAATGCATCCAATGACCTTGACACCATGCAGGCTTAGCCATTACTTCTAACTCTAAAAGCAATTAGGTTAGCATTAGTACGGAAAATGATGCATGAAAAGTCAATAGCGACTTTCCCTCTACATGGAGAGAGGGGATTACTCAAGAAGAAGTAAATGTAAGAGCACGCCATGGCGGCCTTGCACCCTCCCTGCAGTGTCTGGAATTGGCCTTGCAGATCGAGAGAAACAGTTTCAGTCTGGTGCTTCAACTGCCTGAAGCTCCTTCCTTCTTTTTCTTTGCACACAACGGGAGAAGACAAAGATTCCAGAGAGGAGGTCTGACATTTATCAGCAGACATTTCCTCAACAAAACCCCCCAATATGAGTCACAACACAAACCGAGAGCTTGTCTGAATCCTTTGAGACAAAGAGATGAATGCTTCTCAATTTTCATGGAGGTCTGGGATGCAGTTCAGCACGTGTTCTAGATCATGCATGGCGTACTTGGTGCAGAATGAGGGACGGTGCATTAGTATGGATGTAGCAGCATACATGTGTGCATGTGCACATACAAGTGGTTGTGCATGAGCATAAGGGGCTCACTTAGGAGAGGCGAGTGATGGCAGCGACAAGCAGTTAGGGAGGATTAGAGGAACACAGTGTGTGCATACAGAGGCGCTGTGCTAGCGGGCACTTTGGCTGTCTTAAATAAATCATGGATTTAACTCATGATGTGTCATTCTCGCAAAGTAAATACACTCGTTGTGGTTGCTGTCAACTCCCTGACAATCCGCACCACGCAGCCACATGAAATGCAGTCAACCAGCCCTGATCTAGTTCTCGCACCACCTCTCGACAAAAACTGAAATTTCAAGCATGATAAGACATTCAAGGAAAAGAAAAACACAAATACTGAAGATACAGGCATTCTGACAAAACAAGGGGATTTTCTTCTTTTTCCTTTTTGCATTTTTTAAAGTTCTTTACATCAACGGTCCAATTTGTGCTGTGGACTGATATAAAGCTTCACACCTCTGAACAACTACACAGATACTGGTAAGCACAGTGTCTTGGCTGCGGTTTTCCTTTTAGCCTCCCCCAACCTGCTGCTAACGTTAGTTTCCTTTGGCTAGTTTAACATGGTGTCAGGCTGCGCCACTGACGTTGTAAAGCACAACCTGGCCAAACGGACATCAGCGTGAGCCTCGAGCAGTTTGCATGAAAAAGGCTTTTAGTGCACAGAGTTCCAGTGGAGGGTTTAGCTCTGGGTGTGATAGCTGCTGCAGTGGTCACAGCGCCTGTGGATTGTGGCCGACCTCAGCCGTGTGGCGCTCCTTTCTTGGCCATCAGGCGTCCTTCCAGGCTTTCTCCCAGCTCCTCCAGGCCAACTTGGGGTTAGATGTGTGAGGTGGTGCCTGAAATTAGAAAAGAGAGGAAGAGCAGAAAGAGAAAAGCTTTGAAATTTCCATTAAGTACTCGCAAAACTGACAGAATGTTCTTAGTTATAACTAAGACGGCTGTAATTATGATAATCCCTTTCTTTGTTCAAGTTGCAGGCTTTAAACTGCCCGGCAAATTGCGTTTTAAATGCGACGGGACAGTTTGAACAGCTAACGCTCTCTTTCTCTCTCTATGCTACTGTCTCCACTCCTCTTTATCTTACTCCTCCTCTCTGCCATTTAATCTCTCCATCCCTCCCACCCGACTATCGACCCACAGCAGTACATATTTGCTCTCCTCTCCATCTCTTGCTCTCCCGCGGGTGATGGAGGAGCGAAAAGTCAGGCTCTGAAGTGCGGGGGGATTGCTACGGCTGCTGCGATCCGTGCAGCCAGGATGAACTCACCCGGTTCTGAGGGGAAGACGTTCCTCAGCTGCTCGATGACCTCCTGGAGCTGCAGCACCGTGTCCTGTTCGTGCTCCATATCATCTCCTAGCAGACACATGCACAGATTGTTATGCCTTTATGAATGTTTACAGATGGGATTGAAGAGGAGGATGCATGAACATTGATTAATAGAAATCAGGGAAAATTAGTCAAAAACACCTTCCCAGGCATACCCAAAATACATTAAATCCTGTGTCTGAACCCACTGGATTGCAACCACAAACAAGGTGTCTTTAGAAAGTTAGCATTCTAAAGTTTCTTCCCAAACTATCAGACTCACTACAGGTGCCACTGGTATTGAGTAATATCTATTTATATTTATTTATATATCTGAATTTCTATTGTGAATCAGAGGCCTGTAGATGACTGTAGCTGGGAAGTATTAGCTGGAAACTCCAATGCATGAAGCCTTAGCTACTTCACCTTCAAAGATGATGAAAATAGAAAAGATAATGGGTATTCTACACCTGTTTTTATGAGGAAAAGTCTAGTCTTTTCCAAACTGGAGACCCCAAATAGAACCCTTGTTAACCGTGGTCATATGCCTACAATTAAAAGGCTGCTACTCCTGAATGCTTCAACATAGAGACACAATCTTAGGCTCTATGGAAAGGTGATACTTCTAATGATCATCCTGTCCAGAATCAATACCTTTATTACTGAAACAGAAATAGAGGAATAAATAAATAATTTCTGCTACAATGTACATAAATATTACTGAATATGATCATGCATGAATGCCAGATGGGGGGCAGGAAGTAGGGGACAGCTGTTAGGGATGAACCAGCAGGGAAGTTTACAGCTCTTGAAGGACCTGTATGCTGCACTCATCATCAGAGAATTTCCACCTACTATAGGTATGATCCCTGCACTTAACAAAAAAAGTGATTTTTCCCATGGTTTACTGATTTACCTGTTGTGGTGCTGATCAGTTTTACAGTTTACTCAGTCCTGCAGATCTACTGGTGTCTAACATCCTCTGGCCAGATGAAGTTAGAATCAAAGGGAGACTTGAATCAAGCTAAGCGGTTTGCTTTGCCCCCAACTTACAACTTGTCACCCTCATTTCATCATAAAAATGCTTTAAATTGAAACTCTGATAAACTTAAATTTGTGGGGTAAGAGACCTAGTATTGATGTGTCTTTAACAAACAAGTCTGTTCCAAGAAACAACTCTTTAAAATGTAGACTTTGGCTACGTGCTTTTGCATTGGAAAATAGTGACAAAAACACAGAGGCTTTCTGGGTATAAAATAAAATGCTTCAGAAATGTTTGCTAGAATGTAAGTTAGAGCCAACATTGTTTTGTGGCCCAGTTTTACCATAAACTTGCTGAATTCCACAGAGAAACTGTACCCATCTGTTACACTGTGTAGCCTAGCTTCATGGCCAGTACAACCAGCAAGTCCTTCTTAAAGGAGCAATGCTCACTGCAATGCAATTATTAGCATTGCTGAGTAGCAAAAATCCTGACCTTCAGCTTGACACCTCGTTTGACAAGGTGGGGCTTTCCTTGCTTTGTCTATAGCCTACAATAATCAATGAGGGCCTGGATTTAAAGGGATATTTCAGTTTTTTTGAAGATGAGTTGTATGAGGTATCTCGCAGTAGTAGTGGCATTAGCCTCCAGTGATTTCAGGGAGCATTGCTCCTTTAAGAAGTCCTTGCTGGTTGTAGCTGCCATGAAGCTAAGCTATACAGCCTAACAGATGGGTACATGTTTGCTGCAGAATTTAGCAAGCTTTTAGTGAAAAACAACAAAAAAAAGGGCCTCAAAACAACATTGGCTACAACGTACACACTGTCAAAACTTTTTGAGGGCGCGCAGATGGTCGAGTGGTTTCAGGCGCTACCCATGTATGCAGGCAGCCCAGGTTTGGATCCGGCCTGTGGCCCTTTACCGCATGTCTCTACCCTCTCTCTTCCCTGTTTCTGAGTCCATCCACTGTCTTACCTCTATCTAATAAAGGCATGAAAAGGCCCAAAAATAAATAGTTAAAAAAAAATCGTTAAAAAAAAAAAAATTGAGGCATATTATTTTATACTCAGAAAGCCTCTGTGATTTTGTCACTATTTGCAATGCAATGCAGGAGCATGTAACTGATAGCTAAAGCCTGCATTTCACAACAGTGACAAAAAACACAGAGGCTTTCTGGGTTAAAAATATTATGCTTCAAAAAATTTGATAGTGTGTACACTGGATCCAACATTGTTTTGTGGCCCATTTGTACAAAAAAACTTGCTTAATTCTGCAGTGAAACTGTACCCATCTGTCATGCTATATAGCCTAGCTTCCTGGCCAGTACAACCAGCGTTCTTAAAGGAGCAATGCTCACTAAAATCACTAGAGGCTAATGCCACTACTACTGCTACAGCCTTATACAGACAGACTTCAAAAACACTGAAATAATCCTTTAAATCTAGGCCCTCATTGGTTATTGTAGGCTATAGACCAGGGGTGTCCAAACTATGGCCCGGGGGCCAAATATGGGCCTCAGCCTATTTTTGATTGCCTGGCAGCAAATTCAAGTGATAAAATGAAATATGGCCTGTATTAAAACACAAAGCTTGTGCTTAACTGTATCAAACAAACGTCTTGACAAGAAGATATCTTGATTATTAATGTCCTGATGGATAATCCCTGCAAATAGCAGCACCAATAGCTTTTCAGGGGCAGAGCCAGAGGAAGCCAGGTCTGAATGGGTTCCCCTGAAATCTGATTGGCTCTCCAGTTACTGAAAATGATGGTCCCTAATTGCCCTGTCGGCCATTAACTAGCCATTTAGGAATACTAAATCGCTAAGCATATATTGACTTACATTGGATTAGTCTTATCAACTTTAAAATTTTCATGGCGAGGAATATGAAAGTGGCCCCACCATCCTAACATTTTTCTGTGTGTGGCCCTCTGTGGAAAAGGTTTGGACACCCCTGCTCTAAACAAAGTAAGAAAGTCCCCAACCGGTCAAATGACGTGTTAAGCTAAAGGTCATTTTGCCAAACAGCAATGCTAATATTGGCATGGAAATAACTACATTATTACAGCAAATACAGGAGATTGTCAAGAAAAACACCAACAGCAAATTTGAAATTATACACCCGTCCATGGGTCTTGATGGATGTAATCCTGCTTTTGGAGTAAATATTTGACTGGATTTAGAGTGTGGCTACGATTCTTGATGCTGAGGGACTGTTTTGATGGAATATTATGATCTCTGATTCTCAGAATCCTGAAAAATCAAAGCTTTCCTTTTTCTTTTTCCCAAATAACTAAATAGTTTGAATAAAAATCAGATTTTTAAGGGGTTAAGCAAGCATGTGTCTACTGACTGTGCATCACTGACCTGCTGCTTCAGTGTCAGTGGTCTCTCTGCTGGCTGGCTCCCCGTGGTGACCTCCTCCAGACACAGGTGACGACAAGGTGGATGGTTCTGATCCGTTGGCCTCTGAATCTTCTTTGGGCTGTATTTTGGAGAGACAGATTATCCTTCAATCCAAATAATTGCTCATATCTTTCATGTTTCAGCCTACGGAGCCATTTAGCCTTTCACATAGTAATGAGAATGTGAGAGGTAATGGCAGTCAGCCAGCAGTCATCACAGAGCAGAATCATTTAAAAAAGCCAATTTTGCCCGGCAGCTGTTGAACAAAACCATCAGGTTAGTGTGATTTGTGCTGTGATAGACGCATAAAGGCATAGGGAAATGAACTGAACACAGCAGCTTTGCTGGAAGCACATTTACAAAAGTGGAGGAAGGGCTTCAATCCTAATCAAAGATGCATTGTGTAAGTATTCCCAAATACCACATACATGCAACCTGATATCTTTTGTATTGTTTTTAGCAGCAGTGTAGCAATACTCATGAGGTGTGTAAGTTCAGTAGTGCAGAGAAACTGAGGTGTCTGCAGAGACTGGAAGAACTCATACATACACTTCTCCCAACAACAAAGGCAGATTTTGCAGATTTTGTATTTTGAGGAAATTAAACTGTGATATTGGTCCCGGGAGAAAAGGAATTGAACAGCATTTTTTACGCTGCTGCACAGTCTTTTTGAATTTCCAACTCTTTGACCCAAAGAGGAAGCATCCTGTCCCTCCTTCTTTGTGTCTTTCTCCTGCTGCGGCTCACTTCCCTCTGCGTTCTCTTTATTCAGCAACCTGCATGCATAATTTGCAGCCGTGCTCCCTTTGCTAACAATTTACACTTTTATATTATAGTAACCCAGCAACGCCGTGTGTCAGCTCCTACACTCCTGCCCATCTCTTTTTCACACCTTTCCTTCAGACTGCAGTAAATCCTTTATATTATGCTACAGGCTGTCTTTAAGCTTATCCTCTACCTTAACTCTTTCTATACTACACTTTTGTGCTCCAACTACCGGTCATTACATCGACCAATAGCATACATTCAAAGTTCAAATTTGACTTTTTCACAGTAGTTGTCACTTTTACATTTTTTACATGGACCTATGGCTTTTTGTACTGAAAGAATGTGTGTTAGGAGCTGTGGTTGGACACCACTGAACTTTAATTTATCTGTGCCTTTAAAGGTAGAATGACAAGGAGGACTTAGAAACATTGATAATGATGGCTTCACATGCAGACACGTGACGACTATGACATCTATAATCCGCACAGTGGATGGCAGAAGCTGACATTATGTTGATGTGAGGCATCCATTCACAGGCCTGCACATAAAACTGGCTGGGCCCCTGAAAATCCAAGAGAATGGGCCCTCCCCTGCTGTGATTCATCAGTGGTATCAGTGCAGCTGTGTTCATTCAGCAGCATTGGTGCTAACATCCTGGCTAACTTCATTTTGGAGCTAAAAAGTGTGTCAAACTATTATTGGGATCTGATAATGGAATTATAAATTTGTGCAATTGTCTAACCCTTTTCCCCACTGTTTCCCTCATTTATGACACTTTTTTCCCCAATTTTAACCAGTTTTTGCCACTCTTTAACCCGTTTAACAACTCCATCTAGCCATTTTTGCAACATTTTTGTCACTTATAACCCGTTTTGATATTTAATACCACTTTTACCCCATTTTTCATTCATTCTGGCTTTGTTTTGTTGCATTGAAGTAACCTATTTTTCCCACTCTTTAACCTCTTTCTACTACTTTATCTGACCAGTTTGGCAATATTTTTTTGTCATTTTCAAGCCCATTTGAAAATTTTTCTATCCATTTTTGCATCATATTAATTAAGTTTTGCCACATTTTAACAACTCTGACCATTTTTACAACATTTTTGTAATTCTTAACTCATTTATACTTTTTGCCACTTTAAACGCCTTTTAACTACTTTATAACGTAATTTGTCCACATTTTTTGTCACAAAACCCATTTTGATACTTTTTGCCACTTTTATCCCATTTTTCATTCATTTTGGCTCAATTTTTTGCATTGTAGTAACCCATTTTGCCACTCTTTAACCTCTTTCTACTACTTTATTTGGCTATTTTTGCAAGTTTTTTATTTTCAAACACATTGGAAATTTTTTCCATCCATTTTTGCAGCCTAGTAACTTTTTCCCACATTTCTACCTCTTTGAACTACTTAATCTGACCATTATTGCAACATTTTGATGTCCTCTAAACCATTTTGATACTTTTTGCCACTTTAAACCCCTTTTCACAATTTTTCCTTCCCTTTTTATATTGTAGTAACCCATTTTTGCCATTTTTAACCCCTTTTTTACTACTTTACTGTCATTTTTTCCACATTTTTTTGTCCCCAATTTGATACTTTTGCCACTTTTAACCCCTTTTTTAACTACTTTATCGGACCATTTTTGCAACATTTTTGTGTACTTTTAACCCACTTTGATACTTTTGCCCCTCCTTAACCCTTTTTCACAATTTTTCCATCCATTTTTGCTCTTCTTTACATTGAAGTAACCCATTTTGCCACTTTAACCCCTTTTTCGCAATCAAAGTCAGCTTTACACACAGGCTGGAGGTCAGCACCTTTTATTAGACTGTTTCATTCACTGTGCCAGCCAATTCTGCTAAGAGGAGGGACAGGGTTTTCATTTATTCTATGTTAACTTTTAACAATCATAATATTCAGGGCACAGTTGAGAGAGGAGTTAACAGTGAACTGCTTGGCTCACATATTTGTGTTACAGACTGGTCAGAGGAGTAATTTCAGTGACCTGATTGATCTGGAGCTTTTAATAGCTGTATCTCTGAGGTCAGAGGAGACTGTGTTGTTGAATATTTCATTGCAGTAAAGTCCTGTTAGTTTAGAAACAGCTCCAGCTGTGTGGATAGTGCATTTACATTCACACGGACATGCCGGGCTGCCTGCTCCCTCTCTTACCAGGCTATATAAGGCAAAAAGACAAGCACTGACTACAGATATGAAAAGAAGACAAACATCATGTGGTGTTGGAGAGGAGGATGTTTTTACTCCTTCGTCTGCCTTAAAACTTGGTAACGAGTGTTTTGAATTGACCACAGTTTGAAAAAATATCAGCCACATTTCTGCTTGGTGAAATAACTCTGCTGGCATGGAAGCCTGCATTGACTACATACTGGAAAAAAACGTGCGAATAATTTGAATGAAAAATTTGCATCTTAAGGCAGGAAAACAGCTATCATAAACAACCTAAAGCAAGAAGTGATGTCAAAAATCAACAAAAAAACCCTTGACCTTACAAAATAAAGTTTTCGAACAAAGTAAAACTTCACTGATAATCAAACAAAAGTCGAAATGTAAATAAAAAAGAAAAATTAAAGCTGTCACCGCTTTGCATATCATTGCCTATCACTTGCAGAAACACTGATATTTCATATTATTTTAACACATAATTTGTCCTGCATACACAGGGTAAAAAAAAGGGACCCATAATAAAACCCTGGGGGACTCCACAAAAGAGAGGAGCTCAATAACTGAAGCATTAGATCCAGCTAGGTAACAAATACTCAGACTGTATATGAAAAATACCAGTATCTGTCTTTTATCGACAGTAGAATAGTGTTTCTCCTGGAAAACTTTCAAACTGAATCTACAAAAAACAGTGACCTTAGCTTTCAAATAGACGAAGCTTAGTTTTAGTTCATGCAGGACACTGAAGTCATACGCCCACCTTCACCTCTCAGCTAATCACAGCTCTTTCTCTTAACCTGGCAGCCCCTTTAAATATTTCCCTCGTTCCCACAGATCTCTGCTGAGCCGCACTGATCACACCGTGCTGCTGCTAGCAAACCTTTGCCTCTACCACCCCAGTCTCCTCCTCTCTAGCCTAAAGCATTTGCTGTTCCCTCATGTTCATTTTTATGCTGCTAGGGCGCAGATTGCTGCCAAACTAAATGTCACTGTAGTTGACATTTAACTATTTATCTATATGGGGGTTTTAGCATTGTGCTCCCAAGAAAATGAAAGCATGCTGCTTTACTAACCCAGGGGGCATCTTTGAGCAGAGCCTTCATCACCAAACAGAGCTGTATATCTATTTTACTATAAATGAGAATGTTTTTGACTAAAATGTACGACAGAAAAAGTTTGTTTCCCTCTTCATGTGGTGAACAACAAGTGAAAATAGTGAAATAACTCCAAGTCTTCCTCAGTCAAATACTTTAGAGCACATATTTACTCTCCAGTTCCTGGTAAGAGATCTACCTGTAGCAGTAGCTCCCTGAGCCTGCGCAGCTGAGACTCCAGCTGTTTGTTGTGGTCCTCCAGGATCTGCATTCGTGTCTCCAGTCGCGTCTTGTGTTGCCGTAGGACTCGTGCTTCAGCCAGGAGCTCCTCATCCTGCTGCCCCTCTGCTGAGAGAGAGCCCGGACCCCCCTCTCCAGCCTCAGTCAGCATGGGAACCGACGCTGCCTCTTCGTGCTTCCACTTCAGCCTCCTGTACTCGCCCTGCAGCACCCTGAGGACCCACAGATGAGGACACATGGAGGGAAAACAGTCAGTTGATGCCTCAGCATGCAAAGCGTACACACACAACCGAAGCCATTTTATTCTGCTTTCACAGACAGATATGTGACTACACATAATGATCTGGCATTTCTGAGGTAAAATTCATAAAACCAGAGCAGCATGTTAAAGCCTGGAGGCAATTTACTCTAATTCTGAATATAAGCTGCATTAAAACAGTCATCTATTGCTGGCGTGTGTCACACTGAGGCAATTAGCTGACTGTGCTGTGCTGTGAAGCAGCACTAAATGTCTTTTAATTCATTTAACTGCTAAAAAAATCATGTTGCTCTACTTAGGTGCTAAATTTGTTACCACTTTCTGATTAGGACCAACAAAAACTATAAAAATATAACATTGATTGTTCATTAAATCCATGATTAAATTACTTTATTTAAAAAAAAAAAATGTAAATAAAGAGAGAAATTTCAAAAATGCACCTTAATCACCCCAAAACAAAGACTGATCAAATCCATGAGTTCTTAATGTGTGTAAATGTTTGGTAATTTTATAATAATAATAATGATATAATAATTACAATTATCATCATCATCATCGTCATCATTATAATAATGGTAATAATCATCATCGTCTTCATCATCATCATAATAATGATAATCATCATCATCATCACCATCATAATGATAATAATAATGATAATCATCATCATCATCATCATCATCATCCCAAGGTAATTTTACCAGGGATTTGCACTGAATTTTTTATTTTTTTATTTTTTTTTGGATACATGAGTGAATTTTATCAAGAAATTTTCTCCATTTTCCCCACAAACCCTTTAGGAATTTAGATGAGTTCTTTATTGGTTATCTGGGGTAACTGAGGTGGAAAAGGCACCAGACTATTGTACTCAAGTTAAAGTACAGGTACTCTGGTTAAAATCTACCTAAGTAAAAGTACTGATCCATAAATCTACTCAAGTAAAACTAAAAAGTATTTAATTAAAGATTTACTTGAAGTAGTGAGTACTGAGTAGCCACGGAAGACTTTTACGGTGAAAACGGTGAAAACTTTCTTTTTTGGCAAGAAAAAAAAAGAACAAATCTTCAACCAGGTTTTTCAGATAAAGCCACACCTCTATAATGAAGTAAAATACACAGCAAGATTGATGTGTTTAATTAAACCAATATAGAGTTAAATTTAACACTTTAAAAGTGTGTATGCTGGTTCACACTACATATAGTTAAACTTTTCATTAAAGTGTCAAAAAAAATGAGAGAGCTGCAGCAACTCTTGAAAATCTGTGGTGAGGTCTCCTCTGTAAAGAACAAAGCAGAGACAAGCTCATAGCATTCTGATCACTGTGCATCCTTTAGGAACAACTAAAATACCACCAAGGTTATAATAGTTCTGGGTTTTTCATTAGTTTTTTATTTTAATTTTGTTTCTACCTTGTTTAGTCAACAGAGGTGGAAAAAGTGCAAGAGTGTTGTACTCAAGTAAAAGTACAGGTGCCCTGGTTAAACTTAAGCTAGTCAATTACAGTATTTTGAGTCAATGTAGTGAGTAACTTTCCATCCCTGGGTAATTGGCAGAAACTTTTGGGAATTTTCTCTAAAACTTGTGTTGTAGTTTTTGGCCTAGGAAAACTCGGATTAACCCAGAAAATTTAAGGAGTTTTCCTAGTTTTTTCTTAAAAAAAAACAAAACAAAACAAAACAAAACAAAACAAAACAAAACAAAACAAAAAAAAAACCCAGTATCATTCACCAGGCAATTGGAACAATTTCTTCTTAAAACTTAGGAATCTTCTTAAGAAATTTCTAGGAACCCTCAACAGAAAGTCTAAGGAAATTTTCCAAAACATTATTTATTGTTATTCTTGGAAACTTTTAGCAATTGTCCTCAAAATTCTGTCAGAACTTTTGTAGAATGTTTTGGGAATTTCCAGGGAATTGACAAGAATCTCCTATAAAGATTTCCTTGAGAAAAATTATGGGATTTTTTAATTGTAGTCATTCACAGATTGATATTTATTACGCTACATAGGACCCATACTACTGTTTTTGTTCCTAATTAACCTCTAAAAGTTATTACTGTAAGACCTTTTATGTGTCTACGATGCATAACCCCTATTTAAGAAATCCAGAATATTTCAAAACGATAAAATATTGTGCATTTTAATTTTGCATTGACTGCTCTGCAAAAATAAAATTCAGGCATATCTTCAGTGTTCATAATGAAAAAACGAGCAACAGTAATCGTAAATTAGCACAATGGAGCTGACTGCAGAGTCATAACAGAGGGAATACTGTGTAGAAAAACATAAATAGGTCAAGGTTTCAGCCACCCACAGGGCAGCTGTACGTGTGCGTTTTCACTGTGTGTCACTGTGTGCTCAGTAAGGTCACAACACAAAAGGAAAAAAGAAAGAATTATTCAGATGAATCATTCCCATGAAGGCTGCCTCTAGATACCAATTAGAGGACAGGGGAGATGAATTCGCACCACTTATTGAATGCCAGAACCGCTCAGCGACGCTGAAGAATACACATCTGAACTACAGTGGGCAGGAAAGATCAGCCTTTACACTTCTGCAAATGAATGCAAAGCTAATGTGTGATGTAAATGCGATATTTAATGTTTCTCTATAGGTTTTTTGTATGCACGGAGTGTCTTTGAAAAGCAGAAGACACACCAAAACAGACCCATACTTGTGTGAATTTGGTGTCTTCAAAGCTTTATTGAAATAAACCACCTTTCAAACCAAAATTATTGAAGGCCAAACATCAAATTTACCAGAGTTCTTAATGCTTACTAAAAAGGCTAGTGGTTGTTAGAGTGGTATACTCAAGTAAAATACTAAAATCAAGCAATCAAGCTGTTTCAGAAGGATTTACCTTAACTGCACTACAAATAACACCATGTCCTAGACCAGTACTTCTCAACTGGGTAAATATCAAGACCCACCCATACCTTCATGATGAAAAATCATGAACCAAACTTCCTAAATTTTTCAACCATAGCCAAATATTTTAGTAAAAAATTGGGAAGTTTTAATGTAATATTATAAATATATATAATTAATATATATTATATAATTTATAATAAAACCATAAGTTGAGACATTTCTTAAAAAAACAAACAAACAAACAAAAAAAAAGATGTCATAGACTTTCCACCACAAATTTTACCAGGCACATACCAGTGACCCTAAAAATAGCATTGTGACCTACTTTTAGGTACCAACCCACTAGCTGAGAACTAAGGTCCTGAAGTCCTAAGTTCAAGGACAGCTTGTATAAATGGGCTGTATCCTCTTTCAGTGTCTTTAAAAAGTTTTCACCCTCTTGGGTTGTTTTATTCTTTCATTGATTTTATGAATCAATCATGGTCAACATCATTTGGCTTTTCTGTCAAAAAAAAAAAAAAAATGAAACACCTCTTTAATGTCAAAGTGAAAACAGATCTCTGCAAATTAATTTCAATTAAATAAAAATATGTAAAGTAAAATAAAGGACTGCATAAATAGTCACCCTCTTCAATTCAGTATTAAGTAGATACACCTTTGTCTGCAATCACAGCACTGAGTCTGTGTGGAAGGGTCTCAATCAGGCTTGCACATCTGGACAGTGCAATTTAACTCCATTGTTCTTTGCACAATTGCTTAAGATGTCTGGCTGCAAGGCAATCAGGTGTGAACAGGCCTTGTCAAGTCCGGCCACAGAATCTCTCTTGGATTGAGGTCTGGGCTTTGACTTGGCCACTCATGAACATTCCCTTTGTTGTCTCAATTTCTGTATAGCTTTTACTGTATGCTTTGGGTCTTTGTCTTGCCAGAAAAAAGTCTTCTCTCCCAAGCCATAGTTCTCTTACAGACTGAATAAGATTGTCCTTCAGGATTTTCCTATATTTTGCTGCGTTCATTTTCTACCATTACAACTTTTCAAGGGCGGGCTGCTGAGAAGCATCCCCAAAGCATGATGCTTCCACCACCGTGGTGATAGTGTGTTTGTGGTGATGTGCAGTGTTTGGCGTCTTGTCTGATGACCAAAAGGCTCCATTTTGGTCTCATTAGACCAAAGAACTTTCTTCCACTTGACCATGGAGTCTCCCACATGCCATTTGGTGAACTTTAGTCCAGATTTAATTAGTTTTCTTTCTCTTTGCCACTCTCCCATAAAACTCTGACTGGTGACGAACCCGGCCAGCAGTTGTGTCTGCAGTCTCTCCCATCTCAGCTGCTGAAGCTTGGAACTCCTTCAGAGTAGTCATAGGCGTCTTGGTGGCCTCTCACTAGTCTCCTTCTTGCACGGTCACTCAGTTTGTAAGGACGGCCTGATCTAGGCAGATTTACACATATGCCATATTCCTTCCATTTCTTGATGATGGCTTTGACTGAACTCTGGGCGATGTTCAGAGCCTTGGATTTTTTTTTTTTTAATCCATCCCCTGACTTATACTTTTTGTTAACTTTTTTTCCGAGTTGCTTGGAGTGTTGCTATCATAGCCAAGAATACTAATTAACCAGGGACTGGACCTTCCATACACAGGTGTCTTTATACTAAAATCACTTAAGACACATTCACTGCACTCAGGTGATCCCTATTTCACTAATTGTGAAACTACTAGCACCAGTCGATTGGAATTAAGTTTAAGGGGGTGAATATTTATGCAGTCACTTATTTTACATAACATACTTTCTATTAAGAGACATTAACTTGTAGAAATCTGTTTTCCCTTTAACATTAAAGAGATTTTTTTGACAGAAAAGCCAAATTATATTGACCATGATTGATTTATAAGATCAATAAAAGGGTAAAACATCCAAGTGGAGTGAAATCTTTTTATGGGCACTGTAACGAAATAAGAAATCTGATTTACTTTACTTATCTACCTTTTTCTGTACTATACATCCAAGCCCATCTTTGCCCCCCCTGAGGAGTAATGCCCCAGCCTCCCTCGTCTAAGTTACATACCTGTTTTCATTCTCCAGGCGGGCGAGGGTGCGTTGGAGCTGCTCCTTGTCCTGGTGCTCCAGGTGGGCCAGCAGCATGTGCTGTCCACAGGGTGAGTCATTGTCCAGGGCTGGGCTGGAGTGACGCAGGAGGTACTGATCTTCATCCCTGAGTCCCCCACACAGGAGACAGCACACTGAGCCACCAGCACACAGCCAACAGCAGCACAAAGCAGAGCCAAGGACAGCTCGGGGCAGAACATACAGTAGGCCATGGCAAGGCAAGGCAAGCAGGGGGATGGACAATGATTCAAAGCAAAGCAGCAGAAAAGCTGGAACACTAGAGCGAAGGAACTGTGCCAGATACATAGGAAAATTATGACATGTTTTGTAAAATATTTAGTGCACCATTAAACACTGATTTAATACTGGAACCAGAGCTTATGCTGAACACTAAAGATTGCTTAAATAATAAAAACTTTATTGTCAGTAGAACAGAAGAACAATTATAGCAAACCTACGGCTGTAAACCAGTGATGTCTGTGAATGTTTGGCAGTTATAATATTGGAAAGAAATCTGTTTGTCAGTTTATAGTTTACTTTAAAGCTTCAGGACACAACACAAACCGCTTTGCACAGCCAAAGCAAAGAGAACAGATCAAGCTTGCAATGTAATCCTAAATAATACATTATCTGGATATTTATAGTGCTCGTTTGAGGGGATTAGAAACAGTCAAGTCCATTTAAAATTCATAGCAAAGACCGGTTCTTTAGGAGCTCCCACTTGACCCTTTGATGCATTGGTGAGTCTTTTTTCAGAAGGCAATAAAAATTTAAACTTACTTTTATTATAAAATATTACAGCAGGTGTTATTGAAGATATCACCCCGTTTACATTTTATTCCAGTTTAACTTCAAGTAGTTTTTTATTCAATTATTCAAACACTCCAAAAGGGTACTGAAAATTAAGCATATCAATTTAATAAGAAACCATAAAGAAATCTCTTTTTTACTCTAAAGAGAAACCTAACATCACCCTCCTAAATCATTTTGAACAGAAAAAAATAACCATTTATTAGTTTCATAAGATTTATTCATCTACATTTCTACCTGGGGAATCTTTTTATCACTTAATTTAGCTCTGTACATGAAAGCAAGCTCCAGAAATAAGACAGACCCATTCTCTCTTGTAATTAACTTCCTCAGAGCTTAATGCCAACATGACTATACAGCTGAGGAGAACATTTTTCTAAGTGGTTGATTAGAGAAATAAAGTTTCTCAAGGGTTATTATAAGTTTCTTATCTTTAGGTTGTTACTAAAAATGCTTTTGAAAACTTCTCCGGAGCATATATTGCTTTAAAATCTTTATCTATTTTTCAGCATTGATAGTTCCTTTCCTGATGTGTAAGCTGACCGCCATAGGCACTAATGAAACCCCATACCATCAGAGATGTATGTGCCAGGATAACAAGCTGGACAGTCCTCCTCTGCAGTCTGCAGGACATGGTGTTCATGGTTTCAAAAAAGAATATCAAATTTTTGTTTAAAAAAAATCTGACCACAGAACAGTTTTCCATGTTGCCTCAGTCCATTTTAAATGAGCTTTAGCCTACAGAAGATGCTGATATTTCTGAATTGTGATCACAACTTTTTTTTAAATTTTTTAATTTTTTTTATGATCCAGCTTTATCTTACATTTGTGGATGGCATGGTGACCTGTGTTGAATGATTCTAGAAGTTCTGGAAAGTCCTGAGCCCATGCAGAGATTTCCAGCACAGAATCATGCCTAAGGACCCCAACATCACAACCATCCAATATAGTCACTTGTGCCCAGATTTCTCCAGATTATCTGAATCTTTTGATGATGGTTTGTACCATACATGGTGGGATATTGAAAGACTTAGCAATTTTACATGAAGAACCATTTTTTTTAAATGATTCCACAATTTTTAGACTGAGCTTTTTCACAGTTGTTTTCTGAAGTCACGTGATCACGTGAGGTCATAGGCAGGTCGGCAGGTGTGTGGTCTCCGGTGATCTGACAATCTGGCTGAGTCGTCTAGTGTGTGCATTTAGAGGATTAAAGATGAAAAATCGTTTGAAACTGTTCCCATGTCTGTGGTCACCCATGGTTTTAAAAATCATTTAAGATTTAAAAATTGTCTAGTGTGTGTCGGGCCTTAGGTAGCATTTTCAACATGGAGACTGCTGTGGACTGGCCTTTAAAGCCCCCTTCAGGAAACAAACGGCTGGCATCACTCAGGCTTCGTCCAATATTGTCTACAGTCTATGGATAGTGCCACTCTTCTTCCATTTGTGTTATACACCTCACCTCACAGAAGAGAGGATATGCACTGACGTCACTTCCAGCACTGAATGCTCAGCCGGGGTGAGTGCAAATAATCTGAAAAGCTGCTCAACAGGAAGTGGATAAATTCAGGAAGTAGCAGACTAATGTCTGTTTAAATTAGGGATATTAGGACTCAGCAGAGATCCATACCGTTTCCTAAAGACATGGTGGATCGTTTGATATTTGTATGCAGTCATAGATCAAGTCTTCTGACATTATTTCAGAGGTCAGGATAACAGGAAATTCCCTTTCATTGATGTTTTTTAAAGAATGATGGAAAATCTTAAAGGCTGTCTGTCATTTTAACAGACTGAGGATGCCAGCAAACTAACAGACAGATGCAGAGACCTGTTTGTATTTTGCACACATAGCACATCAAGGAGGCAAGTAAATATATTAAAAAGGATTCTTCTCATAGCCTGTGGGCTCTATCAAAGACTTCGGTGCCATAGATTATGCATGCTGTGAACTTTGTGCAGAGTTTCAGGCACAGAGTATCTTGCACAAATTGTAGTCACAATGCACCGTTTGTGATTTTACACACATCACTGGGGTGATTATTGATTATATTTAGGACAGACGATATCCTTGCAAACTTCCATGGGCTCCTCTATGACTCTTGGCCCCAGAGAGCTTTTCCATTGGGCAGCCTTGATGTTGGGTCTCTTTTTATAATAGAGAGTACTGTCTAGACCTGCACTCTTTGTAAAGTGTCTTGAGATTACATTGCATGACAGGATCTATACAAATGGTTATTAACTGACTGATTCTTCACTAAAATGTTGCTGAAAAATGATGTATTTTTGCAGGTTAGACAGTGTTTGCTTGCAGCATCTTTGTATTCAAAAGAACATAAAAAGGGTTCAATCATTATCATGACTAGAGCACTGTTTGTATTATTTGAAAGGAATTCATTTCACACCTACGTACGGAGGAGCTAAAGTTCCACAGGTGGTTCAATTATTTTTATGTCAAAAGCTGTGCAATAAGGAGCAACAGTGAAGTCTTATCACATGCAGTGGAAAGGTGAAGGCTGTACACATAAGCTGCATGGTTCAGGATGGGGAACAGTACGACGCCAGCCAAACACCAGCTGTAGGAGCAGATAGCACAGCAACATATACACAGACATGCAGCAGGAAACACAGAGAGGAGCTGACAGACAGAAGGACGCGTTTGACGAAAAGGAACAACAGGAAACAAGGGCACAAGAGCACAAAAACAACACAGCTACACACAACGGGTAGTAGTGATGTGTCATGCATACAAAAAACCCTCCTAGGCACAGAGTTAGAGACAAACAAGGATGCAAAAACTATATGAACATGCACTCATGCACACAAAATTCTGTGGCTACGCTCCATACAAGGAACACTCGGGAAGCATGCGCAGTGCTATACAAGAGTGTCAGCAGGAAAAAGTGCTGCACTGCTGAGGACTGGCGTGGGTTTGTGGAATCTTTTGTGGGAGCTTTCAGTGTGGTGTCAATCACAGCCTTCTCTCAAAACACGCACTTACACAGATATAAAACACATCTGACAAGAAATAATGAGCAACCTTCTCAAAACAGACACATGCACGCACCTGGGGCTCTAAAAGAGCAGACAGCAGAGCTGCTGGGCATGCAATCTCAACTTTAAAGCTCAATAAAAAAGGGAAAAACCAACTCAGAGTAGAAGGAAACAGCTGACTGGAAGGTTGCCGATGCTGGAATACTTGTTCAATACCAGGTTTCAGAAAAATACAATACCTTTTAGTTTTATGTTCGACAGAACCAAAAGTACCAGAACTTAAAAAACAAATCCACAATCAGATTTTTCAACCCAGGTCTGCAAAGATGAATGACAGCGGAGACGAACTGATCCTCTACTTATTGCTGTGCAGCTGCAGCGCCATATGACCAAGTTCAAAGGTTCAAGCAGAAACACGAATGAAACTTCAGGAAGTAAGCTAATGAAACACAGCAACTCCAACGCTTTCATATTAGTAGAGAAACAAAACAGGAGGGCTTTGTGGCAATCTTTTGCGTATGAGATGAATGCAGACGAAAACGCAGTCATGCCAAAGGTGGCTCAAGAAAGTTTCAACAAAGTGGGGAAACACGAGTGATCTGGATAAACATCTTAATTTCAGACAACTGGACCCCTTGATGTGAAAGCTGTAAGCCAAGGTAATAAAAATTAAAACATTTGTAGGTAATGTCTTTCATGACCTGGTGACAAACAATGTTTTAATCTTTTATCAATTAAACTGAAACATCCCTGTGGGATGAGCTACAACATTTATGGTTATTTTGCCTCAGGGACTAGTTATCTAGACCAGGGGTTCTCAAACTTTACTGCCTGTGACCTCTGAAATAAAGATGCCAGAGACCGGGGACCCTCACTGTACCTGAAGTTGGTTGAACACAGCCATGCGCATTCAAGAATAGTCATGTGAAACCAAGGCTGCCCATAAAGAGGGATAAATGGCAGAGATTTCTGGGGCCCAGCCAAACTGGGGGACCATGGAGGTCAGCAAAATCATGATCCATTGTAAAGTTAAGCTAAGATATCCATGTTTTAAATTTAACCTGAAAAATAACCACATATACCAAAGCAAGTAATATCTTTTTGTAAGTAATTTATGCCATCGTGTAAAGTCATCTTCAAATGTAAATCCATTTTCTCAAAAACTGAATTAAAATGGGTTAAAAATAGGAGGGAAAAGGGTGGTGGAAAAGGTGGTGAAATGGTATTTTAAAAGTAGCAGAGATGGATTAGAAATGGCAAGAATAAGATAAAATTGGCAAAAATGTAAGCAAAAATTGGTAAAAATTGGTTTAAGTGGCAAAAATGGGTGGCAATTTGGTGAAATAGGATTTAAAGGTAGGAAAAAGTGGGTTAAACTGGTAAAAATAGTTTAACTGAGGTAGACAGACAGAAATGGGCAGTAATGGGTTAAACTGGCATAAACGGGCATAAAGTCAAATGTGGTTAAAATGGGTAAAAATGGGTGGTAAAAAGGGGATAATATTGGCAATAGTGGGTCTTCAGCAGTGTTAATTTCGTCGACTAAAACTATGACTAAAAATGTTTGTGGATAGCCTTTTTTCCCATGACGAACAAAAATAGATCTGTGATGACTAAAACTGACAAAAAGTAGGTTTAGTGTTTGTCAAGATGACTAAACCTAGACTAAAATGTGATATATTTTTTGTCAGACATTTAAAATCTGTGAAATTTCTCCACTGTGGATGAATCTGTCAAAATACAATGCATCTGCAGCTATTCTGCCTCTCTGCTGTAGAAGCAGGGACCCCAGGTTTGGGAGGGAGCACAGAAGACACTACCATGATTTGGTACCAGGTTTAGGCAAGAAAATAAATGCTTGGACTAAAAGTAAATACTAACATATGAGGACTTTTTATTGACTTTTTATTGACCAAAACTAAAGACTAAAATGCTTTTGAGTTTCATCAACTAAAACTAGACTAAAACTTAAAGGCAGAAAAAAATGGTTCCAAAAATTGTTTACAATAAAATTGGGTTGGAAAAAACACATTTAAGAAATATTTGTTTTTAAGGCATCTGGCGACCTCCTCTTGCAACCCCAAAGATCCTTAGCTTTCTTGTTGGTTAAGAACACCAGTAAAATTCACGACTGTTCTTTCTGATTTGCTTTACACAGATGTTGTTGCTTCACTGCAGTAGCACAATTCACTTGTGCCACTGTGTAAACACAGGCTGGTTTGGGGTTAACAACCAAGCCTGAGGTCTACACAGTTTTTCAGACTGTTTCAGTTTCTCTGTATATTTTAGTGAGTTTTAGGTAAAAATATGCTGAAAAACAACTGGCTCAAATGCACGCTACAAAAGCCTCTGTTTTTCGGCACTATTTTGCAGTACATACTTTGACTATGTGTTGCTCTGCTTGGGTCAAACCAAGATAACTTTAGGAAAATGTAACATTTAACAGTCTGTCCATTTCTGATGAAACTGTCTGTTTACCTCCGTCTTCTTCTCATGATTATCTCTAATGTTACTGACCTGCTCTGTCTTTCTCTGTGTTTTTCCAGGTTTGCTCACAAACACGATCTGAGCTATCTGGTTGGCCAGATAGCGTCACAAGGGGCGATCTATACCATCAAGTCAAGAAAAGCTGTGCCAGTTAAAACAGACTCACGTCTGAAGTGAAAACACAGGGGAATTAGCATGTTAATACTTTATAAAACCCAGCCTTTAAAGGGGGGCTGGCCCTTATATTTTGTGTTGACCACGACCCGTAATACAGGGACCGGATGCAGTTTGACTCCTGGTCTTTATTAGAGGACATAAGTATTTACTATTTAAGTGTTGGTATATGATTTGTAACTTTTCCTGTATCAGCACTGCAGGTTGTTGATAAAGAAGATGAAAATTTTATTCTTTTAGGACTTTTTTCTTGCCTTGGTATGGAAACAAGTACCAAATACCTGTTTTTCACTGGAATTGTATCAAAGTCAAAAATTTTGTATCATGACAGTCTAAGCTGACAGCCAACAAAGACATCAACAATGAACTCTGTCCACCCTGGCTTGTCTCCAACTTTTCAACAATGAAGTCTGATCTTATTGGCTTCCTCATTCTCCTCAAACATCCCTATCCTCTCACTGCTGGATCCACCAGCACCCATGCAGATTCAGCAGACGTACACACACAGTCTCTCTCTCCTCGGCGGATCTGTGTCTCCCCAAGCCAAAGTGAAAGACTTCAATCTGTGTGCACACGCTGCTCCCCGTGGGTCATTTTCATTATGTGCTTGATTATTTATGTGATTACCCGCTATTTGCCTAACAGTCGAACATGCATGCACAAGCCTGAGCAAACACACTTATACACAGAAGCAATCAATGTATCAAGGGGGGAAAGGAGTCTAAACACACACACACACACACACACACAGTCCCAGAGAAAGGCTGTGCTTGTAATGAGGTGGCAGCATACTTACAGACTTTCATCAGGAGACAGGCTATCTGTGAAGAATGAACAATTCTGGCTCTCCATTTCTGCCAACCTATAAATACACAGCAAGGACAGTGTGTGACACAAACAAACGCACACATATGCATACAAACAGGGGAGTGAATGAGTCAGAGAAAAACAGACTGATATTATGAAACACTGAGGAAATATGCTGCCTGTAATACAAGCTTAACTAACAAACAGAACACTTTAGCTTTTTAGTGGTGTGAATAAAAAATGTGTGGCCTTTTGGTTTTTATGGAGTGAAACTAAACAGCAAGCTGTCCACAAACATACAACTGACAAGACTGCAGAATGGCAGAAATTCTACTCGTACGAGCCATAAAAGTGTCCAAGAGGGAGGAGGGGATAAAATTCTGATAAAATACTGTCAAGCAGCATGCAGGCAATAAAATAAGCCCTTTAGAAATGTGCTGTCGTCCAGCACCATGGACAGCAGCTGAGTGTGTAAATGTGGGAAAGCAGGAAGAAAGCTCCTGTGTTGATTTCAGGACCAAGGACAGCTCCTGAATCACATCCTGCTGAGTGTCAATGGACGGCTGCTCTGTGCACGCTGCTCCGTAAGCTGTTTCACCGCCACAACAAACACAAAACACCGCAGCAGGGCAAAATTGTTTAAAGTGTGTAACGCTGTTTTAGATTCGGCAGCATGAATAATAAAATTCACAGCTGGAAAATTCCCATCAGAGCGTACAAAGATGAAAAAAGAAAAATTTGGAAAGGAGGTCATCGCTCCCAAAGGTTAGTTTGGAGTAGCTGAGTGTGTGAATTTGTGAGGATGTGCTTTGCATAAAAGGCTTTATAAACACAGTCCATTTACTTAATAAAAAAACAATGAAAATCCTGCATAAGTAAGAGCTTATTTTGGCTAATTCATATTAAAGTGTACATTATGGCTGATAGAGAAGCTCCAATAAACTTGAGTACTTGAGCTTGATTTAATTATATAACATGGCCTTTTAACACTCCTATAATGTGGAACTTTTTGCCTTTATTAGAGTTTGCACCTTGATTATTTGGCTGTGCAGCTGCTTGGCTCAGTGTTTTAGTGGCTGATAAACCCGTAATCTTTAAATATACAAGGAACTGTTAAAAACACTGTTTGCAAATCAGGATTTCTTTGTGCTGGGGTTTGAGTGTTTGCTGTAAACATCATATTTAAACAGCATGCATCAACTTTGTTTTGGATTAAATTCCTGCTCTATGGAGTCATTGTTGTTGCAAAACTCAAGAGCATGAATCAGATTTCAGGCTCCGATTGTTCTTCAAACTTCAACAGTGAGAGGACATGTGCTAATTTCCATAGGTTGTTTGCAATCACGCGATCCTGGATATCCATTGGGGGTCAGGAGGTGGGGGACAGCCATAAGCTAGTTAGTTCTTAACAGTTATGAATGAACCTGCACACTGCACTTAATATCAGAAAGTTTCTACATATGTTGAGTATGATCCCTGCAATTTTAAAAAATGATTTTTAGCCCAGTTTAAATGTTTTACCTAGCATGGCGTCTTGTACTGAGCTAAGAGGCTAGCTGAGCCCCTTTCACATCTAAACAATTCCTCATTTTTTTCACGGACATGTTTTTTATTGTAACAGTAATGTACTATCAACCAAATAAACCTTGTGGGGTTAGCAACGAAGTGATGATGTGCCTTAATGAACAGGCCTGTTCTACAAAACAGCTCTTAAATGTTAGCCATGATGGCTAGCTTCCGTTTTAGAGCCAGTTTCCTTTCCTCCATCGTTTGTCGATATTTAATCCACATTTTAAAAGCCAAACTGGGACCAAATGAAGAGCTGTTTGGGAGTCAAACAACCAGCTCTACTGAGCAGAGCCAGATGATCTGATCTCTAAAAAGAGACAGATTTCCCATTACAACGCGAGAGGCCGGATAGACATCAGCTGAGGAAACATGGGTGAGACGTGAGTTTTATGTGCAAAACTGTATTGAACCAAACTGAACTGCTTTGTGGAACTGGACCACATAAGCATGCATAAATGGCTCGTTAGGGCTTTAGACAAAGGCTTTGAATGACTTTGAATGACTACCTGCTGCCATTTCTCTGTGAGTTGTTTATATATTTTTTGCCTGAATGTTTCACTACTTTCAGCAGACAAAAGTAGCTTAAGAATTAAGAATGTTTAGATTATTGCATTTTGAATCCTATGTACAGTCATAAACAGCTCAAACATGGCCTTTTAGGAAGCATTTCCCTGAGTTCAAATGTCTTCTTGACCCCCAGGGGTGTTCTCCACATCCGCGTGACATTTTTGCAAAGAACCTATTCAAGTGGAATGACCAAATAAAGATTACAAAAGTGTGTTAAAGGCTGGGAAACAAAATCTGCAGCTAGTTTTAAAAAGTAGGGCTCCAATTTGCAAGGGTTAGCAGAAGCAAATTACCATAAAATCCAGTGTATAACCCACACTTTGATACCTGTTTATTCGTGTAAAAAGTTGGCTGTGGTTTATACACCAGGATGGCTTGTATACCTGTGTTAAGTGCTAATATGCAATGTCATTATCACAAGTGCATGCAGCTGCCACAATCACACACTGCACATGACCCAATGCATCCCCATTCATTGTGTTTGCAGGCTGCCACTTCAGCTTCACTGCTTAGAACGTGCTGGTAATAGTAAAAACACCTCACGCTGGCAGGGGTTGGCACTACTTTTAACTGCTTCCCCTAATCATGTCATAGCTGTCAATTTAAAGGAAACAGGAAGTATACCAGCAGGTGATATGGGGTCCCACCCCAACCTGGGATTTCAAGGGGGGCGCAGGACTCTGTCTGCTCTTACATTGTCTATATTAGATGTACATACGTATTTTTTAAACCATGCTTTGCAACAAACTGTATGACAGTGTATTAGGGTTGCTCTAAAAGATAGAATAAAATAAGGGGATCCTTTCAAATTTTGAGCAAATTTGGAGGGGAAAATATAATCTTTTTTAGATTATAAAGTCTGTTTACAAGCAAACGACCTCACCATTTCAGTTTAAAAAGTCAAAATAAACAAGAAAAAAAATCAAAATATCCTAGTTTAAAAAGTCCTAAAGTTTGACATTAAAATCTAAAAAATGTCAAGTTTCAAAGTCAGAAAATTACAAGAAACCAAAGTGAAAACAGTGGATGAATTTTAAGTGTTTGAATCAATAGTTTTTGAAGCCTGAGAATTTTGAGTTTCTTCTTGAAAACTGAAGGACCCTCTTTACTGCCTTTTTTTTTTAAGAGTGGCCCAATACACTGTCATAATAGATAGTTTATACATACATCTGTTTCAAGAACAAGTGTCTGTGGGCCTGTTATGTTTTGAGTTTGTCAACAAAAAACAATCAATATTGATGTGTACTTTTTCCAGGTGGGTTGTACAGGTGCTTAGCTTTACTTCACAGAACACTGTCAGGCATCACAATGAAAGTCCTGTTTTTTAGAGTCCCTCTCTCGCTCTCTCCCTCTCTTTGGTGTGTGTACGTTATACATTTAATTATAAATTATTTAAATTCAGGACACTGACATCTTGATTCGAGCATATTTTCCAAAAAGCTTCAGCATACCAAATAATTTGATAAGACTTATACTGAAAATAAATTGACACCAATTAAATAGAAACACACTATTGCAACCGACAGTGACTGAGACTAAACAGGTTAAAGTTCATCATCATACAGTCAGGTCATAGAAGCAGCATTACCCCTTTAAAAGTGTTCTCCATGTCAACTGATGATCTTAAAAGGTCAGATTTTAATAGTGGATGAAAAACAAAAATGTGCAAAAGTTAAAAGTGAACCCCCTTTGAAAAACAGACCATATTCCTGTAATCGAAAGGTTCACCAAGGTCAGGTTTTAAAAAATGATCAAGTGTCCCTTTACTTTCATGGCAAATTGGAAAATATAAATAACTACAATAGAAGAAATAAAGTTCAAGCACCAAAAACTTCCTGGGAGAGGATCCCTAAAACCCCAAATATGGCATAATCTAATGTCATTATATAACTTCTTTTTCTTGTAACTTTAAGGAATGTAAATTGCGGTCAGAACTTCATTGCACTTTGTAAAATATATTTTCTTTAGAGAATCTGTAAATACCAATTTTTAATGTAGAAGTAGTTTATTTGAGGGGCCCAGCTTCTTTTCTCATTTGTCCAGTACTACTTTTCCTGAAAAAGCAAAAGTGACTGATCAAAAAAATGCAATATTTCTTATTAGAGGACTCGATTAATCGCCGGAAGAATCAATGGAATACCTGATTACAGAAAAAATCGATTACTGCAGCCCTAGTTGTGTCAAACTTCTTACATTTGAATTATGGAGACCACTGTGCACCGGGGAACCTTGAGTAGCAGAAATTCTTTCGTAACCTTCCCTAGATGCAAAAATCCTTTCTCTGAGCTCTGCAGGCTGTTCCTTCGACCTCATGGCATTTTACAATATTTTTGTTGGTGTCAGACTATTTCTAACATAATGGTTATGTATGTGATTGGAAGGCTTCCTGGTGTATTTCCACCCAGGGCCCCAGCCAACTGTAGAATCACCACAGGAGAAACAGAATCTAACAAAGGTGCAGTTTTCGACAATCTGGAGGGTAATTGGGTTGACCACATGCTGCTTCAGTCTACTTAAAACCACATTACAGATTGAAGTGTTCGATGATCAAAGGGAGGATTTCTCCTTCAAGTGAGGTAATTAACCCACATGAAGAACCGTCTCACTCATGCAAATTTGCTGGGAGTCTTGTCCTGCCTACATGTATGCATAACAGTCATGTGTGGTACATGAAAGATAAGTCTTAAATCTACACTGCAGCTTCTCCAGACCCACCCCATGCTGTCATCTTTCACACAGTGTCATCAGCTGAAGGAGTGAGGGGTGTAGAGAGGGAGGGGGGGTGATGTAGAGGCTGTCGGAGACATCCACATTACATCCTCTTTCTCTGCAGTGTCCGATGGGACCGCACCACTGAGAAATTTTTAGGATTCATCCATGTCCTGTGACTGTAGGGCCTGTCCTGTGAACCAGACCACTCATAATTCAGTCTGGGATGCTATTCGTCAGAGCGCATCCACTAAGTCTCTGTCGGCAAATGAGAAAAGAAAGGGTAGTGAGTAAAAGAAAGTAGTGGATTCTTTAGTGTGGGGGGATGTCATGTGTAAATATGTGCTAAGCTGTAAAAGTGTCAGTAGATGTGGAAGGAAATGAGAAACCAGAGACAGCAAGGAGAAGAATAGCAACACAGATTTGGGTTTTTTTTTACATATATTCTTCTTCTTTTCTGTGAAATAGTGAAGAATTGAGCTTCTTCTGTAAAAAGGGGGAGGGGTGAGGGACAAGAGAGAGAGAGAGAGGCTGTCTCTATGTTTGACAAGCCCACAGATGTGACTTTACTCATCCTAAACATCAAAAACTTTATCTCCCTTGAGATGACAGCAGCTACATTACTGCCATGCTTTAACAAGTACAGCCCTCACAAACTGAAGGGCACTCTGACACAAAAACACACACTCAAAGACTCCTGCACACACACCTGTCTGTGTCATCCCAGGGGGGAGATTTTCAGATGCTGACCTGCCCGTGGAGCCGTCCTGTATTTTGATACCAGCTTGACTTTTTATTAGTGTTCAAAGTGAGTTACGATTAATGCAAGGAAAGAATTAAATAAGAAATGTGATTCTTTAACTGACAGCTGGTGCAGAGAGATTGAAACAGAGGGAGGAAAAGATGATTGAAGTCAATTCGGCGTGCAGCAAGATTGAAGATAAAACACTCACCGATGCTTTAATAAGGACTGTCTCATCTTATTATGACCATGCTCAGATCAGTGTCCTCACACTGCTCCCTTTGTGTCTGAAGCTGCAAATGCTCATACTCATTTTAATGCAAGTAGGATAAAAGCAGGGGAGAAAGTTTTTAAAAAAGTGCCTTTCATCTTTTTGCCTTACAATAAAAGAACTACAAAAACAGGCAGGCACCAACAAGAGCAGTATGTACATGTTGGCAGGAGGAGCCTTGGTCATAAACCCTGTGATAAACACCCCAAAAAGCTCCTAATTTCAGTCAGACAACACATGGTTGTAGTGGTTTGTATGTTTATTGGTGCAGCAGAGCATAGTTTGCATTTGGCCTCTTTCTCTTTGCAGATTTATATTACATGCAGAAATCTTAAGGGTGATAAGACAGTATCCCCAGCCAGAGCCTAAAGGTACATGATCCGTAGCAGATGCAGACGACCTACTCGTGACTGAGTCAAGCAGAAAATGCTGCTGCAAGGGATTGAAAGGCATTATTAGTGTCAAATTTCTTTTATTTCAATCCTTTCTTTAATCTGGGATTAATCATGTGACAATATTCTATTTATTCCAAATATTATACTGTAAATCACTGATCATCAACTGGCGGCCCGAGGGCCATATCAGGCCCCTCAAAGCCTCCTGTCTGGCCCCCGGAAGATCATTAAAGTCAGAGAAGGAGGAAGAGGAGATGTCAGTGAATGACTTAACATTTGATCTTTTTTCACAGAAATTCACTTGTCAGCCTGTATTTGTAAATATTTAAAAAAATATGTTTAAAAATGGGCTGAAGTTGGCAGAAATGTTGCAAAAATGGCCAGATAAAGTGGGGAAAAGGGGGTCAGAGAGTGATGTGTCAAAATGGGTCATGGAGTGGCATGAAGGGACAAAAGTTGGCAGCAAAAGTGGAGAAAAGAGGTTAAATGTGACAAAAATTTGAGAAAGAAAAAGATGAAAAAAGGGGGAAAAATAAAGAAAATGGGTTAAAAAATGGATGAAAAGTGGCAAAAAAATTGTAAAAAAGAGAGACACGGGATAAAACATGCAGGAAAAGTGGTTTTAAAAGGGTTAAAATGGCAAAAAGTGGGTTAAAGATGATAAAAAAGTATTACAAATGGGTAAAAGTTGGCAAGAGTAAAGAAAAAAGAGAAAAGTTGTGAAAATGGGTTAAAGAGGGGTTATAATGGGCATAAAGTGGCAATAATTGGTTTAAAAGCGGCAAAAATGATCAAAAAAGGGTTAAGAGTATAGCAAAAAATGTTGCAGAAATGGATGAATGAATTAGTAAAAATGTGTTAAAAAGTTTTTAAATGAGTTAGTATGGGTGCTAAATCACAATTTAGGAGGGACCATTCTCTGGGATTTTCAGGGGTCCGGCCAGTTCTATGGGTGGGTTTGTCTCCCTGGCCTGCATTATGAATAATAGAGGTATATCTCACAGGTAATGCCTAAAAATTTCCTGCATTTTGAAAGAAAAATACAAACACTAATACAATAATATGTTTATGAGACCAAAATATTTATTTGATATTTGTTCTTTTGAAAGTCCGGCCCCCAGAGTCTCTGTCAAGACTAAATCTGGCCCTCATACAAATGTACTTGAAGACCCCTGCTGTATATTGTTTATCATTCTGTGTTGTTTACATCATGTTTGCAGCCTATTATAGTAGAAATAAACAATATTTTCTTTTTTCTTTGTCTGCTTTATCTATTTTTAAGCACATAATCACATTTACATCAACATTTTATTGTTATTCTATATTTATTTACAATTATTATCAATCATTATCACAACTAGTTACTATTATTACCATCATTTAGTATTATTTGTGTTCTTTATTATTATTGTTCCTTATTTTTTTTTCCTCATTAATTTCTTTCTATTTATACTCTCATTTTTATCAGAAATGTTGTTTTTATCATTTTGGCTCCCTACAAACACCGTTTCACCCCTATATTATTGTAATATGTCATTATCTTGTTTTGATATTTTGTGTCCTTTGTTCATTTATTTGTGTCACTATTTTCCTGTGATGCTTTTTGAAAAAACAGACAAAAGGTAAAATAAATAAAATTCTGCTATGACGGTATGAAGCATGTGTGCAGATCTGCTGTCCGTCACTGGAGTCAGAACTAAACATGCCTTGTGTATTCAGAAAAACTGCAGGTAAATGAAGGTTGCAGACGCACCTGCTTACTTGTCTTCTATAATGAAATGTGTTCATATTTGATAACACTGAACTGAATCTTTTATGTCTGTGCTTTACTAATGTCTAATACTTTAGCTTTTTTCTGTCTTTATTTGATCTTCTCTTCTCGACCTTCTTTACTGTTTGCTTAAATCATTAATTCCCTATAATAATGTCTCTTTTTCCCTTTGTTCTGGTGCTTTTGATGTCATGTGTAAAACCCCTTGAATGGCCTTGCTGCTGAAATATGCTTTAGAAAAAAGACTTGCCTTTTACATTTAATTACTCTAATTTGTCTTTTATTGTATTCTTGCAGCACGTGTGACAATATGTTATTCTTAACATAAATGACAGCTTTGTCTGAGTTAATTACTGCTTGTGCACATAACGTTTATTCATGTATGAGTTATAGAAGTAGACAAATGTATTACAAACCCTATGCTGAGCCCCTTCTATGATGATAAAGACGTAATTCTATATTTGTTTTACAGGCGATATTTCTTGTGAGAAGGCCTGACCTCCTACAGCGTAGGAGTGCCGCTGTGATGTGGAGCTCCACTGCTGTCAGAAAGCTTCTAAACGGCATAAGAGAGTCAAACATTACTGGGTGACTTTGTTCCAAACTCATTTTCTAGCTTATCAAAAATCAGGTTTAGAAAATAAACGTCGATTCACATCTGCTGAAGCGTGCAGCTCATTCAGAGAGTATTCAGATTTCACCCCTTCACTTTTACCACTGTTGTTATGTTGCAGCCTGATGCATGAAACCATAAAAGGCCCAGAAAAATGTTCTGTGAGTGAGTGCCTTTGCTCATTTTTCACAAGTACTTTCAACTTCTTCCAATATCTGGCAGTTATTTACAATTTTCTACATGTGATAGGAGTGTTTTAACAGTTTAAGATGCTTCTAAAATCACTTCTTTTACTTTCAGTTAAGTATATTTTGGGGGAAGTACTGTACTTTGTTACATTTTCTAAAAAAGCATTAAGTACTGAGTAAAAAATAAACACTAAAACCAAAAGGACGAGGTCTAATCTTCCTGCCAACAACAAGAAAATGATTTTGAGTTTGACTTCTATAACATGACAGTCAGTAACAAACAGCAAGGGAATGATTCCCCATTTCATCCTGTTGCGTTTCACTTTAGGTTAAGGAAAACCTTATAATAATCAACTTGGTGGAGAGCCATGTTCTTTCAATGATATTGCACATTAAAGAAAGATCATATTTTACCTTAAAAATCTTAGAGATCATAAGTAGCTACTCAGCACCCAATGCTCTGAGTAAACTTTAAATGACTTACTTTTTACTTTTACTTGAGTAGATCTATAAAGCAGTACTTTTACTTCTGCTTCAGTACATTTTAACCAAAGTAATTGTACTTTTACTTAAGAAATAAAGTCAAGTACTTTTCCACCTCTGTTAAAAATGAAGAACAAAAAAGGGAATTTGACATTAGTTTTAGTGAAAAAAGGTGAAATTACCATAATGACAACATGTTGGCTATGAAGCACACCTCCTCAGCTTTCAGAAACTGTTTGAATTGTTCTGATAGCACAGTCACGTAATTACTGTAATGCAAAATGTGCAAAAAGTCACCAGCGACAACATGAATGCTAAATTACTTCTAAAACATTTTAAATTCTATCAGATAACAGATAAAAATGTCGTCCAGTGGATTGTCAGTTGCCAACAAACCCTAATGCATCAAATGTGATACAAAAAATAAATCTTAGAAACAGAAATAGAAAGTGAGTCCCATTTTATTTTGCACTGCACCAAATATGATAATAGAAATATTGCTTTATAAAAGGACTTGTCAATATCCTGAAATTCTGCAGTTGTCTGATGAGCAAAAACTGGAATGGCTGTTTAAGTTTGATGTGTTCAAACTTGCTAACTTTGTGTCAAAAGCCTGGAAAAGAAGACAAGATACTTTACTTTACTAATTAGTTCATCTTTAGTTTGTCTCCATCTTCCTTCTCTGTTCTATGATGATGAAAGAACTATGCTCTCTGATCCTGGTTTGTTCAAATTCTTGGTGTCCCATAAGCTCATGTGGGCTGGGCATATGATTGTATGCATGGCACAATAATTTAAAAAAAAAAACTTCAAACTTATCAAAAATAAGAATTTTCTGGCTATTATTTGAGTTATGAGGCTTTAAAGGGTTAAGTCAATGTGATATTTTAATTTTGTATTTGTCATAAATTTGCCAAAAAATTATAAAATTCTGTTTTCACTTTGTCATAATGGGGTACTGAGTGTAGATTAAGTTTTCATACTCTTTGCTTACTACTTAGTAGAAGCAGCTTTGGCTGCATTTACAGCCTAAAGCTTTGCACCTGGATTGGGGGATTTTTCTGACATTCTTCTTTAGGCTGGATGGGGACCGCCAAAGACAGCTGTTTTCAAGCCTCTCCAGGGCTATTTGACAGTGTTCAAGTCAAGGTTCTGGCTGGGCCACTCTAGGACATTCACAGACTTGTCCCTAATCCACGCCTGTGTTGTCTTGGCTGTGTGCTCAGGTTAATGTCTTGTCTTGTATTTAATTTATTTAGTAATTTTCTTATGATAATTGCAGTGTAGAGGTTAATTTAGAGCTTTAACGTGCTAACTTTTCTCCATACCCATTCATTCCTAATGGCTGTCCACCACTTCCTGACCCACTCAACCTATGTAGCCAAAATAAAAACCCTCAAAATGAGAGACATTCCAGTATAACCTCTGGGACAACCCTGACATATATGGATATGATTTGCCTCCGCTGAGCCACACTGCTTCCTAAATTTGTGGGTTGGTCTTCTTTGTCTTTACGTAGACTTAAACACTTGTATATTCTATCTATAAAGCTATTCTTCTGACCTAAATCAGTCCGAAGACCTCTAGAACTTAGAATCTCTGATCTCAGGATCTTTTTTTATGGTCTGTCCCCAGGGTCAGAACTGAGCTGGGAAAAAGGCCTTTAAATTTGCTGCTCCCTTTGCCTGGAATGACTTACAGAAAGACCTCAAACTTAGTGAACTGGTCTCATTGGAAGCTTTTAAGAGGAGGTTAGTTGACTTGGAGGCAGTCAGATCTGACTGCAAATGCTTTGAATGATGTGTTTGATCATAGCTGGTTTTAACAATTAGGCTACTTGCTGCTTTCTCTGTCAGTGTACTGTTGTTTGACATTTTACTTGAATGTTTACTTGTTGTTTGTCTGTAACTTTGAGTGTGCTGCTGCTGTCTTGGCCAGGACACTGTTGAAAAAGAGATTTTTAATCTCATTGAGGTTGTTCTCCTGGTTAAATAAAGGTTAAATAAAAATAAATAAAATAAAAAAAATTTCCTTCTTTAATCCCTTTATTTCTCTTGGTACGTTTTGGAGAACCTGATAATATTTTCTAGCAGCGTTCCCTGTGTGGAGTTTATTCAGGATGACTGAAAACAACACATTTCTCTGCTTTCACTGTATTCCACTAAAGGCTGTCGGCAGCTCCGCTATCATTCTAGATATGCTCATATCGCTCTGAGTGGCTGACATTATGCAAAAGCAGCTAAAAGTTAACTGCACTGCAATTAGCATCAAACTGGTTGACGTAGGAAGATCTAACAGAAATTATGTTAAAGAAAGGAGAAGAAGAAAGGTCTACAGGAGAGAGGGAGGAGATAAAAAAAGAAAAACAAATGTGTGGGTGGTAGACAATAGGAGAGAGGGAGCAAGGGTAAGAAAAAAAGGCGAGCAGAAACAAGAGAAAGGTGAAAAAACAGAAGAGATAAGGGGGTAAAGAGGACAATTGTGCCTGCTCTCTTGTTGGTGTGTGTTCCCACTGCTTTGGCAGGGTCTTAGGCAGTGTGTGAGCCTGTGGGGAGAAATCCACATGGCACATATATACAGACCCAGCACCATCCACACACTCCTCAGGCTAAGCGGAGATGTATGTGCGTGTTCAGCTCTGCAGCACTGTGGGCAGAGCTGCCAGGAGTGTGGGAGTCCCGCGCTGTGCCCTGTTTATAACCTGTCACACAGACGCTAATCCACACCAACAGCTCCCAGGTGACCAGTGGGCCCACTGCCCTAGCAAGTGACAAGCTGCGAGGCACGTTGAGCCCCACTGACCTCCACGCACACACGGCAAACACAAACTGCTCGTCTTCTGTGCAGCGGCGTGTTTGTGTGCAGAGCAGGCAAGAAGGAAACTGCTGGGCAGTTTGGTCTCTACCCTGGCTGGATTACAGTGCACAGCATGCTCAAATCAATACTTCAATCAGTGTGTGGCGAATACTAAGGAGAGAGAGAGCAGGGGAGGGTGAGAGACGGAGTGAATATAAAGAAGGAGGAGGGGAGGAGGTTGATTAGGAGAAAGGAAAATGAGAGAGGGGGAGTGTTTGCTGTAATGATTTGATGTATAGCACAGTCACAGAGAGCTACATACCTGCTGGCGTAATGTTCGATCCTGCTGTGTGTGTCTGCATGGGGCAGCTTGGGTGACGAGCACGGCCTGGGAACAACAAAAGCCAGCATCAATACCTCACTTTGGTGCTTTTTTTTTAACATTCTGCAAGCATGACTGTGTGGGTGCAGAAAGGTCAAACTCACTTTAATTCACACATATTTCTTTAACTCAGAGGAGGAAAATTTTATTCATGAACATAGGATAGGTCTGCCACGATTCCTGTTTTTACTTTGGTGCATTTCTAATAAAAACAAATACCACAGCAACATAGATTTAGGTCCTAGGGAAGCAGGTTTGGCTAATTTCTTGATTTGAATCACCTAAACCACCTGCATACCCTCAAAACTGCACATATACATCAGCTCTCTCATTCTCGCTTGAAGCAGCTTTTGAATTCATGCATTTCATTACATTTTTGTACTTTTCAATACTGTTGCTGATTTAAATTAGTGGTTCTCAACTTGCGGGTTGGGACCCAAAAGTGGTTCACAAAGCTCTTTCCACAGGATCGCAAATGTGTGTCCAGATAAACATGTGGCAAATGTACAGAAGCCCTAATGTACCCACACAAAAGCCATACATTACGATGACAATAAAATATCAGTATTTATCTTAAGATTTTAATGTGTGTATATTCTTTCTTTGGATAACAAAACTTTTTTTCTTGAAGAAATTCCTTGATAAATTAGCAAATTTCCATGCTGTCTCAAGAAAATGGAGTAAAAAACGATGCATGCATGTCTTTCAAATTTGGGGCACAGTTCGAGAAGGGTGTATCTGCAGGCTCACAGGAAGCAGTTACAGGACTGCAGATTCAGGACCGTAGATCTGGGACCCTAGACCCTAGGGTGGGGCACAGAGTTAAGTATTCTTACATCCTTCAGGATGAGGTGTTTATATGAACAATAAAGTTAGTATAATGAAAACTTGTTAAAGTAAAACAAGTAAAATTAAATAATAAAGGAATTAGAGAGTTCAAGAGGGAAAAAAATGGCTTACACAACTAAACATGCATAAAACAGTAATAGAAAATTAAGGGAAAATACTTAGAACATAAAAAAGTACTTCAAGTGAAATTTTGATTTCTGCCTTTCAAAGTTGTGACAACTCCAACAAAAAACACGGGTCCTACGTTCCTGAATCTGCGGCCCATAAACAGCTGCAACTTGTGTAACTGCAATGCTCCACCACTTTGTTGGGTGGCGCTAATGTGAAAAACACGGGTCCTAGAGCTAAGGTCCTGAATCTGCTGCCTGCAGATATGTACTACTGCTCCGTTCCTCTTAAGGCACTGGTTGTAGGTCCTGATGCCTGACAAGTTGAGAACCACTGATTTAATACCAATACCAAGCATATTTTGTTTTGATTAAGGCTGTTGGCATTGATGCATTATCATAATCATGGTTAATTAAGGTCTATTGTTGGTGCAGTAATTGTTTTTAGTGATCTGGATTGTATTCTCAATCCAGAAATATTTATTTTACTTTTTAAATTTTTGTAACAAGGGGCTGCCTTTGTGCTGTGTCAAGTTTTTCTTATAAAAACAAACATTTCCTGAAGTTGCAGCTTCCCACTAAAAGCATTTCACTCAAATTGGCTTTTATTTTCTTTAATTCTTACAGGAGATGCCTGGGTGTTTATGCTAAATAAGCACTTACCAACTCATCAAAATGCTCCCAGGATAGAGAGCAAACCAATGTGCCTTTTGTCGGGTTTTTGGACAGTGGACCAGTTTGAAATAGAGTGCACCAAAAGAGAGGCACCAAAGATCAGAAGGATAACCATGACTGCAGCCTCCACTGATCTGGGCTTTATGGCAGAATGGCTAGATGGAAGCCTCTCCTTAGTGCAAACATGTGAAAGCCTGCTTGGCTTTTGCATGGAGGTTTTTTTTTGCTAACTCCAGGTGGGCTTTCATGTACTTTGCACAGGAGAGGTTTCCATCCATCCACTCCACCATAAAGCCCAGATCAGAGGAGTGCTGCAGTGATTGTTCTTCAGTGGTTGGCTCTTCTCCCACGATTGCTCAGCTGCTCTTAGAAGAGTCCTGGTTGTGTCAAACTGCCATTTGAAAATTTTGGAAGCCTCTGTGCTCTTGTGAATCTTCCATGCAGCAGAAATTTGTTGTAGCCTAGATGGCACAGTGTCTAATAGCATTAATCCACTATTTGGAGTTCTGTGGAGTCCAGCTGAATTAAAACTTTCTCTTATTGTACAAAAAGATACAGTAAAATGTTTGTTAAAATATGTAGGAGTCACCCGAGATGTCAGCTTCTGTATAGTGTACATCTGTAGGAAGCCCTTCTTGCTCACCATGTGACGGTCCATTGGTTTGTGACATCATGTGAAAGCTATGAATACTAGTTCCCTAGAATGTTCATTGAGGAAATTGCACTATTGCTTTCACAGTGCTTTTCTCCACTGCAGACACTGGGGTAATAATGAGGGTATTGCAAAAGTGGCATGCATTTTTATAAAGATCAGCATCTGGACATCTCTATTTAAGATAAGTAAAATCTAACAGTATCAAGGTCTTAATATTTTGGCAACTTAGACAAGGAAACCTTTCTATTGGGATGCAAAAATACATTCTAATGTAGCAGGTCTAGACTGAGGTACCTGTGATTTCTACATGGATTTCCATTTACAGCCTGACTCTAGCTTAGATATGAGTCATTGCAGATGAGGATTTTTCATTTAGAAGGGCTTACAGTTTAAAAAAATGATGCCGTGATGTTGATTAAACCACAGGAGAGTCTGGAGTCTGCATCTTTGGAAAGAACTTTTTATATAAGGGGGACATGAGTCAGCACTCCACACCAGCAGTGGCACATCAATATGTTAATGCAAGTCATAGTAGAGCTCCCACACTGAAATCCTGGGAATTATTAAGATTTCCATGACGCCTCACAGAAAAGATGCTGCAAACATCTGATGCTCGGAAAAACATTGTGAATGCTGACATTACATATGCAAAGTGGACCAAATGAAAAGCTAAATTTACATTTTCTTAATGCTTAAATGATTTAAAGAAAAACACTTAAATAAGGGTTGGTAATGCAGTACCAGTTTGAGGGAAGCAATCACAAACTCTTTCCACTGAATAAAAGACCTTTAGACTGGAGCGCTTCATTGCCACTGTCTATTCTTACTCTGAAGAGGATGTGCTGAAGCTTCACACTCAAGGAGCTGCACCTTATTATTAAAAACTCTTATTAGAACTATGAGCTCCACATCTCCTTCCCTCAGAGCCAGAGTGAGTTGTCCTTCTGTGGAGACACTCACTTGATTCCCTTTGTTTTAATTCTATAAGAAATTCAAAGAGTGACGTTCACCTCTTAGAAAATTTCTTCCTCCAGATTTTTCAGCCATGGAGAGGTAAAAGTATCAAACATTTCAGAAAAATTTCAGATCTCTCTCTTGTTGACATATTTTAATCCTGTTCCCTTTCTGTTTAATATCCTTGTAATCTCTCAGGCGTACTAAAACTTATTTGAGTTGTCCTTAATTTTGAAAACTTTGCTGAAAATACTCTAAAAAGAGTATAACAAAAGAAGTAAGCTCCATTTCAGCTAGATATAGAATTAATTTGGACCTGGCATTATTGCATTAATGAGAAAAATACTGCAATATGCCATGCCACCCACGCATGACTCTGAGGGACACGTCACAGCCTCTCTGTGTCTCTTTTTCTCTGTTATGAGTCACTCAGGCTCTCTTCTGCAGTTTCGAAGTCTGTGCACATATGTTGTTTGGCATGGTGTTCAGCGTGGACAATTCAGGCATGGTTACAATGAAGTCTGAAACCACTTTCAAGACTAGCCATTGGTTCTCACAGCCCATCACAATGCATTCTGGGATACAAGCAGACATAATGACGACATCATTAGCTGCTAACTGAAGGAACGGTTGAAAATTGATTATAAATTGATAAAAAGAAATTCAATATTGGAGTTACTGTGTGGATTTAATCTTTAAAGACCCCAAAAGGTCAGACAAGAAAACCCTCTGTAAGAGATACGAAGGCATGGACATAGGGCTGGGCAATTAATCAAAAACTAAATTAAATCGTAATATGGCTTAGTACAATTTACAAATTGAAGACAATGCAATATTTCTTTAACCTGAGATTTGCGTTAAAATACAAATTTAAAACTATTTTTTGCTGCAGAGACGTTATAAACGTTACTTATGCAATCGTCCAAGTGGCTTTTTTGTTTTTTTAGAATAGTCAACAAAAATCCTACTTTTTGTGCTTTTTTCTTACTAAAGATGGGAATGACGTAAAAATGACTCTCTTCAATACAACAATTACTATACAATTTAAAATACAAGTCAATATCATCACAATTAGATATTTTTTGAAAATGTTCAGCCCTGGTTTTACCTAATATTGTATTAATTGTAATATAGAATGCTTTATTGCTTGTGTTTGTTGCAAGAAACCTAAGATCAGGTGCTTAAGAAAAAATTGCACATCATATCGCAATTGCAATATTGGAGAAAGAAAACCGCAATTAGATTATTTTCCTAAATCGTTCAGGCCTACATGGACAGCATCATTACAACGGCACAACAGAGGGCTTTTAAAGGAAAAAACAAGTAAGTGTCTATGATTTATGGTTCAAAGGTTGTTTTTAATGCTGGCCTCAGAGGGTTAATAAAGAAATGCAGTCCAGCTCAGATAAAAACAAACTTCAGCTACACCTAAGCTAATTATTCCACCAGAAGCCATTGTATATACCGGCTTACACTTCAACTACATTGGCCTGTAATCACAACAAAATCATGCTGAAAAAGGTTAGGAGACGAGCAAAGTCATCTCTTCAACCACAACAGGCGTTCAGGGCTGTTCTTTATTTACAAGAGAACTTTGGTCCACTTCTGATAAAACTGATGCTAATATAGCTACAGCTGAGCCAATCATGACAGCATTGCTCCCAGCTTCCAGTACAACTAAATTCTCTGATTGGTCAGGATGCTTATCAGACCTGGCACAATCTTTTCAGATTGGAACTTTGAAAGATGGGTCAGCCTGATGACAGATATGGAATCTGGCAGATCCAACCTTTGCAGGGTTACCTTCCACATCTGTCAGTGGGTTTTACTTTTTTTTTTTTTTTAATATTTATTTTGGGCATCTTTGTGCCTTTATTTGATAGAGGAGGAAGTGGATAGAGTTGGAAACAGGGACGAGAGCGGGGGAGAGACACGCGGTAAAGGGCCTCGAGCTGGATTCAAACCTGGGCCGTCTGTGTACATGGGGCGTCTTAAACCACTTGGCCACCTGCGCCCCGGGGTTTTAAAATTTTTAAAACAATAAAACATTTTGAACATAATGCTGCATATGACAAATTACTATTAAACAATGTGAAAACTAGAGTGCTTTTTTCCTGAAAAGTAGTGATTTTAGCCATAAGAGGTTTTGCTGAATCTATTCAGTGCTGTCACCTATTACGTCTAACCTCTGGATCAAATGAGAGATTTTTTTTACTGAGACAGAAGAGTTTGCCATTTGGACGGACTCTCATCTGTTTTTATGGTCAAACAAAAGAGAAAATGTTGGCATTGTAGGAGTCTTAAATTTAAAAAAGTACTTAAAAAAACCCTGGTATAAACAGTCGGCTAAATTGTCGTTCAGAGGTATCAGTATCAGCTGTAATTTTCACAACCAGTGCATCTCTTCAACATCCATCCATGCATGGGGGAGGGCTGGAGCCTACCCCAGCTGTCATTGGGCTGGGAGGGGTGGGGACTGGTCTGGGCCCTGGACTGGTCACCAGTCAATCACAGGGCTGACATATGTAGACAGCCAAGCAGGCACGCTCAAACTCACACCTACGAGCAATTTAGAATCACCAATTAACCTAACAAGTATGTCTTTGGTGGTAGCCGGAGTACCTGGAGAGAATTTATGCATGTATGAGAAGAACATGCAAAATCCACACAGAAAGACCCTGACCAGGAAGGGAACCAGGAATCTTCTTGCTGTAAGGTAACAGCGTTAACCCCTGTGTCGCCGTGTAGCCCATCTCTTCAACTTAATGATATCTCTTCAACATGCTAATGAAAAATGCTGACCTATCAAATATTTTTACCTCATATATGTACACAATAATATTTGGGATAATTGGTGCTGTAACTGTTAATACTTTCATCCGTTTATCTTCTAGCTCTGCAGTGTAATCACGGCTCTGTGTGAGTGTATTAGCACCCATAAACTCATTTAATGTTTAAGGTTATAAAAGGTGACCCTATCATGCTTAATCTTCCCATGTGCCATCGTAGCCCTGAGCTCTTCTTCCTGATGATCTCACGCGTTTTTAGTCTTATCTCTGCTTTATTTCCCTCTGGGTGAAGCTTGTGCATGTGAACACAGTGCCCAACCAGACTGAGATCACAGGAATAACATCCTGTTAATGCTGAACACGGAGCTACCCCTTTAACCCACCGCAGAAAGCCCGAAATTGTCAGAGCATGATGATTAGTATTAAAGAGCAGAGCTGGGACAGAGACAGATGATAGAATGAAAAAACAGAGAGATATATGTGTGTTTGTGTTTCTGTGTCAGACTCACGTCTCAGAGCTCTCCGTTTCCAGCACAGATTGCACCGGCAGGTAACCCCTCTGAGGGTGCTTGGTGAAGTACTGCTTTGATCTGAACTTATTCTTCAGAGTCTTGGCAAAGTCCCTCATCTTCTCTCCTGAGGTTGTCTGGAGTGTGATTTAGGAGACAAGAGGGGAAGAGGTGGGTGGTGGAAGAAGCAGGAGACAAATAACAAGAGCTTCAGCATGCTCCAAAATGTTGCTTTCAGCAAAATGACCTCATCTGAAAAGTGACCAGTCTGTCTGAGCTCTGGTTTGGACTTTAGGGGGACTTATTCCTCCATCTGTTTTCTCCTCCAGTTTCTGCTGCTCTTCTCTTTTACACAGTTTCAAATCCTCAATTTTCTCTCTCCCGCGCTCCTTTCCATCCTCTCCTATCACAGCAGAAATCTATGATTGTCTGCCTGCCTTGCCATTGTGAAAAAATGTAGCTGGTTAATATAAAATATTGTCCGGTGAAAGAAATCATTGTACAGATGGCCTTGTGCCATATTTCACAGGCAAGAATTGATTTGAGATTAAATCTGGCACTATCTCCCAACCCTCCCCGCCTCTCTCAGCTACATTGCCACGGCTACTTCTCTGGAATTAACTCCACTTCTGAGACTGTGCGTGCAATCGCTTAAGACCCTGGTTTTATTGGGGTTTAGAGCAGACTGTGTGCTCCAAATAGCACTTTATGTGAGCCAGAAAGGATCATATTGCTGAGTGGTACTCAATCTCTGCATACTGTAGCTATGGCAATAGCATTCTAAGTGTATATGACTGTACGCACTCAGAGATGATGGAGACCTCGCAGTAGAGAGGGAGCTAATCTGTGTTTGGCAGCAGGAATCAGGAGTGGTAATATTTTTTTTTGGAGTCCAACTGGGTTTAATTTGTCCCCTGGGAGTGGAATCTGTATGCAGTTAAAGCAGAAGATAATGATTCTCTTACTGGCGTGTAGTACTCCATGATGGGGTAGTGCAGCTTCTTTCCCTTGGTGGTGCGGCCAGTTAGAAAACATGTCTGGCAGATGTCCACATTGAACTGCTTCAGACTGCGATACCTGTCAGGATCAATAAAACAGCGAGTCTGAACTGATGTTTGCAGGAGAACTGGCAGAGGAAAGAGGACTGTGTGTTTGAGAGTGTGTGTATATGTGTGAGTGAGGATTTTACAAACATCCTTCTGCTCTAGACTGAAACACGTTCATTACAGCCACCATAAGATTACTCTATTTTGTCTGCAAACCACTGTCAGTTAAAGGACATGAATTCAGCATTTCAGTGCTTGTTTTGCACACATGGATGAAAAATTTGCTGTGCCATGAAGCTGAAGAGAGTTACATAAAACCAGGGACGGTATCTGAACACTCAAATTTGTGCGATATTAATTTGGACGTCATGCTTCTGGTCAGGGCTGCGGCTGCATGCCTGAAATGAGAAGTACTGTGCTTTCTAAGATTATAATTATCAAATCTGACTGTCAGAAATCTACAGCTAGTGAAAAATGGCTTGAGCAATGAAAACAGGCAAACAAAAAGCAGCAGCAACTATTAGAATTATCGCATTTGGGCCTCATAGGAGTTTTAAATATCACAATTAATATGATTTTACCAACCCCTTAGATGTCAGGGTAACACTGTTCAAAAATCCAGGCAAAATATGTAAAATGTCATGAGTACAAGCACAAACTGGGTGTTTTTTTTAAAGGTAACAGTCTGAAGTTTCTCCCTAACTGTCAGATAGATTGTTGATACTGGTGTTGAGTAATAAAACAATAATCATTTTCCTCTCTGAATGTTGATTAATAAACGGAGGCTTGTACATGACTGTAGCTGGGAGGTATACGCTGGCAAACTGGACCTAAGTATGAAGCATTAGCTGGTTCAAGTTCAAAGATGAGAACAATAAAACAGAAAATAACGATTGTGGAAAGCTAAAAAGAATTATATTAGAGCATATGTGTTTTAACTGATTCACAAACCAAAGAAAATGTTAAAAAGATGTTAAAAATGCCTATTAACATAATAACTCACAATCTGGTAATGTCTGTTGATTTGTCTTATACTAGTATATGTAATAAATCAAATCTATGGAATGAATTTTGTCTTTGTTTTCTTTGGTATCAAACAAAAAAAATGACTTTGAGGACCAAAAAATGAAATCCAAGCAAAAATAACAGTTTACATCAAAGAGTACAAATTTGAAATTGTAAACAAATTATTAGTCTTCAAATGTTGAACATCTATGTTTTTGTTTATTAAAAACAGTTAAGTTATTTGAGCTTTTGCTTTCAGTTCTGACTTTTGATTGAAAGCAGTGTTATGTATTTTTCTATCATAAATATAAAACATTGCTCTAAAAAGCATGTATTTTAATTTGTATATTGTTATTTTTTGTTTTTCCTCTTTTTTGCTTTCTGTTCAATATATCAGAGGCTGTATCAGCTATCACTTATAGCTATTAATAACTCTAGATGGATTAAAGTATTGATTGATTCAAATGCATATTTCAAACTTTTTTTAAGTAGAAGCTGCACGAATGTTTAAAAAAAAAATTAAGGAACACCTAGGATTATAAATCTTGGACTTTTTCTATTTCATCAATGAACCGAACCATGAGCCCAAAACCCAGACACAAACCGAACTGTGAGGTCTGTAAACCGTTACACCCCTAGTTTTGACACAAATGTCACGTGTGGGGTGGCTTTCCAGGGGTGTATCCCTATTGGCCAACAAGTTTTTGAGTGACAGCACACTCACTCCAGATGCTCCGGAAGTTGTTGTTCAATTTAAGTCTGGGAAAGTTAAGAAGGAAACGAGTGGACTATTTTTTTGTCAGTGTGACTGAATCTTTTATGCTTCATTAAGTAGAACATGTTTATTTGTCAGGCTAGTACTAGATGTTTTGTTGTTTCATGCACATACATGTTGTATTTTTTTATAGCCACTTCAGGTGTCGTCTTTGGTTTCTAGGCTAAAAAGACTTATGACATCAGCTATTAGCGCAGGTGACTGTCACTCAGGGGACCTGTGTTCGCTTCCTAATGAGCTCATGTTTTTGATATCAGTACTGTTTTCTTATTTTCAGGAATAACTAACTGCTAAAGAACTGCTGAATTATGAACAACTCGCACTAAAGCCCCCCATCTGAGCCCCCCTGTGTTAACTGGCCAGACTGGTTAACTATTAGCTCAGTGTTAGCACAGGTGAGCCAGCCCACACGGGACACATGTGTCAAAACTGCATGCAAAACTCAAGAAAAGCAAACAAGGGATCAGGCAGCGCAAATGCAAAACTGAGGAGTGAGAGCAAAAGTCTGATCACTGAGAGAGAAAAAAACAGGATATGTGAACAAAAAGATAGATGTTCAAAATCTAAAGACTAACAATTTGTTTGCAATTTCTAAATTGCTGATGTGAACTTTTACTGCTTGGATTACATTTTTCTGTTCTCAAATGCTTATTTTTATTTGATACCAAAAAAGTTTTATTGAATCTTTCTGTCACAAAATTCATTCCATAAAATCTGGATGTTTGATATAGTCTAATCTAATCAATCTGTTTTGTGTGTTTTTTCTCAAAACTTGCAGAATTAAGTTTTTTATGCTTGCTTAAAAGGATTCATCCAGCTAAAAAAAAAAACAAAACAAACTGATTTGCACGTTTAGGATATGCATATATGATCCTCCTTCACACGTTCTTTGCATTTGTTAATACCATTAAAAACACTTTTTCCCATGTGTTTCTGCATGCAAGTATCAGTCTATTTATCCACACTGGCATGCCTACCTGAAGCCCTTGATAGGACACTGTTTGCAGATGTAACATTTGGCCTGGTGCTTGGTCGACTCTGCAGCAGCCACACGGTGCAGGACAGGCAGCCAAACCATCGACTGGGGCTCCAGGCTCATCCACTCCAGGAAGTGAGACACCTCGATGGCAGGTTTCCCTGGAGCCTGGAAAAAAAGGGAAGGTGGGAGGGAGGCAAGAGGTGCAGGAGCCTGTAAACAATCCAAATATAGACAAACAGTAGGGAAGCTACAGAAAGTAATGAGAGGAGAGGCTGTGCTTCCTTTTTTAAAGGCCGTCCAGCAGTGAGCTGTTGGAGAAAAGGAATCAAAAGAGTTCAAAACGTAAAGGGAAGGAGAGGAGCCAAACAAGATGCTCCACTCTGAGGGGAATCGTTGGCTTTAATGCCACTACTTTAACGATTTTAAAGATAAAGCACATCAGATGTGTGTGTTATGTGGTTGTGTGTTTTAAGGGTCTGTATGCCTGTTTGCAGACTAACCTTGTTGAGAATTCCAGAAAGTGGGATAAAAAGGAAGTCAACCTAATAAAAGAATGACTCGCCAAGCGCTGAAAATCCATGATGTGCTAAATTCTCATTAAGTCTGCATCAGAGATGCATTAAGAGGATGATTTCCCTGGGGCTTCCTCCAGCGCTCATGCAAAGTAGCATAATAAATGTGTATGTGTATGTGTGAGCCGACTGATCACACAGGCTGGGAGGCACAGGGAGGTGTAGCGTCTCCCGGGAAAGAAGGAGCTCCTATCTTGTAACAGAGTAGCCGCTTTCGCTTCACGTGGGAGGTCAAACAGCAGCGTGGCTAACACCTGGAAGTGGCACTGTCTATGCTGAGCACGCCGCTGCATCTCAGAGCAGCACGCCAAGCAGATGGGAAGCTTATAACGTCAGTGGAAAAGTGGGGTGATAAACGATTAGTCATCCATCAAAACTGAATGCTTTCTGCACCGTAAATCTACTAAACGGCATGCAACAAATCAACATGGAAGGCTCTTAAAATATTACAAAAACAATCACGTAATATTGAGAGATTCCACTTAAATTGGACTAAATGAATAACCTCTGCACAAAGAACCACCTTCAGCTAAATCACTTTACTGCCATTCTATGCAAATGAGCTGCCAAAGCATGTGCTGTCATACAAAGGAGGTCAAAAAGTCACTTTGTATGTGAGCACTCAGTAAATATGGTACCCTCCTCCAAGGCTGCCCATAAGGAGGGATAAAAGGGGGGGGGGGGGGGGGCTCACAGAGTTCAGCAACATCATGGTCCATTGTTAAGACAGGCTGTGATAACCATTTTGCTTTCAACCTGAACCAAAGCAACATGTTTTCTTTTCATTCATGCTGTAATTTAAAACTTCCTAAAAATCTCAACCCCTTTTCTTAAAAAAAATGGATTAAAATTGCAAAAATAAGAAGAAAAGGTGGTGAAATGGGATTTAAAAGGAACAGAAATGTGTTCAAAGTAGCAAAAATGGGCAAAACAAATAGTGAACTCTAGTTACAGTCAGCTAAAACAGGCAGTGATGGGTTAATAGAGGCAAAAATGGGCAAAATGTGGAAAATATTGGAGGGACAGAAATGGTCATAAAAGCAGTGAAATAGGATTAAATAGTAGTAGAAGTGGGTGAAAGTTTCAAGTAATGTGTTCAAAGGGGGAAAATGGGCAGAAAAAAATCTGATGAAAGGGGTTAAAACGTGGCAAAAAATGGTGTATAATGTCAAAAACATATAAAAAGAATACTGAAAAGTGACAGGTAATAGTGAAACAAATGGGTGGGAAATGGTGAAAAGGGGTTAGTAGTGGCATTAATTGGTCAATGGAGGAATCATTAGGCAGAAAGTGGAAAAAAATGGGTCAAAAGAAGCAGAAATGGGTGGAAAAGATGGGGAAATGGGATTAAATAGCAGCATGGATTAAAAGTGGCACAACTGGGTGGAAAATGAGTTAAGAAATGGTTAATATGTGGCCCAAATGGGCTAGATGTGGCAGAAATGGGTAGAACAGTTTTGTAAAAGGGTTAAATAGTGGCATGAATGGGTTAAGAGAGGCAGAAACGGGCAGAAAGGTAGTGAAATAAGATTAATTAATGGCCAGAATAGGTTAAAAGTGGCAAAAATGGTTGGAAAATGTTGTTAAATCGGATTAAATGCTCTCCAAATTGGATTAAAAGTGGCACAACTTGGTAGAAAAGGTGGTAAAAAATGATTAAATAGTGGCTACGATGGGACGGAAGTGATAGAAATGGGCAGAAAATGTGGAAAATGAGAAATAAATCGTGGTCAAAATGGGTTCAATATGGCATAGATGGCCAAATAGGATTAAATGGTGGCAAAAATCGCTAAAAGGGGCAGAAATGTGAAAAAAACTGGTCAGATACAATTTAAAAGCAGCAAAAATTGGTTGAAAGTGGCACCAATTGGTTTCAAGTGGTCAAATAAAAAATGAAAAGTGGCAAACATAGACAGAAAAGGTGGTAAAAGGGATCTAAAAGTAGCAGCAATGACAGAAAAGTGGCAAAATGTGTATAACGTGGTGACAATGGGTAGAATGTGACAAAAATGGGTGTTTAAAATGGGTAAAAGGCGTCAGTAATGACAGTATTAGGTAAACAGAGGCAAAAATAAGTGGAAAGTGGAAATTGTGTTATAAGCAACAGAAAATGTAAAAAAGGTGGTGAAATGGGATTAAAAGAGTAGCAAATTAGGTTAAAGTGGCAGAAATGTATTAAAGTGGGAAAAGTGGGCTAAGAAAAAGTAATGAAAAGGGTTTAAATTTGACAAAATGGGTAAAAGGAGGTAAAGATTGGCTAAAATTTGGCAAAATGGGTTAAAGGATGTAAAGATTGTCTAAAATTTGGCAAAACTGATGAAAAGTGGAGCATAAATGAGTCATAAATGAGCAGGAAAATGGTCAAAAAGTGTTACAAATAATTTCCAGATCAGAACCCAATTGTAGTTTGACACACTTTTCAGCCCTGAAATGAGGTAACTGTTAGCTAGAACTCGTGCTAGCACCAATGCTACAGATCGATACTGTCAATAAATCACAGCTGGGGACGGCCCGTTCTCTGGGTTTATCAGGGGCCCCGCCAACTCTGTGAGTAGGCCTGCACTCCTTTCTGCTTACTGATGCCCTGTGATTAACAGGCAAACAGGTCACGACCCAATTCACATAACATGGATATTTAATCTACATCTAAATGCCTCGACATGGACCAAACCAGGCAAGGAATTGATTCTCAGCAGCTGCAGCTGACACAGCAAATATGGAGCAGAATAAAGAGTTTGTAATTAGCATCTGACTTGAAAATGAATGAAAAGGCTTTGCATAGGTCTCCATCCAAAAAGCCCTGGCCTCCTCCTGCCCACTCCCTAATTATCAGACATCCCAAAGAGAATGTCAGAAGGTTAAGTTTCTGTATCGTGCATGCACAGGCTCAATTAGAAGAGGGGGAAGAAGAGGAAGACAAATTAATTCATGCTCTGAACATGTCTCTTCATTAGATATCTTCTTCCTGCTGCTGGATTCCATGACCTCGCTGTATCATATCAATAATCAAAGAGGTCAGATTCTATAGGCAACTTTCTCATTTGATCTTATTGATAATACCCGACTTTATCTTTAGTAACACCATGCATTAGCTACAAGTGACTCAGTGATTCCATGTGCATTAAAGACAACATAATGGATTATTAATGAGGTGTAATTTTAAAAGGCAACACTGTGAGTCTTTCTGTTGCAGCCAGGACTTATCTAGAAATTTCTGCATTTCCTCTGAAGGAATGTTGGGCAATGCTGAGGCTCACTGAACATAATGGGCTCCACATCACTGGCAGCCTCCTGGTGTGACATCATAACTATTTTATATCTTTTTTTTTTATGGAAGCATCCAAAGGAAAATGTTTGATTTTGACTTTCATTACTCCAAGTCCTGCTTTTACAATTCTGTTTCTGTTTTTGTAATAATGCCAGGGAGAGAAACAGGATCTGTTTTGATTATATAGACATCGGTAGTTATTTTTCCCTTTGCCATGTTTTATAGATAAGCTTGTTGAGGATACAATGAGGCAGAGAGGTAGGGCTTCAAGGTTGAGTCAGTCTGATTATTTTAGGAATCTGCTGGCCTCCCAGGGACAATACACCATTAAATCCATAGGACTCTGACAGCGACAGCTGCTAAATCTTGTGTCTGAAATGTACTGACTATACAGAGGATTAGCTTAGTCAGATGAAGTCAGGCAAACTAAAAATATATTCTCAGTGAAGATTATTATGTCTGTTCTTATTGTCAGTTCAGTCAGGATCCCTCTCAGTGGAGACTTAACCCTTTACTGCCGCATGGATTTAAAGTTTTGCTCAGTGGTGAAGGCCCTGCTAAAACAAATTACATTTGTATAAAAAATGCTAAAAATACTCTGCCCTCTTAATTTTTCATTATTTGTCCATCATGTCATCAACACAAATCACATAAAAGAGGTCGTTTTACTGCTTCAGCACATGGCCGCCCATAAGGGGGGAAAGGGGAGAGCTTTCTGGGGCCCAGCCAAACTGGGGGCTCATGGAGGTCAGAAAATCCTGGTCCACTGTCAAGTTAAAGCTGTGATAACCATATTTTATTTTCAACATGAATAGTAACAACTCTTATCAAAGCAACAAAACAAGAATTTCATTAATTCATGCTGTACCACAGTATAGCCTTTAACAAAATATAAATGCCTTTTATTGAAACAGAATTACCTTTTTATACGTAACGTTAATGTGGACGGACACAGATAACTATGAGGAAAGCAGTTGTAGACTTTATAGCTAGGCCATGATGTTCACAGATGTCAGGATGGAAGGATACAAAACATAAAGTGGTTCTGATTTCTGCATGTTTGTGGTGTTATTGTCCCAAACAAATCATAAGGTAAAAGAAAAGAAGCCACAGAAGAAGATGAAAACGGAAATCCAGCTCCCTCTGCTGGCTTTGTCATGACGTAAACAAGGGAGCAGCACCAAACTTTTTATTATATTCGTGCTACACAAGAAGGTGCCCAGTATGAGCAGCAAGTGAGGCGGTCTCTGAGAGCTAGGAGACAAGAATTCAATCACCTAATCATCCGCTCTAAGCAAAGCTCCAGCTGTTCATGCTGCATGCACTCCTGTCTTTCTGTGGATATGTTTAGTGGTCTCCCGTATGACGGGACCCCATGTTCTTACCATGCGGAAGCAGCTACGGACGCTGGGCTCCACGTTGCTGCCTCCAAAAGCGGCGACTTCACCCAACTGACGGGGGATCTGGATGGCTTCATGGAGCAGCAGGCTGAGGTGACGCTGGTCCGTCACACCTCCAGGACCAGATACCTGACGGAATAAGTCTGCAACCAGCAGAAAATACACGCAATAATCAGATTATTCATGCATAATGTATTAAAATTCATAAAAATAAATTCATGGATGTGCATTACCATTAGAGTTGTCCTAGTTGTGAAATTTGAAACTTGTGTATGACACTTGTAAAACTATTTTATTGATATTACGGATAAAATCTAAGAGTCCATGGCCCTCAATATTGAGAAGTTGGTTGTTTTGGATTACTAAAAAATTGCAGTCAGTCAACTTTAATAACAAAATTTTGCAGTCATACTTGTTGATTTCAGATGGTGCTCTCTCACTTTTACTTGCAGCGGCGGAGTTTTTGAAGCTTTGGTACATTTTGATACTTGCTTTGATAGCCATGATTATAAAATTTTAAAAGCTTTGCTACTTAAAAGTACTAAAGTATAGGACATTTTGACAACTTTAATTGCAAACAGCTTCTTATCTTCTGATTATCTGTATTATTGGTGTTTTTTAGCTAATAAAAAGTGACTTTGGCATTTAATTTCAAAGGCAAGAATTGCTTATTGAGAATGTTAAGGACTTATTCTGCAAAATACTACCACACCTCAAGCATATATATATATATATATATATATATGAAGTGTATTGCTATTCAATTGAAAAGCAGCGGTGCACAGTGCACCCCAAGTCCCAGGCATCAAGTTTACCAAACTTAGTTTTGGGGAATAAAACTCACCACAGTCATATAAAGAGAAAGAATCAGTCTCAGTGTGCTTGCTGGTCTGCTGTGAGATGAAAGAGTTGAATAAAAGCGGAGACTTGTCAGGTTTTGAATGAAGCCTTTAGCGAGCAAGCTGAGACTCTGCCTGTCACTGAAGAGATGAATGCTGACAGGCCTGTGAGAGGGCTGCACAATACCAGTATAAGCACCCCATGTATCCTCCTTGCTGTGTAGTCATTCAGGCCCTGCAGTTACAACGCACAGCTTGAACGCCTGCATGCTAAACAGCCTCCTCTATATAGTTCTTATAGCCGGAGCTGAGGTGTGTTTGTCATCTAAAAAGTTTACACTGAGCTGTTTGATAGAGGAGCGTTTGGGCTTTTTATGGTGACACTGCCCCAATATAAAGGTCTGTCACATCTTAAATGTGCAGACTGCAAAAGTTTAAGCTCGGAAGTGAGGTTTCTCTGGACTTGGCTGACCCAGGAAACTGTGAACCACCATTAAGCAAGTTTGTGAAGAGGAGTGGCATTTTGTATAAAGCGATACACATATTTGAATTAGAGTTATGAGGTTATGTCTTCACAGGAACATGTTAGGTTTAATATCCTGGGTTTCATATCTTTAGCATGGGATATATTTCACATCCATCAGCGAAACCCCCCATTAAAAGTGTTTGGGAAGGGTGGGATGTTTCAGAAAATTCTTGAAGGGTGATTGGACATATATTCTGTCTGTCACATTCAAAATGGGCCAATCAGAGTGACAGACCTATGATGTCATGGGCATGCCCAGCTCTGGTGAGCAAAGGACATGACATGAGCTTGACAGGCAGTCACTGCCATGTATTTAGAGACACATCAATCATGTCCTCTACTTTTTACTACAACACTTATTTTGGCAAAAACTTTTTACTGTAATTTTTATGATTATCAATATTAGAGTTATTGAAGATTCATTACATATAACAGACATCATTCCATGTAAAGTCAGTTTAATGTCACTACGACTTATAATATTAAAGTTATAGAAGATTTGTTGCATAACTTAATACATTAAAAAATCATAAAAATACAGTAAAAAATAAGCCTTGTAGTATAAAGTAGAGACCATGGATAATGTATGATGTAAGTTTAATGGCACTACAATGTGTAATATTACAGATACTGAAGATTTTTCCTATCCCGTATGATAATTTGTAGTCGGTCCCTTCGCCTCTGATCCACAGCCAGCGTGTGTAGGGAACAAGGTCAACTGTCAAGCCCCAAAGACTTTTGAGAAAAATCATATTGTAGCTTGTAGTCAACTGTACGGTGAAAAGAGGTGTGGCTTTTGTAAATGTGATGATCCTCTACTGAGTTTTTGAAAGCAGAATGGCTGAATCTGTAAATATCTTTCTAACGTTACCAATTTCAAAGTAAAACTCAATGAATTTACCCCACTGATGCTGGCCCTCCATTGTTTTGGATGATTTTAAAAGGAAGCAGTCACTGCTGTGTCATTTCAATCTATTTTTGTGAGTTTGCAAGAAAAAATTGGATATGAATTGGATATGATTTGCGAGATCTCGCAAATCGTATCTGCACAAATTTACATTGACTTTATGAGGAAAAATATATTTAAACCCAGAAAACGTATATATTTAAAGTTAACAGAACATAATATATTTTTAAGAAGTAAACAATTCCTCAAGTTCATTTTCTTGAGTGTGAATAAAAATAGTCTTTCATTCAATTTAAGTTGTTCAGTAGAGCTAGTAGGGCTTAAAATTTAACAAGATAATCTCAGAAGTTGTGCAATTTATCCTTGAAATTGTTATTGAAACACAACTTTACCTAGTACATCACCGTTGACAAAAAAAGGAAACAAAACAAATTATTAAAAAAATATATATAATTCCATGCTGAAATCAACCTACAAGGCAGTGTTAATTTGACAGCTATTTTCAATTTTAGTCTTTTCACTCTGAGTCTGTTTTCTTTTTTTAATCTGGAAATTTCTGCACGTTGAAAACAAAATCTATCTCATGTTGTTCTAATCATGTTTGCACCCTAATACTGAAACTTTTGCCTGCAATTTTTAAGACAGATTAGATTTTTTGTGTTTTTTTTTTTACATCTGTCTAAATGTGCAACTTATTATTTAGAGCAGAATAAGTCACTTAGATTTAAAACGTTAAAATATTTATAAAGAGAGAGAGTAAAAAACACTAAAATGAATTTGTGTGTTTGAAATTGTCCTCAACAGTATATGCAGGACACATACAGGAAACATCACCTGGTGCACTGCACCAAACACTGAGGTCAGGGGGTTCATTTCCAAATTATCAGAGGTCCAACGGTAATACTTTTCCTGTGCAAATAGTACTTTAGTCATTAAAGATCTATTTTTAGCAAGCTGAAGTCTCATATTCATCATGGAAAAAAGGTTGTCCAAAAATATTTTTAGTCGTAGTTTTAGTTTCTGAAATTTACTTTACTACAGTGACAGCCATGGTTTTTCCTTACACTTAAATATGCTAAAATATTCACAAAGTCAGTGAACATTGAACTGCATATTAACCTATATTTGCCTGTCTTTGTATAGTTGTAACCATGACGTGTCAGTTTGTAATGGCATGAAAAAACTCACAAATGCCTAAGCAAGCCTTGACATTTCTCCATTGAAACTGTTGCTTGTTAGCTGCTTTAAACCCCTGGATTCTGGACAGTCCACCAGCTTTGTGCGGTTTTAAGTTAAGAAAATGGAAAACCAGTGAGGCCACCACATGCCTACCCTAACCCAGAAAGAAAGGGTTGACCGAGGTAGTGCCCGACTCTAAACAAATCTGTGAATGCTGAGTCTTTCAGAGCTGACACAGTTGGCAGTGTGACAAACATGACTAATCCCAGCATAGGTTCGTCACTCTTGTCTGAGATTACGTATGAACTAGAAGCTGATCCAGGTTCACCTATCATCAGTTTGAATTCTCTGTCTCCATTTTTACCTATATTTACAAGATGACTCATAAACTGGGTTACAATAGAGCAGTAAAAGCATATCTCAGACTGAGCACTGCAATAACAAAATATTACTGCATTATGTAGAAAAAAAGGAGGACAATTGTCTTCGCTCTTTGCCAACAAGAAGAAAAATGAGAGTGCAAGGACAGAGAGAAAATGTGTATGAATGGTTGCTTTGGCAGGCAATCCTTTTAAAGCTCTGACTGTACTTTGGAGAAGTTAAGAAAGCTTTCTCCTTTATGGCAACGGAGTAATTTTCTCCATTAGTCTAAGTGGGAGTCTTTATGCAATACTGGCAATCAGGGCCGTTTTGTTTTGGCTCATTGTTTGCAGTTGAAGAGACGCGTTAGGCACATGAACAAGCATGAGACTCACATTTGTACTTCTCCTGGACGTCTGCGTTGCACAAGCTCACCAATCCCATCTTGAAGCTTAGGACTCGCATTTTGCCGTTCCGAGCACTAGTGGGGAAAGTAGAGGAAAAGCAGGAGAAAAACAAGGTTGTAAGGTTAGCTTTTGTGAATGGTGAATTACCTCAAATCACAGTGTGCTGTGTCTTAGTTGTATATTCATTCACTGGCTGAGCCCTGCTGGGAGGGACAAAGTTTGAAGGAATTACGTGGGTCAGGAGAAAAATACAGGTCAGTGCAGCAGTGTGAAATTGTATTAGAGCTCATCCAGGGAACCTGAAGGCACTACATGGATTTCATGAAGTGTGTGCATGGGTTTCTACCCAGAAGAGGAAAAGACACACATAATATCAGTCACGTGCGTACTTATTTGACAATCAGCCCTCTAAACATGGGAGGTTTTACCATTAGGCAAAGGTAGGGAAACGCCTGGGGCCTCATGTTTCAAGATATAGTCACTATAGATGTGCATGAGGTATAGGTTTTAAAATGATGTTTATCAATTAAGATGTGAGGCAAGTTCTGACCTTCATGTATGAAGGCTCATGGTCTATCATTTTCTTCTAGGACCCAGAGGTGCTTTATGGTGCTACTACTGAGGAAATAAGTCATTACCATTGACTTAATGGTTTTTCATTTATGAAATAAATCAAATCAAACGTGTATTTTTGATGTAATTAAGGGGTTAAGAGTGAATGAAGGCCCCTTTAAGGCACAATTTGTCTTTATATCAGTTGATTAGATTTAGGTATATCAGGTCAGGTCAGGTATAGGACTAACCTGACACGCCAGATGGATTTCTTTCACACAACCATCCGGGAAAGCTTCAATAGGAAACGTTTGAGAAAAGGCAGAGGATTTGAAAAATCTTCGGAGTGTGATTGGGTGAACGTTCTGTCTGTCACATCTCTACGGGCCAATCAGAGCAACAAAGCACGTGACGTAGCAGCTAGCAAGCTGCGCATGCGCAGCTACTGAGGAATAACGCGAAACATGGCGACTATAGACATGTAAGTACTAAACTTTTGTTGTTTTTGAAAAAGAAAACAACTCACTCCTGTTCTTTGCTCTTCTTTAAATGAATAATTGTTGTCAAGTTCTGATAAAACTTACACTTTAGCAGCATCCACGCTAAGCTCTTCCGCCATATTTGCACCGGCCTCTTGTTGCTGCTTGCTTACATCATGACTCTGCCGTGCCTGAAAGTACTGCCCCTCGTTGCTGATTGGTCCTGTCACTTTCTAACCGGGCCCAGATGGTTCAGATGGGAGCTTAACAAGATGTTTTCACCGGTGAAAAACAAGGAAATGGGCATATCCATCTGCTTTGCAAAGTTAGTATAGGACCATATTCCGGTTTGGCACTTTGCTGAACCTTGGTCCTGTACTGCTCTGGTCTCCTGATGGCCATCCTTTAGGCCTGCTCTAAGCTCATACCCCATCGTTCCAGGTATCCACCCAGCTGCACCTCCAAGAAACACACAGTTGCACCCCGGCATCTGGACCAGCCCATCAAGTCCTGCGCACCCAGTATGCAGTGGACTGGATCGATGAATCATGCTGCAAAGGTAGGTGAACTGCTCTACAATTTCCATGCTCTCACCATTCACAGACAAAAATTCAATGGCAGCATCCAAGACATCCATGCTGCTATCCACACCAATGCTTGTACAGTGATCTATGATGTTTCCTCAATGTGCACAAGGATGTTTATTGTACGACGGGACTTATTGTAATCTTAACACATTTGTCTGTAATGCAGTAGTGTAACACATAACTGCTTCTAACTTAGTGATCATGTTACTGCTACTGTAAAATATTAATCTTGTTACTGGCGTAAGTCCTCCGACTACCTTTAAAAAATGGAGTAACAAATCAAGTGACATTTACTGATTCAGGTGACCGACACATTAGCTGAAGTCCATGGAAACATCTCACAAATGCTGTGAACTCTGCATGAAATCTTTTAGAACATGCAAAGGCAACAACACAAAGCTAGAAGCTAGAGACCCCTGGAAGCAGAGAGGTGGCCAGGGGACACCTACCAGGCAGCCAAAGCTTATTTTTTAAAAAGTAAACATGAAAACTGAGTTAAAAGCCCTTTGAGTAGTCAGATGACTACAAAAGTGCTATACAAGGTCAAGTCAACTTACCATAGGTCAGGGGTCATCAAGTACATTTGCACAAGGGCCAGATTTACTCTTAACAGAAACTTTGGGGGCCAGACTTTCAAATACACAAAAATTAAAGAAATATTTTGATCTGATTGAAGTATTATTGTAGTAGTATTTGGACACAGGACATGTTTAGTCATTAATAGTGAGATCTATTCCCATTACCTATAATGCAGCAGGCCACAAGGAGACAGGCCTGACAACAGTATTGGCTGGGTCCCTGAAAATCCAAAAGAATGGGCCCTCTCCAATTGTCATTTGGCACTAACATTTACCCATTGTTGACACTTTAACCCCTTTTTGATACTCTTTGCCTCTTTAGCCCAATTGTTGCAAGATTTTAACTCCTTTTAAACCACCTTTTCTGCATGTTTTTCCCACTTTGTGCCAGTCTTGTATCAATCTGTGCCACTTTTCTGTTATTTATGCCACTTTTTAACCCCTTTCATTACCTTTTGCACTATTTTTGGTCATTTGTAACCAATTTTTCATACCTTTTGCCCTTTTTTTCCTCTTTGCCACATTTCAACCTCTTTCCACAACTTTTTCTGCCATTTTTTGTACCTTTGTGCCACTCCACAACCCATTTTGCCACTTATCACCAATTTTGGCTACTCTCTAACCCCTTTTCACCACTTTATTTGTCATTTTGCAGTACTTCTGCAAACCTTAACCCTTTCAAATATCTACTAATTATGACAGTAATTTTTTGTCAAAACAGATCAAATGTAAAGTCATTCTAAAACTATTTCAATGTTATTTGTTTGCGGGATGGATTTAACAGCTGCAGACATTTAAAGCCAAAGGATACTCTTAAAACCACAACATCTTCTTTTCTGAATTTGTAGGGGGCCGCACAGGCCCGCCAGTTGATGATCAGTGCCATAGGTCTTTGCCCAGGGCCTCCAAATCATTAAAACCACCCCTGCCTGCAAAGCACACACATGTTGAATATTGTGTTGATTTTATTTTAATGATTACAGTCTGATCACAGTCCAGTGGAAATGCCAGAGGAATGAGAGATGACCTGAGCCTTAAAAGGGCCTATCAGCTCTGTCTCAGAATAAAATTAAAGAAAAAAATGGAGGGGGTTCAAAGCTACTAGGTTTAAGAAGCAAACACATGCTTACTGTGCGTGTTTGGATTTCACAGCTCGACTGCCAGCACAGCCAGGAAGAATTGACTTGACTGCACTGGCATGAAGGCACAGGCTTATCTAATTAACATTTGAATAGTTAAGTGAGAAATCAAGAATATCTCATTCATCAGGGAGCATCAGATCAATGAAGTATAAAATTGAAAAAATGTGTAAAATTTCCACGGATTGATGTTTATTGGAAGAAGTGAAGCTTCACTGGGGCCAGAGAATATCAGTCATGGTAGAGAAATGAGAAATTACAGAAATCAGAGTCACATGGAGGAACATGTGAAGTCTTAAGAACCAGCCCCCCCTACAAACACTCACACACAGCTGGAGTTGGTCCAGTGGAGCTCGAGAGCGCATGGGGGCGACTGGCTGTCAGCACCTTTTACGCACACTTTCTGCTACGTGTCGCATGCCATCTTCAATATGCACCCTAGTGTTGCACCTAAGGGGACATGTCGCTCCTGCACACCCTGCTAGTGTGACACGCCCCCGGAGATCACACACATGAACATTCATGCACACGCAACTCACATGCACAACCATCGGCATAAACATTAAAATGGACAAAAGTACACAAGCATCATTCAGGTTCACTTGCTCTGTTTATTGGAAAACAAAAAGGCAATTACTGAAATTTACGCCGTGCGTGAAGAGTTGATTGATTGTTTGATTGTCTCTTATTAGCAGGAAGTAGTTAAGAGCTACCGCCTGATATTTACAGCACTTGCAGGGTTATTTCTGAATTTCTGTGAACTGAATTCTCTTTGGACACGGCAGAAAATAGTCAAACAGGGACATTGATATGGTGAATGTGGGTGTGAAAGAGGATTTGTTTCTGCTGTGTCTCAGAAGGGATGATTGGCCTCTTGCCTGGACATTGTTATTGGAGCTTTAGCCATGCTGTGGCTCTTTATACCGGAGGTGTCTGCAAAACAAGCCATTGAAGCGGTCACATAAATCTGCAGACAAACTGTTAGAAGGCTATGAGGATTTACAAAGTGTGCAGATGTCAAAATGTAAGGGGTCATTACTGTTGCCACATTTAAGAGCACATTTTAGTGTTTAGTCTGCCAACTTTACATTAAATCCTGCCTTTGTGCTTGCTCTCAAAGCTCTGGTTTGGTACGCTCACGCTCAAACAATTCTCTTTTCATTCAGGTTGCTTTTACTGATTTTTCTCTGCAAGTATACAAAACTTTCTCTGTACATGTATGAAGTTTCTCTGCATGCATACAAAACTTGGCATAGTACATTCTAAACTTTCTAGGCGCATACCACGTTTTCTCTTCCCACACACAAAACTTTCTCTGTGTGTATTTGAAACTTTCTGTACCTGCATACAAAACTTTCTCTACATTTATATGGAACTTTTTCAACATGCATACAAAAGTTTCTTTGCCAACATATGCAACTCTCTGTGCATGCATACAAAACTTTATCTACATGCATGTGAAACTGTCTATGGTGCATATATAACTACAAAACCTCGACAAACACAGAACTTTATATGGACATGTGCAAAACTTTCTAAACTTGCATATGTTAAAAACTTGTACTAAACACATACTAAACTTTTGCTGCATTGCATACAAAACTGTCCATGGTGCATACTTAACTTTCTTGACACAGCCGTAACATTTTTCTGCATGCATACAAAACTTTCTCTGCATGTGTTTCAAACTTTCACTGCCTAGGTGCATGCAAAACTTTCCCGACATCCCTAAGCAACTTTCTCTGCCCATGTATGAAACTTTCTCTGCATTCATTTGAAACTGTCAATGATTAGCCTGAACTTTTCAATGCATACAAAACATTTTCTGCATTTATCTGATTTTTTTTTTCTGTCATATGAAACTTGCTTTAATGCATCTAAAACTTTTTCTAAGTGCATATGACACTTTCTCTTCACATGCATTAAACTGTCCATGGTGTAAACTAAACTTTCTGTGCATGTATATGAAACTTTCTCTTCACACTTAAGAAACTTTTCCATCGCATACAAAACTTTAGTTGGCTCATAAAAAACTTTTCATGGAGCATACAAAACTTTGCCAACACATGCAAAACTTTCTTTGCACACATACAAAACTTTTCATGGGGCACACTTTACTTTCTCTGTGCGCATAGGGAATTTTCTCTGCATATGAAACTTTCCATGTTACATACTAAACTTCCTGGACACAAAAAACTTTCTTTGCACATAAACACAGAACGTTCCATTGTGTGCAACTTTCTCTCCATGCTTATGAAACTTTCTTTGCACATGTATGAAGTCTTTTCTGCATGAATACTAAACCTTCATTATGTGCCTACTAAACTTTCCTCATGCACACAAAAATTTTTCTGCATGCATACAAAACTTTCTCTGCAAACATATTAAACTTTCTGTGAACATGCATGAAAGTTTTCATGGTGTACACCAAACTTAACTTTATTGATGCATACAAAATGTACTGATACAAAACTTTCTTTTCACGCATAAAAAACTTTTTCTATGAGCACATGATACGGTCTTTTCATTGGTAAGAAACTTTCTCTGCACATGCATGAAACTTTGCATGTTGTAAACTAAACTGCATACAAAAATGTTCACTGAATGCGTATGAAATTTTTTCTGAATGCATACAGAAGTGTCCATGGTGCCTGAGTAACTTTCTTGATGCATACAAAACTTTACGTTACTGCATAAAAAGCTCTGTGAACATAAAAAACTGTCTATCGTACATATGAAACATACACTTAGTGTACAAAACTTTTCATGGTGCATATTAAACATCCTTGACGCATCCAAAAAATTTTCTGCATGCAAATTCAACTTACTGTACATGGGTGTGAAACTTCTTTGCATGCATGCTAATATTCCACGACACATAGGAACTTTCTATGCCATTATACAAAACTTTGTCAACATACAACACTTTCTGTCCATAAATATGAAACTTTTTTCCATGCATACTAAACTTTCTCAATGCATTCAAAACTTTTTTATCAGCATACAAAGTTTTTCTCTGTATGCATACTGAACTTTCTCTGCACAAACACTAAACTTTCTCTGCATACAAATGAAAGTCCCAACAAATCTCCAATCACAGTGTCATGCACAAGCATAATCAACCTGAATGACACTAAGAGGGTTTGAGCTGGAGTGCAAGAAATTTGAGCAAGAAATCAAAGATTTGAGAGCAAGGAGACATTAAAAAAAAATCTAAACACAACAAGGTAGGGTTTTCTCTTAGTAAAATGGCAGGTTTTGATGGAAAGTTTTCAACCCAAATCAATAAGTTATGCTCTCAAAACACTTAAATATGCTCTTGAATGTTACAAAAATAATAACTCCATGAAATGCTATAAAAATACCAGAAGCACCAAAAACAAATATCGAAATGGTTGTTTTTTGCGAAAATACTGCAGTGGTACTAATGATGGCACTGATGAGAATAGTTTGTATTAAAAGTGCATGAACTTTGTCAACATGTGGTGAAAAATCTATTGCTACAAAACAACACAAGCATTACACAAAAGAGTTGTTTCTCAAGTAAAACTGCTCTGATTTTAATTACTTACATTCCTCTTGAATGGTTACAACAAGAGCCCTGCTCCAAATTTTCATTCCACACATCACTTTATTTACTAAAGGCCCGGCTGGTGCAACTTTATCCCATAATGCAATGCTGAGATTCAGCCAGACAAGCTGGTTGTCTCATTAGCAGCTAATGCAGCCCTGAGCCATTAACCTGAAGTAGAGTTAAGGTGTGGGCTATAAAGGTCTAGTGAGCTCATATCTTTTTAGCTGGACACCCACAGATTTGAGGAAGAAAATTTAGGATTTTTAGCCCCAGGCGATGCTGACCTTTTTTAATGGGCTCATCATTAGAGCCAATTAAACAGGGAATCCTATTTATAACAACCATTTTGGTATACTTGGGAAAATTATCTTTACATCCCAGATGCCACCAATAAATTACCCTGGCAATGCAAATAAAAAAACGATGTCCAAATGTCTTTTTTTGTCTTCACTGGTATGAAATTAGTAGGGATATAAGGGCATTGTTAATACTGCAGTAACAGAAGCATGTCAGTGTCATGCGGGACGTGATGGTTTTAAATTGTAGGTCAAAACAAACTTGACTCTTTTAGTGGAGCAGAGCGAAACGGGAAGAACTGTTACCAGTGGTCCTTGCATACCCATTATCCCTTGTGTTCCTCCGGTCACTGGCCTTATCTAACAGCACGAACATCGTGGACGCTGCAAGTGGCGAGGGAGAATCAGTCTACACGGCAACTTAAAAGATGGCTAAATTATCATAAACTGTGTCACTGCTTTTGTTTTTTTATGAGGGTACACAAGGACGGAGTCCGTGCAGAGACTCCAGTTTGGTGCAGTTGGTGGCGACCCAAAAGGAGCAACAAGGATTGGATTTGCGTTTGTCACCATGCAAGAAACACACTTCTCTGGCGTTTTGTGTTTCTTGATATTTCAACACTAACATAACCAGAAACTGGCACATGAAAAATGTGTTATTCAGTTAATGATTTGCTGAAGCTCAGAAAGCACAGTGGGCGACAGCTTGGATGGCATGGTAATGCAGAGTCTAATCACTGTCACCTCACAGCAGGACGGTTTTGGATTGGATCCCAACAACCAGCCAGGGTCTCTCTGCTTGGACTCTTCTATTATCTTCCTGCTTGTGTGGGTTTCCTCCAGGTACTCTGGCTTTCTCCCACAGTGTAAACACATTCAGGTTAGGTTAATTGGTGCATCTTAATTGCCCATGGGTGTGAATGTGAGTGCTAATGGAGGTTCGTCTCAATGGACTTGTTAAGACTGCCAACCCAGATTTGCTTCCTGGCATCACCAGATGGATTTTAAATAGCTAAAAATACATGAAATGAGATTTCTGCAAATTGGATCCATACCACATCTTAAGGTGATTTGAAATGCAATTCTCATTGGATTTCTACAGATGCCTCGCAGTCCTACTGCTATGAGATTTCAGAGTAAATATGCATCAATCCAGAAGAAATTCACAGCAGACCAGGGAGCTAACTCGTCTGATTTATGCAGGAATCACACAAATGTTAATGAGTAATATTCAATTCCTCCTGCCCCCATTGTAATAAAATTGACATAAAAGACATGTAAAATGTAGAGATGTTATTTTCCTGTGTTTATTGTTTTCAAATTCAAAAGTAAGACAACAAGTTGGCAATGTACACATATTTTACTGTTTTTTCATTCAAAAGGAAGGAGTACAGTGTGTGCGTAAATCCCAGTTTAAAGTAGTAAAAAAGTAGTTTTGCTTCACTGAAAACCTCTGGTATTTTCAAAGCAGACCAGTACACAATGCATGTGGTCGCCCCTGGCTTCTGGACCAGCCCATCAGGTCCTGGGCACCCAGTATGCCCCGCTCTCCAGAGCACATCAGCATTAGACACATGTTCTTGCCAATGAACATGTATTATACCCAAAAATGCACCAAAGGCAAGTCATCACAAAGGACTCCAGTTGACGGCTCTGGCCATCAGTCAATGTCCAGGCCTCACAAGAGTGTAGTAAGACCAGGAGGACCAAGGACTGGAAGACTCTGACTCTCATCTGCATGCTCAGATACCAGGAACGCCACATTGTCTTGCTCAGCCAAACCATCACCCCGTGCACGAGTAAAAGTCTGTGGTTGAGCTCAGCCTCACAGTCAGCGGATCAGTGTATTACACTGCTTAGTAGAGGAACTGCTCTACAACTTCCATGCTCTCATCATTCATGGACACAGATTTGATGGCAGCATCCCAGAGAACATGCATTCCTAATGTTTGGACCTCCTCACTGAGCAAGCTAAGAACCCCCCACCGTCTCTCCAAGGAGCAAAGTCCAGGTCAGTGTTCTGAACATCGCCAAATGACACTCCAGAGTTTGCAACCCCTGTTACCCACCCCAGTTCCCTTTCCATACAGGTACTGAAGTGCGTAGGGCAGGGGTCATTAACTACATTTTTACAAGGGCCAGCTTTTTCCCAATCAAGCACTCTGGGGGGGGGCAAACTGTCAAATAAACCAAATGAATTAATTTAAAATTGGTCTGGTTAACTTTTTTTTTTTTTGAATATTTTTATTTTCCTTCAAATGCATGTAATTTTTAGGCTCAAAAGCCAGGCATACACTGTGTGATTTCAAGCCGGTCATATGACGGTTGTGGCAGAATGTCAACTCATACTGTGTGACTGAAACGCTCACGACACACGACCATCAAGCACCAGTTGTATGTTCACATTGTACGGCCCGACAGTCGTGCGGGACCTTAGTGCTCACACTGTACAAGTGAAGTTGGGATGGACTGTGACAGAAATCCCCGGAGTTACCTTTTTAAAAAGTCTCACACACTGAAGGTAAAGACTTTTCAGTCATATTCTATCTCTCTCCCTCTTACTACTAGCGTCACCACCCGTGTCAGCTGCAGGTTCGCAGTTAGGAATATTTCCTGCTTGTTTATTTCCTCTATCGTAGTGGAGATGGGGACATCAGAAAGTCATTCCAGCTGTTGTCATGGTAACTTATGATGTTGTCTGACAGTTTGCAAAGGAAAACAATCACCTAAAGTTGTTTATTCTGCTCATGTTTCTGCTCTCTCTGTGAAGTGTCTGGAGTCGTATGACCAAAATATCAAACATGCCAGAAATCCATCCAACCAGTTGGGAGCAGGTCGTCGGGTCGTAGTTGGGCTGTGGTCGGCTGTCGTACCCCCCTGTACACAGCATGACTAACGACGCCCAATCCGACTGAAAGTCAGCCGACTTCAAAGTGAGCAGTGCGACTCAAAATTCATGGCTGAACCAGAGGAAACTTGCACATTGTATATCCGGCTTAACATTGAGATCAGTCCCTATATCGCAGTCAGCCACAAGGGGGCGATTGAGATATTTTAGTTGAATATGGCTGTCATGTTGTCTGTCACTGGGACTGATGCTAACATGCTGCGTAGTGGGGAGTGAAAAACCCACGTAGAAAAACAGCACTCCCAAAACGCCAGTTTCTACAGAGAACGGCAGTTTTTATCAGGAAAGGATGGACTGATAAATAAGTGTTTAACACGCATTATATTTGCTAAAAATGGCTGACCAGTAGATTTCTGAAAAATGGATGAAACAAACTTATTTCAATCTCCATTATTTTGGAATTGTTCTAATGGCTGTAGGGAGTGTTTAAAAATGTAAAAAAAAAAAAAAACAAACAAAAACATTTATTTCTTTGCACGTTTTGAATTTGATAATGTTCTGGGGGCCATAATGGAAGATGTGAGGGGCCTGATTTGACCCCCTGGGCTGCCAGTTTATTATCCCTGGCGTGGGGGATAAGATGCACCCCTGCCTCACCCCAGAACCAACTGGGAAAAAGTCAAAGGTGGATGGAGCCATCACTCTTCACAGCACTCTCTGAACCAGAATACAGGGCAAACATCAGTTGGATGAGCAAATGTGGGATGCTGCAGAGCTCCAGAGTCCTCCACAGGGCATCTCTACTCATCGATTAAAAAACTTTCCAGAAGTCAGCATAGGCTGCAAGCAACCCTTTATTGAATTCCCAAAAGCTTAGCTCAGCAACGTTCATGTTCATCATGGATTATTTTAAAATTTGAAAGTTAATAGTCCAAAAAGTTCATTATTATCATATTGCTGTAAATATAATGAATGAAACTCTACATGTTATCAATTAATGCAAGGCTGTAGTTATGAAACAATCTAACACTATATGACTGTAATGTTACAATTGCATGAAATGAAGTGCTCACAACAGGCTTTTAAATGTTTGGATTTTGGATCCCACAGCAAAGCTTTTCCTCCTGGTGGCTGGCTCGCAGCCACAGTCTTCTCAGCGCTGTGGCTGGGTTAAATATACAACTAACAGCGACAACTTCATGCTGTGGGGGACATCTGTGGATAATTAGTTTAGGAAATGGAAGAGCAGGCTGTCCAAAAATTTCCTACATATGTGAAAAAAGTTTAAATGTTGAATTTACTGATAGTGTCAATTAGATTTCAAGGGGGGGCACCCTTGGCTATCCCTATTGGCATGCCCCTGTGACAAGGACATAAAAATTAGAGAGACATAAGTGAGGCTGCGGCAGGCTCTGCCGTACCTCTGAAAAAATGCCAGCTTGGATTTGCTCAAGCCCCCCTTGTGACCCTTGAAGCGGTACAGCAAATGGATGGATTAATGCAGCTTTCAACTCCAGCAGGTTTTAATGAAGACTACACCTTTTCAGGATTTAAGTTAAAGCTCACTTCAGCTCACTCACCTGTCGTAGACGTTCAGCAACCAGTTGAGGCACATGTCAACACAGAGTGGGATGTTAACCAGGATGGATCTCTCCTCCTCCAGACGCTCATACAGAGCAGTCAGGCCGTGGATCATCTCCACCACGTCCATCACGTGCTCGCCCTGCTGCAGCTCTTGCTCCCGGAACACGTCCACGAGGCCACTTAGTGCCACCAGATCAACTACAAACACATGAAAACACTTTTAGAAGCATAGATAACTTAAAAAAGAATGTTTAAATACATTTTTTTTTCTGTTTTGTGCTGCTGGAAAGTCTTTAAACTTCAGGTCTGACAGTATTATAAAGCACGTGGTGCTCAAATAATGGGTCTGAACCAAAAAGTGAGTCACAGAGCTATTTTCAGCGGGTTGTAATGTATGCCTTAGGGGAGGAAATTCCAAAAAAGTCTATGATATGCTCTTATTTTGAAGGAAACATCTCCATCTCTTTGTTTTGATACATCCTTTTCCCACCTTAAATTCATTATTCACAATTTTTTATTAAAAACATTTGGTTATGATTGAAAAACATTGGAAATATGAGCTGTGTATTGTCATTAAGGACACAAAGATAAACCAAGTAAATACAAAACAAAGTTTTTAAATGTTGATATCTTTCGTTAAGGGAAAAATCCATCCAAACTTATCCGGCCATATGTGAAAAAGTCATTGCCCCCTACACCAATAACTGGTTGTTCCACCCTTCGCAACAACTGGAGCAAGCATTCGTGGTAACTGGCAAAGAGTCTTTCACATCACTGTGGAGGAATTTCAGCCCACTCGCCTTTGCAGAATTGTTCTAATTCAGCCACATTTGAAGGTTTTTGAGCATGAACGCCTGTTTAAGGTTATGCCAAAACATCCGGAGTAAATACAAAATGCAGTTTTAAAATGATGACTCCATCTTACTAAGGGAGAAACCTTTTTTGGAAGCTTAGCTCAGTTTCACTAGCCACACCCAGGCCTGATTACTCCCTGACCTGTTAATCCAGAAACCCCTAAAATAGAACCTGCCTGACAAAGTGAAGTAGGTTAAAAGATCTCAAAAAGCAACAGTCCATGGCGCCATCTAAAGAAATTCAAAAACAGACAAGAAACAAAGTCATTAAAATCTATCAGTCTGGAAAGGGTTACAAAGACATTTCGTAGGCTTTGGGACTCTGTTAGCCATTATCCTCAAATGGAAAAATCTTGGAAGAATGGTGAACCTTCCCAGGAGTGGTCAGCCCAGCAAAATGATTACAAGAGCGCATCAACGACCCAACCAGGAGGTCCAGAACAACATCTAAAGACCTGCAGGCCTCACTTGACTCAGTTAAGGTAAGAGTTCATGATTCAACAACAAGAAAGAGATTGGGCAAAAATGGCATCCATGGGAGAGTTCAAAGGCCAAAACCATAGCTGACCAAAAGAACACAAAGGCTCATCCTACATTTAACTAAAAACATCCTGCTGATCCCCAAGACTTTTGGGAAAATATTCTGTGGACTTACATCTGCAGTAAAACTAACAAAGCATTTCATCAACAGTCAAACATGGGGGAGGCAGTGTGATGGTCTTGGGCTGCTTTGCATCTTCAGGATCTGGACCACTTCCTGTTACTGATGGAACCATGAATTTAGCTCTCTACCAGAAAATCTGGAAGGAGAATCAGTTCATGACCTCGAGCTCAAGCACACTTGGGTTATGCAGCTGGACAATGATCCGAAAACACACCAGCAAGTCCACCTCTGAATGGCTTAAAAACACAAAATGAAGCTTCTGGACTGGCCAATTCAAAGTCTGGACTTAAATCTGATTGAGATGCTCCGGCATGACCTCAAACAGGTTCTGTACCCTCCCATGGGCTGACTTCTGCAAAAGAGTGGGCCAAGATTCCTCCACAGTGATGTGAAAGACTGCCATGAGTGGCACAATCAGTTATCTGGTTTAAGGGTCAATGACTTTTTCACTTAGGGACACGTAGCTCTGGATGCCTTTATTCCCTTAATAAATAGAAAGTAAAAACTGCTGTTTGCATTCTGTTTATCTTTGACTAATGTTGACATTCACTGAAAGATGAAACATTTAAGTGATAAATAAGCAAATATATAAGTAAACAGGCAGAGAAGAAACACTTTTCACAGCGCTGTACTCCTTTCTTCCACAAACACTTCCTCACAAAGACAGAGCGGGATCATCATCATCTTCACCTCGGTAAATGAGCACTCAGACGACAGCAGTGCTTAGTCACCCATTTTTTCCCACTTAAGCCCTACCAGATGTTTCAAGAGCAGTGACACAAATTTGATCTCGCTCTTCTAAACTAATTTGAAGGCCCATCCCTTGGAGTGGAGCTAAAAGGGTGTCCGTTGATGCCAGGTATAATTGGATCGCACAATAATGAGCCAGAAGGGGGAAGAGGAGATAACAGGAGTATTCTCTGGGGCTTGGAGGGAATCACCTTAAAATGTATTTCTGATGGGCTCTTATACTCAACTTCTCAATCATTTCGCAGAGCGTGCAAAGAGAAAGAGTCCTGCAGTTATCAAAGCAGTGCGGCAATTAAATTCGGTAACGATATCAGCTAAAAGTCCAGAGGAGGGTGAGATAAGAGAGCGGGCCAGAGTGAATGAAAGAGTTTTTTCACAGTCGTCTGAGCTTTGAGTTTTTGTTGCAGCAGCTTGAGACGTTGAAGTGAGAGAAGACGGCAGGAGAGGAAGTGAGCATGATGTATTAGGAAGAGTGTAAAATTGGTCACTTGCAGCATCAGATGTTGTTACGTCTAACGTCAGAGAGGGTTGGAGCTCTGCAGGTGAGGGAAGATGACGTTAAGAGGTCACGAGTAAGAGGAGGAAAGGGAGTCAGATTTAAGGTTGTGAAAATCCAAGAGAGGAGTGAAAAATCACAAAGAGTTTGAGGAATGGAGAATACGCTCACTGGCCACTTTATTAGGCACACCTGTTCAAATGTTTAACACAAATAGCTAACCAGCCAATCACATGGCAGCAACTCAATACATTTAAGCATGTAGATGTGGTCAACACTACTTGCTGAAGTTCAAACCGAGCATCTGAATGAGGAAGAAAGTGGATTAAAGTGACTTTGAATGTGGCGTGGTTGTTGGTGCCAGACAGGCTGGTCTGAGTATTTCAGAAATAGCTGATCTACTGGGATTTTCATGCACAACCATCTTTAGGGTTTACAAAGAATGGTCTGAAAAGGAGAAAATATCCAGTGAGCAGCATTTGTGTGGATGAAAATGCCTTGTTAATGTCAGAGGAGAACAGGCGGACTGGATCAAGGCCATAGAAAGACAACAGTAACTCAACCAAGGTGCAGAACACTATCTCTGAACACACATGTGGAACCTCTAAGCAAATGGGCTCGAGGCCACCCCTAAGGGGGTTAAAGGGTAAAAGGGGAAAGTTTTCCCGGGATCGGCCAAATGGGGGGCCCGTGGAGGTCAGAAAAATATTGGTCTATTGTAATCTTATGCTGTGATAACCATTTATTTTTCTGAGGCGGGTAGCAACTACTGTTGTCAAAGGGACAAATATGATTTAAATTCATTTAGCAGTAGTATGTAAACTTATTAAAAACAGAATTGAAATGGTTTATAAGTAGCAGAAAAAAGGGCCGGAAAAGATGGGGAAATTGGATTTTAAAAGTGGAAATAATGGAATAAAAGAGACATAAATTGGATCACAGAGTCTAAAAACAGGCAGAAAGTAGCAAAAAAAGGTAAAAGGGTATCACAAGATGCTAAAATGGGTTTAAAGTGGCAAAAATTTGCATAACGAACAGTGAAATGTGGTTAAAATGGGCAAAAACAGGTCAACATGGGAAAAAATGGGTGGAAATGCAGAAATGGTCAGATAAGGGGGTGAAATGGGATCAAAACATGGCAAAGACGGGTTGAAATAGGCATGCATTGGTTAGAAGGAGGCAAAAATGTGAGTAAAACATGGTGAAAGTGGATTTTAAAGTAACAAAATTCAGTTTGAAGGGGCAAAAAATGGGCAGAAAAAGTGTTTAAAAGTTAAAAAAAAGTTGGCACAATAAGTAATTTCACCATTAGAACCAAATAACACTGTAGGTCCATAATAAAGCTCCAAAATAAAGTAACTGTTAGGCAGGATGCTAGCACAAAAGCTACTGATCAAACCCCCATACATCAATAAATCACAACTAGAGACAGCTCATTTTCTGGGTTTGTTAGGGGCCCTGCAAAGTCTGTGGGCAGGCCTGGATGGGCTACAACAGCAGAAGACCACACAGGGTGCCACACTGTAAACTAAGAAAAATTTCAGCTGTGACAGTCAGATGGTAGGGTCAGAATTGGCCGTAAACAAAACATGAAAGCATGGCTACATCCTGCCTTGTCTCAACAGTGCTGCTGGGGGTGTAATTGTGTAGCGGGGGAATTTCTTGGCACACGTTTGGCCCCTTTGTACTGCTTGAGTATTGTTTAAACGCCACAGCTTACCTGTGACAATGAGTTTACTCCGCCTCCACTGTCACAAGATTTTAGGACTTTGCTGAAACTATGCCATGAAGCATTAAGGCAGTCCTGTAGTCAAAACGGGGTTCAAACCAGTCCTAGCAAAGTATACCTAATAAAGTGGCTGATGAGTTTATAGAAAAAACTGGGTAAAAATTATGAGTGACAGTGCCTGAGCAGGATATAAGTAGAGCTTTGACCCCGAAGGGGTTCATATTCAAGCCTCAACCATGCGGTTAAAAACTAATTGCCCTTTTTTTTTGTAAGCCAAATGGACCAATTAATTGCTCTAATTATGTAACATGCCACCGATCAAGGAGGTGATGAAAATGAGGAAGAAATCCAGTTCTGAGTGGTTAATGTGGCTCTTTTATTTCATCTATTTTTCATATTTCTACATTTTAAAGCCAATTGAAGAGTGTGGAGAACATTTTCCACTATGAAGTGTTGCAGAGAGAAGCGATGATTCCTTCGACAAGTGGATAAAGAAACGTGCCTCGGCTAATCGTTATATCTTATTTCGGAGGAGAGCTTGTCATAGTGGATTACTGATGCCGCAGGATAATAGTATATCATTTAACCAGCCGTCCTCAGCGCTGCAGAGAGAAAATACCATCAATGAAATGCCGTACGTACGTCTCAAAGCCTTCTGAACCCGCCGCAGCTTCATAGCTGTTCTGTATGCTGAGAACTTGATGTTGTTCAGATCCGCTAATGGAGGGAGAGAGAGACAGAGATTAGAGTAAATGAAGAGCTGTGGGAAAACAAACCCATCTCACCACTACCTTTCCAAGCAGAAATTAGACATCACTATCTCTTCGCATGTTTATCACACTGCTGCAGAGGTCATTAGTAAGATACTGTATTGCTAATGTTATCCGTGTATGTGTGTGCATGCTGTAATTGTGTGTGCAACAGCTTCCCTATCTCTCATGAAAGCTCTCGTGTCAGATCAGATTAACAGTAAAACACATGATGTCGTTTAATCACAATTAATTAAAGGCTAAGCAAGAAGCAATCACAGCGCCGGCAAATTGGGCCTCGTAGGTTAATGACAGTAGTGATGTAGTCCCTGAGGTGTTCCAAACACAGGGCCTTTAATGAGCTGTGTGACAGGGCCTTCAAAGTAAAAGCACACTGGAGCCATGCTGCTGCTGCAGGAGCCCAAAGCCCAGCAGGTGTCCTGGGACGACGAGCAGGACTCTGAGGAAGCTTTAATTGTCCCCCTAACTCACCGAGTGCTTGGTACAGCTCTGTCATCTTTGGATGGTCCCAGCACGTCGTCTGGGCCTGATGGCTGGAACGAAAAGGAAACAAAGGGGTTTTAAAAAGCAGCCAAGAATGGAGGTGAGCACTATCAGGCCAGAGAGATCAAGGAATAATGAAGTCAGGGAGCAGAGACAGACACGTGTGGCAGACGGTGAAAGGAGGGAAATCAAAGGGCAGAGAGGGATAAAAAAAGGAGAAAAATGAGAGGGCAGGACAGAGCAACCATTGTTTACAGGAGACTTCAGGCCTGGAGAGCGCAGACATACATCAAGCATGATAAAGGACTCCGATTCAGTCATCAAAGAGGACTAGCAACGCTGCTCTGCTGGAAATATACAGCAAGGAATTTAAAAGTCTTCACTTGGAGACCTTAGGAGTTTACAACCAGCATACATCAAAACACACAGTTACACCATCTCCTCTCACACTGGCTCCATGGGTACATTCAGAAAATGTAGAACCCGATAAAAATGGAAAAAATAAATGTAAGACCCCCTCAGCAAGAAGTCTGCTAGAACCACGGGGCCTTTTAAGGAGGCCCTCTTTGTTAGATACTCTAGATACCCAGATACTCTTTGATACCCAGGGTACTGCTGCCACCTCCGTCTTTACTGGGATGTACAGTGCAGTGAAGAAGTAGTTGTCCTCTTCCTGATTTTTTTTTTTTTTTGCGTATTTGTCACACTTAAACGTTTCAGATCACCAAACAAATCTTAATATTAGACCAAGATATGGAAAAAGTAATTGCCTCCTAAGCCTAATAACTGGTTGACAGCAACAACTGCAAGAAAGTGTTTTCAAAAACCAGCTTCCACATCACTGTGTAGAAATCTTGGCCCACTCGTTCAGCCACACTGTAGGGTGTTCCAGCATAACTGGTCTGTTTAAGGTCATGCCACAGCATCTCAATCAGATTTAAGTCCAGAATTTGAGTAGGCCACCCAAAAAACCTGGAGGTGGACTTGCCAGTGTGTTTGGGACCACTGTCCTGCTGCATAACCCAAGTGTGCTTGAGGCAAGGTCCTGAGCTGATGGCCAGACATTCTCCTTCATGATTTTCTGGTGGTTAGATCAATCACTACAATTGGTCCAGGTCCCAAAGCAGCAAAGCATCCCAAGACCATCACACTACCCCAACCATGTTTGACTGTTGGTTTGATGTTCCATTTAAGAAATGCTGTTTTAGTTTTACTCCAGATGTAATGGGACATTCACTTTCACAAACTTTCTCTTTCCAGTTTACAAAATACTTTCCCAGAAGTCTTGGGGATCATCAGGATGTTTTTCTTTGTGTTCTTTTTGGTCAGCAGTGTTGTCCTTGGAACTCTCCCATAGATACCAGTCTCTTTCTTATTGTTGAATTCCAAACCTTGACCTTAACTGAGTCAAGGGAGGCCTGCAGGTCTTTAGATGTTGTTCTGGGTTCGTTTGTGACTCCCTGAAGGAGTCATTGATGCGGTCTTGGAGTCATTTTTGTAGGTCGGCCACTTCTGGGAAGCTTCACCAAAGTTCCAAGTTTTCTCTATTTGTAGATAATGGCTCCCACATGGTTTGCAGGAGTCTCAAAGCCTTAAAATGGCTTTGTAACCCTTTCCAGACTAATAGATCTCAATTACTTTGTTCTTTAACTGTTCTTGTATTTATGTATATGGTGCCATGATGTGTTGCTTTTTGAGATCTTCAGGCCTACTTCACTTTGTCAGACAGGTTCTATTTAAGGGATTTCTGGATATTAACAGGTCTGGCTGTAATCAGGCCTCGGTGTGGCTAGTGGGATTAAACTGAGCTTTCATAAATGTGATTAAGCACAGGGCTAAGTAGTTTTGGATAGCTTTTGTGCCTCAATATATGAAATCATCAGGACATTGATGGTTAGGGTGTGGGACATATACAGAGTGGGTCTGGGTTCAAGTCTGACCTGTGGCTCCTTTCTGGCATGTCTGTCCCCCCTCTCTGGTCCCTGTTTCTAAATTTCTATCCTGACCTCCACTATCAATAAAGGCATAGAAAGCCCCAAAACATATCTTTAACTCATTGAGTGCCATTGACATATATATACGTCATTTAAAAGCCAGTGCTTGAGTACCATTGACATGTATATATGTCAAAGTGTTTTTTCGGCGGCTGGCACAAGGGGGCACTTTCATGCTCCCTGTGAGTAATTTTGGGGCTTCTGGGATACATAGTCAGAACACAGAAGAGACGGTAGATCAAAGCCACAGAGATCAGAGGTGGAGACGCTGGGGTCAAAGAGCAGAGCAATCGTTACGGAGGTAATCTAAGCTTAAAGTTCTAAAATAGACGCTGGAAGAAACTTTAAACTTTTGCCTGAGAAATCGCTTACTCACTGAAACCAACACTGAACTAAACGACAGTAAATCCGGGGATCAGCGCGGTCATTCATCTGCCTATGCCGGCCAAGAGGCTAAAGAATGCCCCGAGGTCTTCCCCGTGCGTCTGAGAAAAAAGGCAGCCGCTCGCCAGCTGGATGGATACAGCGATGACACTTCAGAGATGGACTTTTCCAAACCAGACTCTGGCTGCCAAGTGAGCAGGGCGGATCTCTTTCTCCGTCCCAGAGCAATAGAGGTAAGTTAACATTAGGAACCCACTGATTATTCAGCCAAAGTTATCAAATGAAACCATCACTCATGCTCCTGTGATTTCAGCAGCATACTTCAGAGAAGAGCAAGCCCCATGCAGTTCTACAACACCGTCTGTTGGCAGAAAAGAGGTAAGAACAAAAAAATTCTATATCATAGATTATATATTATATATATAAAATATATATATTATATTACTTCTATAATTTACAGGCAATGCCAGGGGACATGCAAGCAGGAGAGGATGCAGGTGTATAGGGGGGTCACGTGGAGGCCGTCCAGTTCCAGAGTGTGAATGGCATGACAGTGACTGGAAGCATTGTTATTTATTTTACAATAAAACAATTTGTAATACAATTTTCAGATGTCTTCTATGTCATTGAAGACAAAATTACAACATTCAAATCACTGTTTTGCTTGACAGACTCTCTTTCACAAAAATGCATTTTTCTCAGCTTACTAGAAAAAAAGTGGTCTTTTTGGTGAAACTAGCCTCTATTCAACTTCAGATAAATCAAGAACGGAACAAGATGCAAACAAATGTTGTTTTTCAGAGTCATAGTACAAAATATTCTGTGGGTCTTGAAAGATGACTCAAAATGGCCAAAAAAGCTGGCACAAGCCACTTTCCATTTTATAAAAGGGCTGGCACTCAATGAGTCAAGAAATTTAAAAAAATGAAATCATTATTTAAAAACTGTTTTTGTATATACTCACGTTGTCAATGTCTGATATTAAACTTGTTTGGTGACCAGAAACATTCAAGTGTGACAAATATGCCAAAAAAGTTGAAAGAAATCAGGTATATCTCATATAGAACCAACAAAGTGAGCCATATAAGACCCCAAAGTTTCTGGTGCAGATGTTAAAAGGACCCTGCATGATCAGACCAGTTCATGTTGTTGGATATATATTTGTATCTCTCATATACACATTGAATTAAAAAACTCACCAGATATCTGCATGTTGAGTAATTTGAGTTGATAGATTCACCAGGAGACTGCCATGTGCTGTGACGTCACAGTTCGGCAGAGCTCGCTGTTCCTATGCAGTAACAGCTGTTGCAGACTGGCAGCCAAAGTTGCCTGCATCTCAGAGACGCAGCATTCTAAAATTTGAGGTCTCCTATTTTTTATTTGCACCAAGAGCAGTTATCTGTCCATCTAGACAGGAAAATGTGTTTGAAATCAGTTTCTCGATGAACCAGATGAAGGCCGCGAGCTAAACGCGTCTGTTTAATAAAGTTGTTCCCTGAACTTCAACTCTATATGAAGCTTTCTGTTTCCACACGGTTCAAGTAAAGATAAACACAGAACCAAAGCACTTCCGGTTTGTGCTTTTCAAAGTAATAGTCCACTTTAGGATTTCTTTGGAGAAACCCTGTTTGTATGCACATACTGCTTTTATTTTGAAAAGCTCCCGGCACGCTTCTGCTATACACCGTATCTCACTTGTAGGGACTTTTATTGAGGTAAAACGTAGGAGGAATGACCAAGAGGGTCACAGAGCTTTGACAGTAGGGAGACCGAACCAACACGCAGTAAACTCCTGTCTGGTATGAAAGCTGTTATGGCAGCACCAGCTGCAAGCAGAGAAACAGTCTGAAAAACGGTTAATAACAGCGGCGAAGATCGCTGCGCACTGTGACGTCACATGGACCAAAACATGGCGGCCTCCTGGTGAGTTTATGAGCTCAAATTTACTCAAACTGCAGATATCTGGGATATTTAGTGAGTTTTTTTGGTTCAATATTCATTTGAGAGATCTATCCAACAAGATAAACTTGTCTGATCATGCAGGGTTCCTTTTAAAGAACAAAAAGACCCAGAGCTTGTATCGGAACAATACGTACCAAATCCTTACACAGTCACCTGCATCCTCTAGGGGTAAACACACACACACACCTTCACAGTTCATTGACAAAAGCAGCAGCGCTCTAAAGGTGAAATAGTATCGATGAGTTAAATAGATAAACACATGAGTGCTCAAGCTGCTCAGAGTGGTTCAATAGAGTTCCTCCCTGTACCACTTAGTAGTTATCTGATTTCTAGTAGCTGCACAAATGCTTGGAAAAGTGAGGTGTTTTTACTTTAAAACGAGCCCAATGAAAGATAACTAACAGTAGACTTTAATTTTACTTGTTTTACGGCATATTAGCTCAAAGTGATAGAGATTGATGATAGAATATGGAAGGTGAACAATCTTAAATCCTTTGTACTGTCCTCACTTTGATTAGCCGATGTTCAAGCTACACAGTCAGCTAACAACTTCAAATCCTGGTCATTTACTGAAGAATTTCTTTAAATGCTATGTATTTCTTTTCTTTTCTTTTTTTTTTGTCATACTGCTATAAAGCACACATTAAAAAATGCAAAACAGAAAATAAGGCACAGTCAAAAACCATAGTAAGCACACTCAAAATGCTGAGTCATGCTACTAGCTTACAGCTCTGCTAGCTAAATCTCTGTTGACTTCAAATACACAGCCAAAAATATGAGGGACAAACTTAAACATGGCCCTCTGCCTCTGTCTCTATCATAAAGCATACAAAAAGGCCATACTCACAGACAAACAGTGTCCAAGGCAACAATGTAAAAGATAATCCTGCAGGAGGTGAACCAGCTGCTGTCTGCACTCCAAGTCTCTTACATGGGAATTAACTAGCACATGGCCGCTGGTCTCTTTTCAACCAGGAGGAGACAGTGTTAAAACAAAACTAAACTCAGACTGCATACCAAGGCTTTAAAGGCAGGGGGCAGTGTTATGATTAAATTTATAGGTTACATATTATGTAAAATACAATTTTTCAGGCTGTTCTAGCTAAAATATGTGACCCTCCTTTCTCCACCAAGCCGTTCTCAGATTTTCCCTTCATGATGTCACGTGGGGAGTTAGCACCACCCCCAGGTTCGTATGGCCGTTTGGAAGAAAGTTCCACCCTCCTCTTATGATCAGGAGAGCCACATCTATTGAGCCAGTGGTCCTCAAATGGTGTGCCAAGGCACACTAGCGTGTGCACCATTCTAGGTGTGCTGTGGGAATTTGTACCATATGTTATTACTACAACTTTATGGCAAGAACTGAAGCCAGGCCTGCCCACCATTCTGGCTGGACCCCTGAAAAACCCCAGATAATGGGACCACCCCAGTTGGGATTTACTGATGATATCAGTGTAGGTGTGTTGGATCAGTAGCATTGGTGCTAGCATCCTGGCTAACAGTTACCTCATTAAGAGCTGAAAAGCATAGCAAGCTATTATTGGGTTGAATTGGTGTTAAAGTTATTAATTCGTGCTATTTTTAGCCAAGTTAAACAATTTTTCAACCCATTTTTGGTGATTCTTTTCACTGTTTTTGTTTTTTGCTACTTCTTATAACTACTTTTGACCCACTTTTGCCCCTTTTTGGAATGTTTTACCGCGTTTAACCCAATTTTACAACCTTTTTGCCACTTTTCCCACAATTTTGCTATTGTTTGGCCATTTTTTTGCCATTTTCTCTCATCACTTTCAACCCCTTTTTACCACCTTGTGGTAACTTTAACCCTTTTTGCCACTTTTCTGCCACTTGTGATCTATTTTGCCACCTTTTTGCCAATTTTTGCCCACTCTTGCCTTTTTTTCTCATCACTTTTATCCCATTTTACCACATTTTTACACAGTTAATCCTTTTAGGCCAATGCTAACTCATTTTTGCCACTATTTTGACACTTTCAACAAGTTTTGGTGAATTTCAACCCATTGGTTGGCCACTTTCTGACTTTGTTTAGCCACTTTTTGCCCAATTTTGCCATGTTTTGTCATCACCTTTAACCCATTTTTTGCCACCTTTTTTCACACTTTTGCCATCTCCATGATCCCCCAGTTGGCTGGGCCCCAGAAAGCTCTCCCCTTTATCTCCCCTTTGGCCACCTTGACTGTAACATTATTTAAAAGTCTATTTTGTATTGATTTAAATATGGTGTGCCTTGAGATTTTGGCTTAACCTTAGGTGTGCCTTGGGCGAAAAAAGTTTGAAAACCACTGCACTAAGCCGCATCCGTTTCCTGAGAGGGGGGCGGTTATACACGAGAGGCAATAAAACAAACTAAAGTGCTTTCCAGTGATTGGTCAGACGATGTGAAAACATCACATCTATGACAGTATTTTGGTTATTTTGGCTGTTGTGCTCTGCTGGTTAAGATGAGCCGTACGTCTTTGTGGTGCAGCCTAAGTTACAACTTAACAGCTTTAACAGAGTTTAGTGGACTTCATACTCATACACACAGCTGTCTGTTGAACAGTGGTTCCCAGTCTATCCTCTTTGGAGGCCCCCTGCTTGTTCCCTAAGAAAAACTGAGCCCCTTAAAGACCACAAGAAAAGAGTGAAAAATAGGTCTAAATGTTTTTTCCTTTTCAAAAGACTCTTTTTTCTAAACTATCTCAGTGTTTCGTCATGCTCTCCCAAGGGGGTCCCAGACCCCAGGCTGGGAGCCAATGATCTAAAATGTTTAAATCTGAAAGTGTCAAACTTATATATGATCCAGTTGTCAGCCCAACAGCCAATTATTTAATCACACAGCTGATTTCCCTATTGTTGACTTAATACAAATTTTAATCCACGTTTCTTGTTTTTAGATTAATAGAGTAATTTCAATAGTGTACCAACCTAAAGTAACATAATTTTAGAGTTTAAATGTTTCTTTGCAACAAAAACTTGAATCTAATCTCTTTAGTGTGATGAAATAACTCAACATAGCTTTCTTGTTTGGCTGTTATGTAACATCTGTGACTTCAGTTCTAAACTATGAAAGTCTTAATTCACTTTAAGTCCCTAAAATGGCAAACACAATTCTTTTCAAGAGATTTCTCTTTAACACTAAACCAGTCGGTTTCAAAGAGACCATGTGATAATGTTAAATCTTGTTACAATGTCATACAATGAAATAGTCAAATATTTCATTTATGCTGTTCCAGATTGTAGGGAGGATGCTTACATTTCTTGCGTCAAGATGCCTTTTTATTAATTGTGCCTCTCTTTTGGGTAAGCTTTCGACCCATTTTCTGGCTACTTTCCCCCGTAGCAGAAAATCAAAATAAGACACGCACATCCCTTAATGGTTGCTGGATCCAAACCAAACATTTATAAAGAAGCAAAATAGGTCGGCACACCAGGAAGCTCCCATTCAAGGATTTATTTAGCAACAAGTGATGTTTTGAGCCAACAAGCTCTGGAGGACTTGCTAGATAAATCCTTAAATAGGAGTTTTCCCGTTTTTGCTTTTTTATGGCTACTTTTTCCCAGAGGATGACTACTCCATGTGTCTGTGGAGAGTCCTGCTTTATAGTCAGATAGACAGAGCTACATCCTCCTGGAAGTAAAGCCAGGACATTTAGAGCTCACTGTGCTGACTGGTTGCAATATGGGCCTTAAACTTCACCTCCTCCATGTAAACAGATGAGCCAATCTATAAAATTAAAATATACGTCCAATAAATGTTACTTAAACCCAGAGTCTGTCAAGATGGTTAGTTGTTGTCATGCTGATCCATGTCCATGTGTATAATTTTCTGAGTAGTTCTGATGAAGCTCAGTGTTAGTTCAAGCAGGACACTGTAGTCATACAGATCCCAATTATCGCCTTCCAGCTCCCACAGCCAATCAGAGCTCTTTCTCTCAACACAGCGGAGTATTTAAACATGACTTACTTCTCACTAATCCCTGCTTGCATTAATGCTGATGCACCACACTAGTGCTGGCAAAGCTCAACCTCCTCCACTCTAGCCTCCTCCTTTATAGCATAAAGCTTGTTGCACCCTAATGTTGAGATTCATGCAACTATGTTTTAATTGCTTTTGAACTAATTTTATTGTATTCAGTATGCATTGTTTCTAGCTATTCATTCCCTGGAAAGTCAAAGCATGCTGCTTGACTAACCCAGAGCCTTCTCCACCAGGTAAAACTGTAACCGTTTTGCAATAAAATGGGAAAAAGTATGACAAGAGTGTTCCTGGGTGAATCTTTATTTGACATAAAAAGGACTGAGTGTAATGTCAGGAGTGACAGCTCTGCTGACAACTGTGGCTTCTTGCAGCGTTTTCAACTGGATTAGCAGAGGAGATCAGGAAAGGTGAGAGAAAATGTACGAAAAATAGCAGTTTTGTCATGAAATGGTCCAATCCTCAACTGACACAAGCATCTGCTCTGCTGTGGACTGTACTGGACTGAGAGATCTTTGATGCTTTATCTTTAAATTAAATGTTCAGCAGGTAGAGGAGTATGGCATCACTTCCACGGTTCAACCACCAAGCTCCCTTTCTGCACATTTCTTAACTCCAAATTACGTCACCAGTGCAATATGTCAGCAGCCATTGCATGGTCTGATGGCTTTGGACCATGCACTTCTCCAAAAGGAGATCAAGAACTGCTGTCCATTGTAGTACAAAGTCCATGGTTTAGCTGAAATCAGTGTATTTGTGCTTCTAAAAATCCTGCTGACAGCTAAACTGAACCAAACAAAAATCCAGGCTGAGGCTGAGATAAATGTTGACCTAGCAGTAAACTCTGTAGTGCATATCTGACTGTGCCACCAGGCTATCAGGCTTACACTGATTTCCAACCCTGACCCAACATGTTGTCAGACTGCTCCTCAGTTCTTAAAGGCAGAGTTGAAATAGAGAAATTCTGACTTCTTTTTGAGCCAAAGCTGGGAAAATCTTTCCACAAAAAGAACAAAATGATCATGGATATAATGGCTTTGGCCTCACTGTCAAAAAAGGCTGCAGAAACTACAACTTTTAGTAATCAAACTCAGATGCTGGAGATAAGAGGTCCAGATCAAACCGTGACAAAAACAGCCCCATACCATTATCCCTCCTCCACCAAACTTCATGGAATCAACCATCTGACTGCCAAACAGGGAAGCATGATACATGACTCCACAGAACACACTTCCACTGCCCTCCAGTCCAATGTGCTTTACACCACTTCATCCAAAGCATGGCATTGGACTTGGTGACATGAGGCTTGCACGCAGCTGCTCCCGATCGGCAGTTACATGAAGCTCCAATTGCAGTTTTTGTGTTTGCATTAATGCAAGTGCAAGTTCAGAACTCTTCAGCTGGAATCAGCAGAGCGCTGGGCACCTTAGCAGTAATAGACTGTGATTTTACATGGTATTCCGCTTCATGGACATGTTGCTGTTGTTCCTAAACACTCCCACTTTCTAATAATATCATTTATTAGTTGACTGTGGTGTATCCAGCAAGGATGAAATTTCATAAACTGTCTTATTGCAAAAGTGGCATCCATGCTTGAAGTCACTGAGCTCTCTTCAGAACATTTTTTTAGACTGCATGGCAAGGTGCTTGATTTTACACACCTGTGACAACAGGGCTGATTGAAACGCCCAAGTTCAATAATGAACAGGTGTGGCCAAATACTTTTGTGCATAAAGAGTATTTCTGAATGTTTATCACCAACTGTTCCACCCATAACCATAGCTGCAGTGAAGTGCTCAGGAATAAGGTGGATAAACATGATAGTAAACTGAATAATAAAAAAGACACCCCAGTGCAATTGTCAGACTTTGAATCTGATATTCCCTACGATATCAACAACTTTCTGTTATGATGGATTGCATCATTTGCAGTGAGCAAACTCAGGGAGCTCGTGTTAGAAGAGTTTGGTGTGAAGCAGCTATAACCAAATAAATTCAGGTCAAACTCAACCTAAGAGGAAAAAGTGTAACTGGTGTTTTTTTTTTCAACAGACATACAGTATTCATGCCCATTTGTCACAGAAAGAGCAAAAACACCCACTCTAATTCAGCCTGGAAAAACGACACACTTTCCCACAATGCACACAGTGACCGTGAAGTTGCACTTACTTGATGTAGTAGGGCACTTTGTTCGGGGAGATGGCACGCTCCCATGGTATCTGCACTGAACCTGTGGAGACATATAAAAATAACACAAATCAATTACATAAAAGGCACGTCAGGCGTGAAAAGCTATTGTGCACAATGTCTCTGACAGTGTGTCCAGATAGTGTGGCCATCCAGACCCTCCTAACAGAGACGCTACGCTGTACAACGGGGGCAGAAAAGCCAAAGAGACAGGTCTATTGTGTTTGGGTTTCCTCAGAGTGTTGGTTTGTTTGGCACAGTTAATAGAATACAGAAGGCAGACGGGGTGAGTGCAGAGTTTAACCGGCCTCCAAACTGAACCACAGAGGGCTCAGCAGTGGATCAGGTGGGATAAACTGCACAGGAAAACGCCAGAGACAGGCAATTTGCATCAGTAGACATTGAGCCTAACACACACAGAACATTTCATGTGCCATTATTGTGTTACGGCATAGCACAGAGAAGATTTGCATGCTGTGGCTCTGTTTAGTGAATGAAAAAATGCACAACAACAAATAAAATAAAAAAAATAAGATATTAAAAAGTCCAGGGTAGGATACTGTGTTGTCAGAATACTCCATTAATACAGTAAAATACCTGCAGTAACCAGTATTAAAACCTGTGTGAAGGAAAATCAGAAATTGGACTCTTGTTGCAATAAATATGAGAAAAGAAATGTGTCATGTGTCAATCATGAATTACTGATTTGGACCATTTTAGGGTCATGTATCAGACTGATCTGAGCCCTATAAGTCAAGCAGGGTCAATTGTGGAGCTCAGTGACACTGAACTTTCTTAGCATTACACAGCCCCTTTGTTTTAAAATAATATAAAAGCCCTGACAACTTTAGCATCTTCAGTTCTCCCACTTTATTTACACGTACTATAAGTGAAGGCAATGCATCCCAGCTAGCTCTGCCTTCTTTCTGCAAATGCATCTTACCTAGATGCGAGGATTTGATCAACAGCTCAGCCTAAATTCCCCAAGACTGACTGTGGACTGCTGATCTCTGATGGCCACTCTCACAGACTGTTCATGTGAGACGCCATACATCTCAGAACAAAATTACATGCTAAAACTTTAGAAATAAAATCGGATTAAACATCGTCTAGGGTTAGGGTTAAAGCAAGGCTTATGGTACCAAAAGTTAAAAGTAAAAATCTGACCTGGTAAACCTGATTAAAAAACCTTTAATAAAGCTGAGTAAACAGTCTGCTTAAAGGACTTAACTTTCTATTGAGCCAGAGCAACCTACATAGCTCTGTTGGCTGCATACTCTAACTATATAGATAACAGAGCTACTTAGGATATGTACCTAACGTAGCTAATGTAGCTAAAGCTAAGCTCACATAGCAGCTAAATATCCCCGTTATCTGTGTAGCTAAGTTTGCTTTAGCTAAATTTTTGCTCATGTTGCTAAAGCTAACTTTGCTATAGATGGTGGAGAAACGTAGATTACATAAACTTAGCTAACAAAGGTAAAGCTAAGCTCACAAAGCAGCTACATAAGCTACGTGGGTTTTTTAATCTACATAGATAACATAGCTTTAGCAACATTTGCTAAAGCTTATGTTGCTAAAATCAACTTACTCTTAGATAATGTAGCTATGTTGTAAACTTAGCTAATGCAACTAAAGCAAGGCTCACAAAGCAGGTACATAAGCTACCTATCTACACTATCTGTTTAGCTAACTTAGCATGAGAAATGTTTGAAAAACTTGCGTTGGTAAAGCATAGCTTAGCTTTACCAACGCAAGCTTAGCTTTTTAGCTTTGGCCTAACTTAACTACACAAAATGGAGCTACATAGCGAACTTAGCTTATGCTGCAAACTTAAGCTCACAAAGCAGCTATATAAGCTATATATCTAAGCTATCTGTGTACCTGAGTTAGCATTAGAAATGTTTGAAAAAGTTCACATGGCTATAGGTAACTTAGCTATGTATAACAGAGCTACATAGCAAACTTAGCTAATACCACGAAAGCTAAGCTCACAAAGCAGGTACATAAGCTACCTATCTACATTATCTGTGCAGCTAAGTTAGCATTAAAAATGTTTGAAAAACTTCCATCGCTAAAGTTAAATAAGCTGTAGATAATGGAGCTACACAGTGAACTTAGCTATCGCTGCAAAAACTAAGCTCACAAAGCAGCTAGCTCTGCCATATATCTATGATATCTGTGTACCTAAGTTAGCATTAGAAATGTTTGAAAAAGCTCACATTGCTAAAGCTAACTTAGCTATAGATAATGGAGCTACATTGTGACTTAAGCTAACACAGAAAAAGCTAAGCACAGGGCAGCTATATAAGCTACACATCTATGTTATCTGCATAGCTAAGTAGGCTATATCTGTCTGCTAAAGCTCACATTACTACAGCTAACTGGGCAATAAATAACAAAGCTGTATAGCTAAATTAGCTAATGAAACTAAAGCTAAGCTTACAAAGCAACTATGTAAGCTACATATCTAACTTATATGCATAGCAAAGTCAGTTTCTCTATGTTTGCTCAAGGCCACATTGCTAAAGCTAACTTAGCTATATTGGCTTATATCGTAACTTTAATTATGTAAATTGTGTAGCTATGTTAGCTTTAGCTCCAGATATGCAGCAAATTTATCCACAGAGACCACCGCTGAAACTCCTGAAACACTCTAATGTCCTCAATTTTGAGTCCTCAATTCAAGACAGGAAGTAAATGGTGGAGCTGGGCGGTTCTGGTCTGTACTGGTCATACTGTGATATTGTTTTGGTTAGGAGCCCCCTAGTGGTGGAATTTTACACATGGTGCATTTAAAGCTCCTGTTAGGACCTTTCAGGTTGTGTTGATCCTGGCGCCCCTTGTGGACAAAGTGGGATGTTCCTGTCATCCTCATCATTTTTAGTCTTTTACTGACAGAAAGTTTCATCCTACTTCGCTTGAATTTTTAACCTGCATCTCACAATCAGATTTTCAGTGGGTAGTTTCCAAAAGGACTTTGGACTTTTACATGACAGTGTGTGATGAGTGTTGGAGCAGTGACAGCTCCATCCCAAATGTTTATTCTGAGCTTTGCTATACAAACAGGTGATGCATAAAAACCCACACAGACTCAAACACAGAGGTTCCTGCAGGCTGTGAGAAGCTGAGCTGGCAGTGCTGTGGTGCTCTTTAAGCCCCGGTGTGGCATCTCTGAGCCAGCGTGACAGCAGCAAAACTGGATGGGGCTGGCGAGGACACTGAACACACACAAACAGATACACAACCACGCACAAACCCACATACAGAACCATGCAGCACAGTTTTTCCATTCCTTCATCAGTTTAAACTGGGTAAAGTAAATCACATTCCCAGGCCCCCTGCTAGCTGTGAAGCAGTCTTTGAAGAGCGGCAGGTAAAAGAAAAGACAGAATTCACAACTAAGTTTCTCAGCTCAAATGAGAGCGATAGCTGTTGTGATGAGCATCACCGGGGATGTTTATTGCTGCAGTGTGCTGGAACTGATGAAGAAAGGCGAACAGAGCCTGCTAGCTCCACCTCTAACCCAAATATGCACACAAACAAGCGTGCACATTAAATGGCCTTAAAACAATCCGTAAAGTTTCTTCATACACCCCCACACCCTTTGCACAGCGTGGAGCAGACTCCTGCAACATGAACTTCAAATAGCAGCAGAAGACTCTTACTGGAGAGGAAGTGCTGCGATCCAGGGCCAAAGTCTCGATGTGCATCCTGGAGCTGCTTTAGCCGCTCCTCTATGGAACCCTGAGGACACACAGAAATACACACAAGCAGGAATGAATCAAAGGGAATCGTGCTGTTCATCCCTCTCCACCCTTAAAATAGAAATAGCACGCACACAAACCACCTGCTTCTCTTCCATTAGTTAACTGCAGAATATAAATTATGCCTTTTTCTCCTCTCCTGCCCCTCTTGAAGGACTCTGAAAGCCTTTGAAGAGCAGCAGGTATGAAATGAAGACAGAGATTAGGAAATTATACACTTTGTTGAAATGAGGACAATGGTTCCTGGTTGCAATGTCAGTGCGGGGAAGAGCTGGAGGAAAAAAAAGACAAGATAAAATGCATTGCTTGAATACTCATGGAGGCTGGAGTTGTGGAAATTAAGTTTGTTAAAGCCTCTCACATCAGTTATGTTTCCCACAAATGGGATTAAGCCTGCCTAATCCCGGTTTATTTGAAATGTATTGGATTTGGCACATGAATCAGTGTCAACTGGATGTTTGAAACATGTCCTCAAACAATGGGAGGTAAATCCACTTGCGCTGAGGTAGAGAGACGGATCGAGACAAGAGCAGACGGGAGAGAATGCGAACAGCTTTTAGACTTCAAAGAGAAGCTCAGGGAATGAGTCCTGATGTGTAAAGTTAGACGTATTAAGGCGGCTGCAGAAAAGAAAGCGATATTATCAGGGATGTGGTTTAAATTGGCTGCAAATAATTGCCAACGTGCTGCGGATATGTTCCTGCCAAATATGCGCTGCTGAACAATCTATCTGTTGTACAGGCAATTTGGCCAGCCATAAGGAAGACAAATGACTAAATTATCTGTGATCGACAAATATTAGCAAATCAAATTTGCTATTTTGGGCATCAGAGAAGCCAAAATCAACAGCGCACAGGATGTTTCAGGGATTTAGCTTTTTAAAATTTTAATTAACAGAGAAATAGGACAGAGAGGGAGACAATAGAGCAAGTTTCTCCTTTTGGGTTGCTGTGAAATAGAAAGATATTAGGTCTGTGCTGAGAGAAAGGCCGCTCAAGGATGCTTAATACACATTACATTTGCAACACCTGTCTCCTCATATGTCACTTGGGCTCTACTGCTACCACAGAAAGTCAGAGTCATTCAAGGAAATGAAACCCTACTCTGGATACTAAAAGCCTTTTATAACCAGGTTGATCACCAGGGGGGATTACAGGCCCTTACTTCTCTGTGAATCAAACACAAGAGGACACACTACCTACTGTAGCACAGTGCATGAAAGATTTAGCTGACACTGTCATGTTAAAGGACTTTTTCATAGCAGCTCTTTGTAACTCCAACGCAATCAAGCATCAATGAGAAGAAACTTAAGTCCCGATTTCTTGTCTTTTTTCCCCACACCTCTCTCCCGCAGCTATGCTTTCCTAAAATACACGAGCAGCAGCGACAATCTGAGGAAGACGTCTCCTCGATATTTTAAGCTCCAGAAAATGTGTTCCACAGATGTTATGCACGTCTGAATGCTTTTAGCGGTCGTTTCAACTTTCCACGCATTGTGACCTCCATGAAAGAAAAACTGTAATAGAAACAGAAAGAAGCAGGCTACTGACAGGGCTGAAAAATTAGACTGACAGATGTTCTGATTTGTTTTCAGCTCATTTCATCCCACACATAAGAAAAAAAAAGCTCTCCTATTAGTCAGTGAGGCTGCGTCTGTATGATATGAAGAACCTCTGTGGCTTTTGAATGTAGAGCACTTCAACTTTATCAGACTGTGCAAACACCTGTCCTAAAAATGGATTAACAGAGGTGGAAATAAACAGGGACGTGTCTTTCAATGAGCACCAATTCATTCTAACAGGAAGCAGTATGTTACTACTAGCAGTTACAGACTCAATTGCTACAGTAAGGGACAGAATCTTAAGGTGCACTCAGAGGGAGGAGGGCTCTCTAGTTTAGGGACCTGCTGTTAGCAGATGATGTGGTTCTGTTGGCTTCCTCCGCTGGGGACCTTCAGCATGACTGAGGTGCAGCTGAGAGCAAAGTGGCCGGTTTAATCATAAGCATCTGGTTCTCTGCCAGTGGACTGCTCCCTCCGGCAGTGAGTCTTTGCCCCAAGTGAAGGAGTTCAGGTATCTCAAGGTCTTGTTTATGAGCGAGGATAGAAAGAACTGTGAGACTGGCAGGTGAATTGCCACGGCGTCAGCCGTTTTGCAGATGTTGTACTGGTCCGTTGTGGTTGAAAAGGAGCTGAGCCGGAAGGCAAAGCTTTTGATTTAACAGTCAATCCAAGGTCATGGACTCAGATTCTGGAGGGACCTTGGAGTAGAGCTGCTTCTCCTTGACGTCAAACATGGTTCAAACATCTGACAAGCCTGGAAGACCTGTGAAGATCTACTGGTATGTCCAACTGGGAGGAGACCCTGAGGCAGACACAGAACATGCTGGAGGGATTATATATCCCATCTTACCTAGATGTGCTTTGGAATTCCTCAGGAAGAGCTGGAAAATGTTTCTGGGGAGAAGGATGAGTGGAGTGACTTACTTCTTCTGACTCTTGATAAACAGGGGAACATGGATAGATGGATGCCACAGTAAGTGCATTGTCTGAAGTGTTTTAACTATTTCTTTACCATGGGTTTTATAATGTGAATTACTACAAACAGTACAAGTATTTTAGCTGTAAGCACCCAACCCCCAACAGTATTTTGAATACCAGGGTTGTGTCCCCGTTCTTGTTTGATCTTGCATTGTACAAAGACAATAGAATAAGTCTAGAGACAGGTACTCTGACATGTGGGAACAGTTAACTTCCAGCATGTAAGTGACTACATGACCTTTTGCCTGTACTGCTGCTACAAAGTCAGATTAAGCAACCAATTCACTAAATGGTAAACAGGTTTGAGCTTGAATACTGCTTTTCTAGTCATCTGACCAGTCAAAGCGTTTTCACACCCCAGGTAGCACCTACCCATTCACACTCTTTCACTCCACATTCACACTCTGATGGCAAATTGGGGTTAAGTGTCTTGCCCAAGGACACACTGACATGTGACTGCAGGAGCTGGGAAACCCCACAACCTTCCAAATGCAAGACTATCAACTCAACCTGCTAAGCCACAGTCGCCCCAACGCTCAAGACAGTGTCTCTCAGGATGGAAATACACGCTGAAACTTTGAAAATAAAATCTGGTTAAACTTCCAGTTAGGGTTAGGGTAAGGATAATGTAATGCTGGGATATCAAAAGTTAAAAGCCTGACCTGCAGAACCTAATAACAAAATGTTTAATAAAGCCAAATTCAGTCTGCTTACAGGAAAAACATTGTTTTTCATGAAAACACTGTAGCGCAGCTAATGTAGCTAAGGCTAGAGCTAACACAGCTACTTTAGCTACATAAGCTACACAGGCTACACGGCTAAAGACTGTAAACCTTTAACTATTTTGCAAACTCAAAAACCCATATCTTATTTACACAAAATAGCTATGTAGTTAACATAGCTACAACTAAAAGTAACAAAACTTTGTTTTTGCTAAGGGTCTGAATATATATATATTTATTATGTATACAATGTAGCTATGTTAGCTGTAGCTTTAACAACATGAGTAACACAAACTTTAGCTAACATAGCTATGTTAGCTAAAGTGTATATATAATGTACACAATGTAGCTTTGTTAGCTGTAGCTTTAGCAACATGAGTTTGAGCAACATAAACTTTAGCTAGCTTTATATATATTTATAAAACATGACTGCATTAGTATTAGCTATGTTGGCTAAAATTTATGTTCTCAAACCCATGTTGCTAAAGCTAATATAGCTACATTGGCTTAAATGGGAGCATTAACTATTTAAACAGTGTAGCTTTGTGTTAGCTTTAGCTAAAGATAACAAAGCTGAAGTGAGCCACTGTTTGCTACTTTTACAACAGGGCTATACATTATTCAATCCTGGAGTAGACCTCTGACCTTTATTCTGTTTACTCATAAAATGTTGTTCAGTTTTTTCAGTTTACGTTGATTATTGAATGAAAGTAACTGCCAGACTTTGTTTATGATTAAAGTTGAATTTAAAGGAAAAAACCTGACTTGTCCAGCCAATAAGTGTTGGGAAATTTTAGTCTGGCCCAAAGTTGTGGACATACAAGAGCTCAAACCCTAACCTTCTATTAACCACAGTTAAGACAAGATGCCAAGAAATTCTTGTGACTGTAGCAATAACCTCCTACAAACTATCTAAAATGTTTCACTTAGGGGGAAAATGTTTATACTGAGGTGACTGATTTTGAATGTTCCACTCCCAGAAAGGAAGAATCTCACAAACCAAACCCACTACTTCTACAGATCCGTTCTATTTTCCCTTCCTTAACTGTTTAACTGTGGGCCGTTCTGAGGCCAAGGGGTCAACATTAAAGAGTCGTTGTAAAGAAACTGCAAAGCGGATGCTGGAAATTAATTTCTCAGAAATGCTGAAGAGATGTTAAAATTGTTATCAGAGGATGAGAGAGACACAAAGAGAGGGCAAGGCTGGAGTGGCTTTTTAAAACATGACAAAGCCAAACGACAGGCTGTGGAGAAGATGTCATGAAGGTTCACTAATGGGAACAGGGTGTTCTCACAGGGAGTGCAGTTAGAGCTGAATGAGTCTTGTTGTGCTTGGAGGAGCACTGCAGAGGCTGCTGATGGAGGATGCAGCCTTGGGTTAGAGTCACATGCTGCAGAGTTACAGTAATGCTCCCTGGATAACACATCCATACATTCAGTTAAACACCCAAGGGAGGACAAGTACAGTTCAGCCAGAGCACATTATTTCTATCACTTCTTTTAAAAGCTTTCAGGGAAAGAGTCATGGAAAAACAACCCTCTTACTGTAAGTACAAAAGTTCAAATCCTGATTCATTTATTTCCATCATTCATTCATTTGTTCTACCATATTAACCCCTTTCACACTAAGTCATTATTTATAAAAATACGAAAACATATCCAATCCAGATAGTCATACTCCTGAGATTATGAACACTTTCTGATATATTTTTAGCCTCTTTGAAGAGTGTTCATTAAAATTAAAGAGCTAAAATTCATCACAACAAAGAAGTGCAGCTGAAAAACAACAGTTGGTCCAACATCAGGCCCATGTAGAGTTTGGTCTATTTAAAGTCTGATGTTTGACTCTAATAAGTCTCCTTCACTGCACACTAAAGCTCAAAACTGCTCCTGTGCTTCTACAGTAAGCCACCTGTTGTTGAGAACTTGAGAGGTCTGTTATTTGACAAGTTTTAATTAAGAATCCAAGCTAATGATAACACCAGACAGTGAAACGTACAAGGCAAAGATGGGCACAAGTCAGTAGCAGGAAAATATTGAGATTCCAGGCGCGCTCACAGTGCACGTTTACAGTTATGTTCTGTTCACACCAGACATGAACGACCGCCTGTTTGCATGTATCTGAACATGCAAAAACAGAGTTTACTTGTTTAATTTTCTTTTTATCTGCAAAAAAGGACTTGATCCACTTATAAGTCAAATGGTGTGTACGAGTGCCCAAAAGACGCATGACGGGAGGGGTTTCCTTCTCCCACATTTTCATTTCAGTCAGTTGTTAGCAAATATGGCTGAGCTTAACTACATTGAGATGATTTGTATCTGCTGTGGGAAGCCCAAAACCAAGGAAGACGCCATCGGGTCTGGGTCATTTGGATCCTTCAGAGCTGCACACAGCTAGATTAATTCAACCACCTTCTCCTGGAGCTCCGTCTGGATGATGGCTGCTTCCAGCACTATTTTCAGCTACCAACCTGTTAGCTAAAATCAGTGCCAGGATACCAACTACCGGTGCTCTGTCCCAGCTGCAGAACGCTTGTCCATCTGCCTATGCTGAGTGAACCAAGAAATAATCACAGTGATGTTGTAAAAAACATATTTCAGTCAGGAACACTCGTCATACATTTGACTATTTCACTGCAAAATAAATAGACAGTTTTACTTAGCAGGGAAGGCTCTGCTCAAAAGATGCTCCTTGGGTTAGTCAAGCAGCGTGCTTTGACTTTCCAGGGAGTGCAGAAATCCCCATATGGATGGATACGTGGATGAAAATGTGTTTTGAGTATGATAAAATTAGTTCAAAAGCAATTAATACATAGTAGCATGAATTTTGATGTGAGGATGTAACAAGCTTTATGCTATAAAGGAGGGGGCTGGGGTGGAGGAGGTGAAGCTTTGCCAGCAGCCGCATGGTGCATCAGTGTTAATGCAAGCAGGGATTAATGAGAAGTACATCGTATTTAAATGAACTGCTGTGTTAAAAGAGCTGTGATTGGCTGTCGGAGCTGGGAGGTGATAACTGGGATCAGCTGGCTGTTAGCTGATCACGGCGGGGTGAATGACTGCCGTGTCCTGTCTGAACCAATGCTGAGTTTCATATATATATATATATATATAGACAGTGCTTAACAAATGTATTAGACCACCCTAACCCTAACCAAAGTAAGGTTTATGCCACAGCTGCCCTAAATTAACAGCACTGGTAATTACCAAATTCATTTTTTATGTTTCTGCAATGGTTAATACGCCAATATGTAGAAGCTCTTTAACCCAAATGATATTTTAATGCTAAAATAAAATTATTATTGTTATCCATGAATTTCCAAATTTACTGATTTACAAAAAATGACAAAAAGATAAGGCACATTATTATTTCTTGATTAATATGTCAAATTATAGTTATTTACTTGCATTCCTGAAGAAATAAATGAGTTTTAGTGGTTGAATGTTATACTTGATTCATTTCTGACTTCTCAGAAAAGCCCAGTGAGCCGGCTCAAATTTGGGTGAATTCAGTTTGAAATCCCTCATTCCTGTTCAAAATGGTAAAATGTGGAGAGCTTCCTGAAAATGAAAGAGTCCGCATAAAAGCACTTCATGATGCTGGATGGTCTCTCAGACAAATATGACAGGTGGTCTGATAAATTTGTTAAGCACTGTATCCAGTCTGCTACACGTATGATCTTTTCTGAGATCCTCATGTGATATACTATGTGACAGACGTCACCAAAGGATGCTGGTTGATCATCGAGTTCAGATTTTCCAACTCTTGCAACTAGGCGAATGAAGCAAACAGCATGCTTAATTTGCACAATTCACACTGCAAATTTGTGGCTTTAGCATTGCCCGAGGCAAACTCACATCTGCTCGCGTCTTTACATTGACTTTACAAGTAATCAACTCGTGTGGATGGTTTTACTCGTGTCTGGTTTGAACACAATAATACAGTTAAGACAGTGTGATACTACACTGTTCAGCTTGTGTAGACTGTCACTGTCACTACTTCGTCTATCTCAGTCATGCACTTCTGCCTGTCTGCCTCATACATGATGTTATGCACTGACGCTACTGGGCTTGTTACTACACAAAAGAACGCCATTGAATAGAATATGCACTGTGTTATGAATGAACCTCCAATGAGAAGTTACTGCAGAGGTTGACTTCTTACTCTCCCTTTTTCTTAATACATATAGTTCTGCCTCTCTAAAATCCAAATGTCTATCAAAATGTTCCATCATTTCACCTGACTATTGCATGGTTGGCTGAGCTGCAGAGGATGCAGCATAGAATGTAGAAGATGTTTTTTGGTGAGGAAATACATTCAGCTCATATTTATAATAGAGATTGGGCATAAGTCCCTGTCTGCAGTCACATCTGTACGTCACTTAAAGACCCTGTAAAGTACAAATAAATCTGTATTTCTGGCTTTTGTATGATAGGTTGAGAAATACGATCCTCTCAAATTTAAAAAATGCTACAATCTGAAAGGAGAAAAGCACTCACACTATTAGCCTGCCCTTTGACCTTACGTTGACCTTATGATCAGGCAAGGTCAGTTTTCTGGCTCAAATCTCTGAATCTCTGTTATGATTCTTTAAATGATCCATAGGCCACCGTGGTTGATAGATTAGGCAAAATTACCTCACAATAAACAAAAACACAGCACTTAACCGCCTGTCACCTTTCAATAAAGGAAGTGACATCAACTAACAACAGACTGCACTGAGATGAACTGCTCTGTGATTTTTTAGGGGGGCGGGGTCATTGCCCACTGTGGGTTGGTGATATCACCAAACTACATATTTACCCTAGTCCAATATATCTAGAGTGTTAAGACAAACATTTTGGAATGAAATTTACATGGTCTTTAAGTCTGAATCTCAAACTCCAGTCTCCATCTCTACAAGGTCACTGACTAGTTTGCAAGCAATGCTTGTTTAAGGCCTCAACTTGTTTCAGATCTATTCACTGTCTGATTCATTTTCTTCAACTGTGATTAATAATACAGTAAAACAAGTCCCTGTTTAGTAACAAACAGACGGGAAAGGAAATAAACGGCTGCTGTGGACCTGTAGGCAAACAAATATTTGAGTGTCCCTGGTTTGAGAGAGGGATCTTTGTCTTATAGTAATCCTTCGCTGTCTTTGCTGCATTTGGGAAGAAAGCCCCAGATAATTCATCCAACCGTCTGCTGTAAACATTTCAATAGACAAGGTTTGTTGTCAGGGAAATACTGAATTAAGAAAAAGAAGAAAGTGTACTTTATTATTACTGGAGGGAAATTCAGTTCTTCACTCTATTGTCCAGACATGCTATATACACACATTTCCTGGGCTACACACTGACCTGCATTAATGGAGAGATGTCAGAATATGAGGCGGGACATGTACGAAGCAATGATCCAGCTAGTGCTTGCACACTTTGGGGTATGGCTTGTTTCAGACCGTTTTACAGCCTGAGATTAGTTTTTGATTATTTACAGTGTGGCAATAATTGGATATGAGAAAACAGGGAGCATGCGGCAAAAAAGTTCACACTTTAATCTTCAACCTGGAATGACCAACAACTGAATTTATCTGCAGGTCCATATGAAAATCTTTGTCCTTTATCAGTCTTAGATTTTTGCAGAGAGTTTGAGAAAGTTCTCAGTAGGGGACAGGTCCACACTGGGGTTGGTACAGCATACATGGGGTCCAAAAACAACAACTTCAGTCTTGCTCTCTTAGAGCCTCAGAGAATGTAACACCATCCAAGCTTTAACATCCCTGAGAAAATTCAGGAGTCGTCCCAAAGGACTAAAATCTGCACTCAGATTAAAACAGAGTAAATACTGTTTTTCTATTTCTCAAATGTGTTTCTAGCATCTCATGTAAACTATTTGAATTCTGTAATGTTTTTTTTAATTTTATACCAATATTATTATACCAACAGGGACTCTGAATGATATTGTAGTCAAATAAATGTGCTTTAATATGGAGTTGGTCCCCATTTGTCAGCTACTACGGCCTCTACTCTTCTTAAAAGGTCTTCCACAAGATTTTGGAGTGTTTCTGTATGAATTTGTGCCCATTCATTCTGTAGAGCATTTATGAGGTCAGGCACTGATGGTGGACGAGAAGGCCTGTCTTGCCATCTCTGTTCCAGTTCATCCCAAAGGTGCTTGATGGGGTTGAAATCAAGGCTTTGAGTGGGCCAGTCAAGGTCTTTATAGTCCTTGCTTTGTGCACTGGGGCACAGTAGCATCAGAAAAGAAAAGAGCCTTCCCCTAACTGTTGCCACAGAGTTTGAAGGATAGCATTGTCTAAAAAGTACTGGTATGCTGAAGCATTAAGATTGGACTTAACTGGAGATAAGGGGTTTAGCCCAAATCCTGAAAAACAGCCTCATACCATTATCCCTCCTCCACCAAGCTACACAGTTGGAACAATGCAGTCAGGCAGGTAACTTTCTCCCAGCATCCGCCAAGCCTAGACAAGCCCATCTGACTGTCAAACAGAGAAGCGTAATTCATCACTCCACAGAATATGTTTCCACTGCTCCACAGTCAAGTGTTGATGTGCTTTACACCACTTCATCTGACACTTTGCAATGGACTTAGTGATTTGAGAGTTGAAACCTATTAATGAAGCTCCTGCTGCACAGTTTTTGCGTGGCTGAATAGCTGTTGCTCCTAAACTCTTCCACTTTCAGAGAATATCACTCACAGCTGACTGTAGAATATCCAGCAGGGATGAAATTTCACAAGCCATCTTATTGCAAAGGTGGCATCCATCACAGTACCATCAGAACGACCCACCTAGTGTCACAAATGTTTGTAAATGTGGACTGCATAGGTGCTTGATTTTATACACCTGTGGCAACTGGTCTGCCTGAAACACCTGAGTTCAGTAATTCATAGGTGTGGCCAAATACTTTTGTCTATGTAGTGTATTATGTTTGCATCGGGCTATACACCTAGAGGTCATTTACCTAGTTTTCCTGGCAGCCTTAAAAGAGTTATTAAAAGAGAAAGGGTCATAAAAATGATTTAACAATGAGACACCTCTATCACTGCTACACAGTATTTGAGTTTAGAGGCGTACATGCTTTATTTAGTGCTGCAGAAAGTGTTTTATTTCTATCTAGTTTGTGGTGAGGGTTACTCCATCATTATTCTTTCTGATCTCAGGAGACATGAAACCATTTGAAATCTGTTTCAGACTATTTGAGCCTCTCGGCTTCACATTTGCACCTGCTCTAAACCTGCACACAGATTCACTCATGTCCCCCTTGATTTGACTCTGACTGCTGGTTTAGCTGCTGCAGACAATGTCAAACAGACCAAATGGGCCCAGCAGTGAACTGTACCTGAAGCACTTTCCATCTGCTGTTGAGATGCTCCAGGGCGCGGGCGTTCTCCATCGATAAATGGACATCAGAGATGGCCAGCTGGTGGGCCAGATCGTTTACATGCTTCATGCCTTCCTTCACCTGGGTCAGCTCCTCCTTGAATAACTGCAGGAGAACCAGGGAGAGGAAGGAGATTGGTTAGCGGTAGACAATGCAGAACAATAATTATAATTTCATAACTGAATAATGAGGAAGAGCAGGAAAATGTTAAAGCAAATGCTGCACATCTTAGAATACACCATAGTTAGAGTGAAATGTGTTTGCATGTCTTCTGTTTACTATCCATTTTGCTCTCTAGCAGAAATATCACTTTATCTTTAAAAATCTTACAGAGCTAAACCTAACCCCAAAACTTTAAAGTCTCTTACATCTAAAAACAGGAAACAAACCCAAAATAGATAAGAAGACAAGCCAGATGAGAAAACACGGCTGTGTGGTGTTTATTCTTTGAGCTCTGTTGTTTTCATTTGACGGTTTACAGTGGAGACATAAAGACTGGAGTCAAAGGTAAATCTTAAAATTCAGATGTACTTTCCTGTGACTGATTAATATTAATATCACACTGCAACCACACAGCTTCTCAAATACTCCTCTGCATTTCTCCCTATGCTAGATAATGTAAAGCATTCATTATCTAATGCTCAAATGTTGCAAAAATCAAATTAAGGTCTTTTGTTTACAATAATGGATGATGTCCTGCAGTTTGAGCAGTTTGTCGCCCTGTGGACAAATTCACACTATGTTGATATGAATTTTACTTTAATTGCTTCTTTAAATTGCCTTGAATTAATCCCTGATAAATGCAAATACACTGAATGTCTTTAGACACCAGCAGGAGGATTGTTAGAGGGAAAAATATAACAAGCAGAACTGTCCAGCATGCATCATTATTATCATGCATATCTATGAGGAAGTGTGCATTGCTTTTTCAGTGTGCTGGTCAAAGCTGAATAATCAGAGCTCAAGTTATCAGAAACTCAGATGATGAAAAGCCAATTAACAATCAGAATTACAAGGACTGGTCAATTGTTCTTGTGTTTTTCCAATCTATAATTTCATTTAAACACAGTATGTCAGTTGACTCTTTGCAAAGCCCCGCCCCCCTTGGTTACTTTTGCTACGCCTGATGAGCATCCACACCCGTTCTATTGAATATGGAATTTTCCACTGTATAAGTAAAGGGTTTTCTATTTTTATTGTTTCTACTTTGTTTCTAGTTTAAGTTAGTTTTTTGTTTTGCTAGTTTTATACTAGTTTTAGGGTTTTTTTCCCCAGTAATATGGGGTGCTTTCTTTGGAGATACAACAAATGGCCAAAAGAAGTAGACTTACTTTTTTATGTGTTTTTCCAAAGAATATTATGGGTTTTTTTTTGTCTTTTTTGCCTTGATTGGATGGGACAGCTAAAGAGAGACAGGAAATATGGGGAGAAAGTGGGGACAGACATGCACCAAGCATGCAATGAGACTGGTTTTTGTCTCTATATGTGAATGGCAACCAGTCCAGGGTGTACTAAGCCTCTCACCCAATGACAGCTGGGATAGGCTCCAGCCCCCATGACTATGAATGGGATACCATTGTATGAAGTCCTCTTTGGTCAAATCAGCCCATTTCACACTCGCCAGGTTTGGGTACAAATGTCAACCAGTCCGATTTTGTCAAAGACTGAAACCAAGGATATTTTGCCTTTAATTTTAATTCATTTTAGGTTGTTTTGTAAGAACACAACACAGTTTCAGTAAGCTTTTGTTTCGTTGTAAAGCCTTTTTTTAATTTTAGATGATTTTCACATTTTAGTTTGAATTATTCATTAGTTTTGGTTAACTGTAATAACCCTGATCCTTTGGAATGTTAGTGTTTTATTCCCTATGAAATAATTTAATTCCATTTTGAGCGGATGTTGTCCTCCTCAGTTTGTAGACTACATGCTGAATTTATTATACAAATGAAAATCAGCCCTCATTGCGGCCCTATATGCATGTGTATACAAGCATGCATAATGTGTTTTTATGCTGTGTCCTATTTGCATGCATGCATTCATGTGTCTGTGCGTAAATGTAAATGAGTGAGGGAGCACACATGAGGCCGAGTGACAGGTCTGCCCCAAAGATCGAGTTGAGCATGTGCTGGCTGTGACAGGAGTCCAAACAGTGACATGATTGTTGTGAAGTGCCCTCACTTCTAATGAATCGTGCTGCACAATTACAGGAAGCGGCAGCGCTCGGCACTCTCATAATGACTAAACCAATGACCTGTCATTTGTTAACTACATCTATTCAGCTGGGGATTGTAGTAGCCCCGGCCATCTCTGCGCGTCAGTCTAAAGTGCCGTGTCCTTGTCATCGTCTGTCAAATCACAGTCTCTCTGACAGGGACATTTACACGAGCAAAAAAACACACACAATTCAAAGGCCGATGCACATTTCTAACTTATTCATGAGCAACATTTCTCGTCTGTGTTTTTGAGATGAAGTAACAAGATGTCCCTGTTTTGATGTTTGTTTACGAAGTGTCAAAGTGTTGCAATGTGTGCTTTTTCAGGCTGAGCCCGAGGCGATTATCTCAAAGGAGACAATTAAGTTGCTCTGCAGGTGAAAGCAATTTATATCCGGGATCCATGATAATGTGTCTGCATTTACACGACTGTAAACGTGGGAGAGATAAAAAAGAAAGGAGCGTTTTCTCCGTGCGTATCTACCTTGGTGGCGTCTATGTGGTCCTGCAGAGAGTCGATGAAAAGATCCCCCACAGGCTCCCAGGCATCTCTCACCCCCTCTGCCTGCTCCAAAGCCACAGCCAGCTCCTCCATCGCTGCCTGGATCTGAAGGAGACGCTCTAATGTCCGCTCCATGTGCCTGGAAATGAAAATATAATTCATTAAACTGCAGCATTACAATATCAACTAATGGAAGCACCATCTGAAATATCTATTTAACTACAGAGCACACGGTCAAACACACCATTTATTCAAATTTACAGACTGTCATTTCTGCAGGGCTGTATTAAAATATGTTATACCACCATTCATTTCTCCATCTAAATGCTTTTCTTTGAAAAATACATTCTTATATTCTGAAAGTTAGCTCTAAATTTTCAGCGATACAGAGCTTGATAAATGTGTTTTCTGAAATGGATTTGCTTCATTCTGTAATTAGGTTTTGGTAATTGTATTACTTTTAATGTATTGCTGAATAACCTTGCCATGGATCAGCACACTTACAATCACAGGGAGAATTAAACTCATAGCTCTTTCAGTTTTTCAAGTTAAACTTTTCCAGGGAGTTATTCTTGAATTTCTTTATTACTTTCAAACATATTATATAACACATTGTATAAATATATTTGTGTAAATATTTATGTGTATATATATAAATATCTCTACCATAACCAGTCTGTAATATATCCAACCTGTACCAACCTTACCCTTGTAAATACTATCTATAATTTGTAGGTCCTTCATATTCCATATTTTGTATTTATTCATTGTCTTTAATTGCATGCTCTTGTGTACACTCTATTTCTGTTGTGTTATGGTCACTAATGGCCCACTTTGTCTACACCAATTCTTGAATTTTCTCTTGTGGGACTAAAAAAGGAATATCTTATCTTAAACAGAGATACTGTGCTTGCTGTTTTTTTAATTACATATTAAGAAAATAAATCTTTTCCTTTCAATTTTGATACAAAAAATGAAAACAAAAAGGTAAACAAAATGATGATGTAGTGACCTGAAAAGCCAGATTGATTTGTTTCACATCTATCTGGTAAACTTCCCATAAACAGCATTTGGAAAGGGGAAGGCCCTAAAAATAAAAAAATTGGAGGGTGATTGGATGAACGTTGTCTGTCACATCTTTACGGGCCAATCAGAGCAACAAAACACGTGACGTAGCTGCTACTGAGCTGAGGAGTAAAGAGGAGTAAACTCCATGGAGAACTGCATAACGCAAACCATGGCAACTATAGACATGTCTCTACACGTCTTTTGTTGTTTTTGAAAAGAAAACAACTCAATGCAGTTCTTTGTTCTTCTTTCAATGAAGAAATGTTGTCAAGTTCTGATAAAACTGGCGCTTTAACAGCATCCACGTTAATCTCTCCACCATAACAGCACCAGCCTCTTGTTGCTGCTTGCTTACATCAGGACTCCACCACGCTCGAAAGTACTGCTCCTCATCGCTGATTGGTCCTGTCACTTTCTAACTGGGCCCAAACTGTTCAGATGGGAGCTTTGCAAGATGGATTTGCCAGTGAGAAACTCAGAAATGGTTGTATCTATCTGCTTTGCTTTGCTTTAGATAAAGTTCTGTAGTTTAAAGTAGGGCTGTCAGCATTGATGCACTGATCACTATCAATGAGATTCCATAATAAGAGCATAATTTTTTTTAAAATTGCAATTAATGGCATGCTTGAAAGTCACTTTCAGCAGATGGGTTAAATCACAGCCATAGGTCAGGTTTGGGATATGCATGTGCAGTTTCAGCATTTCACCACACCAATCTTGGTCCTGTACTGCTCTGGACCCCTGATGGCCATCCTTCAGGCCTGCACAATACCCATGCCCCATCTCTCCAGGTATCCTCCCAGCCTGGGCACCCAGTATGCCATGAGCTGGCCCAGGCTTTGGAAAGCATGCCAGGTGCCCGTTTAAGTACACCTGCCGTTCCAATATCAGGGAGCTAACCCTACCCATCCCTGCTCTCCTGAGCATTGTTAATTTTGGCAGCTATTTTTAATTTTAGTCTTAGTTTAATTCTTTAAATGAAATGCATTTTAGTTTTAGTCACATTTTAGTCATTTATATCCTTTTAAGTTTTAGTCTAGTTTTAGTCCATAAAAAGTCCTCATATTTTAGTCCTTACTTTTAGTTCAAGCATTTATTTTCTTGCCTAAATCTGGTATCAAACCATGGTACTGTGTTCTCTGAACCCTGCCAAACCTGGGGTCCCTGCTCTCTACAGCTGAGAGACAGAACAGCTACAGCTGCTTAGTTTTTTGACAGATTTACCCACAGTGGAGAAATATCATGGATTTTGAATTGTCCGATGAAAACTACAATACATTTTAGTCTAGTTTTAGTCATCTTGATGAAAGCTAAACTTACTTTTTGTTAGTTTTAGCCATCACAGATCTGTTTTTGATAGTCTTAGTCTAGTTTTTGTCATGGACTGTCACCGATCATTTTTAGTAGGAGTCCAGGTGGGGCCAAAGAGAATCAGTCAACAGGCCTCAGTCCAGGCCTCACAGTGTAGTAGTAAGACCAGAAGGACCAGAAGACTGACTTTGGTCCACATACTCAGATACTGGGAACACCAAACTGTCTTGCTCAGCGAAGACACTGACCCATGCATGAGTCCAATTCTAAGGTTCATCTCAGCCTCACAGTCAGTGGATCGATGGATTACGCTGCCAAGGTAGGTGAGCTGTTCTACAACTTCCACGCTCATGCTAAATTCATGTCATGATCTTCCATCTATCATAAGTTCCTTATTTTCTCTAAAAATTAAAGCAAGTCCATGTCCAAACAAGAAGCCAGACCAAAGATTTATGACATGATGAGACTGTCTGAGAACATCACATATGACAGTTGCAGCAATCTGAACTTGACTCAAATCAGGCTGTCTGATGAGGCTGCCTGAAATTCAGATCTGCCAATTACAAGGAAGTTGATGATCTTGTTCCACTCACACAGGATGCAAAACAGCACACTGTCTCCACAGTTCAATACCAGTACCTTTTTTTTTTAAATCAGGCCTCTAATGGGACAGGGGGGCTTTTGTTTCTTTTTGTTCTATGCATGTGCTCCAGTGTGCATTCTATCTAACACAAAACAGAAACTAACACATCCATTTGTAATAAATCTTACAGATAACTGTCACTCACATATGAATGCCACTGACAATGTAGCCCACAGATATTAATAAAAACTGTCTCGTGCCCTTTATGCATCACAGAATTCAGCGGGGGGATTCCAGCAGAGAAATATGTTGATAAATATTACAGCTTACCTTTATTTGATGTTGAACTCAATGAAAATGTATCAGCAGACAGTAAATTCTGTCTGATCCTGATGGTGTCAGGAGATTTTAATGACTATGAAGATATGCTTTTGTTCTTCAGCTGAAAGTTTTCATCATGTCTTTTTAATTGTTTCTGATGTTGTGGGAATGTTTCACTGAAATGTGCTCTGACTTAAATACAGTGAGCCATAGAGAACAAAACCGTTTCTGTTCTCTCATATGCAAAATGAATGTAAACAGACATGCCCAAAATTTTAGTGCACCATGCAATAGAGATAGCAACAGATGACATCAGAGTAGAAGGTTGATGGTTCGTTATGTCAGCCTCCGTGAGGGCGACCCGTGGTAATGTAAATTTAAAAAGCTTTATTCTAATTTTGTAAAAAGAAAACAAAAGTTTAAGGGGATGATTGTACACTTATTTCAACATACTTCACATAGATATACTGTATAAACATTATATCCCATGTACACCGTTTCTGTTCTGTGAAATGCAGCCAAATTCTACACATTGTACCTTTAAGTCGTCATTTAGAGTCAAGAGTAAAAACAGTTAGATAAAATAAATTTGTGTTGTAATTTCCAATTTTCAATTTTGCATCTTACAATTGCAACTTAAACTTAGGATTTCACATTTTTATTTCATATTTTGACCTTTTCAATGAATAATTTTAGCCTTTAAAACACACAATTTTTAATTTCATCTCATATTTTACACTTTAAACTCACAAATATTAATTTTAACTCATACTTTTGCCTTTAAAACTCATGATTTTTATTTCATACTCTTCTATTTCACCTTTTAAATTCACAGCTGTGAATTTTGTCTCATATTTTGATCTTTTACATTCATGATTTTGACTTTCAGTCTCATATTTCTGCCTTATATATTATTTTTTCTATTCTATTTTTCTTTTTATTTTGTGTTTTGACCTTTGAACTAATAAGTTTGCCTTTTTACTTCAGATTTTTAGCCTTTAAACCTATCATTTTGACTTTCTAATGTTGATGTTTATGGTGTTTATCATCAGAGCTCGGTTGTTTTTTACTTCCCATAATTCATCACTACTGATAATGAGGTCGGCAGTTTTTGGTTAAATGTTGACCCTGTTCGGTCCTCAGGTTGGACCTAAATTAAGATTCTGGCCCCAGCTGGGATTGAGTTTGACCCTGCTCTACTGACTTCTATCAGTTTTAGGAAAGACTTTAAGAATGTGTGACTTTTAGGCCTACAGGATTAAACTCATAAATAACAATTAATTAAAGTCCACAATTAGTGCATGCATTTTTTAATTGCAATTACTGGCAAGCTTTATTGCCCCTTTGTTTAATCTATTTTAGCAGTTCCCTGCAGCCACAGTGATGTAAAATAAGTCCACCACTGCTCCGTGCCTTGGATTGGATTATCAAATATTAAGCATTTCCCTGTTTCCTTTTTTCTTTATCAATTCTTTAACAAGTTACTTTGTCTATGGAGGTTCATATTAAAATCTTCAATCTACCTATAAAAGCAGGTCTGTATTCAAACAGGAACTGAGGTTCCCTTAGTTTAAGAAAAAAAAAAACAGTTAGTTGAAAACTACAGAAACTCTGAGATTACTTGGGATTAAAAATGTTAATTGTTTGACAGCCCTAGTTACTTTTTCTTAAATCACTGCATGGGTTGCTACTTTCCCATCAGTCTGAGATGTTGCATGAACATGCTCTAGTCAGAGCACTGTAGTCAACACTCCAGAGGATTCTTACTGTTCCAAGCTGCAGTCTATAAACCAGAGGTGCCAGGGCGTTTGCTGTGGCTGCTCCAAGACTAAGGAACAGTTTACCTCTTAACATTAGAACTGCTCGATCTATACAAACCTCAAATCCTTGCTTAAGACTCTCCTACTTGCGCAGAATTTTTGTAAAGGTTGAGCATGACATGCTGATATCTACAGCGCTGTGAGGAAGTACGGTATTTGCCCCTTTCTTGGTTTCTTATTTTTGTTTTGCATCTTTGTCACTCTTAGATGTTTTGGATCATCAAACAAATTTTAATATAAGACAAACATAACATGAGTAAATAGATAATGCAGTTTTTAAATGATGATTTTATTTATTAAGGGAGAAAAGCCACATTAAGGCTTGATTGATGCCAGACCTGCTGAATCCAGAAATCCATAAATAGAACCTGTCTGACCAAGTGAAGTGGGCTAGAGGACCTCCAATACATCATGGCCCCATCTAAAGAAATTCAAGGACAGAGTCATTGGCATCTATTATCAGTGTGGAAAGGGTTACAAAGACGTTTCTAAGCCTTTGGGACTCCAGCCAATGATGGTGAGAGCCATAACCCACAGATGGAGAAAACTTGGAACAATGATGAATCTTCCCAGGAGTAGCCAGCCAACCAAAATCTTTCAAAAAGTGTTTTGATGGCTCATCCAGGAGGTCACAGAAGAATTCAGAACATCATCTAAAGACCTGCAGGCCCTCTTTGACTCAACAATAAGAAAGACACTGGACAAAAAATGCATCCACTGCTGACCAAAAAGAACTCAAAGGCTTGGCACAAATTTGATGATCCTCAAAGACTTTTGGGAAGATATTCTATGAAGACAAGACAAAGACGAGACAAAGTTGAACTTTTTGGAAGGTATGTGTCCCGTTACATCTGGCCTAAAAGAACATCATACCAACAGTCAAACATGGTGGTGTTTGATGACCTGAAACATGTGAGTCAAATATATTTTCTATCTATGTGTTTTATGGAGTCTTTTATTGTGCTGCTGTTATTTATTTCATTCATATCTTTCATCATGGTGTTTTAAGCTTATAAAGCACTTTGGTCAACTAAGGTTGTTTCAAGCATGCTTAAGAGATAAACTTTAAATTGACATTTTATGCAAATTGGACAGATTTAGAGATGAAATATCTCTTGGTGGAACTGCTAAAAAATCACAGATATCAAATGAGGCCAAAGGCCTCACCTAGAATCTCTTTTCAGGGATTAAGTAAACCAAAAAGTTTGAAAACTTCAGTTTAAAACTTTAAAAACGTGATGTTCAATCAGAGTTTGGGTTTCCATTTAAACTGTCACTATAATTCTTAAATTATTAAGGGAGTAAAATGTACCAATAATTTCCCTTGGCTTAAAGTGGATGAGAAGAGCCATTAAAGTGGTATCCAGAGAATTATAGGTGCCCTAAAATTGTGCTCAAAAAGGAACTGCTATCACACTTTATCTATATAAGTTACACCCAATGTTAAATAAAAAGTCGCTGACCTATGCCGGTCCACGCAGCGCGCTGTCAGCTTTTCCCACAGGTCACTAGCCACATTCGCCTGCTTCCACACCGAGCGGCTCACATTTAAGATCCGTCGACGTGGTGACACTTCTGCAGAGTCGAGAGAGGTTATGTGGAGCCATGAAGGAATAAAATAGGATAAAGTCTACAAGAGGCATGAAAAATAGAGCAGATGTGAAATTATGAGGTAGAGGGAGTAGCAGAGTTAGAGTCAAAGTGAAGTAAGGGGAAGTTTATATCAGGTGAGCGTCCCATGATGGGACATGAGCTTCATGAGGTGGATGTTTAGGGAGAAAAAGTTTACTGTATTATTGATCTGATGAGATAGTGCTGTGTGGAAGCGCTAATTAGTCCCAGCTCACAGACTCAGTGTGACACCAGAGCACTGATCACATCTAATAACCACTAATGGAAGATTTCACCTGCATGCGTGCTGCTCTGGGGCTCAGCTGAGAGAGGATGTTAGTATGATATTTTGGCTGGCGCAGCAGTTGGCACAGAGTAAGAAGGGAGCAGACCTTTTCCATCGGTCAGGGTCTCCTCTGGTTCCTGGAACGGGTGCTGAGCCAAAAAGGCCTGGGCTGACTCCAAGATTGAGTAGATGAATGGCCCACGGGACTTCACATCTTCCATGAACGCCTGCCGGGAGACAAACGGAGAGGGGAGAGTGTTTCTGAGGGGAAGACAATGAGAGACATAAACTGTGTTCAGACTCAAGAGCTGCTTCAATCAATGATGGAGGAAGATGAGTCCTTCAGGCTGAGTTTAACCAATCACTACTGTGAGAACAAGATGGCTATTTCTAACAGAGACAAAGAAATCCGTCCTTCCATCCTCTTTACTGCTTGTCCCATTCTAGGTTGCAGAGGGCTGGAGCCGATCCCAACTGTCATTGGGCAAGAGGTGGAGTACACCATGCACTAGTTGCCAGTCAATAACAGGGATTATATATAGAGACAAACAAGCTGACACATTTGCATTCACACCTACGGGCAATTTAGAGTCACCTATTAACCTGACAAGTATGATATGAACCATGGGAGGGAGCTAGAGTACCAACAAAGCAGGCTTATGCAGTATCCATTTTTAATACCATAATACCTTCCAAAAACTTTCCCCTTGTTAACATAAGGTGTTTAAAAACCACATTATACAAGAAGAAGGCCAGACCAAGCACTTTCCTGTATTCACACACAATGACAATCACCTTTCTCTGAAATAATCATGCAAAACCATTATCAGGACATGATGTTCAATGGACTCTTAAATAGACAGGTCATGAATAATATTCATGTTTACATTGTAAAATAATGGCAAGGTCTGTCCAGCTGCAATGTCCCTCTGCAGGAAGCTTCTAGAAAGTTACAGACTACCACTGATCGATTTCATTCACATATCCCATAAAAGGTGGCTGTAATAAGTTCAACCCTCTGAGCCAAAAGCTGTCTTTTTAACCCTTGACTGTGACATAACTTTGTGACACACAGTAAACATTAATCACTGGATTTTTTTTCCCCCCAGATGTGTTCTCCCATTTCTTGGGGACCAAAAGTGTAAAAATAGTCATTTGGTGACAAAAAGTCTTCAAAATATTCACATATTTACAAAAGAGTCCTTGCACTTTTTAATATTGACTGATTATGAGCCATTATTCAAAGCAGTTCCTGTCTGCAGAGACACAGAGGGCCGCATCACAGCTTCTCTTTCTCTCATTATGAGCCACTCAGGCCCTCTCCATCGGTTTCTACACATGCACATCTGTTTTGGAAATTTCAGATAGTGGCTGATGCTAAGCTAGTGGAAGAAACGATCAAAAATGTAAAAAAAATTGATAAAAAAGACAATATCAGGGCAACTGATCTGGATTTAATCTTTAAATGCACCGGAAAGACACCCAAGTTCCAGGCTTACTAGAAAATGTTACTGAAAGGGCTACAAAGGCATGGATAGCGTCATTAGAATGGCAAACGGATGGCTACAAGATGGAAAAAAATTAAGAGGCAATGATTTATGGTTCAAAAGTTATCTCACTAATTACAACCTCAGTCTCCTCTTCCCATTTATGCCCATGTCAGTCTCAGAAGGTTAAATGAGATAAGATAAACTTTATTTTCCCCAGGGGTAAATTTGTCATGGACATAAGTGCAATACATTATACATTCATTATGAAGAAAAACAAACAGGCAATGCACAGACAGACAGACAGGGGTCCACACTGACCCAGAATAAAGAGAGTTACAGGTAGAGTTTTGTATTGCTCATGCCCTGTAATATTGCACTGGCTTCACTGCAAAAAGCAAATTGAAAATATATTGCACATTCTCCTGGTGCAAGATGGCGAAATGCCTGAAGAAAGCACATAATGACCGGTTCGTGACAACCCAGTAGAAACCAAAACAAGTTAAGAAGCACAAATTGTACAGGAATATAAATGCAATGAGATACTAATGAAAACGGGATGGGCGAGTAAGTATCAGGTACAAGAGTCAACAATAAAATGAATACCAATGTCACACACAGTACGTGAAGTCACAATGAAATGCCAATAACACAACAAGATACCAATAACACCATAAAATACCAATGTGGCAGTAAAAAGCAAATGTCACAATAAAATTGGTGCAAGAGTATGACAGCACTCAAACTGCAGCATCATGTTTGTGCAGATTGTTTGTTTAGTAGAGATGGAAGTAAAGAGGAAGGAGAGCTTGTAGCTTGTTAATGTTTTGCCTGGATCGCATTGCAGCCAGCGATGCATGTTTAACAGTTTGACATTGAAATGACCATAGCGTGGTGCCATCCCATGATACACGAGAATACATGAGCAATTCTTCGTTTCTCACAGGTTAGTTTGATGACAAATCAGCTCCACATCATCAACACAAGTTTTCACTCCTATAGCGTCTTCACACACAGGGGCGACCATGGCCCAGTTGGCAGAGTTGCAACCAGAGGATCATCATCCCAGCTCATACAGTCACATGTAAATGCATCCTTAGGTAAGAGACCTAACTTCAATTTGCTTCTACTGCTGCATCAGTGATGTGTAAATGTGAATCAACCTTCACTATCAGTGTTAAATTGTTATAATGTCATTAGGCAGACACTTTTATCCACAGCGACTTACATCAGGGACAGGTGTTCCTGGCGTTAAGGACTTTTCCTAAGGGCCCACACTGAACACTTATGCTCTGACTGGGATTTGAACCCCCATCTCCAATACAGCAGTCAGTAACGTAAAACAATGAGCTTTCAAGCCAGTGTGTGAATGTGGAGTGAATGGGCCTGCAGCCTGAAGGCACTTTGAGCCATCAGACGACTAGAAATATGCTATACAAGCTCAAGTCCACCAGCATCATCTTCATTTCACTAATCAAAGCAATGCCATTGCTATGTGTAAGTACCCAAGGTTGTTAATACCCATTTTTCCACAGAGAAAAACTAAAACAACAACAAAAGACAACAGCCTCTTTCAAACTGTCTGCCATATGGCTTTAGAAAGTCTGTTCAGCTTTGTGTGACTGCTTAGTGAAATCTCATTCGTTCGGGTTAGTGAGGCCAGATAACTGAGATACTCTGTTCATGCTGAATAGTAGAGGTTTAATTTTGCCTTGAGAAGATTTCTGCTGCTTCTGTGGAAGACAGTTTGGCATTTGCAGCCATGAAAAAGTTTTTTAACTTGATAAGAATTTTTAATGTTTGCTCGTGCTTAAAAATGACAACCACTTGAAAACGTATTATTATTAGTACTATATTTTTATAGTTGTTAATTGATGTGGATGGCGAGAATGGATAAAACAAAACTAATCAAAACAATTTCTCTGCAAAGTCAGTGTCTGTCATCTAAAAATGACATATTTTAATTAAGAACATTAATTAAACAAAGATACAATCAACACATTGAGCTATATTAATAAAACATTTGCAGCATTGATGCATTGTGCAGCCTTTATTAATATGCAGTGTCAAATATTTCTAAATTTATCACCAGATTAGATTTACCACCAATTTATCAGCTGCATACTGAAAAAAAACTTAAAAGTAATAAAAGTAGGGGAGCGGGTGGCCTGGTGGTTTGGGGCGCTCCCCATGTGCGCGGGCAGCCCGGGTTCAAGTCCGGCCTGGGGCCCTTTGCCGCATGTCTCTCCCCCACTCTTGACCCTGTTTCTGACTCTGTCCACTGTCCCCCTCTATCTAATAAAGGCACAAAAATGCCCCAAAAAATAAATCTCTAAAAGTAATAAAAGTTAAAGTTGAAAAAGGCTAAAAATATACAAAAAACTGTCAACGTGGGACCATGACATTTTGGGGACTCAACCATAAAATGCGAAGAACCAATCAGAAGCCACAGAGGGAGTTTTTGGTGCAAACTCATAATTCATATAATTTGATTTATGGACAATTGACTTGATCTAACTTGATCAAGGATGTTAGGACGATGACTGTCACAAACTCCGCTCTTCAGACAGCATTTTTTCGTGCTGTGTAAATAAACCTCAGTTGACCTTGCTTCCATTTAATCCCCAATGATTCACGGCACATTCAGGCAGCTAACAAGAACAAACAGTAGATTTATGTCTGACTTCCATTATTCACATTCTGCAGTGACGTTTTCATTGGTCCAGTTCCAGTGATGGATCACCAGATCAGAGGAAATACTTGGCTCATAAATTTGCCGATATAAAATAATAGTATATGTGAGGTGACGAGGACGGACTATTGGCTCCAAGAAGTGAACAGAGAGTTTTTTAGTCTCCAAAGAGTGGGAAGACCACCTGGAAGTGCCCTCATCCTGAAGTATTGCTAGTGGCAAGCAGAGGAAAGTCAATGGTTGAGAAGAAGTTCGATTGTGTGTGTAAGCTGAAAAATACAACATCGACCCCTGCTTCTAACTTTATTCATTACTTTGCAGTACAACAAACTTTTTGTGAAGTGAGCTACAAGAATGAGGGGAAGAAGTTGGGTCTCTGTGATTGCCAACATGCACCTTCACTCAACTCTCCAGTATGTAGAGACAATAGAGAGACATATTTAGTATAAAGGCTGTAGAAAAAATATGAAAGCGGCCTTAAGAGGTGTTATGAAGCCCGACAAATACAGCCACCATATTGGAGATGCTGACTCCAATTAACCTTCAAATAATCTAAAAACAGGCAAAGAGGTGAAGCAGAGGCTGGCTGAAAAAATATCTCTGTCTGAAGTACACCAACACAGCTTTTCATCCAGAAAGCCTATTTCTAATGATGAAATAACAGAAAAAACAACAGCTGAAGGCAGAGTCAAGCCTGGAACAGTGCTGCAATGCTCCCAACTGACAGTCTAGTCAGCAGCCACGCCCCATAAAGTGGGAGACACCGTCTGAAAATCAGACTGTTCAGACAGGAAGGTGGAGTCACATGACTCAGTTGGAAGACACACCAGATTTTAGCAATATTATGTCGTTTGGTGTGCAATGTATAGAGAGTCATGACCGGCTTGACCTGCTGCACCTGACTGGTCAGATGGATTTCTGGCATGCTTGATATTTTTGGTCATATGGCTCCACACAGTTGCAGTACAATGAGCAGAATCCTCAACTTTTTGGCATTCTTTTCCTTCAAAAACTGTTCGACATCATCTCAAATTACAACAAAAAGAGCAGAAATGCCTTTTAGATATAAGAATTTTAAAAAACACCAAAGTGCCAGCTGGAATGTACACTAACCGTAGTTCTTAAAAAGAATGAGAGCTAATACTCAGAGTGCTGTCCATCTTCGCGCCATTTTATAACCAAAGTTACAGTTGAAACCAGATGTTTACATACACTATATAAAAAGGCACATAAACTTTTTTTTCTCACCATCTAACATTACATCAGATTAAACTTTTCCTGTTTTTGGTCAATTAGGATCACCAAAATTATTTCTATTTGCTAAATGCCAGAACAATGAGAAAAGGATTTTTTTTATTGTATGTCCCCTTTAAAAGATTCTCCCTGGTTTAGCTCCCTGGGAGCGCTCAGCTAAAAACCCCCATATGGATGGAAACATTAATGACAATATGTAGTGAATACAATAAAATTAGTCTAAAAGCAATGAATTTATAGTAGCGTGAATCTGAATATGAGGATGCAACAAGCTTTAAGCTATAAAGGAGGAGGCTGGGGTGGAGGAGGTTAAGCTTTTCCAGCAGCAGCGTGGTGCATCAGCATTATTGCAAGCAGGGATCAGTGGGAAGTATGTCATATCTAAATGGACCACTGTGTTGAGAGAAGGAGCTGTGATTGGATGCCCTAGCCTGGGCGTAGGACTACCATGTCCTACATGAACTAACGCTGAGCTTCATTTATAGAGAGCAGACTCTGAACATGTTAAATAACCTTCAAAATTAACACTTGAATTTGGACTGGAATCATGAGTCCTTACTATTTGGCACACGAGGAAATGCTGTTTATCTTCCAATTCTGTAGGATACAGATTTGCTTTTGCTGCAAAATGTAGGTAAATGAGGACTAAATGTGGAGTTTTGGATCAAGTTTGGACATTTTATAACCACACAAAAAGGTTAAGAACAAGCAGACTGACATATCACAAAAACTGAGTCTATTAATTCATTTACACTGTACATCTGCCAAATGTTTGCTAGCTTAAGCTAGATTTAGTAACCATTATCCAGCAGTCACATTGATTATGTAAAGCTGGAGGAGAAAAAAAAAAACCCTGCGAGAACTGAAATGAGCAGGAATTAATTATTGCTTTATTGAATGAGAAATATGCCATTTCCCCTTCAGAGGTTACAAAGAGCGCTTTTATGATGACAGAAGGCGGAAAAACATGCAAGAAACACATGGAAGACATAGAACACATGGCGAAAACAGCTTTTTTATTCTTAAGTAAGAAAAAAATGAAGACACATGCATTTGCATGGAAGGAATACAAGAGATTACAAATCTGACTGCATGTGCTAAGAGCCCGGGGCGCTATGGGAGAACGAATCCAGGGGGAGTAGTGGTCAGCTGGCCTCTCCCTAAGAGGAGCCAATTAGCTGGAAAGCTCGGCTCCACGGGTCAACATTCAACAGCACTCCCAATGCAAATAACAGACAGATCTCAGAGTGCAAGAAAGCACACAAACACAGTGAGATATAGGACTTTGCTCCACCGCTGAGCAGATACCCAGAGTCCCCAGAGGGCCTTTAAGAAAACCAGTGTGACATTCTTCAACACTAATCTTGAACACTGCAGGTGTGTGAGTTAAAGCCCGGGACGTCCCCTCTCTTCAAAGTAATTTATTTAGGTTGAAGCTGGCGTTCTCAATCCTCTTATGCTATGAAGAGATTACAAATTCAGCTCAAAAATCTACATTAGGAGCCGGAATTAGCAGTGTCGTTTGGTGCAGCAGCAATGACAATGTTTCAGCGCCTATTAAGAAACCCCAGAACCAGAGCCCTGCGAGCCTGATAACAAGCAAAAGCCCCCCTGAATGAAACAGCAGCAAACATGAGGCAGAACAGAGAAAACATGCAGAAGTGTGCAGCGTTCGGAGGCTGTGGCAGGAGATAAGATTCCCAGTGTTGCACCGAGAAGAGAGCGAGAAACCTGCTCCTTTTTTTTCCTCCTTTGCTCCTCTGCAAACCTTCCTTCCCTCCTGCCCTTTTCCTTTTTCCATCACCCGCTCTTCATCCTCTCTTAGCTGCTTTGCTGCCCCAAAGAGGAGCTGAGCCACGGATTCCCTGAGCCAGCTGTCATGTTAAAACTTTAATTCCGGCTAAATTTCACACTCAGAGGCTTCATCTTTGGTTGAAGGAACATTAAGAGCGAAGCCTTCAGATCAGATTAAGATACATAATGCATGGAGGAGGAAAAAAAGGCTAGTGGAGAGAGGAAAATGACTTCATTGACTCCATCTAAACATGTTGATGGCGCTCCTTTTTAACTCCTCCCGCTGGATGGTCGATCACAGCAAGAGAGGAGATTCTGCAGCTGCTTCAGTCGCACACAAAATCCAAGAGCCACACATCATCCCGCCCAAACTCCGCTCCAACACCACCCAAATACAGTCAACATAATCCCACATGCAGCCGAGCACGCACACACACAAATGTAGCACAGAGGGAGCTCATCTTGCACACAAAAACGACATCAGAATAAATCCACTTAAGATCAATAATTCACATTTCTTAAAACGCATTAATTCTCTATAGAAACCCGGGATGCAATTTCCCTCTCCGCTTTGTCGAAAAAGTTTGAGAGCGACCAGGCGCATGGGAAGCTGAGGCATCTCAGATAATGAAGGCGTGCTGAGCTGGAAATGGAACATTTTGGAGAGGAAGAGGAGAGCAGAGATGTTTAACAGTGAGCACTATAAATGACTCAGTGAATTTTTGGAGGGCTGTGCATCACTGAACAGCTCCATCACTGTTGGAGGGATGACGAGCAGACAGGCAAAGAGAGACCAAAGACTAATTAAGAGGGGGGAGACAGAAGAAAGAGCAACTTTAGGGTAGTGTTAAGTGTGTTAGGGTATTAATTCAGGGTCTGGTTTCGCACATTGCCATTCGAGGTGCAGATGGAGCCACAAACCTCTCACCTCTCTTTCGGAGAAGCTGCACAAACTGACAGCACAGAAAATTGGAAAGAGGGTGGAAAGAGAAACTTGGCTTTACTTACAGAACCAATTACAGGTGTGTGTACAGTGTGCATGTGTGCTGCTGCTTGTCTACAATAGTCCAAGTTCCAGGGATCCATCACCCTCAACTTCACTAATATAACAGGAAATGGAAGAAAATCCTGAGCATCTCAGGCCCCGCTGCTCCAAAAACACTTTCTGTCACACAAGAAATGAGAGAGCAACAGTTCTGCTGGCTCTAACCTTCACACACAACCTGACACACCAGATAGACTGCTCAATATATGCAATGTAGGGGATAAACACTATAGGGACAAAAGTATTATTTAATTACTGAATTCAGGGGTTTCAGTCAGAACTGTTACCTCAGACATGCAGAGACATGCAGTCTCCATTTACAAACATTTGTGATCCTAAACGGGCCGTTATGAAGAGATCAGTGATTTCAAGTGTCAGGCTGTGATGGATGTCACCTTTGCAGTAAGACAGCTTGTGAAATTTTGTTTTATTCATGCTGTAATAAAATATAGCCTTTTATTAAAAAAATATAAATCCTTTTTATTAAAACAAGGTTAAGATTTAATAGTACTGTAAACTATTGGAAAAGTAATGTTAGACTTCACATCTAGGCTATGATGTGCACAAAAGTAGAGAATAAAATTGAAGAAACATAGTCTTTTTTTTGGGGGGGGGGGTCATATTGTTATTAGACAAAAAAAATGGATTAAAAATGGATAAATGTGCCAGAAAAGGGGCAAAAGTGGCCAAAAAAAATGGTAAACAGTGCAAAAATGAGAGATAAATGGTAAAATGGGTTAAAAGTTGCAAAATTGTCAAAAAGTGGCATAAATGGGCAAAACAGGCTAAAGAAAGTCATAGCAAAAATGGCCATAAAGTGGGAAGAAATGGGTAGAAAGTGGTAAAATTGGGTAAAGAGCAGCAAAAAAATGGGTAATAAGTGGCAAAACAGGGCAAAAAGTGGCAAAAATTGGTCAAAAACTGCAGAATAGTGGCAAAAGGAGGTAAGGAGGCAAAAAGGCACGGAAAAATGAGCAAGAAGTGGCAAAAACAATGTAATATTGGGCTCAAAGTGACAAAAAAGGGTAAAAAGTAGAAAAAAAATTGTCAAAAAGTGGTGACAAATGAGCAGAAAGTGACAAAAAGTGGGTGAAAAGCAGCAAAAGTGAGCTGAAATATCGTTTATAATTGCATAAATGGGTTAAAAGTGACAAAATTGGTAAAATGTGCCAGAACAATGGTAAAAATTGGGGGAAGGTGCCAAAAAAAATGTGGCAAAAAGTGGCAAAATGGGCAAAAACAGAATCCAACAGACTAACAAAATGGGGAAAAAAAGTGGAAAAAAACGGTTAATAAGCAGCAACAAATGGGTTAAAAGTGGCAAAAACAATGCAAAAATGGGCTCAGAGTGACCAAAATGGGTAAAAAATAGAAAAAAATGTCAAACAGTGGCAAGAAATGGGCAGAAAGTGACAAAAAAATTGGTGAAAGGCAGGGTGAGCTGAAATAGTAAGAAATAGCATAAATGTGTTAAAACTGACAAAATTGGTAAAATTTGCCAGAACAATGGGAAAAATGGGGGAAGGTGCCAAAAACAGTGGCAAAAGCACAAAAGTGGCAAAATGGGAAAAACAGGATCCAACAGACTAAAAAAAAAAAAAAAAAAAAGCAGCAGAAAAAGCAGCAAAAAATGGTCAATATGCGGCAAGAAATGGGTAGAAAGTGGCATAGTTGGGTAGAAAGCCGCGAAAATTGGTTTAAAGTGGCAAAAAGTGGCAAAAATGGGTAAAACTACCAGAATATTGGCAAAAATGAAGTAAGGTGGCAAAAAAGAAAATCAAAAAAAATGGGCAAAAGGTGGCAAAAATCAATGCAATAATGGGAACAAAGTGACCAAAAATAGGGGAAATGTAGCAAAACAGGCAGCAAAAAGCACCTAAAGTGCAAAAATGATTTTTCAGAAATGAGCAAAAAGGGGCAAAAAGTGGTCAAAGTGGTAAAACTTTCAAAAAAGCTGCAAAATTGAGTGACAAGTTGAAAAAAAACTAGCAAGACAAAAATGGCAAAAAGAAGCAACAAGTGGCAAAAATTGACAAAAAGTGTCCAAAAATGGCAAAAGGTAACTAAAGTAGGCACAGAAAGCAAAAGGATGTTGCAGAAATTGGCAAAAAAAAAGCAGCAAAAGAAACAAAATAATTTTCAAATATGGGCAAAAAGTGGCTAAAAGTGGCAGAAATAGGTGAAAAACTTAAAAAGCTGATAAAAGTGGCAAAATAGGAAAAAGCAGCAACAAACTTTTAAAAGTGGCAAAAAGATGTTGCATTAATAGATGGAAAAAAAGGTGAAAGTTTCAAAAGTACTGCAAATAAATCATTCCAAACATCAGAATCCAGTAAAAGCTTGACACACTTTTCAGCAGGTAACTGTTAGCCAATGCTACTGATCCAACACACATACACTGATACCATCAATAATTTGAGACTGGGGAGTTTTAAATCCGGGTTTTCAGGGGCCCAGAAGATTCTGTGGTCGGGCCTGGGTCCTGCACTTTCACAACCTCGCTGATGGACTGGCACATGCCAACCCTTCAGCCAAATCCAAGAAAAAGCGAACATTTTACTGAAGCTTGTTCAGTTTAAAGGTTGTTTAGATTTGTGGATCCTTCTTGTGGTTTATGTCGTTGTTTAGTAACAAGCTTGGGAGCTGCTGAGATTCTAGTTCAAAGACTCTTTTCTTGTTAATGCAAAGTGAAGGTGTGGGAGTGTGTAAACAGCAGGATGACTGGAGGGTAAAGCAACTGTTTACTAAGTTTTGTGTTATATTGTGTTATTTTATGTTTTTATTTTCAATGAAATCCTCCTACTGTACCGGTGCTGTATATTTCTACAACTGTGAAACTATCGTCTGTCCTCTGTACTTTACAGTTATTACTAAAGCCATAAAAAAAAAAAGTTTAAACACATCAAACAAAAGCTCGGGTCTTCAGAGGTTAATATGAGGAAATCAATAGCCTCCACATCACTTTGGCACAGTCAGAAAAGGTGAATATATCCAAAACAATCCTTTAAAAGGTGGACAGACTCAAATCGTTCAGCGCCGTCTGAGCCGCCAACACAGAGCCGAGAGGATGTAGGAAGAGAAAATAAATGAAAGAAGTGTGTGGGTTCAAATATAAGATCAAAGACGCCTGATGTATGCTGGGAATTTTAAAAAGCGCTGATTTGTGCCATGATCAATAAAGTCTCTGGGTCTGTGGATGTGTGTCCTTCTATCCAGACGAGCCCTTGAAGGGATTTAGCGGCCAGTCCAAACCGCTGAACCATGGAGGATTTATCTGAGGAAGGGGAGGCGGAGGAAGAGGAGGAGAACAAGGCTGGCTGTCAGCAACTCTAACTGATGTTCCCTAAAGCTTTAATCTTTGATAGTAAAAAAAAAGACGTTAAAATGGCTGTGAGTGCTATCAGCTTATCGTTGGATACTGACAACAAGGCAATTTCACCTCTGGGTATGGTATTTAGAAGAGAGATGTCTGTTTCTGACCACATCTGTGCATCACCATTAATAAAAGACCATCATCAGACAGAAGCAAAGACACGGAAAATGAGGTGAGTCAGTGTTTATCAAAATGAATATTTACCTCAGGGACTGAATTATTTTAAAATCATGTTTATAATGTGCAAAGTGTGTTTGTTTTGTCCTATTAAATCCACTCCCTCCAGCCACAGCAGGGACTAAAAGCAGACCAAACATGCATGTAAAACAAATCACCGGACGGCGAAAAGCTACTCTGGAAGGCTCTCTGTTAGGCCTTGTCTTTCACTCCAAAGCTGCAAAGATTAGACATTTATCTGCTGCATATCTACAGTAGACTGTTTTCATTAGGGATGCACACATGCATTGGTGGACTTAGAGGGGGGGCAGGGGGGAAATGGTCCCCCTGGTGCCCTAAGATTGGAAACAATTTCTGCTGATGATGAAAAGTGGTTAAAAAGTGGTAAAAAAATGATTTACAAAATTGTGTAAATGGGTGATAAATGATGATAAATGGTTAAAAAGTGGCAAAAATGATTTAAAAAATTGCATAAATGGGTGGTAAATGATGGAAAGTGGTTGAAAAGTGGCAAAAATGGGCTAAAAGTGGCAAAACCAGTGGTGAGAAAGAGGCTAAAAGTGGCAAAAAATAGTAACAGAAATGCAAAAGTTACCATAACACAAAAAGCACAAAAAGTTACCATAACAGCTAGATAAAGTAGTAAAGGAATTAAAAAGTGGCAAAAGGTATTTACAAAATTGCCAAAATGGGTGGTAAATGATGAAAAGTGGTTGAAAAGTGGCAAAAATGATTTACAAAATTGCATCAATGGGTGGCTAAAAGTGACAAAAATAGTAACAAAAATGCAAAAAAGGGTGAAAAATAGTAAAAAATCTGTTCAGTGGCACAAAAAGTTACCAAAACAGCTAGATAAAGTAGTAAAGGAATTAAAAAGTGGCTAAAGTTATTTACAAAATTGCCAAAATGGATGGTAAATGATGAAAAGTGGTTAAAAAGTGGCCAAAAAAGGTCAGAAGTTGTAAAAATGGGCAAAATGTGGCATAAACGAGTTAAAAGTGGCAAAAAAAAATATAGTGGTAAAAGAGGCTAAAAGTGGCAAAAAAAAAAAAAATCCCAGAAAAAGAAATGGAAAATAGTGAAAATCTGTTTAAAAGAGCGGCATAACAGTTACCAGAAGGGCTAGATAATGCATGATAAGGACAAAGAAAGTGGTGAAAATTATTTACAAAACTGCAAAAATAGGTGATAAATAATGAAAAATGGTTAAGAAGTAGCAGAAAATCTTAAAAGTGCCATAGATGGGTTACTAAGTGGCAAGAACTGTGGTAAAAAGAGGCTAAAAGTGGCAAAAAAATGAGTAACAAAAATGCTAAAAAGGGTAAAAACTACTGAAAATCTGTTAAAAATGGTAAAAATGGGTTTGAAAATGGTGAAAAAAGTGACCAAAACGACTAGGTAAAGTAGCAAAAGGAGTAAAAAGTGGCAAAAATGATTCACAAGTAGCAAAATGGGCAAAAAGTGGTAAAATGGGTTAAAAAATGAGAAAAAAGTTGCCAAAACAGCTAGATTTAGTAGTAAAACAGCATAAAAGTGGCAAAAAAAAGAGGGGGAAACATATGCATATCCGGGTGGTAAATGGTAGACAGTGATTAGAAGCTGTCAAGACTTGGTTATAAGTAGCAAAAATGAGCAAAAAATGGCAAAATTAGTTGAGGAGGTAAAATGTGCTAAAATGGCCAAATTCAGTCGTAAATAAAGGTTAAAAAGTGGCACAAATAAAGAATTTCAACATCAAAGCCCAATCATAGCTTGCCACACTTTTCAGCCCCAGAATGAAGTAACTGTTAGTCATGACAAATGCTAGCACCAATGCTACTGATAAAATGCAACGATATCATCAATAAATCAGGACTGGGAAGGGTCCTCTCTCTGAGGCCCAGCCCATTCTGTTTGCAGGCCTACCTGCCTTTTGATCCACTGTGTTAAAAGTGGGAGAGGGCACTCCACCTACTCTGCAGAGCTTCAGAGGCTGTATCTCAGCGCTCTTGATGTGGTGAGAGAAATGGATTTCAGATTAAACTAGCTCAACTCAGCGGGCTTTTACTCTGAATCCTGAAAGTAACCCTTTCTTGATGCAAAGATTAGAAGCTCATTAGAGGTCTTACAGGACTGCCTGTTATTGAGACAGGGCATGACCTCGCAAAAGAGTTTTTCAGCAGATAGAGACAATCTCACCTACGTTAGTGAGGGAGAATGGATAATACAGCACACCGTGTCAAAGTACCACACACATTCAAACGCACTGCCCACTGTACTGACTGCTTTCAAACATGCCCTAACATAGCCTCCACTATAACATGTGAAAAGTCATTCACTCTGAGAAGAATATTTGCAGACCACAGATGTGCAATGCTCCACAAAAGAAAGCCATAGCCAGATGAGCTCACTTTTTTAGAGAGACCTAACCCAAAAATGCACAACAGAGTGCCAACGCTTGCTGCCTCCAGCTGTCCCAAGTCTAAAACCTTCCACATAACTTTACTTTAAAAGGGTTTTACTAATGTGAAAAGATCAAACCAATCCAAACCAAGCATCAGCTCTGTGAAGCAGCAGGTGACTGCTGGATATGAGCTAAGCCTACACTGAACTCCTCATATTAGTTCTGCAGTGATGATGCCTCAGTCTGTCTCTGCACTCCCTGCTCTGTTTCTTTAAAACAATGTTTATCTGAGCTTTCAATAAACCTCTTATTTCAAGAAAAGATTTTTCACTCCCTACATAAACAACAGCACACAAAGCCCCACCTCTATCAATTGTATCAATGACAACTGAACTCGGAGAGAGTTTCAACTATCTCGTATTGACTCAGGCTGGACAATAAACTCGGCGTGATCAATATCTGTGATTTTTACACGAGCTGCCCACAAGGGCTATCTGTTATCTGCAAAAGCTCCATTCTCTTTCTCAGCTTTTGTTGCTGCTCTGATAGACCATGAAACTCATAATGCCTCACTTCTCTGCACATTTCTTCACCATGTTAACCGTCTACAGCAACAGAAATCCGCCCGTTCAAACCGCTCTGCAAACGCCGCCTCCAAAATCAATAAAGCTCCCAACCCCCAGCCTCTCATATCTCAGTGACGGAGCTATCAGACAAATCTCACAGATCATAGCACATGACCCTGCTCACACCCTTGATCCATCCTTCAGACTGCTCCATATTTCTATAAGTGGGAGAGCTACTGTCCCAAACAGAATATATGACTCTACACTTGTGCTTTTTTGTTGCAGCTGTTTCTCTTTGTCATCATTAAATAGGCAAACCCTTTAGGATTTCCCGTTGGCCAGAGTAAAAACTTAATCCAATTAGGATTTGAACTGTACATCTTATTTTTGTAATGGAGGTGTATCATCAGCCTTACCTGGTGGAACTCCCTCTGGTGCTGCACGGCCCCCACGTCGCCTCCTATGGGCAGCTGCTCCGACAGCTCCTCATCCTTGGCTGTCAGCCATTCGATGATCTCCTGCAGAGAGAGCTGCAGCTTCCCACTGTTGTCGGAGAAGGCCTCTAGCCGCACTCTGCCAAGACACACACATGTAACACACGTTTATTTAGTTTCACAGTAGCAGTTTCAAACACACCGACGAGACAGGCTACATGATGCTCAGCCGCTTCTTCCTGAAATCTAAAATTCCAACAATGCATTTACTCAAATGTTTATTATAAGCTTCAAGTTCAGTCCAAACATGGTGATCATGCTGTTACATAATCTATTAACACTGATTCTATCAGCTTAGTCATTCCTAGCTCACTGTGGGAAGTTGAATCAACAGTCAGATCTGATCAAATCAAAGATGATTTCTAGAGGCTAATAACTGCCTTTTTAACCCGCTGCTCTTCTTTGTTTGCAGCTGCGGAGTTACATGCATGTGTGTTCATGTCATAATACTGTCATTGTTCTCATTTGAATGACCCTCATAGATACTCATGCCAAAGCAGGTTGGAAGAAGAGTGAAAAACATCTTTCCCATCATGAAAAGCTTTCAGTGTTGTTTTTTATTCTTTATTTCATGCAGAACTGGGTTAACCTTGCAAAGCAGATGGATTCACTTGTTCACGTGTTCATCTTGCAAAGAGGGCTGTACTTTCAGTCGCAGCGGAGTCGTGATGTAAGCAAGCAGCGGCAAGAGGCCGGTGCAATTATGGCAGAAGACATTGGAGTGGATGCTGCTTTAAGTTTTATCAGACCTTCAGCATTGAGTTGATTTTTTTATTTTTTTTCAAAAAAGACAAAAGTCATGTACTGACATGTCTACAGTCGCCATGGTTCGCGTTATGCAGTTCTCTATGGAGTTAAGTCTTTGGTAGGTGCTACGACGTCACGTTTTGTTGCTCTAAAGATGTAACAGACAGAATGTTTATCCAATAACCCTCTGAGTTTTTTTCAACTCTCTGTCCTTTCCCAAACGCTGTCTATGGGAGGTTTTCCATATGGATGTATGAAACATATCCATCTGGCGTGTCAGATTAGAACTGGGTCATGTTCTGCTAAAATCTACGCTGTACTCAAGCTACATCTGAGCTAATCACCGCATTGGAGGAGGCCAGCAAACGGCTAAACTGCTTGTAGCTACCGCCTCGCCTCCTCAGATGACGTTAATTGATCTGAACAGTGTTTGGTTTGGCACAAACTTTGTGGATTGGAGCTTTTTAAGATGGCTTTGCCTGATGACAGAGATGGAGTCTGTGAAGTCCATCTGCTTTGATTGACGTTCTTGAATCAAGTACCTTGCAGGTTCTCTTCCAGAAGGCTCCCTGTTCTCAGAGGTGTCAAGATTATTCACATTCATTCCTCAGGTAGAAGTACAGATACTAGGGTTTAAAAAGACTTCTCTAGATGTTGAAGTATCAACTCAAGCTTTTACTCAAGTAAGAGTATAAAAGTACTGGTTTCAAAACTACTTAAAGTATAAAAGTAAGAGTAATGTAAGGGGGAAAAAATGTCAAGGACAAAAGCTTTGGCCGCGCCACAGGGGCCTATAGTGCACGACCCCACCTCCCCAAAAAACATTTTTCTAAAGGCCATAATGACTATAATGTTATATTAAAATGTTAATGTTGAAAAATTCGGGATGCACCTGTTTCAGCTGCATTTATGCCCATTGAAAACACATTTTAGTACAATGCAAATACATTCAAGAATCTTATATGTGTACTACTGAGCATTAACATGTTTCATGGAGCAGAAGATATGATGACTAGTTCCCTTTAAGTATTGGTCTTCCTGCCTACCAATCTCCTCGCTGGTGCTTAGTTGGGACATTTCGAGTCCTCTTGAGTCTCTGCCATGGACATCTTCATACTAGGCTATGTACATCTGCTATTTCCTTGCTGGAGTGTGACGTGATTTATGTCATGTGTGCAGGTGCGATGGATCGCGTACAAACCAATAGGGTGTCAGAATATATTACGTTTATACTTCTCATCCAACTACAATCAAATTCACTCTATCAGGACGGCGTGATTTATCTGGATAGGTTTTTGGGTTTTTATTTGTGTTTTTTTGAACAATGACAAGCTGGAATGAAAACAAGCTGAAATTAAATAGGAGTAAAAAGGCTATTTTAAAATGTAAGGAGTAGAAAGTACAGATAATTGTGTGAAAATGTGAGGAGTAGAAGTAAAAAGTCAGCTGAAAAATAATTACTCCAGTAAAGTATAGATACCCAAAATTTCTACTTAAATAAGGTAATGAAGTATTTGTACTTCGTTACTTGACACCTCTGCCTGTTCTACTGTGCCTGGGAAAGTGGCTGTCTTTCTTGGGAGTTGTATCTGGCCTGAAGAGAGAGGAACTTGCAAATAGGACATTTCTTCACCTTGGAGTGTTGTTTGGACTGTACCCTCGCAACCAGCAGGTATACTTCCTCCATCACTCCTGTGGTTAGAAACATAGTGTTCCTCTCTTCTTTGGTCTAGCTGTACCTGCAGTGCATCAATGGTGAAGTGAACCTGTCGCATCCTTCCCAAAATGCAAAGGTAATCCAAATCTTCACCACAGTGGGAACTGGGCTTGATTAAAGGAAACCACCTATACCAGGCTGGAAAAACATCTTTGAACAGTGGTCGTGGACTAAGACATTTCTTATCCCCAACATAAATTGGCAGTCTTGGATTCTTTTTGATGGGAATCCAAACAATGTTTTTAGGCTGAATCACAGGACCCAACAGCCCTGAAAAACCTGAAGAGTCCTAGAAGGGTCAACAACTCTGCTGACGACTCTGAAGTTAACCCAACTCTTGCCTGAATTATTCCAGAAACATCATACTTGAAACTTCAACTCTTTCTAACTAAACACTGCATACAATAAGCAAAGCAGTTTCATAATTCTCAGGTCTTCTATGCTGATCCTCTACTGGTGGGGATGTAAAGGTAAAAAAGCAGCAGTGATACATCATCATGTTGTCAGTAGCAGGTACACTGTATGTTTTAGCACATGTCAGACACACAGAGTCACAGGTTAGTTCTGCGGCAGGTTTGTTGGAGTGAATCAGGAACAAATAACAGAGAGAACCTCTGTACTCGCCACCTGCCACCAGCACGAGAGACATCTGAGGGAACCACTGCTCATGTATCAGTGGCACAGCTGGCACTAAAGCAGTAGGGGAGTGGGCTGAGGGGGCTGAGGGGGCTGAGAGGGGTGCAATGGGAAAATGTCCCAGTGCTTCAATTACACAGCAGAAGCCAGCACTCAAATATATTATTCCTGCAGATCACAATTTTCCAGCAGTGTCACATCAGAGATGATGAGTGGGAGCCAAAGAAGGAGTCAGAATGAGAAACAGACAGTCAGAGTGACTGCTCATTTCTGTAAAGAGGGGGGAGCAGCGCTAAAATGTAATTGGACAGATATTCAGATGAATGCCCAGGAGAAGTCAGAGGAACACTGCGAGATTTCAAAGTTTAAATGAAGTCAAACACAGCCGTCAAAAAAGTGATGCAATTCTGCAGGAAATAGAGTTAACAGAGTGCTTTGCATAAGTATTCTCTTCACTCAAACTTTTCCATACACTTAAAATTTCAAAACTGCCAATTCAGATGTAGTTAAATGTATTTATGAGAGGAGAGACATCATTTTAAAACATCACTCTAACAGACTTCCCTTATAAGGTCACCCACCATGTCACTACTTATATGACTGAGGGTAAAAGAAACTAACACCTGATAGCAGGATGAAATAAAACACTAGAGAAAAGGTGCAGAGCATTAAAGCTTGTGGTCTAATTAACTTGTGGGTTATCATTAAATGTCTTGCAATGTATCGATTATGGCAAAACCACTGTAAAGTTTCATATAATGGCATATCGTATTGTATTGTACTGTATCATACTATAAAGCAGGGGTTCTCAACCTTTTCAGCCCATGACCCCCCCCAAAATAAAAGTGACTAGGGACCCCCACTGTACCTGAAGGTGGCTGAACACAGCCATGCACATCAAAAACAGGATTAAAATGCGTTAAATAAAGCTAAAATTGGTTAATAATGGCAAAAAAAATGGTGGTAAAAGTGGTGAAATTAGATTTTAAAAGTAGCAGAAATGGGTTGGAAATGACAAAAATTAGATAAAAGTGGCATTAATAACCAAAAAATGGAAGAAATGGGTTAAAATGAGCATATTAGGACTAAAAGGGGATTCAAAAGTGGCTGAAATTGTGTTAAAGTGGCAAAAATAGGTAGACATTTGGTGAAATGGGATGAAAATTGATATAAACCGGCAAAAAAGGGTTAGCTGAGGCAGAAATAGTCAGAAACTGGCAAAAAGGCAGAGAGTGGCAAGATTTGGTTAAGAAGTGGCAAAAACAGGCAGAACAAAAGTGGTGACAAGAGTTTAAAATTGACAAAAGAATGGGTTTTAAGTTGAAAAATTATATTAAAATTGGCAAAATTGATGGGAAAAAGTGATAAAAATGGGTTACAATTGGGCAAAATTGGTGTAAAGTGTCAAAAGTGTAATTAAACAATGTTCTTAGTTCGTTTAGGTCAACTGGAGACCCCCTCTAAGTGTCTCACGACCCCAAATAAGGGTCCCAACCCCAGCGTTGAGAACTCCTGACCTATTGAACCACATCAAATCATATCAAAATGTATCATATTGTATTATTCAGTACTTTATCACATCATAATATATAGCATAAAATCATTCCCTACCCTATTAAATCATTTTGTATTAAATTGTATTGTATAAATCATTCGGTACAGAATCATATTGAACTGTATGATACAGTATGCTATTGTATCATACTGTATTGCATAATATCATACCCCATTGAACTGCATTGTATTGCATCATGTTGTGTCTTGTTGCATTGTGTCGTGAATTACTTTTGGATTCCCATCCCTCGGTTTATGTACGATACAAACAAAAACAAAAATGAGCACAGCATAAAAACAGTAAAATCCACTTTGACACTTAGTTATCCCTGGAACAGACAAACCTGACACTGTCAGCAATCAACACAGAGAGAACGGGCCATGAAAACAAACACTGTCTTCATTCTAAACAACAACAGACAGCTTGTTCTGTACTGAAGACCAGAAAGATTACGTGTTATTTTTTACCAATGGCTGTCGATAATTTAATGAAGTTGCTGATGGAGACACACATCCTGAACTGGTGTTATTGGGCTGCTTCTGTTTGGCACTCATTTAAACCATGAATTTGACACGAAGAGCCAACTGTTGGTTAGAAAGAGCACCATCACTGAAGGAACAGGCACCCTAACAGCTCCTGTAAAAAATATCTGGTGCCACCACTGAGAATTTTCAATTTTAAGAATTCTTTTTTTTTAAAAATGAATATGACACACTTTGGTTGCTCTGCTGTAAAAACCTTTACAAGGTCAGTGCAATTTATCTTGTGCATCTAATAGTGATATTATTCCTGCTTTTTTTTTTTAAAACTGTGAAGAGAAAAAAGTCCAATAAAACAGGCTGTAACTGTAAAATGGAAAGTACAAAGAGGGTGAAAGCAAGGCTACCATAAAATACAGTAAGAGGATGCCCGCCATTATCTCCTGACCTGCACCGTTAGCATGCTGCCATTAGCTGTGACACCTTAGCAGCTATAAAAAAAGACTGTGAGGCATTTTCCTTCAGAGTGAATATTTCACAGATGAGCTCTGACACATGAGGTTTTACGTATCATTTCAAAGATGTTGGTTTCAGGAGGGCATCTGGGAAAAGCTTTGAAGCCTTAGGGGAGGAAAGAGAAAAAGGGGAAATCAAGCTTGTAAGTGCACATTTGAAAAGCGATAACGCTCACTCTTCAACCCACAGTCAGGAAACTTGTGTGAGACCAGCAGACCGTGCCGTCCCCCTAGCCTCCTGTTGCCCCTCCAGCTCAGCCTGTTGTGGTAATTGAATCAGAGAAGAAGTGCTCTTTCTTTGCCCCCTCTAGAAAAGGGGGGATACACACAGACGAATACAATAGGCACCCACACAGAAAGCTGGAATCAAGAGAACGTTTTTGACACGAATCAGAGCCAAGCCCAGCCTCCGCTGTGTCTGAGTAAGGTCGTCCATCAAAGGACGACCCTGGCATTTTTGCAGAGAAGTTACAAAACGCTCCAAACCTCAAAAGCGACCTCCCTTCTATTCACAACAAACACACACACATCTCTCAGCGCACTCACCCATCACTGCTGCTGCCATTACACACACACACACAGGGCGAGACAAATAGAGCGCTGCCTGAGCTGTAATGGAATCGTCGTCACATGGCGAGCGCTGCCAAGAACAACTCTCGCCCTGCTAAGCTGTAGGGGAGCCAGGAAAGGTTTGCCTGTAAGAGAGGCTGACTGAAGCTTTTCCATCTAAAGTGAAAAAAATCATGACATTAGACTTAGATATCAATGGGCAAAGGTTCTTCTTCTTCTTTTGGTTCAGAGATTTCAAAGACCAATTTCAGCCAACAGATATTACTGAACATACTTTGGGGCCACTTTGGACCAAAAAGCAAGCTTTTATCATAACTGTGTAAAATCTTCGCCTTTAAAAGTTATGTTTTTAGCAAAGTGGTGCAAGTAAGTAACCTGCAACAGCAAATAGACTGCTTCACTTATCTATTGCACTGGAACAGTCTCACACCCATTTGGGAAACAGCCTTTAGTTTGGGTTTGGGAATGGTAGAACCTTTGAAAAAAATCTTGGAGGATGATAGGAGTCTGCCCACCTGTGGCAAAGGAAAGCAGCAAAAACCAAGCCGTGAGGTCAAGGGAACTGCCTGCAGAGCTCAGAGACAGGATTGTTGCAAGGCTGCATCTGCTGCACTGAAGATTCCCAAGAGCACAGCGGTCTCTAAAATTCTTAAATTGAAGAAGTTTGGCACGGCCAGGACTCTTCCTAGAGCTGGTCATCTGGCCAAGCTGAGCAATCGGGGCGATAGATTGTCCAGCTGAATCCCTTCTTCTGACCAAAGTCAGTAAAAGCCCGACTATTGAATGGTTTTCAAGATTATCTTGCCAAATTATCCTGTAGTGTGTGGTGTGCTACGAGTGATTTTTTTTCCCTCTTCGACCTGTTTCAGAGATGATCTAACACCGCCTTAGTAAGGTTTATGTGTCAGGTTAGAAATGTCCAGTTCTGATAAAAAATGCTGCTTGCAATAGTAACGGTCGCCATTGTTCGGCTTGCAGTGCAATTAAACCCCGTTCATTTATAAAAAATGATGCCGGAAGTGCGTCTGATCTCAAACAGCATACTGTCATTACAAAATGGAGCTTTGCAAGATGGATCAGCCAGACATGGAATCTGGACGATTATAAAGCTTTGCAAGGTTGGCATGTAAGTCCAGTGTTCCTCCTTTGGAGCTCTTTGTCGGTCTCCAGTGCTTCTCTCCTTTTCACAGCTAAAAGCTACCTCACATATCAATCAACCTATGCTTTTATACAGCCAACATGTGCTAAGCAGCTGATATAAATGGGTTTTTACAGCTTTTTCATCAGCTGAATGTTACAACCTTGGTCAGATCTGCCCTTTTCATATTGCAGTATTATTTAGTGTCATATAGACGTTTCAAAAGCTGTAGCTGTCAGATTGAGGTATTTTAGCTGGTCCTTTATTCCTTGTGGCTATGTTTTGTACTCTGAATTGGTTTTAGAGTGAGCTTGTATTCAGAATACAAGAAGGAATTTGGCATTTAAAGTGCTTACAGTCAAAGGTTGATGATTCTTGGTAGTTTACTGGTACTTAACTGCCCAAGAGCCCAACATCACCTCTGTAATAATCAAAATACCAGCAAAGAGAAAGAGGAAAAATACTGAAGTGTGGCTGTAATATAGAATACAATGTGGCTGATCAAAAAAATCTGTTTTTTAGTTATAGTGAATGACAGGCAGCTGTGTGAAACACCAGGCTAAAATTCAGACATGAAAAAAATCCCCTAGTATATAAAATGAAGCCTCATAATTTATTAAAACTGAGGCACCCACTCACAAAAAATACAATCCTCTCAAATAAAAAAAAAATGGTACAACCTGAATGGAGGATTAATCAGTCTGCTCTACTGGATGTTACAGCTCTCTTTTTGAGCCACCAGGGAAATAATCACATTTATTCAAATCCTCGTCAGAAGGGACAACCGGACCTGATCGAGGAACCTGTAGATGTCTCCTCCAAAAGGCTTCTTCAGAACTGAAGCCTTTTGGAGGAGAGGCTGAGTGGCCCTTAGAACTGACGAAGCCTCATCTTTAAGAACCTCAATCACATTTTGCCCTTTTGACGAAGAACCGGATCACCATGACCTTGATGAAGGACAACCTTCACAGAAATCGCATTCATCTCATGAGACACAGACAGCTTAGGGCTAGAAGGGTTAGGGTCAGTTTAAATTCCCTCATCCTGTATAAAACACTGCAGGTACTCCTAAAATCTTATTTGAAACAAAGTTTGATCTGAAGCTATGTCCCCCTCCTGTTTGAGACATCTTTGCTGTAATGCATAAAACACTCTGTTTCCTGATGTTTCTCTTCAAAATAAAAGTCTTTAATGAAGATTAGCATTGGAGGCTTTTATTGTGATGGATTTAGCAGGAAAAGAATGCAACTATCATCAGACCTGTCACTAAACTTAAGCATCAATATGCTAACAGACAGGAAGAATCGAACTGTTGCTGCTTTGAGAGAGACAAAGCCATAGTCTGCTTCTTTTAATCATCCAGGACAAAGACCAGTGAAACATGGATTAAAAAACACCTTCAGCAGGTAAGATGTTTGCTCCTGCTGCTTCTGGTTCAAGGGAAAAATAGGCAAGCAATCCAGCAATTAGCCTGCCCCCTGACCTTAAGGTAGACCACCGTGGCTGACATGGTGAACAAAATTTTTAGCTGGCATTTAATCCCAAATAAAGGCAAAGACATTGGTTAAAGGGATACTTCAACATTTTGGCAAATTCGCCCATTGCCATAATTCCTATAGTCTTAGTAATAGGTTTGTTACCTTCAGTTGTCGGTGCAAGCTATTTTTAGATGGGCGCTGCCGAGTTCGGACCTGCTGTGCCAACTCAATGTAAGCAGATGGTATTCTGGCTTTCCCTCATCAAACTCATCAAATACACAATCCAACAACTCCAAAACGCTCTCATGGACAAGTTGTGACCTTCACATTCACCACACTATGAAAAAATCATGGAACATTACGAGACGGAGATGTTTTAAAAATAAATGCAAAGCCGGAACTACACTCCAGACATGGCTGCTGCACTGTGTCACTCCACCCAGTGGTTTACTTAAGAAATAGTTCAGAGTATTTACTTCATGTGTTGTAATGTTACATACTTATACGTTATTATTTCATAGCGTGGTGAATGTGCAGACCTACTTCCCTGGTCTTGACTTTCTAAATGCCGAATCTCATGCAGCCAGCTGTGACTTTAGATTTAAGAAGCTACTGTGGTTAGCTGTTAGCTCTATGCTAAGTCCATTACAGTTGGAATTTCGGTCCATCTCCCGCCCTTGTTAGTTCATCAAGATTCTTCTCAGTTTTTGATGCCCATCCAACCAGTGTTAATTTTCACAGCACTTTTAAATTTAGTTTTAGTTAAAGCTAGTCTTTTGCCAAAACTATCTTTTCGTTTTAGTCATAATTTAGTCATCTAAGTTGTTTTAGTTTTAGTCTAGTTTTAGTTGACAAAACTTCCCAACATTTTAGTTGATGAAATTTATAGTAAATTTAGTCAACTGATTGGATCTCACCCCAGCTTACCCCGCCACAACGCAGCAAAAGCAGTTGTGATTGGATCTCCTCTGTATCTCATCCCACCTTTCCACACAGCAAAAGTAGCTGTGATTGGATATATTGCCTAACTTGCCCCTACTTTCTTCATGACGAAATTAGGTCTGATTGGATAAAGTCTGTCAAACATTTTCATCTCGTTTTTATTTGTTGACTAAAATGTCAGTTAATTTCATTTTAGTTTCTGTCCATGTGCACTTGTTTTTATTAGTTACTGTCTCGTTTTTGTCAGGTGAAAAAGGCTATTAACGAAACTATAATGAAAATAATTCGGCAACAAAATTAACACTGCGCCTTATTCAAATATATTGGGGTGTTTTGACACAGATTTTGGATTTCACTTTACAGGGACTCTAAAAAGCGCATGATTATAGAAGTCCTAAGAGGACATGCATGCAGGCTTTTTTATTTTTCCCATTTCAGTGAGCACATTCAGGCTATTTTGTATATCATACACATCACCTGACATGGGAGGTATTTGAATGCATAATCTCTCCACAGAAGGAAAAAACAGTATACCACCTAAATAAGCAATTCTTCTTTGGTGTTTGCTCTGCATTCAAGTTCAAAGTGTAAGAGCTGTGATATTTATGAGATATGATGAGGGCGGGCTGGTTCCTCTTTCAGGTTGCTAACACCAGGCAACAGGCTCGTGAGCCACAGCAGCTATGTGGAGTATAAAAATGCTGATGAGATATTGTTTGCCTTGTAGGACACGTTCAACATACAGATCAATGTGTTGGCCTTGCAGTAAACAGCTGCAAGGCTGAAAGGTAGACGATCCCTTTAGGGAACATGTGATACCTGCTGTCAAATAACATGTTTTGTCCTAATGAAAATCGTAGGCCTTTTCATTTCCGGGGGATTAGCTGCAAGCAAAGGATTCAAATGAGACCAATCTGTGTTATGATATAAACACAGAGCTACAACAGCTGAGGTACCAGTCAACATCCATGTGCCACTGAGCTGTGATAGGAATTCTAATCCTTGCTTTGTGTGTTTAAATGTCAAACTGTTTGGAAAACCCTGAGTTTCTTTTTCAATAGTGGAAAAATGTGATGCATGCTAATATCTGTCATTGCCTCTTAATTATTGACAGTGAACATCCAAAATAAATATCATGGTCAAATGCTCAAACTCCCTGATCAGTTGTAGAGATTACAGGAAGAGGCTTGGTGCTCGGAGTGATTATTAATTAACGCAGAGGAGACAGGAACAGTGTTTCTGCTGTTTTAGGAGAGACGAGTAAGATACTGTGTTGCCTCAGGGCGCAGCAAAGCTTTGAGCACAGCCGTGTCTCTACCTCTCAATTGCAGTCATGTTGCGAAAACTGGTAAAAAAATGTGAGAGTGCGTGATGGGCCAGGGTGACACCACAACACTGCGTTTAGTTGAAAGAGTATAAATTCAAAGATCCGTGTGTGTATTTTTTATAAATCTCAGGGGATGTCACGCCGCGTATATACTCCTAAATGAAACTAGACTGAGATGTGACATGATTGCTGTGTCATGTTGTCACTCTGTTTGTTAAGCTGAGGTTCAGGAGTGGGTAGAGTGTCTGCAGCATGATGGAGAGTTCAGCAAAATGTTGGAGGAGAGAGAGGTAGAGACAGGCTTTCCAGTCTTGCAATATATTGGTTTTTGATGGGTTGTTTTGCACAGTTGTTGCATTAGAAAGTCGCTAAAGCAAGGAGGGGCAAGGTAACTTTGAGATAGGGCTGCTCGATTAGGGCCCAATCATAATCATGATTATTTTGATTGGTATCGAGATCATGATGATGAAACATGATTACTCATTGATTTTACCACATTTGCAGCACATGCATTTATCAAACTGAGACACGCTAAACACTTTGAAACTCAAGCAATGAAGGAAAATAAATGAGTGGACCAACCATCACTGCAACCAAGATTGAGCTGTTTGGTCTCAATTCTAAATACTATGTCCACAGGAAACCAGGCACCGCTCATCACCTGCCCAACACCATCCCAAGAGTGAAGTATGGTGGTGGCAGCATTATGCTGTGGGGGTGCTTTTCAGCAGCAGGGACTGGGAGACTGGTCAGGGTTGAGGGAAAGCTGAATGGACAGTACAGAGATATCCTCAATAAAAAAACCTCGCCTGCAGCACTCAGGACCTCAGAGTGGGCTGAAGAGTCACCTTCCAACATGATCTATGTTTTATCCATGAGTGAAACCGCTCTGGATGAGTGCAGTTTTGTTTCTTTGAGTTGTCTTTCCTTCCTCCATTCAGGGATGAAGCTTTGATTCAGATAGTAAAAACGTTATTTGTCAGGTGTGGCGCTTAGGTGAACACATAACAATCCTTCAAATGAAAGCACTGCCTGTTATTCTGAATGTTTTACTTGAATGGTAAGCATTTGTGCATGGGTGGGCAGAAGTGTACTCACAGAGCTGTCGATTAAATCACATACAGACATCACATAGGATCAGTGATTCCCAAAGTAGGACCTGTTATCTTTTAGGAGGGCCTTCAGCAATGACGGGGGCTTGGCAAGGCTAGATTAAAACAATGTAAAACATTTTGCACAGCTAGAAAAGCATGGTAGATTTTGTGAGGGAACTCCCAGGAAAGAAGGGCTAACATTGAATCTACACCAGACATCATAACTACTAAAACAAGACTCTCCCTTGGCTTCCCCTGTACAATGACGGGCATCAGCAAGGGAGCCAAACTCTTTCCTTTTGCTGCATCCAACCTGCATTAGAAAGGGTTTTTTTCCTGTTTATATAACTATATGTATTTGTTTTGACATGTACAGCGAGGGGTGGAGGTGGGGGATTGAAAATGTTCTCACCTCCCAAAGGAGGGCCCAGCAGAAAAAGTCTGGGACCCACTGAGTTAAAGGATATGTGTATTCAGTTTGACTACACTTTGTAGACTCTGTAGTAGGTCTGAGCTGGGTAAAAGGTACACATACACGTTTCTAGAGATTGCCTTTGAAACATTTATTCTCCAAGCGCCACAAAACAGCAGCGGACAATGGAGAAACAAACTGAATTTTTCCTGCATACATCCAGGAAATCAATAAGACAAAGAGGAAAAGGGGAACTGTAGTGCAGCAAATAGTACATGGGATTAAAAAAAAACTGCCAAATGTCTACAAGAAACTTTTTCCACCAAGGAAAGCCTCTAGAAACACTCTACAATAAGCACACAATATTATTAAAACTCTGTTTCGCTCCAACCTGATAGAACAGTCAGGGGACAAGCTAAACATCACCCATTTGTGTCAGTGTAATTAACGTTAAGCCCAGCAGTGACTTTGTTCTTTGCTCTCCAAGTTTAATATACAGTACATAATAACAGCAACATGTAGCTAGTGTGCTCACTTTGCAAAGTGTCTCTATTGGCCAGCATTAGGCTTTACCACAAGCTACAATGGATTGACTTGGTTCATCTTGAGTCAGTCCATCTCATTTATCAAAATTAATAGATTCACATAGCATACCACTGCTGTTTACACAGCGTGCTCCTTACGGCGTGTTTTTGTGGTCATGTGGACGAGGATGTTTCTGTAGACAAAGCGTGTGTGGACAGGATTATTTTTCAAACAGGAAAAGTAAACTTTCACTAAAAAAAAAACATCTACTTGCAGACAAGGCCTCAAGGTAAAAGTTAAAATCTTGGGTAAAGGACCGGAAATGTCATGTTGACTGTTGGCATCGTCAGCCGAGGATTTCCAGCCGGCACTGGGGCGCTTTGCGGCTAAGTGCTAAGCGGTCCGGATGAGGGTCAACCTAGGTCAGCAAAGACTGAGGCCGAGGTTTTCTGCCGGAAAACAGTGGATTGTTTTCTCCTTGTCAGGGAGGGTCTCTTTGCCCCAAGTGAAGGAGTTCAAGTATCTCAGGGTCTTGTGCACGAGTGAGGGTAGAACAGACTGTGAGATCATCAGGCAGATTGGTGCAGCATTGGCAGTATTGCAGACTTCGTACTGTACCGTGGTGGTGAAGCAGGAGCTGGGCTGGTAGGTAAAATACTTAATTTACCTGTCAATCTTTGTCCAGCCCTCACCTATGGTCATGAACTCTGGGTAATGACCGAAAGAATAAGATCATGGGTTGTCTGGTGTCAGCCTTAGAGATAGGGTTAGGAGCTCGGACATCCGATGAGATCTTGAAGTAGAACCACTGCTCCTTTGCCTCAAAGGAAGACAGTTCAGGTTGTTCAGGCATCTGATCAGGATGTCTCCTGGTCGTCTCGCTCTGGAGGTCTTCTGGGCACATCCAACTTGGAGGTAGACAGAATTTTCAGGAGGGATTATATATCTCATCAGGCCTGGGAATGCCTCAGAAACCCCCAAGAAGAGCTGGAAAAAGTTGCTGGAGGGAGGAACATCTGGGTGGACTTGATTAGCCGGCTGCCACCGCGACCCGGCCATGGATAAGCAAAAGAAATTGGATGTATGTATGTATATTAGTTTGATATGGGTTTCCTGGTCTTAGTGGTCATTAACTTATTCCTGGTTTGATTATGCAGCTTTCCCCCCAATGTCCTGTTTGTCACGAGTGTGTTTAATCACTCCCTGAGTTTCTGTTTCTCTCAGTCTTTGACAGTTCATTGTATGCCTCCAGCCACTCATGATCCCTTGTGTCTTCGGTGCAATACATTTTTCTGTACTGCTGTTGGGTCCTTTCCTTTGATTTTGCTGTTAAAGTGAGAAGAAATGACTTGTTGTGATTTGAAACTGCCATGAAATATGATACTGTCTGATCAAAGTTTCATCATTAAGACTCATTTTCTAGGCAAATACTTATTTATAAAAACAAAAATATATTGATATGCATCAATTATAATTGTCCACTTTCCTTTTGTTACGGTCGAGTTTAAATTGTTAAGAAGAATGTGGAAAAAAATACTTGCACTCTCTGGCTGGCACAATATGTAATGATGCCACAGTTTCCAAATGCACATAATCTGGCCCATCTTTACTGCAGGATGTTGCTGTCGACTCCAACACCAGTATATTTATAAATGAACTGTTGATTAGCAAACAAGCCTTCATGTATCTTGTTATTATATCTGTTACAAACACAGCTAGGGGCTGGTTTTAGTAATTTGGAGGCCCCAGGCAAAGACCGATATGAGGCCTTGATAGCTACAAGGAATCATGGAGAGCAAACTGAATATTTTAAAGCTCCTCTTCTCTGGTAACAAAGTCAGAGAATATTAAAACAGTACCTGTTCATCACCTCTTAGAAGATTATCATAACTCAAACTCACTGTCTAAATATTTTAACATGTCTAAAGATAGGTGTAACTCTAAAAATAGCATCAATCATACATCCATGTTAACTGCATGTCATATCATCAAACAGTAGTCCATCAGTTCAACTTTTGAACATGCCTATAGGGTGTCATGACCTGGACATGACAAAAGAAAGGAGATGTACATTTTACTGAAAGGTGAAAAGTTTCCCGTTGTACAAAAACATATTAAAGCAATTAATGACAGTACCAATGAACTGTAAACCAAGCCAACACCGGAGGTAACTAAACGAAACCAAGGTGTGGTGAGGAGTCAGCCTGGTTGTTGAAAGGCTGAAAGCAGCAGAGCAGCTGCACAGAGCTGAAGAGCAGAGCAAAGAGAGTGTGTGGGAAGACAGCCAGGCTTTAAACACCTGGGGGACTGGCAAGGTCAGCCCAGGTGTGGCAACCACCACCCAAAGGAAGCTGCAGAAACAGAAACAAAGACAGACACAAGGAGCAAAATTGAACAGCAGGCCCTGCTGGCAGGAAGCTGATCTAATACTTTGCTTAATTTAAAGACATTTTTGGGTTTAGACCTTGCCGTTGAAGCCAAGGGTCCTCCAGAAGAAAACTTATTGAAGACCAAAATGTATTTGATGCTGACCAACTGGCCTCTTTGTGACATTATAAAGTATGTCTTAATCACTAAAGGTAATTCAGACATACACTGAAAGTTGGATGTGGCTCTTATACCAGGCTGATTTATATACCAGTCTAAAGTACATGCAACATCATGACTGTAAATGCATGCAGCTGCCACTGTCACACGCTGCACAAGAGCTAATGCATCTGATAATGTATCCCCATTCATTCATTTAAGTAATAAATAAGTACAAAAAAATGCATAAATAAGAAAGAAAAGGAACTGGAAAAAATATGGCAAAAAAAATTGGCAAAAACAGTGGTGAAATGAATGAAATAACGAAATAAAGGGAGAAAATTGGTTAAAAATGCAGAAAAGGGGGCAAAAATTGGCAGAAAAATGTTGAAAAACATGTAAAGGTTGCAGAAATGGGTTAGAGGAAGAGAAAATATGGCAAAAAAAACATCAGAAACAGTGGCGAAAAGTGAACACAAGTGGCAAAAATGGAAAAGGAATGGCAAAAATTGGTAAAAAAAACAAAAAACAAAAAGGGGGCAAACATGGGCAGAAAAAAAGATGAAAAGTGGTTAAAAATTAGCCAAAATTGGCTGGAAATGGAAATAATATGGCAAAAATTGGCAGAAACAGTAGTGAAAAGTGAATACAGAGTGGCAAAAATGAAGTAGCTATAGTAAAATAAGTTGAAAAATGAAAAGGGGGCAAACATGGGCAGAAACATGGTCAAAGTGATTTGAAAGTAGTAAAAATTGGCAGAAAAATTGGCAGAAAAATTGGCGAAAAGTGATTACAGAGTGGCAAAATAGAATAAAAGCTGCAAAATGTTCTTAACAATGTAAGAAGATGGCAAAAATGAGCAGAAAATTGTGAAATGCGTTTGAAAAGCTGCAAAAATTGGTTACAAGATTGGAAAATTATGGCAAAAATGTACAGAGACAGTAATAAAAAGGGTTTAAAAGCTGCAAGAACAAGTCATTTGGACATCAGAACCAGATAGGTTGATACACTTTTTAGCTCCAATATTTGTAACTCTTATCCTGAATGCTAGCACCAATGCTAATTATCCAACATGCGCAGGGGCCCAGCCAATTCCTCGAGCAGGCCTGCCTGTGATTGACACTCCTTGACCCGCCCTCCCTATCGACCTATAAATTCACACACAAATGCAGATACAGCAGTTGATGTCATGACTGCAGTATAGTCCGGATTGGTTGAGATCACACTTGTAGAGTTGTCAGTCTGTCAGCCTTGACAGGATCTTTGTTGTGTGATCTGTCATGGTGCCATTGTAAAAGACAAAAAAGTAATTGTGTGGTCTAATCCAGCTCTTAGCCAAGTAACCCTGGCTTCAGCTGTTTTTGTGTCATTCAAAACAAGCTGGCTGGATTGTTTCTTTTATCCAGTCATTTAAAGCTTGAACAAACTAAATCCACATCTTTGGTCACAGTTATTGTGGTGTTTTTGGTTTCTGTGACTAAATCACAGGCTCCAATCCCAGTTTATCACACAAAACTCACTGAACTTATCCCAGTTAAAGTCAGCACAGGAAGTCAGCACAGGACCCCTGAGACCCCATTACTGTCACTTAAGGCATGCAGCTGCTGTCTCCTACATTCCAAGGATGCTGTTTCTCCCACAAAATGAATGCAGCACTCTGTCTGGCTTTTGCATGCGGTGGAAGCCTCAGACAGCAGCAGTAGGTAACAGAAATATTTTAACTCAGGCATAAATAAATCATGAAGCATAATTGCTGTAAACTGCAAACAGCATTTTCATGTTTGCCATGCTTTTCCCAGGATTCTCCCTTTTTCGCTTCCCCTTTTGATTTCCTGCACTGTAGGGGTGAAGAATGTCGTGTCTGGTGCATTCAGGGACGTCTCTTGCGGTGGAGGAGTTTTAGTGTCTTGCCTAAAGCAACTTCTCCAAACAGGCATCTTGCTGAGATTTGTGGGATACACATTTGATGAGTAACAAAAACACATCAACCACTGGGGCTGTTTCCCCACAAATGGAAATGCTGTAGATGTTTGAAGATTTACGGCAGCTGATGCCCACGGGTAATATACGTCTGTAACACAGTCTGTAGAGTTATGCGCTGCATATTTGCACGCTTGTACCTCTAAATGACAACAGAAAATATTTGGAACTGAATATATTGTCAGCATTTATAAACTAGCCCATGTAAAATCAAATCAGCTCAAACGATTTAAAGTTGCAAAACAGGAAAAATGTGTGAATGCATCAATGCAGAAGGTTCAAGCTGTTTGAATTACAGTTACTTCCTGCTGCATGGTGCGATCTCAGACTTTGACGAGCAGCCAGAGAAATTCCCCTCAAGTACAAGAGTATCTTTTTTTCCTGCAAGGATTTTTTCAAGCTCTACACCCAATATATATCATGGGTTAGGTTATGATTGGTTTTGTCAGGTCAGGTATGGGAGCCCATGCTGGATTGGCACTTTGTTGTGCCAGCCTTGGTCCTGTACGGCTTTGGCCTCCTGATGGCCATCAGCCAGTTCTGCCAGGCCATCTTTTCAGGCATCATCCTAGCTGAAAAAAAATTAATTGTAATAACCCCCATTATTTTCACTTGAAAAGAATGATTTCTCATATGCAATTTATCTGACAATACAAGACAGAGGTGTCCAAACTTTTTTTACTGAGGGCCACATACAGAAATATAAAGGAATGGTGGGGCCAGTTTCATATACCATACCTTGATAATATTAAAGTTATTAATTCTAATCTAAGCAGGTTGGTCTAAGAAGGTCTAAGGTGGTTGACAAGGCAAATAGGCACTTGATTTAAGGATTTCTGGAAGGCCAATCAGCTTTCAGGGGACCTAGCTTCCACTGGCTCCGCCCCCAGAATGCTATTGGTACTGCTTTTTGCTGCAGTTGTCAATTAGGTAGTTATAAATCAAGATATCAATATTATTTTGGTTGCCAATATGTTTATCATACAAGTGTCATCTTAGTTTAATCCAAAATTTTAAAAACACATCGATAAATTCTTTTTATCAAAGTGTTTGTTTGCAGAATTAGCATGGTAGCACCTCCTGCTGAAAGTAAGAAGTGCAGTAAATACTTCATGTTCAAATGTGGGCCATATTTCATTTAATTTTCAAAGTATAATGCGGGCCTAACAAAAGTTGACCACGGGCTGCATTTGGCCCCGGGCCATAATTTGGATATTTCTGATTTAAGACATTTCAGGTGGAGTGCAAAGCTTATAAAAATGGCCACCCTTGATGGGGGTGAAGAAAACATAACTTTAAGGATGTTTTTGTCGCTATAAAAACATAAGAAGGTGTCAGTGCTTTTTTTTAAGTCTTTCTTGTTGGAAAACAGCTTTTATATCTTTCCTGATCTTATATTTCATACTGAAAATCACGCAGGCACTCAGAAGGGGAATTTGTGCCTCAGATGATCAACACTGCAAACCGATGTGTCTCAGAACAGGGACAGATTAACACAGCATGAAGGAGAACCTCTGCATGGAACGCTGTAAATTCAGCAACTTTAATTTGGTGCAAACACTCTGGCATTTCGACACAGCAGGCGTCTTCCTTAGAGCCAGTTGTTGACTCTGACAAGGACACCTGCTGCGTTGAAACACCGGTGCGTTTATGCACCGTGTCAAAATTGCTGATGGAGTGTGTGCTCAAGAAGTTTACCCTCAAGCTTTGATAAGAAGGAAACTTGTTCGTCGGTCTCTCTCCGTCCTCCGCTCTTACAATCAGCGGCAGCTCTCCTAAATCTGACTGGTCAGTATGTGGGGTTTCATGCAGGTCTTTCTCCTGTCCCAGTGTGCCTTTAAAACTCCCAGTAATTCTTCAGGACCCTCCACTACCTCCTTGAAAAACTGCAGTCCAATTTCCTGAAAAGCACTCAATGAAACTTGTTGCAGGTCGGAGCTTGGATGGAACAAAGAGAGGACAAAACAAACATGTTTATAAAGTGTATGCACTTGAGCAGCTAATGAGTTAGATTTGCCCCACCTGGCATCAGTAAACCTCCTCCCCTGCATGCAGAAGGTGCTGAGGGTCTCCCAGGAAATTAAAGCAGTGTTTTTCCATTGCAGGGAGATTCTAATGCTGTCTTCTACAGAACTAAGCCTTGACCTGCGTGACTTTAAGAACAGAAGCATGATTTTGTTGATATGAAAAATCCCATCCTCCTTTATATCAGTGTGACTCAGCGCTATAATTAACCCACTCTGAATGATGCCCTCTATGAATCATAAGCTTTTCTGCATTTTGCTCATACTTACAAAACCGTTCACTGATATGAAATCTTAAAAGCTTCTTTAAGCATATATGAATTTAAATTTTTGTAATAAGAACATTCATTCTCTTTGTGTCTGTGTCAAACCCTCTGCACTGCAAAGTAAACATGCAAGTGAATCTTTCCCACTGTAATTGTTGAGTCAGGCACAAATGGAGGCTCAGAGATGTACAAGAGCAGGCTTTAGTTCACTGAGGATGTAAACCAGCCTGCTGTGAGCTCCATATATGAGTGTGTCGGTGTGTGCAGACAATAAACCTGTGATTGCTTCGCTCTGATTTATTTGTGTCGATGTTTTCCATTTGGATCAGTAATCCTTTTTATTGCATGTTTGAATAAGTGTGTTTGTTTATGATTGTGGGGATATAGATCTGCATTTTTATCACCAGTTATGTTTGAGAACGTGTGCAGAATTACTGAACCAATTCACTTCCTCTCTCATGGCGGCAATACATCAAGTTATGAAACTTAAAAAAAAACACTCACAGACTGAGAACAAGGACTGTGTGGTTTCAGATGTACCAGTAGGTGGAACTGGTCTAGTTTGGCCTGGTAATATTAGTAAAAGTAGTTTTCTTTTTCACACCTGTGGTATTTATTACTCATCGGTCAGCAGCAGAATAACATGTAGTAAAATATTTTAAAAGGGAATCAAAAATTGAGAAAAATTTCTATTCATTAAATGGCTAGTATAAATATTTAACATCAAACTGAGTTATCAAGAGCAGTGGTTTCCAGCACTGGGGTTGAGCCCCCTTTGGGGGTCTCGAGACACTGGAGAGGGGGTCTCCAGATGCCCTAAAAAAAACTAGGAATATTTTTCAAATTATACTGTGGCCACTTTACACCAATTTTGCCAATTTTCCTCCTAATTTTGCCAATTTTAGCACATCTTTGCCAATTAAAACCCTTTCCAACCCTTTTTTCTGCATGTTTTAGTCATTTATAAACCAGTTCTTGCATCTCTCCACCTGTTGCCTCTGTTGACCCATTATTGCAACTTTTAACTACTTTTTACCGCTTTTTATGCCCATTTTTGCTTATTTAACCACATTTTACTATTTGATATACCAATTCTTGCCAGTTTAACCAATTTCTTCCAATTTCTGCCTATTTTTCTGTCTCAGTTAACCCCTTTATTGCCTGTTTATATGATTTTTTTCTCTCATTTCACCAAATTTCCACCCATTTTTGCCACTTTAAAGCCATTACAGCCACTTTAAATCCCTTTTTACCAGCCTTTATGGTCATTTTCTGCCACCTTAACCACATTTTTCCATTTGTTGCTTTTTTTGCCACTTTTATTTAATTTTTGCTATTATTAACCCATTTTTTGCCATTTTTAACCCATTTTAATTCTGTTTTTAACAAAAGGGATTTACACTTTCAAGAAGCCATTTACTACACAAATGAATAAAAAAAAACTATATCTGTTTCTTTGATCAGATTGGTTATTATTCAGGTCAAATGTAAAATATGGATATCACAGCTTAACTTTACAAACGACCATGATTTCCTGACCTCCATGGTCCCCAACTTACTGGCTGGGCTAAGAAAGTCCTCTCTTTTATCCCTCTTTATGGACGGCCTTGTCTGCATATGACTATTCTTGAGTGTGCATGGCTGTATTCAACCACCTTCAGGTACAGTGGGGGTCTCAGGTCTCTGGCACCTTTATTTTGGAGGCTGTGGGCTAAGAAACACTGATTTAGAGTACTATGGTTCCACATTTGAGCATCTTTGTGGCCAAGTTGTTGAAGGGCATTTCATAAAACTATTACCTCATTTTGAATTTGACAACAGCAGCACACCTTAAAAAAGTAGAGACAGGGCCATGTTAACCATTGTGTAGCACCCCCTCTTCTTTAACATCAGTCTGTTAATGATTGGGAAGTGAGGAGACCAGTTGCTGGAGTTTCGGGAGAGGAATGTTGTTCTTGTTCTATGGTGCTCCAAATGCTTTCTATTGGTGAAAGGTCTAGACTGCATGCAGGCCAGTTCAGCACCTGGACTCTTCTACTGTGAAGCCATGCTGTTGTGATGGATGTGGTATGTGGTTTAGCATTGTCTTGCTGAAATATGCAAGGTCGTCCCTGAAAGAGACATTGTCTGGATGGGAGCATATGTTGCTCTAAAATCTCTATCTACCTTTGATAGCGTCTTTAAAGATGTGTAAGCTGCCCACGCCTTAGGCACTAATGCAACCCTATACCATCAGAGATGCATGCTGGATGGTACCTCTCCTCTTTAGCCTACAGAACATGGTGTCCTTGGTTTCCAAAAGGAGTTCCAATTTTTTATTCATCTGACTACAGAACAGGTTTTTCATTTTGCCTCATTCCATTTTGAACTAGCTTCAGCCCAGAGAAGACAGTTCCTGGATCATGTTCCCATACAGCTTCTTCTTTGCATGATCCAGCTTTAACTAGCTTTGTGGATGGCCTGAGTGCATGCAGTGATTTCCAGCACAGAATCATGCATGCCTGCTTTTAACGAGGACCCCAAGAGCATCATGAGCATCTAATACTGACCTTCAGCTTTGCCCCTTGTGCACAGAGATTCCTCCAGATTCTCTGAATCTTTTGATGATATTATGCACTGTCGATGGTGGGATATTCAGAGTCTTCACAGTTTTACAAGGAGGAACTTTTTTCTGAAGTGCTTCACAATTTTTAGATGCAGTTTTTGCACATTTTCCTGCCCATCTTTACTTTTGAGAGACTCTGCCACTCTAAAATGCTCCTTCTATATCCAGTCATGTTACTGACCTGTTGCCAGTTAACATAATTAGTTGCAAAATGCTCCTGCAGCTGCTTTTCATTATTACCACTCACTTTTATTGCCCTGTCAGTATTTTTTTTGAGATGTTGCTGCCATTAAATTCAAAATGAGCTAATATATTTTTATGAAATGGTAAAATGTATCAGTTTGAACATCTAATATGCTGCTTATTATCTATTGTGAATAAAATATGGGCTTATGAGATTTGCAAGGCATTGCATTCTGTCTTTGTTTACATTTTACACAGTGCCCCAACTTTTTTGGGATCGGGTTTGTAAGAAACTAATAAGAAGAGCTGCTGTAACTCTCATATGACTCAGGAGAGACCTGTTAGCACCAGTTAGCTTAGCACACGTCCGTTGTGATGCTATCAGACTGGAGATGACCAGCCTGCTAATAACAAAACTGGCAACTGGAGATACGCTCTCACTGGCCTTTATTCATCAAACTGGTACAACCATGAGACGTACACCAGCATCCCAATGTTCTTAAGTTTGTTTAGAAAAGACAAATGAGGTTGCCTCTCCAAAGGGCATCAGATTAGAGCGCTAACATTTGTCATTCTTGAGGTCAAGCAGGAACAATAAAATCTGGCGTCCCATTCGTTATATACAACTGAGGAAGAATGGCGTGGAGTCTCAGTAGAAACTGGTCTGGCTTTCTATAGAAATATTTGCTAGATTTATTTAGTGACATTTTGTAGCAGCTGGTTTAATTGGTGTCAGCCCTGGGGGGTTTTTTGGAATCAACACTTTAGTAGAGCTCAGCTCCTAAAGGCATTGTGACATGTTGACATTTCTGCAAGAGTTCCGTATGTCCATAAATACAGCAGCACTGAACAAGATAGAGATCTTGGACACTTTATTAATCCAGAGGGAAATTCAATCATCCCACCCATGTATGTTAAGCTGAGATGAAATTGAAGGATAGCTTCAGCATCTCTTCAAGGGTCTAAAATGTGTCAGAAATCCTCAGCCTATATTTCAGCCTCTTCCTGTATGGAAGATGTGCAGTGATGCTGTATAAGTAAAGAAACATGGCGTTTTGTTTCTGCTTCTTCAGCAGTTGAAGGCTGATTTCTGACACAATAAAAGCTAACTCTGACTGAAATAAGCATGTTCTCTATAGTTGCCTTTCTTTGCCTGACAGAGCTGTGCAACAAGATGTAAACAGGCCTTTAAATTATTCAGAGGATAAAGCAACATAACAGATAATGATCTTTTTGTCAGATAGCCTGCCTTATAAAAATAGAGGATATCAATACATTCAATTTTAATTTCTTTTATACAGCGAGTTAAAAAGACCCTCTTTTGTTTGACTCATTCATTATTTACTCTTTTATGTCTCTTTGAATGAACATGATATAAAAGATTTGCTCTTCCTTCTTTAACCCTTGTCAGCCTTTCACAAACTTACGTAAGCTGTGGCCTATTTAAAAACCTGAAACACTCCTTGGGCCCACAAACCCCCTCATTCAACAATAACATGGGAAGTCTTTACTTTCAAACTTTTATATATCATTTAGGTAGAATTTGAAGGTAAATGCTTGGTACCACTGAGACCATACAAAGCATGATGAGATGTTATAGCCTCAAAGGTAAACTGGGCAGTGTGTGGCATTGTAGAATATCAAATGGAGTGTGACTATTTAATTCAATACCAGTTAAACCGTGACACCGGCCCTTCTTGCAGATTTATTTTACATGCAGAATTGAAGGAGTGAGCATCTTAAACCCCTATCAGAGCCGACAGGTGGTAGCTGGGGTGGAGGTGGGTTTGAAGCAGGAGTACAGCACTGACAGAGCTTAAGCAGCTTGAGTAGACTGCGAAACTGAAAGGATGTTTGTCAGGTGATTTGTTTACGCCCCATGTCAGGTGTAGAATAAGCATGCTCGAGTTGTCGGCCTGAAACAGCTCACAGGTGACGCTCCATTTCCAGGGCAGTTTAAAAATCTAAAGATTTATTTTTTGGCTCTTATTCAGAGTGAAGGACAGTGGGTAGTCAGACATTCAAAGATAAGTAGGCTAAAAGATCTTAAAAAAAGCAACACAGTATGCCTCAATATAAAGAATTTCAAGAACAGATGAGAAACAAAGTCACTGACATCTATAAGTCTGGGAAAGCTTACAGAGCCATTCTTAAGGCTTTGAGACTCAAGTGAACCACATGAGAGCCATCACCCACAAATGGAGAAAACTTGGAACAGTGGTGAACCTTCCCAAGAGTGGCCAGCCGATCAAAATTCCTCCAAGAGTGCAAATGCGACTCATCCAGGAGGTAACAGAAGAACCCAGAACAACATTTAAAGACCTGCAGGCCTCACTTGACTCAGTTAAGGTCAGAATTCATGATTCAATAAAAAGAAAAAAGGTCTAAAGGCCAAAACCACTGCTGACCAGAGAGAACACAAAGGGTCATCTCACATTTGACAAAAACATCCTGATGATCCCCCAGACTTCTGGAGAAAATGTTCAGTGGATTATCGAGACAAAGTTGAACTTAGAACTTAGTTTTACTCCCATTACATCTGGAGTAAAACTAACACAGCATTTCATAAAAGAACATCATACCAGTCAAACATGGTGGTAGTGTGATGTTCTGGGGCTGCTTTGCAACTTCAGGATCTAGACTACTTCTACAGTAACTGATCCATGAATTCTGCTCTGAAGGATAATGTCTCACCATCAGTTCATGACCTCAAGCAGGAGAATGATCTGAAACACACCAGGAGGTCCACCTCTGAATGGCTTGAAATAACAAAATGAAGGTTTTAGAGTGACCTAGTCAAAATCTGGACTTATATCAGACTGAGTTGCTGTGGCATGACTTTAAACAGGCCATTCATGCTCAAAAACCCTCCAATGTTGCTGAATTGAGACACTTCTGAAAAGAAGAGTGGACCAAAATTCCTCCACAGTGATGTTAAAGACTCATTGTCAGCTATTGCAAATGCTTGTTTGCAGTTGTTTCTACCGAGGGCGGCACAACTAGTTGTTGGATTTAGGGGGCAATGACCTTTGTCACATAGGGTCAGGTAGTTTTGGATGGCTGTTTTCCCCTAATAAATAAAGTCATTAATTTAATAACTTTTTGTATTTATTCAGGTTATCTTTGTCTAATATTTCAATGTGTTCAATGATCTGGAACATTTGGGTGTGACAAATGTGCAAAAAAAGGAAGGGGGGAAATACTTTTTCTTATCACTGTACATCCAAGTTACTGGTTGAAATTGTTTTCCAGCCTGCAGTAAAACTAAACCAAGCCAGAACTTACCAGCTTGTTCTCCTCAAAAGAAACTTACTGGTTAAACAATTCTCCTGGAAATTGCGGTTTGATGCCACTTTCTGGTACACCAAAGTTGCAAAAGAAAACCTAATTGCCTAACCACATGCTAATGGATTCTACAAACTGCTGTGCAGTGTAATGCCACTCACATAGTCAGTAAGCACTTCGTTGCCTGTTTACTTCATTTACCTGTTGTTGTGTAGTTCAAACCTCATGTGACATTTAAGTGTAAACTGGTAATGTTTGACTGATTCATATTTTTGGTATGAGTAGTGGACTTAACTCTAACTTTCAGTCTATCACAGGCAAAGTCCTCCTTACCTTCCTGCAGAGTATTCAATCAATATTAAAAAGCTGCAAGCCTCATGAGATCAATGTACAAGCTGCAGATGGCAAGTTTTGGCAGAGATTTGTACCCTCATCTATCACATTGAAAGACAAGCATGTGGCATTTTTCAAAAGCATATCACCTTTTTGATTGCTTGTAACCCCAAATGCAAATAATCCAACCTGATAACATTTCACAGGGCAACCATCTCTGCAACCCTGGCTTACTGCCTCCCAAGACTTTTTGATTTATAGTTGGAAGAAATACAAACAACCCTGGTGGTATTTTTCCCTCAGTTCAGAATTATGAAAGGTTCAGCCAAGCCTTTATCAAGCGCTTTCGCAGAGTTTAAACTCAGTGCAGAGATCTGGCAGTGGAAGCCTCCATTAAAGTAAACATTAGGAAAGTAGAAGCACAAGGCCATCTGCCTCTAAGTAACCTGTGTTTGCAAAATTTATGATTGGCAAAGTAACAACACAAAAAGCCAAGATCAGAGAAGAGAAGATGGTATTTTGGTAGAGCTAAGTGTATACTGAAATTCTTAGTCATCTCTCTGCGTGGGGTTGATGTAGATTTGCTGGCATGTGATAATATGTAGTTCTAAATCCAAAGAAAATAAGACACAGGGTTACAACCTTCTTCTGCTGTTTAAAATCAGCCTCCTTAATCACATTTATAAGTTTTTCACATTGCTGTTCACACCAAAATCACAATTAAAGGACAATTTTTCATTCATCATTTCTTTAAGAGCAACTAAAACCTCAGGCTGGTCTTTTTAGATAAAGGCCAACAGTATTATATGGGTCCTTAGTAGAACTGTTGATCAGTTGTAATTCTACTTTGTAGAATCCAATTCAAGGAATTTTAGCACAAAGGGCAGGATCTACTAAAGGTTTGCGTGTATAAAAACATGTGCAAACTCATTGTACATGCAAAAAAAAAGTACAAACTGATTAACTAACAGTGTGCGCTAAGGGTTGCGTCTTTCAAAGGTGCAAAATAGCGCAGCTGCATCTAGTAAGTTCACCGCAATGAATATGCAATATGGGGGGTTTACACACAATTGTGCGTGTACTGGGAGGAGAAAATGTAAATATATTATTTTAATGCACGCAAAGCGGGCAAACCTGAAGCAATTTTGCTCATAGAAACTGCGTCTATATTTAACACGTCTCGAAGGGAGGTGCAAACAGGTTGTATGCATAATTGCGCACACATGGCTGCGGTTATTGTGGCAAGAAGGAGACATCGAAATGATGAAAGAAACACATAGGACACATTTTTCACCCTTGTGTGAACAATTTTGGAATGAATGAGGAAACAGTCATTTAAACAAATCGCCTATCAAGCCTTGCCATTTTGGAGCTGTTGGAGGAACTCAGAGCAGATTTGGAGCCAGCTACAAGGAGGAGTCACGCAGTACCTGCAATGACAAATCTCCTTGCAAGTTTACATTTTTTTTGCATCTGGGTCATTCCAGCATACGGTAGCTATTACAGCTGGGATCTCCCAGTCCCGTTTTTCTGATGTTCTGTGTGAAGTTCTTATACTAAACTTTTCAGAAGCTAGCGTTAAACACACACAAGGGGGGATTTTTAAGGAAAATAGAGAACCTTTTAAAGTAAAGAATATATCAAAATGCAATAACAACAATTCTGAACAAATATAATCAATAAATCTCTCAAGAGATCGTAATGACTTTAAAGTGCTTCCCATTTAATTAACACCTCCCCAGAACAGAAGCGCACGTAGTGTGTAAACTCAAATGAAAGTAGGTCACAACAAAATTAAAGATTTTATCTCAGTCTTTATAATTTCATAATCAACCAAAAGTCCAAATCTAAAGAAAACAGCAACCTAGTCCTTTCGGAGCACTTTCAAGTGTCATTTAAGTCTTTTTTAAATGTCTATGACTCACATAAACGCAAAGGCCAAAGTCTATAATCCACCAGTCTCCTCAGAAAAAAAAAACATAATAAATCCACTCAGCAAAACCTCCAAAAAGCAAAAAATATGCGACTGACCACTAATTACTGGTATACCAGGTAAAAAATAGAAAAACAAGACGATCTCACCCAAATCCAGGAAGCATAATCCAACAGGGAAAACTCTTTTTCTTCTCCACGACTCCCCGAGGGCTTCTTTGCTGTAGCTCATTTAAGTGTTTATTGGCTTCAACTCCTCTAATTCTGTAAGGTCGAATTTCATTTTGCGCGTTCAGCTCTCATGCTGCAAACCATGAAACGCAAAACCCTCATTTAAACAGGCGTGTCTCCAACACGTTTGCAGCTCATGACATGTGCACATTCACTCTTAGTAAATCGCCTGCAAACTGCTGTTCATACCCAAACAAAATTCTAGATTCCATCTACTGCAATTGAATTTTCTAAAAAAAATAATTCTACTGGCTGATCTGGTGCTGCATTGAAGCATGTGGTGCTACATACTGCTCAAATAGCACATCTGAGCTTAGCAGTTACTGCCAAAGGTAGCAAAGGTTGTTGAAAAATAACCATTAAATTCAGTAATACCAGCAGAAACTGAGGCAAAGGGGAAGTTCTATGATTAAAGGAATTTATGTTCATTTTCATTTCCTCACAAGCCTTCCAGGGCCAGCTGCTAAGAAGCATCCCCACAGCATGATGCTGCCACCGTGCTTCACGGTGGATATGGTGTGTTTATGGTGATGTGGAGTGTTTGCGGTCTTGTCTATGGCCAAAAAGCTCCATCTCCCATCTCAGGGAGACCTCAGTGAAGACTCAGAATGTGCTGGAGGAATAATATTTATCGTGCATGGTCTGGGAACACCTTGGGATCCAGCAGAAGGAGTTGGAAGGTGTCGCTGGAGAAAAAGATGTCTGGGTTGACTTTCTCAACCTGCTACCACTGCGACCCAAGCCCAGAAGAAGATAGATGATGGATGGATTTACTGGGCTCTGGAAATGTCAGTGTTTGTTTTTGTATCCATCTCTTGACTTATACTTTTCAATAACCTTTCATCTGAGTTGCTTGGAAGGTTCTTTTGTCTTCATGGTGTAATGGTAGCCGGGAATACTAATTAACCAGTGACTGGAGCTTCCAGACACGGGTGTCTTTATACTACAATCACTTGAGACACATTCACAGTGAATACTTTTCAAAGGCACATTATCAGTGGTGTCTATGCTCTGGAATGGTTATTGTGAATACGTCAAATTGTCGCCCTGCCGGTGCCACTGTGGGCTGAATGATGTTGTGGCTGATAAGAGACAGTAAGAAACCATTTCCAACTCTGAGTTTAGATTCATCACTCACACATGCATCATACACATCATACATTAATGCCATTAAAACATATTTATCAGAGCAGCATGTATCGACTCCCTTAACCTGGTTTGCAGATCTGACAATAAGCAGAGCTAATGTACAAGATGTATTTATAACTGGAGTGGCCTCATTGTTCCTGCAGCTCCAATAACATCATGTTTTATCTCTCTGGAGAGTTGATTTTGCTCCATATAAACCATACAGCATGTCTGGGTACAATGTGTGCACACGACCTGATTAACTTCTCCTGCAAGTCAGGAAGACAATCCGAAAAGCCCACCTCTGATTTGTTCTGCACAAGATGATGGGTATGAACAGTTCAGTGCTTCAATCTTGTTTAAATTTCAGCTCTTCTCACCCACACACACACACACACACACACAAATGCACACATAGCAGCTCAACAAATTATTCATGGCACTTCTAATTCCCTGTTGGTTTGTTTTATCATTACAGTGAATCAAAGTTTGTTTTCGTCAGCCCTGCCACTAGATGTGGTGTCTGTCCCACATGTCTTTAAGCTGTGGTTCCTTTTTTATCAAATCTTTACTCCCTGGTTCAGTTTTACTCCACATGACGTCAATGGGGGTCTCTCAAGGAAAAGAGAATGAGTTTGTATGAGGTCTGAATTAATGACTGCACAGCTGAATTCATGATTAAATTCTTACAAGCGGAACTTTAGGTGAACTTGGCCAAGCAGCTCAAACCACATCCATCAGCATGACCCTGAGCAGATATATTATTTGCATCCAGGGAAATGTTTGCTTTTCTTACCTTGAAATAAAAACCCAGAGTCTGAAAATGTTTTTTCGGCAGTGGTGAAAAAATCCATTCCAGCAAGTGATTGAATGATAGATAGCTGAATTCTCAAACTGAGCTCATTGCACACTTGCCATTCCATCACTCACCCATTTATCAGTAATGGATTTTCAGCTCTCACCTGGAACAATAAAAATATCATTAACATGTAAATGGCGAACAATAGCTCCTGCAGACATTGCAGTGTAGCATGCCTATGAGCAAAGAAGGAAAGTGGAGCAGAGAACTACCACGGGGCAATCACTGAATCCGTGCACGTCATTTTTCCTCTGACATCATCTCAGCATCAGTGCTGTGACTGTGATAATTTCATTGACTGAAACTATGATAAAAATGATAATCTACTCATTTTTATTCATGAGGAAGGCGAGACTAAGACTAGCTAAGAATAGATCTTTGGTTATAAAAACTTAAAAATTTCATTTTTGTCAATAAGATTCAAACAAGACTAGAATATTAGTGCTGGACGGTCAAAATCCATGACATTTCTCCCCTGTACATTTAAGGTATGTCTGCATTTTCTAACCTGACATGCCAGATGGATGTGTTTCACACATCCATTTGGTATAGCTTCAATAGGAAACATTTGGGGAAAAGGCAGAGGCTCTGAAAAAAACTCGATGTGACTGGATGAACGTTCTGTCACGTCTCTATGGGCCAATCAGAGCAGCAAAACACGTGAAGAGCAGCTATCGAGCTGCATGTGTGCAGCTACTGAGGAATAACGTGAAACATAGCAATTATGGACATGTAAGTACTCGACTTTTGTCGTTTTTGAAAAGAAAACAACTCACTGCTGTTCTTTGTTCTTCTTTTAACGAAGAAATGTCATCAAGCTCTGATAAAATTGGCGCTTCAGCAGCGTCCACGCTAAGCTCTTCCGCCATAATTGCACAGGCCTCTTGTTGCTGCTTGTTTATGTCACGACTCTGCCGCGCCCAAAAGTACTGCCCCTCATCGCTGATTGGTCCTGTCACTTTCTAACCGGGCCCAAACGGTTCAGATGGGAGCTTTGCACGATGGATTCACCAGTGAAAAACAAGGATACAGGCATGTCCATTTGCTTTGCAAGGTTATGCATTTTCATCAGTATAATCTAAATCAACACAACACGTACACAACACGAGTTAAAAAGACGTTTTTACACTAGAAAAAACTGGTTCAATAAACAAAACGTGTCAAGTTAGCTAATGTCTACATGTGCTCAGACTGTACAGGGTGATAGCTTGACAGGCAGACGCTACCACCAGAGGGCTAGCTGTAGTGATAGCTTAGCTGACAGGACGTCAAGCTCAGTGGGCGGGCTCTTGTCTGCCATGAGACAGCGATTTTAATATGGAAGCCACCATGGATTAGCTTCAAAAGCTGTCTGAGTCCACCAATTGTAATCAAAGGGCTGACATCACACAGGCCTTGTCCAATTGTTTTTACAGTCTATGGGCGGGATCCAGCCCTGAGGGGCTCAAGACTCAAGATCACAGAAAAACTACGATTTTTACGATAGAAAAGTATGTAAAAAGATCATTTTGCATTCTTTGGGTTGATTTGACATTCATTTTGACATGATTCCATGATTTCATTGCTTCTACCAGGGGTGAGTACAAGTTAGAAGGTTTGTGTTTGTTACAAAGGATGTGGGTTTTCATTTCAAATTCTGCAGTTTTCCACCTCAAAAGTCAGTTTTTCCTCATGAATGGCACAGTAGTAGCTATGTATCCCACTGACCTCCAGGTGACCTGTATCTTGTGCCACAGCATGAGACATAATGGTAGCAATATTCTAAGATTGGTAATGGATGATAGTTCAGAGGTAAAGTCTGTATGTATGGCAAAGGCCACGTATCAGGGTATAAGTATGATGTTAGGAAAAGTCTCCTCTTCTGTCCACATGTAATGCACCATGTTTTCTCAGAGTGAACTGGTCACGTTCACCTTACATTACGCCCTGTGATGTGTAAATGTGGAAAAAGTCTTGATCTTTTGCGATATATTTCTGTATCAAAACATCTGAAAAATCTCTTCATGAGAGTGTAAAAACTGTAGCGGTATATGCAGGTTTTTTTTTTTAATTCAGGTGTTTCCATTACCAGCTTTATACTGCGCTATTTATACTTTGCATATTTCTAAGGTTAATGGAAACACGGCCAATGACAGCATGTTTTTATGTACTTCTTATGTGCTTGATTCCTTACTGAGCACCGTGGAACTAAACAGCAAATAAAGTTAAAACAAGCCTTTAATACAGGGTTTTAAACTCATCTACAGTCTATATCAATACAAATAATTAACTCATATTCAAACAAACATTTCACATTTATTATTCATCATTTTACTTTAAAATACTTAATTAATAGCACATCTTTAATTCTACTTTTAAAACACAACTTTTGATGTTTTTTTTATCTGCAGACTAATTAGCATCAAGCTTTTAGTTCATTATTTTTAAATTGAGGAATGCACTCCAATTTAAGAAAATAACCTTGTGTTTAATAGGGAAAACTGATTTTTTTTTCATATTTCAGCCGATTTCTTATTAAGTTGATTGAAATGTCGGATTTAAAACTCTTTAAAGGTCAAAAATTATGCAAAATACTCTTTTTCAGACTGTTCTAGCAAAACTATGAGCCCCCGACCTGTCCACAATCCCCCAAAGAATCAGACAAATCCCTTTCCTCCCCCTTCTCTCTCTCCACCTTTCAGAAAATGTGTGCTGAAACAAGCCGTTCTCAGACTTTCCCCCTCATGATGTCATATGTGGAGTAGCTCCTCCCCTAAGTTCTACTGGCCCACCCTGCTTGGAAGAAAGTTCCGCCCTCCTCTGCTGATCCACCTCTAAGCTGAGAGGAGGATCAGGAAAGCCACATCTATTAGGCCACATCCGTTTCCTGAGAGGGGTGGGGTCAGGGGTGGAGTCAGACAGCTCATTAACATTTAAAGCAACAGACACAGCTCGTCCTGAGCAGGGGTGAAACAGAGGGGTTTTAGACATGTGTAGATCCAATACTGGAGTGTTTTTTCAGCAACAAACTTCACAGGCATGTTTTCGGGACCTCTGAGACCAATATAATTTAAAGGTTAACATATGTGACCTTTAAAACCAAAGTATGTGAGATGTTAGTTTATGTTGTTCTCTGGTACACAAACGTGCTAGTCAAAGTAAAGAAAGAAGGTTTCACATTAGAAACGAATGCTTTGGACTGCTTCAGGACAGTGGAAACCCTCTTTTACCACGGAGTTCATATTTTTGTACTGTTGTAAACTTAGGGCGATTGACTTCCTGTTTGAATACAGACCTGCTTTTATTCTGACCGAAAATAAAGAAAAAGCGTAATTGAAAATTATGACATGCACTAAACCTAAAAAAAGGAACTTGTTATGGATTAAAAAGGAAAAGAGGCAAGATTTAAAAGGTAACTTTATCAGAATACAAGGTGCTGGTGATGTTTGACCTGTCCACTGTCAGTCTACAGAGACGTTTGTCTTCAAAGTGGGTGGCCTGGGTTCAGATCTGGCCTGTTACTCTTTATATCCCATATATCATCCCCCACTCTCTCTCTCTCTCTCTCTCTCCACAGTTTCCGACTCACTGTCTCGTCTGAATAAAGGCATAAAAGCCCCACAATAAATCTTAAAAAGAAAAAAGGAAGAGTGAAGAATATGAAGAAAAGTTTATGAAGGAAAAAAGATACAGTAGCAGATAAGAAGAGGAAAGGAAGGAAGAATAAAAAAGGTAGAGCCTGAATAGGAATGTGAATAAAAGAGCCGGTAAATGAGAATGAAGGCTATGAACAGATAGCTCTGCTGGCGAAAACAGATAGGAACATTGTGCTAATGACAAAAACAGACTCAGAGGTCTTTCCCTGCCCTCAGACAGACGCTCAGCGTGGGCAGCTGGCTCTCTGCAGATATCTGAGCCATGCAGCAAAAAAAATTCATAGCATGCCACCGAGACACCCACTCCAACCCTGGTGGGCATTCCCTGCAGTCGGAGCAGTGGGCACTCTACTATGTGGCACTGCCGGAATCTAACAATGCTTGATATTGTTGGCAGTGTTGTTGACAGTGTAACCGGCTTTAGGGTTTATATAAGGTGTATTTCAAGAAGGCGTGCTTTAAAAGGACTGTGCATTCTGATGAATCAGCAATAAGGTGCTGTTTGATGTCAGAGTATGCAAGAAAGGATGCGATACAGCTGGTCTCAGTGGAAATGCCTTTATTATAGCATATACTAACAGGCTGAGCAGATCATTTACTAAACACACATGACTGCAGCCTCTTAGTGCATCATAAATGTCTCTAATTCTGCACAAAATAGGGGATACATTAATCCTGTTTACTATAAAAGGAGACGTGCAAACTTTAGCTGTTGTCTGATAGTGGCGGATGGACTATTTCCTGTTGTTTTCATAAAGTTAAATCTCAATATACTTTTCCTACACTACAAAACTTTTAAAAGGCAATGCCAGCAATCTATTCCACTTCCTATCTAGTAGTTCAGCTATACTTTTAAAATTGTTTTAAAAAATCACAATATGGGGCGCACCGGTAGCCGAGTGGCCAAGACACGCACCATGTACGCGGGCAGCCCGGGTTCGAATCTAGCCTGAGGCCCTTTACCGCATGTCTCTACCCCACTCTCGTTCCCATTCCTGAGTAAATCCACTGCCCTCCTCTATCTATTAAAGGCACGAAAAGGCCCAAAAACAAACCTAAAAAAAAAAAATCACCATAAAGTAGTAGCAGTAACTCTTCAAATCTGTGGTAAGTCGGGTCTCCTCTAGAAAGAACAAAGCAGAAAGTCAACTTCAAGGCAATCCATACTGATAAAGAATATGCTCTGTGGGGGGTGAGACAGGTGAGAGCCCTAAATAAGTGTTTGGATTTACTAACTTAAAGTGTGCATGGGGGAAAATATATAGATTTATAGTTACTGTAGACTGTACTACGCAGCTAGCTATTAAAGTTAGGATTTTTGTGGATTGGTCCTGATGATGCTCAAAAGCCACAGTGTTTAATTAGCAAGGATAATGGCATAATACTATGTCCCTTTTATTCTGTTAACCTTATTCTTCATGGGGTGGGGGTCCATGGAATAAATGATTTTCTCTTAGAGGAGGCTCCCTCTCCCACACTTTGAAAACCCTTGCACCAGAAACATGAGCAAATGAACCCCAGCATGGATGACACGACCAAACACAATTAAAACGTATCTAAACACTCTGCCCAAGGGCATTATGGGAAACTCAGCCTAAATGGTAAAATGACTTGAGCTTGTATAGCACTTTTCTAGTCATCTGACTGTTGAAAACACTGCAGGCCACACGTATGATGTGTGTGTGTGAGATGGCAGAGGCTGCTACGGAGGTTTGGCCCTCAGTATTAGCTAGATGCAGTGATAAGAAACTTGGATTTCTCGTATTTACAGGGATATGAATAACCAGGTTTTTCTGCATCAATTTGAGTAAATGTGATGAGTTACTGTCCAGCCCTGGCACTGTATGCTGATGATATGCATATTTTACCTTAGATAGGAGTTATCAAATATATATAGCCCTTAATCATTTCAGTGATGAACAAAGTATAGTCAAAGGTTGATTTGGGTTAATATATGTATTTGTTTCTCCCCAGAGTGAGATGAGAGGTTCCATACTTTCATGTGCTGTTAATATAAAGCTGCAGCTGGCAGCTTGTTAGCTTTACTAAGCAAAAAAACCTGGGGAGGTTGTCTTATATAAGTCAGCTTTGTTTCTCTTTTTAAAGTCTGCTTAATGCAAATGGGGGAAGAGCAGATAATTCCCTTGTTATTGAGTTTATTACACAATCATTAAAAAATAACTCCTGTCCCTTCTGAGTAAATTCCATAAATAAACTGAATCCACCCACACTCTCATACTGTATTTTCTTACACAATGGTTACAGATGGCTAAATAGCCTCAGCAATGTGCTGGTGGTGCTAAATGTCTCTTTCATATACATTTAGAATCATTCAGCAGTGGTTATGACGGACACAAAGCTGTGTTGTGTTGTGGTCCACTTGTTTGGCAGCTGTTATCTCAATCCTGCATAAGACATTAAAACACAAAGCAGACTTCAATAAGAGCAGCACGTCGATGCTGTTTGCCAATGGCAGCAAAGTGCTGTTTAGCAGTCAATTACACGTGCTACACAGCTGCTGAGTGTGTAGCACGACTTTCCATACAACATGCCAAAAAAGTGCTCAAACCTCTAACCTTCTGTTATCAGCGTTGAGTCCAATTAGCTGAGCAACGCTGTGTCACACTGATAAATTCTCTGTGTTACTGCCATCTGTTTGTGCACTCTCTACCTCTTATCTTAATGTGTTAAATTCTCTGGGTGTTTTCGGTAATGGGAGCTAAAGGGGGCTTTCATATCATTGGCAAATTCTGTAAATCTGTTGATGTTTTCAGCAATATAGTAATGTGGCCCTACAGGTGGTTTGTTTCATACTGAAGAACAGACTGAAATATCTCATAATTTAGTCGGTGGATCTTATCATTTTCCACAGAACTGCATGGTCCCACATAGGGATGGTTAATTTGTAAGGCTAATACCTTTATCCATCCATCCATTTTCTATACTGCTTATCTTTTTAGGGGTTGTGGGGGGACTGGAGAACATCCCAGCTGTCATTGGGCGAGAGGCGGGGTAGACCCTGTAGAGACAGACAACCAAGCATGTTCACATTCACACAGGCAATTTAGAATGATCAATCAACCTAATGAGCACGTCTTTGGTGGTGGGAGGAAGCCGGAGTACCCGGAGAAAACCCAAGCATGCACGGGGAGAACATGCAAACTCTGCACAGAAAGGCCCTGACGAGGAAGCGAACCAGGGACCTTCTTGCTGTGAGGTAACAGTACTAATAATACGTTTATGGATACTCCAATTCCTTTATGGATACTCCTTATTGACTTATTACTCTGTACTTTTCCATTGTTAGTTGGAGAGACATACTAACAAAACTTTTTTTTAACAGAATTGGTATAAACTGAGTAGAGCTTGAGACATTTCTACACCTTACTGGAGTCCACCTGAGGCCAATCAATTTTATTGGACTTGATTTGGAAAGGCACACACCTCTCTATAGAAGCCCTTCCAGTTATTGGCAATGTTCTCAATTCTCAAATGGAAGACGTTTGGACCAACCTGGACTCTTCCAGAAGCTGGTCGCCCAGCCAAACTAAGGTAGAAGGGACTTAATAAGAGAAGTGACCAAAACCTCATGGTCACTCTGACTGAGCTCCAGAGATCCTGTGTGGCGATGGGACAAAGTTGCAGAAGGACATGTACGACTACAGACTTCCATCAGTCTTGGCTTTATGGCAGAGTGGCTAAACACATGACAGCCTGCTTTGAGTTTGAAAAAGCATCTGACGAACTCTCAGACTATCAGCAATAAGATTCTCTGGTGTGATGAAACCAACATGAACTGTGGCTTGAACCCTATCGAACATCTCTGGACAGACTTGAAAATTGCGGTCCACTGATGGTCCCCATCCAACCTGACTGTGCTTAAGAGGATTTGCAAGGAAGAATGGCAGAAAATCCCTCAACCCAGGTATGCAAAGCTTGATGTGAAGCTTGATTGCTGTCGAAGGAGCAGCAGAGCTTTCAATGTTTTTTTTTTTAAATCATCTCAGTCTGAGCTGCAGGGTTCATCTGAAGGTTTAATCCATTTAAGAGATTTTAAAAGCACATTAAGGGAACATTTGACCAGTGCATATGTTTTCTACTGAATGCTGCTGCTTTTTTTTGTTTTGTTTTTCTTTAAGATTTATTTTTGGGCTTTTTAGTGTCTTTATTCTGACAGAGGAGGATAGTGGATAGAGTTGAAATGGGACAAGAGTGGGGTGAGACATGCGGCAAAGGGCTACAGGCTGGATTCAAACCCAGGCCGCCAGCGTACAAGGGCCAGGCCTTATACCGCTAGGCCATCTGCGTGAATGCTGAGGCCTGAATGCTGCTGCTTTGTTGATTGATGTAACTTCTGCTTGTTATGGTGTGTTGTTTTTTATGTGTATGGAGCATCTTGTGCGGCTGTCTTGGCCAAGACTCTTCTGCAGGAAAACTGCCATCACTATAAGACATCGACTTACTTTTTATGTAGCATCCGCATGAGGTCAGTTGCCTGCAAAGTTACTTTCAGTTACCTCAGCCCAAGTTTTGTCTTGAATATGAATTAGTATTTGTCGGCATGCTTAATGACTCAAGTCTTAATGGCAAACAGAAGTCAGAAAGAGTCATAGAACACAAAACAATGACAAACTGAGATCAACCAGTCCAGAGTCAAACAGCAGAAAGTCATTCTTTGCATAACCTAATGCATCATCTTCAAACACCTTCAACTTATTTTAATAAGATTTAAAGAGAACAGCTCCCCCAGACACAAGAACTCCTCCAGCAGATTCCAAGCTGCAGAAGCAGCGTACCTAAAACCCCTTTTCCCCGTTTCAAAATGCACTTTGGGGACAGATAGCAAAAGTAAATCTTGTGAATGAGTCACAGAGCGAAGACTGTTGCTCCAAGCATTTTTCACATGAATACAATTACACAAGTACGAGGGAAGCAAGTTAAGCATTGCCTTCTCTGTAAAGACATGCCAATGATTCAGTCTAGAAGTGGTCAACGAGGCCAGCCGACTCGAGCATGCAGAATACAATGATGAGTTAGAGCCTTGAGATAAGTGATGAAACCTCAGTGCTCCATGGTGTACAGTATCTGTAGATTTAAGGCACTGAGAGGATGAATGCATGTGTCAAACATCACTGAAATCAACAGAGGTCTTTACACTGAGCAAAAGAAAAACATGCAACTTTAACTTCTTTAAAGCTATGAAGCTAAATGATAGAGAATCAACAATTGAGAGCAGACTCCTCCAAGGCAGCGATAGAGAAGGTCGTTGTGATGCAGCAGCACAGATACACTTGCATCACTCTGAATTGGAGGTCATAATGATGTGTTGCATTGTAAGTGGTGACTTATACACTTTAAAATTTCGTATAAGCTGCACATCTTCAAGGATATCAGTGTGTGCCACTCAGATCTGACAATCAAAAACCACATTACAGGGTTTTATGTCTATCCAGACCTTCAAAAACCAAACTAGGATACAAAGTTGATACTGCAGGAAGGGATTTAAAAATATGGCAAGCATTGTCCTTTCTTTACATCAGCCTATGTCTAAGTGCACCCCTAAATAGCAATTATTGCAGTAGACTCTTTTAGAGGAATAGAACCAAGTTACAATATGAGAATTTGTCAGTTGTGCCCTGTACAGTGCGGTAAAAAGTATTTCCTGATTTCTTTTCTTTTCTTTTGTTTTTTTTTCCATATCTGTCACACTTAAATTTTAAGATAACAAATCAATCTTAATACCAGACAGAGATAACCAGAGTTAATACAGAATGCAGCTTTTAAATGATTATTTTATTTATTAAGGGGAAAAAGCCATCCAAACCTGCCTGGTGTTAAATCATGAAAAAATAGTTATTAACCACATTTTTTAGAAAGCTGACCTCTATTTCACTATCTACATCCAGGCCTGATTACTTCCAGACCTGTTGAATCCAGAATTCCCTTAGGTAGAAGCTGTCTGACAAAGTGAAGTAGACTAAAAGGTCTAAAAAAGCAACACATCAAGGCACCATCTAAAGAAATTCTACAACACATATGAACAAAGTCATTGACATCTATCAGTCTGGAATGGGTTACAAAGACATTTCTATGACTTTGGGACTCTAGCAAATCATGGTGAGAGCCATCATCCACAAATGGGGAAAACTTTGAACAGTGGTGAACCTTCCCAGGAGAGGCTGGCTGACCAAAATTACTCCAAGAGCACATCGACGACTCATCCAGGAGGTCAGAAAAGAGCCCAGAATATCTAAAGACCTGCACGCCTCACTTGACTCAGTTAAGGTCAGAGTTCATGATTCAACAAAAAGAAAGAGACTGGGCAAAAATGGCATCATGGGAGAGTTCCAAGGCCGAAACCACTGCTGACCCAAAAGAACACAACATTGAAAAAGCGTCACACATATGGGAAAATATTCTCTAGACTGGCGAGACCAAAGTTGAACTTTTTCTTCAAAAGAACATCATAACAGTCAGACATGGTGGTGGCAGTGTGATGGTCTGGGGCTGCTTTGCTGCTTCAGGATCTGGATGACTTGCTGTAATTGATAGAACCATGAACTCTGCTGTCCACCAGAAAATCCTGAAGAAGAATGTCCTGCCATCAGTTCATGCTCAAGCTCAAGCATACTTGGTTTATAGAGCAGGAAAATGATCCCAAGCAAACCAGCTAGTCCACTCTGAATAGCTTAAAAAACAAAATGAAGGTTTTGTGGAGTGGTCTAGTCAAAGTATGGACTTAAATCTGATTGAGATGCTGTGGCATGACCTTAAACAGGCTGTTCATGCTGGAAAACCCTTCAATGTGGCTGAATTAAACCACTTCTGCAAAGAAGAATGGGCCAAAATTCCTCCACAGGGATGTGAAACACTCATTGCTTGCTTGCAACCAGTTTTTAGGTTTAGGGGACAATGACTTTTTCACACAGGGCCAAGTAGGTTTGGATTGCTATGTTTCCTTAACAAATAAAATCATCATTTCAAAAAAAAAACAAAAAACTTTAATTTTACTCATCTTAGTTCATCTTAGATGAATATCAAAATATGCTGTGTGATGATCTGAAACATTTAAGTATTTGCTCCCATAAAGTAGAAATCTTTATGGGGGCAAATACTTCTTCACAGCACTGTATAATGTAAAGTAGTATAAAGGATAGCAGCCATGACTTTTATTGGAACAGATCCATCACCACCTGTCAATCAATGCCAGACAGGCCATTACAAAGCCAGTCATCTGCACTTGTCCAGCCGCTGGCTTTAAACGCAGTCAGACATTTCCTCTGGACGGCACTCCCCCTCAAGGTTAGACAGCTTTTCACCGAGGCTCTCCCTCGTTCATTCATTCTTCTACTCGTCTTTCTCCTTGCCCCTCCTATCGCCCCCTGAATCCCATCTCTCACTGATGATTTAATGCCGGCTGTCTGTTCTCCCGCTCCCTCTCGTACTCCTCCATCGACTCCTCCCTGTTTTCCTCGTCTCGCAGCCTGATGAAGTCAGAGTGCAGCTCGGGTATAAACAGCCACTGCGGGCCATCCATAGTCATCTCATTACAAAGGACTGCAGGGGAAACTGTCTTAACCAATTTCACAACTATCCTTCCTTAACCTCCCCTCGCTTTTTTTCCTAGATACATCAGGGTCAAGTAAGCAATTAAGGGGCCAATTGTCTAAACAGGGTGCCAGTTGAATTGCAGAGACAGAAATGATGCTGCAAGCCTGGATGGTTTCCAATTAAGCATCAAAGACCAACATGAGCGACCACTAATTGTTTTGCACTGGAAAACCTTTCGAGTGTAACTTGGGCGATGGCAGCATTAACCTGCGTTATATCAATAATTAATAAGCTGACTGGAAGCGGTACTTAAATATGCATTATTGTGTGACAGCACATTATTAGACACTACTTTTTAATAGCCTAAACATAATCTGGGCCTGGTCATGAGAAGAATCATTGAAGGGAAATGGAAAAACAAAGAGACTGTATACAGAGACAATATAGATGTTGATCATCATTAGGGTTTATTCCTCTGTGTGGTCTGCTGGACTTAAACCAACACATATCTGCAAATTATTTACCCACAGCCACACTCACATAACGACAACTGCCACAGTAATTAAAAGTGAAATTAATTGATTTGTTTAAATAGAAAAGCAGGGGTGCTGGAAGTCAGCCATTGCTGGAGTCGCAGATGAGTCCTTTATAATAACGATGATGTCATACTCAGCGCACAAATTCACATTTTATTGATGAATTCAGTTTTTTAGGATAGTAAATACTTAGACCTTGAATCAAAATGAATGGACTGCAGATGCTTATCGTGCTTTAAGTGTAGCATCTGTGGCTTCACCTTCACATCCCTGATCTCCACGGACAGTCCTTGTTTTAAATGGGACATATTTTACCCTTTAAAGTCAAGTTTATATTGGTCTTAGGGTTCCCCAAAACATGCCTGTGAAGTTTGTTTCTGAAAAAACACTCTAGTATTGGATTTTTGCATGTCTGAAATACTCCTCTGTTTCCTAATCCCATACAAATCCTGGTAATTTTCTTTTTCTTTGATGCCTTTTTTCTGCATCTTTTCCCAGTCAAAAAAAAGAACATGCATTGAACATTGTAGACCAAACTATGGATATTTTTCATCTATCTATAGCACTATACCTCTGGTTTATTTCAGTGTATGTTCTCTTGCTTTATTATTTCATTCAAGGTCCACTATCCAAACACCTGTGCACTACTCTCTTTACACACAGCGCTGCTCCTGCCCACCTGCTCCAGATTTAGCCTACCTGTACGGTCTACTGTCAATATTAATAAGTCATCAATAATGCAGCTTGTGTTTTGAAATGCGTCACTCAATATCCAGTTATAGCAACTGCTGATTTGTCAATTAAGGCAGTGGTTCTCAACCTTTTCAGCTGGTGACCCCCAAAATAAAGGTGCCAGAGACCGGGCACCTCCACTGTACCTGAGGGTGGTTGAACACAGCCATGCACACTCAAGAACAGTCATGTGCAGACAAGGCACATTATGGGGGACAAATGGGAGAGCCAAACCAGAGGCCAGCAGAATCATGGTCCATTGTAAAGTTGGTATGGTATTTTATATTTTACCTGAATAATAACCACTCTTATCAAAGAAAACTAATTTTCATTTATTTGTGTACTAAGTAGCCCTCTTAAGAATGTAAATCCTTTAGTTAAAAACAAAATTGAAATATGTTAAAATAAGCTAAAATGGGTTAATAATGACAAAAAAATGGTGGGAAAGGTGGTGAAATTAGATTTTAAAAGTAGCAGAAATGGGTTAGAAGTGGCAAAAATTAGATAAAAATGGCCAAAAATGGGTTTAAGTGGCAAAAATGGGCATATTAAGTGGTAATAGGCCATTCAAAAGTGGCTGAAATGGCATTAAAGTGGCAAAAATAGGTGGAAATTTGGTGAAATGGGGTGAAAATTGGCAAAAAAAAAGGGTTAGCTAAGGCAGAAATAGTCACAAACTGGCAAAAATGGGCATATCAAATTGTAAAATGTGGCTTAAAAGTGATAAAAGGGGTTAGAGTGGCAATAATGTGTCAACAGAGCCAACAATAGACAGAGGGTTGCAAGATTTGGTTTGAGTGGCAAAACAGGCAGAAAAAAAGTGATGTAAAGGGTTTAAAATTGACAAAAAATGGGTTTTAAGTTGCAAAAATGTGTTAAAATGGGTGGGGAAAAGTGATGAAAATGGGTTAAAATTTTGCAAAATTTGTGTAAAGTAGCAACAGTGTAATTCAAATATGTTCTTAGTTTTTTAGGGGATCTGGAGCCCCCCTCTCAGTGTTTCATGACCCCCAATGGGGTTCCAACCCCAATGTTGAGAATCCCTGAATTAGGGGACTGAAAGAAAGCATTTTCATTCTTTATACGCTTGACGTAAATGTAAATGAGGCCTCGTGCTCAATAATTTTTGAGTCTAAATAAAGATAAAGAAAGCAACTCCATGTAGAGTTGAATCAATAATAGTAGTTCTGATTACTGCTGTACTGTTAACATAATACAGCCTTAAAAGAAGGCTGCATGGCTGTGTTTGATGCTTCCCCTTTTTTTGTCAAATTAGGCGACATGAAACCCCAAATATCCCAGTTTAATACATGATGACAATATCTAATGGTTTTCTTCTACCAAACTGGAAGAGTCCCCACCTTTTACTTCAGAAATCTGATCACCTTAATATCGCCCCGGTGATATTTAAGCACAAACACCCACATTTTGTCCAGCTTCATGCAGCGTTCTCTAATTTTAGGTTTCATAAAAGTGAAGAGACACTTTCTGCACCTTAGCCCTGCCTGGAGCCCCACTCTCAAGCTGAAAGGGGCTAATTTTATCCAAATAATGATGATGTGTTAGGACAGGATTGGGAAAATTATCAGCATCCTGAACAGTGACGTAGGCTTTTTGTCAATGGCAAAGCCCCAGATGTTTCAGGTTTTCATAGAGATGGAGGAGGGTGAGTGCTACTTGGGGTCAAAATTGTTTGTAAAAAGTAACCAGGATCAGGTGCTCTTCAGGGTGGGTGGAATTCTTCAGTTTCCCTCTGGATTAATAAAGTATCTATTTATCAAACTTTACACAGTGAAAATTTAAAGAGTGGCTGGCCAAATTATTTGCAAATATAGTCCATGGTAGAAATGGCGGTCAAAACTAATGATTGGAGGCACTGTGATGCAATTAAAAAGCCTTCATTAACCAGGGATGTCCACGCATTTCTGCTTACAATGAGTCTTCATCAGGACATGATGAACTTTTGACCCTTTAGAAGTCACTGCTTTCTGAATTTGAAGCTCTGTTTTGACCCACAGCACAGCTGTAAATAGCACAAAACTTTGGCATTGTGATGGTGATTCTCCATGCAGAAGTAACTTCCTGCCCCAATCTAGAGTGATGCATTTGATGTGATGTCATCTGCAAACAAGACGATGCTCAAGGTTCACTTATTAACAGATGCATAGTTACAAGGAGGCGTTTCAAATTAAGTTTAAGCAGCAAAACAAATAATTTCCTTCTAATTTGTATGCTGATGTGCCTCTAAAATAAAATGTTTCTGCAGATGTGGCTAAAGAAATGTTCAGTTAAATGTCTAGTAAACCAGTGTTGAGAAAAAGACTCAATAGAAATAAAAGATAGAATGAATCAGAGTTGAAAGAGACCTGTCCAGAGAAAAAATCTTCAGAATCTTTGTCTTTATATTGTCTATGTATGAGACAGCCAACTTTCTGGCAGTAACGGAAAAGCAGTTTTCATCTTTTGTTGCTATATAAAGGAGGATCTCTGAATGCAGCCATGTCCTTCCCTCAGTAACAATAAAGATCTTGGCTCAGAAATTCTCCATCCCCGCAGACAGTTACAGTAATCGCTGCTATGAATGGCTCTCTTACCGGATGTTATGCGACTTTCGTTTGATCTCGTTCCAGCAGAGGTTCATTTCTCCTGTCTGGTGTGGGCCGCCTCCTCTCAGTCTCCTGCACTCGGTCCCCTCCTCCTGACCCTCACCGTCCACTGTGGACTGGCACGGCACACAGTGGCATCCCGGCCACGAGGGCCGCCCCGCAGCTACAGGTGGACGCAAGAAGAGAGACAAAAGAGAGGTGAGCATCAAAGTCAGTATTCTGATCTGTTCACTCTAGAGAGGCCAGAATCCTGGACCTACAAGAGAGACCATGAGAGGTCACTTTGACTAAAAGATTACAGACTCTGTTATCCCCAGTGATAGAGACCCAATACAAATAGACATTTATTGTTATTTTACATCTTCTTTAAAGGAAATAACACACAAAAGAACAGTTTCATTGTTTGGGTCCGTCCTCAGATGTGGCACTGGAGCTTTGCAAGATGGATCTGCCTGATGATGAACATGGAATCTGGCCAATCCATCTTTTTAGCAAAAAGATGGGCCCTGACAAACCCAGAGAATGGGCCCTCCCCAGTTGTGATTTATCGATGACAGCCGTGTATGTGTGTTGGATCAGTAGCATTGGTGCTGGCTAGCCTGGCAAACAGTTTGGAGTTTAGTAACAATTTAGAGCTGAAAGCATGAGTGTAAAGCTTGGATAGAATGTTGAAATTATTATTTGTGCCACTTTTTTCATCACTTTTTAAGCCTGTTTATTCAACTTTTGTTTGCTATTTTTGATCTATTTTGTCCATTTAAACACAATATGCCTCTCTCTACACCCTTTCATCACTATAAACCTATTTTTGCCACATTTTTTAGCTACTTTTCATCACTTTTTTCCACACCTATGTCACTATACACCCATTTTGCCAGTCTTTCACAGCTTTTCATCACTTTTTTCCCCAGTCATGGCACTATAAACCCATTGTTTCCTCTTTTTATCTGCTTTTCATCATGTTTTTCCCCAGCAATTGCAGTGTAAACCCATTGTTCCCACTTTTTAACAGCTTTTCATCACTTTTTTCCACCCATGTCACTATAAACCCATTTTTGCCACATTTTTCAACCGTTTTTCATCAGTTTGTTCCACACCCATGCCACTATAAACTAATTTCCGCTACTTTTTAATCGCTTCTCATCACTTTTTCCCCAGTCATGGCAGTGTAAACCCATTGTTTCCACTTTTTATCTGCTTATCTCCTGTGCCATGTCACTACAAACCTGTTTTTTGCACTTTTTAACAGCTTTTCATCGCTTTTTTCCCGCTCGTGTCGCTGTAAACCCATTTCTGCCATCTTTTAATAACTTTTCGTCACATTTTTTCCCCAGCCATGGCAACATAAACCCAAATCGCCACTTTTGAACAGCTTTTCAACACTTTTTTCCCCCAGCCATGGCAATATAAACCAGTTTTTCCTAATTTAAACGCTTTTCCCACCCATGCCACTATAAACCAATTTTTGCCGTTTTTTTTAACCGCTTTTCATCACTTTTGTCCCCAGCCATGACACTATTAACCCCTTTTTTGCAACTTTTTAACCCACATTCCCCACTTTTCTGCCATTTATACCACTTTCTACCTATTTCAGCCTCTGTTAACTTGATTTCAACTGTTATCCCATTTGTGCAACAACCCATTTTTATTCTGCTGATATACTATGGCATAAACAAATGGTGGAAAAAAATAAATAAATAATTAGTTGCTTTGATAAGAGTGGTTGTTGTTCAAATTTTAAATGGGCCATGATTTTGCTGATTTCCATGCCCCCCCCCCCCCCCACCACCACCACCACCACCACCACCAATTGAGCAGTTTTTACATCAAATAGTGAAAATGACTGCTGTGGTCTCTGTAGTGTCAAATATAAAATACACTATACAGGCAGATAGAGCGTCAGCTGTGCACACAGTTTAAGAAACAGCTTATAACAAAGCAGTATTTCAGTCAACAACCATCGTTTCTAGGCCATTCATAGCCTTGTAAAAAAAAAGAGCACAATTGAAGTGCACATTGTAGCAGCACTTTCAAATGTGAAGAGCCAAGCACACAAAATCAAGGCAACAAATCGGAGTCAAATTGAATAAGTCTCTCCTGTGTGAGATAGAAAACTTGAATCAAGAGACAGCGTCAGTTTTATCCTATTATTCCATTCCATTAAACTCCAGGAAACAAACAGACAAAAAGCCTCTTTTCCACAGACTTTTAGAGTGTGGGGGCATCTGAGGCAAGACTTGAAGAGGTGCAATCCCCTTGATGGAGCCGCGAGGGAAAAACATCAAGGAGGCAGCCATACACACAAACAAGAGCTGTCTCTCACACAAACACAAACCGTAATAAGCAATATTTAGGGCAGCTTTTCTTAGTTCACAGTTCATGATGAATCTGGTCTGGACACCGGGCTGTCAGAGACTTCCTGTCTCGCAGCTGTGTTTCTCAGCTAGGACAGCCCCTCTAACACAAAAACAAACCCACAAACACACAACAACCTGGAGCTTCCATTGTGTCTGGTCGAAGGCTCTTATCACATCGTTTGGTCGATCGCAATTCTTCCCTGCTGGAGGTCTGAACTCTCAACTTTTAAAGCAGCGGTGAGCCATCCATCACATCCACCTTCACACAACAGTGGCTGGGTTTACAGTTAGCACAACACAAGCCTTTAAAACACAACTGTAGTTCTGGAAAACAAGCTAATTCTACTTAAACAGCCTGCTGGAGCCTTGTCAAGAACACTAATGAAGCATGGGGAGTCCAAATGAATTCCCAAGGTGCATTTCAGTTTTCACATTCTGGTCTATTTGGACTATTCACTAACACAAGGAGGCTGATTCTGCATTAGCCTCAATTTAAAGATTCTGCAAAAAGGGTACAGTCACAGAAGGTCTGTGTATAGTCAAAGAAGCACTGACCAATCAGATATCAGAAGGCTTTAGCCCACGCAGTCTGTATGGAGAGCAACAACAAGGGTAACATAATCCGCAGTAATGACATCCTGGCTCCAATCATCGGTAATCTGATGGCAATTTACTTTAATCTCTTAACAGATATCTGCATGCATCTTCCGCTAATAATCTGTGGAAGCTGTGCTACAAGAGCCAATCAGTGCAGAGATTTGCCAGACTTCCTGGAACCAGAGTTCATCTTGGTGCTTTTGTATTTAGCTGCAGTCTTTAGATTTAAAAGCCTTTAAGTTTTAGTCACATTTTACTTATTTTCACTCTTAAATGTTTTAGTCTAGTTTAAGATGACAAAACTCAAATGTTTTGTGATGTTTTAATTGATGGAAAGTTTTTACATTTGAGTCTTTTCTTTAGTCAAAACATAAATTTTCTTTGAACTAATTAAATCAACCATATTGTATGATTATTATAAATGTAAATTGCCCGTAGGTGTGAGTGGAAGCCTGGCCACTCAGAGGATCTTCAAATCTTATTTATTTTTATTTAACCTTTATTTAACCAGATAAGACCCATTGAGATCAAGATCTCTTTTACAAGGGCGTGTGTTGCTGGCCAAGAGGTCAGCAACACACGTCATAATAAATAATACATTTCAGTGTCAGATTACAACATTAAGTTAAAAACAAACAGTACTTTAGAAAGTGCGTAGGTATATGCAGATAAAGTGCTGGAAAATGACTCAGAAACGAATTTATAAACACAGGCACTGTTCCGTGGTCTCACGATGTCTGTCATTTAAGACCGTTTTTAATTTTAAAAATGTAAGAAAGCACAGGCATAAGGACACTTTTGAATAATTTTTTATCGTATAATCCTCTGGGTCTGCACACTAGACTCATTCCCACAGTCTGGGTCAGGACCCATGGATAGGTCGCGGTAGATTTCTCTTGGGTCACCAGATTGGTTTTCAGAATTTCTTTTTCACGGTTTTAATGGGACAGGTATGTCATCACGTTTCACTGCTTTTCACTTTGTTCCCCACCCATGTCACTATAAACCCATGTTTGCCACATTTTAACAGCTCTTTATCACTTATTTCCCTAGCCATGGCACTATAAACCCATTTTGACACTTTTTAACAGCTTTTCAACACTAAAATGTGAGAACTTTTTATGGACTAAAACTAGACTAAAATGTTTTTTTGTGTTTTGTCGACTAAAACTAAAACAGGTAGAAATGACTCAAATGTGACTAAAACTAAAAGACATTATGTCTAAAGATCAAGACTAAGACTAAAATTAATAATAGCTGCCAAAATTAACACTGATCCACTCTAAAATTTCAAGAAAATTCTAAAAAAAAAAAAATGTAATAATAATACAAATACATCTTCCAAAATCTATGAAAATGACTGAAACATTTAAACACTTGCAATGGACAACCCCCATCCCCAAATTCCCAATCTTATCCCCAAAAAATACAACAAATCTACCAAATTCCTACAAAAATTCAAAAATAAAACAAAGCAGTTTGCTCAAATCGTCCAGTGCAACTCTCAAAAATATGCTTCTTATTCTTTACATTTACATGAAAACTTTTCCAATTCCCCAAAATATAAAAACAAAAAATCATAGCATTTCAATCACATCACTTAAACTTCAAAAGACATTCTTTACAATAATTTCAAAAATTCTAAAAGCAGAAATATTACTTTGTTATAGAAACCATAGACATTATATACGTAGACGCCTCACTGGCCAGTGGGCCGTACGTCAACTCCGCCGCCATCTTGCCAGAGGTATTACTGGTTAAGATGCATTACTCCTGTGCTGCGTGGGGCTGACAAGATTTCGTGGAATAACATTTAAAACAATAACAAAACCCTTCATCCCCTATTTACTTGCATTTGTTTATGGAACGGTCTATCCTCTGGCAATATGGCGGACACGTTGACGTATAGCAGCAGCGAGCAGACACAGTCAATGAGGCGTCTACGTATATAATGTCTATGGTAGAAACAGCCAGAATGTAAGGTCATCATTTGTGCATGCAGAGTCTTAGGGGGCTAATACTGCATATCAAGAAATAAGTGAATTTGGGCCTACAAAGGAAGCAGCATTTATTTCATGTAATTGCATATCAACAGCCAAAGAGCTATGCTAAGCTAACTTGTTTAGCCATTCACTTATATGTTAAATTACCCTGATTTATCTGCATGTAGTCCTATTGTTTTAGTTAAGTGACGAGTTTCCTCTGAAGAAGCCCACAGACCCAAACAGCTGATCAGATCATAGTCGGTGACCGAAGCTAGCATTGCAAAATAGTCCCAAACACAGAGGCTTTCTGGGTGAAAAATAAAATGGCTCAAAAATGTTTGCTATAGCGTACAGTTGAGCCAGGATTGCTTTTTGGCCCTTAAAGTCTCTAAATTCTGCAGAGAAAGCACACCCATCTGCTACACTATAGAGCCTAGCTACTGCAAGGAGTAACACTCTGCAATCTCTAGAGGCTAATTCCACTACTATTGCCAAGTCACTTATACAACCCCACTTTAAAACACTGAATTATCCCTTTAAGCTATAATACATTTCTTAAGTTTCACACATTTGTCTAGAGGTACTGAAAATATACTTAAAACATCTTTACAACTTGTTCTAGATGCACATTTGTCAAAAACAGACATCCCAACTTCTGTGTGGAGGCTCATTATTAAAAAACAGCGAAGCCACTTAAAATAAAAAAGTGTTGTTTTGTTGCAAAGCTGCTTTTTTTCTGAGGCAATTACCCACATATGACTCAGTGCCTCTTCAGAGCGCCTCTCTTTCTCACTCAGGTGCTTTGTCTTAAACAAATTGAGCCTGAAGTCAACCAGGAAGAAAGAACTTTTGTTGCTATGTCAACATTTGACTGAACATTTCTCTCCCCAGTGAAAGAGAGAGAGGAGTCTTGCATCAGTACTCTCCTCCTCCTCTTCCTCAGTACATATTTATTCATCACCCTTACTCTCTATTTTGTTCTACAGACCATCTTGCCTCAGATTGGCCGGATGGGATTTTTTTTTCTTTCCTATTTCACATGAATCATCACCATCTTGTCAAACCTCCTGCCTCCCGTTATCTCTCCTCTTCCTCCCTTCCCTGCTCTTCCTCAGACAGCTCCTGTTAAAGGAGGTGAGTGTTGTATGAATCAGCAATCCCCAGCACATCTCCCCCACTCTCTCCTGCTCTCTCTGTCTCTTCCCCTTAGCTGATAATCATGGGTCACGTGTGGTTCTGCATCCTGTCGATGCTTCCAGAACATCGGCTGAGAGGAAAAACCTCAAAAAAATAATCAGCATCTTTTACATCATGTGAAAAGGTTTGATTCGTTTCTGTGCTGCACCGTATTTGTGAATAAAACATGAAATAGCATGCAAACCAGCCTTGCAGGATCCACATGATACGATGGAGTTTAAGAGCAGTATGACAGCCTGACTGTTTGTTTGCTTGGGAAAACTGCTGCTTATGTTTTCAAGAAGTGAAGATGAACAATGACAAACACCATCCACACCACTGCATTCACCGAGGGAATACCCCGCAGCTGAAAGGAAGCTCTGAGAGAGGTTTGTTTCAGGAGCGATGAGGGAATAGAGTGACAGACAGCCTCGTCTGCGACCTCAAATCTCTCTTCTTACACTTCAAATCTTCTGATAGCTCGCAGAGTTTCACAGAAACACACAACCTTCCACATCACTGAAGAAGAAATGTGTTAAATATTTTAAACTGCTTCCTCTTTTCACTGCAATTGAGAAAAAGTCATGTTTTTCAACTTCTAATTAAGGGTTGGGCAACTGGCGGCCCAGGGGCCACATGCGGCTCTCCACCTCAGTAAATGTGGACCCGAAGTCAATTTCAAAAACCAATAAATTATAAACCTTATGAAAATAGTCTTAATTGCAACCAATATGTAGTAAGTTATTTTACCAAGTTTTATTTACCTTTTTCAATTTCTTTTGATTTAGAAAAACTCTACATATATTGTATTTTTTATTTATTTTAATGTATTTACTTTCAATTTTAATTTATTTTGTATATTTTATTTTGTAAATACTTTATTTTGAGTTTTTTTTATTTAATTAGAAACTTGAAATTTATTTTTGAACTTCTGAATTTCTTTCATTTGTGATTTTTTTCCTTTTTTGTTTATTCTATTGCATTTTCCTTTGTTTTTAAAATCAATATCTAATTTATTTTTAATTTTTCATTAATATTATTTATTTACTATGTTTTGATTTCATTATAACTAGGAATTTATTCAATAAATTCTTGATTTCTATTATTTTTTTCCTCACCATTATTACTTTGTTTAACTTAAATTTTATCTGAAATTTTTCATTAAATTTTTATTTACATAAATTTTTATTTTTTCCCTTTAAGTTTTTTTTATTTGTATTCAATATTATCTATTTCTTATTGTTTTGATTTCTTTACAATAAGCAATGTATTTATTAATTTCTTTTTTCTTTTTATTTTGATTTGTCTGTTACATTTCCTTATTTAACTTTTATTTTATTAAATCGTTTTTTAATTATGTTCTCAATTTGATTTATTTTCAGTTTCCTGATAACATTGAAATATATGAAATGTTTCAATTGTTAATTTCCATTATTTCTATATTTTATTTCGTTTTTATTTGTGTTTTAATTATTTACTTCTTATCGTTTATATTTAACTTAAATTGAAAATTTAGGTATAATGATTCTTTTTTAAATTTTTGTTTCATTTTTCTTTTTTAAATCATACTTAACTTAAATTGTATCTGTTTTTTTATTTAATTTGTATTTACTTAAATTATATTTCTTTTTTTCTCAATTTTATTCAAGTTTTCCATTTTATCAAAATGTTTTAAATTTATCTATTCTTCTTTTTTATCATTATAGTTTTTTTTTTATTTTATGTTATATACATTTATTTCATTTTTCTTTCTTATTTAAATTTTACTTGTTTTTAAGTTTTTTTTATTCAGTTCTTTCTTTTGAGAAGACTCAATTGGCTGCAATTGATTCTGAAAAATAAATAAAATGTATAATTTATCAGTTATAATTTTATATGCATTTTTGAATTGCACTTAAAAAAATATGCAAGTAAAATACCAAGTATCATGTTCACTGTATGGAAAAAACAGCTTGAAAGTGATTCACTTCTGTATATATCTTATTCAATAAACTATTTGTACTTGCACTTGAGTTCAGACACATTAATGTTGGTATAATAAATCATCAGAAAAGCAACATATTCTTCATTTTACTGAATTATTAGTGATCACAGAGGTTTAACTGGAAATATGCAGTAATCGGGAAATTTGGCCCTCTGGCATTGACAATAAAAAAAATGATGGTCTCCTAGTAACCAAAGCTGCCCATCCCTGTTCTACATTATCTCCATCCTCTGCATGATGCAGACATGGTTGAGCTAACAGAGCAAGACATTAGGCGGCTCCGTCTCCTACTTTAAACTTCAAAAGACATGAGTCAAGCTTCAAACATGCATTATTTACAGCCTTGATCAGACGTGGCGTTGTGCAGCCATGCATATGCACTGCATGTTTTTCCAGAGATGCTGAAAAACCAGCAGAGATTCCACTGACATGCCGCAAAGTGACACGGGCCATATCCAGCTCGTTCTCACCTCTCTGTGCAGAAATCAGTGCTTCACACTTTTTCAAATTGCACAATTACATGAAAAACACAGACGTTCTTTCTCCCCTTATTTTGTACTTTGACCACTGGAGCTGAAGCAACCTAAACGGGTATTTTTTCAGACAACTTGTGAGTTTCAAATCATAGGAGATACAAAAAGATAGCACACAAAGCTCTGCTGCAAAAGAGAGAAGACAGTCGAGCTGCACAGATAAAGCTTCAAAGGATCAAAAGCATTGTGCTGCTACACCATGTCTACATGTTGATTTTAATCTGAACCAATCAAGACGCTAGCTAAGATATCCTTGAGAAGCAATATGATAGCTGGGGTTTGCTCTCATCATGGAGCTCTGCAGATACAAGCAAATTTCACAATATGCAGTGCCTACCTTTAAGGTTCAGACTCGCTGTGCCTGTAAAGATCCCAGTCCCAGACTCAGGTTGTTAAATCTGTCACAGAGAGTAACTGAGTGTTGACATTATTTACCTTGTCTGTTGATTGGCTTGGCAGAGGGAGCAGAGATAAGTTGAGCAAGCAGAGCAGAATAAAAGAAACAGGGAGAGATGGAGGTGGATAAGAGAGAGGAGAGAAAGACACTGGTGAGAGATGGGTGACCTAATGAGTGGAGACTTGCGGTCAAAGACGTCTCTGTTCTTGTACATTCCTGCTCACACCTACATAACCTCCTCGGGGAGGAAAAGGCCATCTGCCTGATGTCCTTCGACCCACACGCACACTCTGACGATTGCACAAAAATGCAAAAATGTTATCGAGAGCAAATATTTTCCTACAGCAGCTGTTGCATCTATGGCATGATCCCACACAGTTAATAATAGAAAGGACAAAGGTCACCAGAGTAGCAACAAGGACACATAAAGAAAAAGGCCGTGCAGGAAATATACAGATTTAAGACGATGCAGGCCAGCTGTTCCACTTGTTAGATGTGCTTTTTTATGAAACTTTGCTCATGGGTTTTGCCAGACTAGCAGTATGGCTGTGGAAAAAACTTATAGTGTTAAAGATACAGGATGTCAATTTTTTGTACTGAAATATCCATATGGATTTAAAAAGTCAACATCCCAGGGCGCAGATGGCCTAGTGATTAAGTTGCGCCCCATGTATGAGGGTGGTCTGGGTTCAAGTCCAGCCTGTGGCTCTTTCACTGCATGGCATTCCCCATTCTCCCATCCCTGTTTCCGGCTCTATCCACTGTCCTTTCTCTCTAATTAAAGCTAGAAGAAGCCCCAAAATAAGTCTTTAAAGGTCACATATTATGCAAAATACACTTTAATAGGCTGTTCTAGCAAAAATACTCTATATTGCCAAAAATATTCACTCACCCATCCAAATAATTGAAATCAGGTGTTCCAATCATTTCCATGGCCACAGGTGTATAAAATCAAGCACATAGGCATGCAGACTGTTTCTACAAACATTTGTGAAAGAATGGGTCGCTCTCAGGAGCTCAGTGAATTCCAGCTTGATACTCTGATAGGATGCCACCTGTGCAAGAAGTCCAGTCGTGAAATTTCCTCGCTCCCAAATATTCCACAGTCAACTGTCAGTGGTATTATAGCAAGTGGAAGCGATTGGGAATGACAGCAACTCAGCCACAAAGTGGTAGGCCACTAAAATGACGGATGCTGAGGCGCATAGTGCACAGAGGTCGCCAACTTTCTGCAGAGTCAATCGCTACAGACCTCCAAACTTCATGTGGCCTTCAGATTAGCTCAAGAACAGTGCGTAGAGAGCTGCATCCAAGCCATACATCACCAAGTGCAATGCAAAGCGTCAGATGCAGTGGTGTAAAGCATGCTGCCACTGGACTCTAGAGCAGTGGAGATATGTTCTCTGGAGTGACAAATCAGTTTAGGGATGGCCCCTTCCTGTTCCAACATGACTGTGCACCAGTGCACAAAGCAAGCTCCATAAAGACATGGATGAAAGAGTTTGGTGTGAATGAACTTGACTGGCCTGCACAGAGTCCTGACCTCAACCTGAAATAATACCTCTGGAATGAATTAGAGTGGAGACTGAGAGCCAGGCCTTCTCGTCCAACATCTGTGTGACCTCACAAATGTGCTTCTGGAAGAATGGTGAAAAATTCCCATAAACACACCCCTAAACCTTGTGGAAAGCCTTCCCAGAAGTGTTGAAGCTGTTATGGCTGCAAAGGGTGGACCAACGCTATATTAAACCCTATGGATTAAGAATGGGATGTCATTTAAGTTCATATGCGAATCAAGGCAGGTGAGCGAATACTTTTGGAAATATAGTGTATGTGCCCCTGGCCTGTGCACAATCCACCCAAGAATCAGAAAAATCCACCCTCCACTCTTTCTCTACCTTTCAGAAGATGTGTGCTGAAACAAGCCGTTCTCAGATTTTCCCCTCATGATGTCATGTGGGGAGTTAGCACCGCCCCCAGGTTCTGTTAACCCTCCCCTCCTGGAAGAAACTTCCGCCCTCCTGATCCTCCTCTTAGCGGATCAGGAAAGCCACATCCACTAAGCCACATCTATTTCCTGAGAGGGGCGGAGTCAGACAGCTAATTAACATTTAAAGCTGTAGAGACAGAACAGCTCGTTCTGAGCAGGGCTGAAACAGAGAGGTTTTTAGACATGCAAAATCCTATACTTGAGTGTTTTTGCAGTAACAAACTTCACAGGCTTGTTATGGAAGTAAGTTGCACCTTAAGAAGTTTATTGTTGGAGTGTTCTCCTTTTTTGCTTTCTGAGTATCTCCAGAGTTCCCAAAGTTTTCAAAGACAGAGAAATTATACATTTTTAGAATTATACCAGAGCGTGCCTCATCAGGTATATTTACTTTTGTTTTCATTCATGAATTTATCAAAATGAGGGAGAAATGCATTGAAAAGAGCACGAAAGAGTGCATGCACATCCTTGGATCCTACAGCACGTGTGCAATCTGGGACTGCTTCCAGCACGAACACAGCAGTGCACTTTTTAGTGCAAATCTCCCTTATTACAATAAATCTATAAAGGATAACGCAATGTCAGTTTTCTGTTTAGTTAATATTTAGTTAATACTCCTCTATTTTTTTAACAGAGTCCTCAATGCAAAATCCATTCAGTTCAAAACAAGAAGTTAACAAGAGCCCCATGGAGATGGAATTTTACATACTATGCTCTCAAAAATGTGAAGGTTTAAACCTGCAGTTCCCCAAGTGTCCACTTGAGGCTTGCTCCAAAAGTCCAGGACACTCTATAGGTCTCATATTAAAATGCACATTTTCACAGCAGAAATAAACCTGTTTACAATCCTGTTCAAAACATAAGCTAATTATCAATAGCTCATTTTTACACTGGTCAACACTGTACAAGAAGATGTTTTGGAGATCATCAGTTTTGAATTTTCAAGACTTATTATAAGATTGCCATGACCAAAGCCCACTTCAGACAAAGCATTTGTGATGAAACAAGTCTGTTTTAAAGCGTCACGGTTCAGTTCCATCCTTCTTGTAGATACAGCTTTATTCCACGGTATCTTAAAAATATAAATGACTTTAAATTCAGTGACATAGTTCAGGACATGATTGGCTACCTATTTCAACTCCACACCTTTACCATTGCCTCCACTAAAAGTTAGTTAGGGAGAGCATTTACAAAATGGCCATCATTCAGCTTCAGTACGCCAGTTTAGAAACCAGTGGGCAATTGGTCCACTTCCATGTCTTACAGTCTCGAGGGAAAAGTAGAGTGAGGCATAGTCTGAGAAGAATCTCAACAACTATGGAGGAGATTGCCATGAAATTTTGTAATGACATTGAGCATTCCCAGAGGAATACTAATGAATTTTGTGACTTTGAATAAAATATCTGCGAGGCTACAGGATGGATTACTGTGAAATTTGGTGTAGACATCCACACAGGCCTCCCCTGATGAATGAATGTAATTACTTTGATGATTCCAGAGTGAGCGCCATCATTGGGTCAACTTTTTAATTTAACTTCTGCCTCCCTCTATGAAAAAAGTATTCTGACTTTTCTCAGTGTAAGGAACTGCTTCCTTTTGAAGATGAATTTAGAGTTTTTAGAGCTCAGAAGCTGTCAATAAACATTCATTTGATTAAATCACAGTTGAAAATCATGGTAACTTGACCGCTGGTGTTTATGTAAAACCAAAGACTGTTTAAACACAGCACAGTCTCACTGATGTCGCCCATCTTCCTGAAGCAGAGGTTGAAAGACTAACATTGATAGTCTTCATACTTTTAGTTGATTCAGCCTAACTTTAGGTTATCTTACACCAGTGTTTTCCCTTTTTAACCCATAATGGTTAATGTTGACTAAATTTTGTTGCATGTACAGTGCTATGAAAGAATATTTACTCCCTTTCTGATGTCTTAAAAAACTACCCCCTTGTTAAGTCAATGATTAACTGTGATCAACCACATTTTATTGAACGGTGACTTCAGTTACACAAGCCACACTCGGGCCTGATTACTACCAGACCTGTTGAATATAGAAATTCCTTAAATAGAAGCTGTCTGACAAAGTGAAGTATGGCTACGAGAGCTCAGAAAGCAACACATCATGACACCATCAAAAAATATTAAAAAACAGGTGAGAAACAAAGTCATTGACATCTATCAGTCTTAGAAAGACATTTCTAAGACTGGGACTCCAGTCATGGTGAGAGCCATTATCCACAGACGTGGAAAAACTAGGAACAGTGGTGAACGTTCCCAGGAGTGGCCAGCCTACCAAAATAACTCCAAGAGAGCATGGACGACTCGTCCAGGAGGTCACAAAAGAACCCAGAACAATATCTGAAGACCTGCAGGCCTCACTTGACTCAGTTAAGGACAGGAAGAGACTGGGCAAAAAAAGCATCCATGGGAGAGTTCCAAGGACAAAACCACTGCCAAAAAAATTGCCAAAACATTTCCTGACACAAGACAAAAATCTATTGTAAGGTGTGCATCCTGTTACATCTGGAGTAAAACTAATGAAGTATTTTATCAAGGGAACATCATACAAACAGTCAAATATGGTCACAATGTGTCATTTAGCAGCTGCTTTTGTCCAAAGTGATGTATATCTGGGAGTAAGGACAACCCAGGCAAAAATCTAGACCAGAGTCTACATCAGTAAGTGCTACAAAGTGCTTCGAGTCCAATCAGATGAAGGTGCTGCCATGTAGTCCTAGAGGCAATGCACATGATGGATAGAAGCTTTTAAAAAATAATTTTAAGATGATAAACATCAGCACTGAAACAACCAATCATTAACATAAGACCTCTCATCATCACCATCAATTAAACTGTCTTCTCCAACATATAATAGCCAAAGTACCAAGTGCTGGGTGACTCACAAAGATCCAAGCACAAACCCACAGAAGTAGAGCGGAACAGTGAGTCAACTGTTTCTGGGAGACTCAATCTACCACTGAGGACGACAGTGGAGAAGAGTCGAGCTCAGGGGTTTTCAAAGTGGAGAGAGTGAGCCTCCCAACCCCATAAAGTTCCAGATTGAAAAAAAGTAACCATATTTTCAAACATTTATGTCTAATTTTAAACATTTTAAACATTTTTATATCTTTGATATTTTGGTCTGCAAATGTTCTTAAACATCCATCTTTCCAAAGCAGACAGTTATTTGGTTTTAGTAATTAATTTATTGCCAATACTACCTGATTATTGCACTCTACACTCTTATTTAGTAGGAACTATAAGTTTTCATCTTCACAGTTGATGCAGGGTGACATAACAGCAGACTGTCCACCACTTTGAGCCTTTCCTGGCACTTGCTTTTGATCAGTGACCAGAATTCCTTTCATGTCCTGTTGAAATTCCCCTGGTTTGGTCACTAGCCTTCTTGCTCAGTCCTAAGATGACCCCAAGGTTCACACAGCCTCATGCTGTCATTAGCTTGTACATCTTTGCAAATTAAACACTTTCACCTGAGCATCCTCGGGATCAATGCAGGAAAATCCTAACTTGAATAGTTGACTCTATAGGATAGTCCTTAAAGTAACTATAAGGGCGCTTTCACATTAGGCCCAGTTGTTTCAAACCCCTCCCCCTTCCCCCCACTGGCTTGCTTTCACATTAGTAACATTGAACCGTGCCCGGGCCCACTTGAGTATTTACTCAGTCTGAAGCAGCAGGTGGAGGTGTGCACGTAGCTGGTTTACAACCCTGCCAAGGAGGAGAAAGAAGAAGTTACCATGGCAACCACTGGGGTCATCACCTGAGCGAAGACTGTTTTTTTTTTTTTTTTTCACCCGGCAAAAAGTCCATGCCACAGCCATGGAAGATTTAAATCACTTTATAAGATGCCAGCAACTTCGCTCTTGGTATCTGCACATCTACGTACAGCTCAGAGGATTAAATGGGCTCGCGATACAGCAGTTTCTAAGGTGACAGGAGACTTTTATTGCCGTTGCATCTCATCTCACTGACTCCAACTTGTGTTCATCTGTAAGGTGAGTCACAGCAGACCGTTTATTGACTGGATTCTGATGATTTCCGCCCTTTATTGAGGAAAAAATGTGAACCAACCGCTGCGCTGTGGAAAGAAGTTTAGTTTTTACAATGATTTCATAAAAATTATACGGCGCTCTGTCCCGTATCCGGGCGTGGTTGCATTCACATCTCATCCGAACCGAGCCAGACTCCACTTGAATCGCGCCCAAGACCACCTCCCCAAGTGGCCCGGGCTCAGTGCCCAGGCGCGGTTCGTTTGCATTCACACTACCAAAACGAACCGGACTTTGGGCTCAAGTGCACTCGGATCAGGGACCAGGCCCCTAATGTGAAAGCACCATAAGTCTGTCTACCCATTTTGCTCCACGCACGGCAGAAGTTATCACCTTTTTTTCTGGTTTATGATTCCATGCCTCCCCTGAAGTTCTGTGGAGCCCCCCAGGGAGGCCTGCCTCACACTAAACCCCTGGTCTAGCCAATGCATAGTGTTCTGGTGGTGGTAGTGTGATGGTCTGGGGCTGCTTTGCTGCTTCAGGACCTGGACCACTTGATGTAATTGAAGGAACCATGAATTCTGCTCTCTATCAGAAAAATCCTGAAGGAGAATGTCCGGCCATTAATTACAGACCTCAAGCTCAAGCATACTTGGGTTACTCAGGAGAACAACAGCAAGCATGACCTTAAAGAGACCGTTAATGCTTTAAAACCCTCCAGTGTTGCTCAATGAAAACAGTTTTGCAAAGAAGAGTGGGATAAAATTCCTCCACAGCGCTGTAAAAGACTCATATCCAGTTAGAGCAAATGCTTGCTTGCAATCCCAGTTATCAGGTTTAGGGTACAAAGGCTTTTTCACACAGGGTCAGGTAGGTGTGGGTGGCTTTTTTCCTTTTATAACTGAAATCATCATTAAAAAAAATCCTTTAAGTGTGATAAATGTGTTAAAAAAAGAAGAAAGAGAAAAAAGAAAGAAATCAGGAAGGGGGCAGATAACTTTTTCACAGCACCGTCTATCATTGGTGGGCAGGGTCAGGCGGACACTTGAGCTCTATCCTGTGAATCTGTAGTTAAAAAAGGAAAAAGCTTTTTAAAAGAGGTCTTAACAAAGTTCATGGCCTCAGCTGTAAAATTTGTCCTCTCATTGATGGATTCATCTCCTTCAGGACTAGAGAAAAAAAGTCATGAAGATTCAAGTTTAGAGGAAAAAGTAAGGGAGCTCATTTTCCCAAAAGGGTCGTAAAGTTTTCCTCAGGGGCATTTCCTTCTCAGAGATTCAACATTTGTTTTAAAATATACATCATCTGTGACAGATGGAGCGATGGTACTGAAATGGAACTAATTTTGTACTGTAATTGCGAACACATCCTTCTGTCAGCAAGCTCAAGCCAACAACGATTTGTAATGCTTTTACACCCACAATTACAACACTTAACAGAAGTGATAAAGCCATTATGCACTGTCCAACAGAACTGGTGAATGCTGATACAGACGCCCAGAATTCAGTGGCTGGGCTTCAACAAAAGTGCCAAACACGGATTTAACTTCAGGAAATAAATGCCAAGATGACAATGAGTCAGAGTATCAGTGTCCAGGAGGCCTGCTGGTGAATAGCGTGTGAATATGAGGCTGTGCAAGCGAGTGTACTTAAGCATTTCTAGCAGCCAGTGTGGGTGTGGATGCAGGTTGATGTTTGTGTGCACTGTTGTTTGACTAGCAGGCTCCTGGCTCTGTGCCTGATGGGGGTTAGTGGAGGCTGGACCACTGCCTTACTGCTGCTCTGGCCCACATCTCAGCAGCCAGTTAGAAGGCAAAAGGGAACACAAATGCCGACCTGCCTTAGCAATAGTGGACTATTTAGCTGCACAGATCAATTGTGGACTTCTGTTTCTGGTCATCAGAAGAAAAACAGAATTAAGAAAACTCACTTCTAATGTCTTTTCTAACCATATTATTACTATTGTGTGGTTTTAAACTAGAGGAAGAGGACAGCAAGGGGTGGCATTCTTTGCTAATATAAAAATTGTGCTATAATTTCTGGAATTGTTAGTTTTTGTATGTGTTTAACCCATGAGGTAAGGCTTAAAATCTCATCCTGTTGTCTTTTTACAGTTACTGTACTTCTCTCTGTTAATCTTTGCCGAGTAAAACTTCAACAACTTCTCTTCTTTGAAGATTTGTTTTAGTTTGGTTGAGATAAATGCACTCTTGGAGGAATTTTGGTAGGCTGACCACTCCTGGAAAGGTTCACCACTGTTCACAGTTTTCTCCATTTGTGGGTAATAGCTCTCACCATGGTTCACTGGAGTCCCAAAGCCTTAGAAATTGATTTGTAACTCTTTCCAGACTGATGGATGTCAGTGACTTTGTTCTTTAATTTCCTTAGATGGTGCCATGTTGTGCAGCTTTTTGAGATCTTTTCTACTTCACTTTGTCAGACAGGTTCTATTTAAAGGTACAGTGTGTAGAATTTGGCTGCATTTCGCCGAACAGAAACGGTGTACATGGGATATAATGTTTGTATATCTATGTTAAGTATGTTAAAATAAGTGCACAATCATCCCCTTTAAACTTTCGTTTTCTTTTTACAAAATTAGAAAAAAGCTTTTTAAATTTACATTACCGCGGATCGCCCTCACTGAGGCTGACATAACGAACCGCCATGTTGTCTAAAGCAACATTTTGGGGACAGAAAGAGCAAAACATGATTTTTAAATACGAACCTGCCCGCCGGTCCTGAAAGGCAGGTGGAGAAGAAGACTGACCTATAATCTTTAAAAATAATGGTTAAAAAAATGAATGAATAAACCCTCACCTCGTCACTGCTGTAAATGATGTCCGGCTCACGATCCTTTTTGGTCTTCACAGGCTCTTGTCCCTTAGTGATGTGACGTTTTGGTAATAGATCGGCTCATTGTAAAATCTGAACACTAGATGTCGCTAAAATGCCAAATTCTACACACTGTACCTTTAAGGGATTTCTGCATTCGACATTTCTAGAATTTAACTCATCTTCCCAAAAAATGTAGCCAATCACATTTAATTTATGATTCTGTATCTGTAGCTTTAAATGTTAATGAGCTATCTGACTCCGCCCCTGACCACGCCCCTCACAGGAAATGGATGTGGCTTAATGGATGTGGCCCTCCTCATCAGGAGAGGAGGGGAAAACTTCCTTCCAAGAGAGGGGGGCCAAAAGAACCTGGGGGCGGGGCTAACTCCCCACATGACATCATGAGGGTAAAAATCTGAAACAGGCTTGTTTCAGCACACATTTTCTGATGGGTGGAGAAAGAGAAGGGGGGTGGTGGACTTTTTTGATTCATGAGGGGATTGTGGACAGGCCAGGGGCACATGTTTTTGCTAGAAAAGCCTGAAAAAGTGTATTTTGCATAATATATGTGACCCTCTAAAGAGCATTATAAGACCTGGATTTTGAGGTGATGTTTAGCTATAAAAAACTATTGGCATTCAGTCTTACTGAGGCCGGCCACACGCTAGATGATTTTTTAAATCTGGAACGAATTTTAAACTTTGGGAGACCACAGACTTCAGGACAATTTCCACAGGTTTTTCATCTTTAATGCTCTGAACGCACACACTAGACGACTCAGCCAGACTGTCAGATCACTGGACACCACACACCTGCCACCACCATCTACGACCTCGCGTGATCACGTTACTTCAGAAAAAAAAACAAAACACGGATGTCTGTCGATACTGTCTTGCTGTCTCTCCACAACAGGCTGTCCTGGCTTGCATTACAGGTGAAGCAAAAATCATAATACAAGGGAAAGACTCAGGATGAAATCATGGCTGAAATTAAGTTAAAGTTGTGTTCATGGTTTGAGCGGTGAAAGTACGTATGAACTGGCTGTGACGCTGCCCGGTCTGCTCGCTCTCATTGGTCGTTGTGGGTACTCCATCAGTGGCACCACGACCTAGAATCATAAATATCAAACATGTTTGATAGTTACGATTTGGGATTTTGGAGGCTACAATACTATTTGGAGCAGTAAAACAATCGTGTTGACACCACACACATGCAGACCACTCAGACAAACAGTTTGCGACAGGGCTCCTCTTGGAATACAACCCCGTCAGGGGAGGCAAATCTTGCCCTAAATCGGGTTTAAAATCCTGTAGTGTGGTCAGCCTGACTCGTAAATCTCGCTCCAGCCAATTTAATAACTGAATGAAACCGTGTGCATTCCTATTTTCACACAGGGCAAGGTGGGTTTGGGTGGCTTTTTACCTTAATAAATAAAATCATCGTTTAAAAAGTGCATTTTTTATTTAATCAGGTTATCTTTGTCTAACATCAAAATTTGATTGATGATCTGAAACTTTTAATGGTGAAAAATATACCAAAAAAATAGGAATCAGGAAGGGGCAAATACTTTTCACAGCACTGCATGTCTATTTATATTTTAAACTTTTTTAAAAATTTTATTCAGTAAACTCAAGATCTGTCTTTCTCTTCCTGGAAAGAGTAATGGGGGGGTGGCGCCTCAGAGCCCCATATCAACCATCCACCCCTGGTTTATCTATCTTTCAGTGAATTATTTTTCATAATATGCAGCTTTCCTGGTAGGCCAACTTCTTCAGTATTTCTTGGAATGCAATAACAGTCCTATTTTTGTCTTGGTAATTCCCAGGAGACTTATTTCAAGCTACTGAATGGGGAAAAACATGCAAAATTATCCTCTTTAGATGACCACAGGTATTTTTTTTAATCAGGTTTCCATCCATCCATAAATAAGCTCACTTCCTTGCATTGGAAACATATTCATTTATCCACTGTTCATGTGACATCCATCACATATGTGGGAAGAAGTGTTACAGGTGTCAGTATTAGTTTTAGTCTGTTTTGTAAGAGGTAAAAGCTCTTTAATTTGGCATAAATCTCACATGTAGTCTGATTGGCTTTTAAGATTATGTAAGATTCAGAATTCAGCACCACTGTAGCTCTTAGGTCCTTGCAGAGACTTGGGTAATAATTCCTGCTCCCCCCTTCAAAGGCATGGTCAAGCAAGGTCTTAACACTCACCACCCAGAGGCCCCTCTTGGCTAAAAGCATAAAAATTCACCAGAGAGGTTATGACACGACTACAGCTTCATTTAAAGTACGAATAAAGACAAGACTTCAGAAATGTCCCCCGTTGGCTTAGCGGCCCCCCTTTGGTGATTGTGTAGCCAGACTGAAGTCTTCTGTGATAGGTATAAGATCACATGCACACAGCCTCCAGCTCCGGGTCCCTCTCCACCGCTGATGCAGGATGAGCGAGCTGAGCTCCCCCTCACAGCTGCAGCCGTCACACGCTGCTGGAGGGACTGGAGGAGCTCCAGTGATACAGCAAACTCACACACTCACACAGCTACTTGGGAGTATAATAAACAGCACACACGCACAGAGGAAAGACACACGCTCACATTTTTCATCTACATCGTCTGAAGCCTCCACCCCCCTGCTGGGCTCAGCTAGCTGTCAAACTGTTACTGTACTATCCCCCCTTGAAACATCGCAGCACTCCTCCCAAGCTTGACTCCTTTTGTCTGCAGACATGTGGCACAGTGATTTGTGATTGGAGCTACCCAACTGAACAGCAGGAGTAAAAATGTCTTTCACCTCTCCTCCTGCTGCAGTCTTCCTCATATGTATTCCTCTAGAAATGCGGCACATTCTCACACTTGCAGTGTTTTGCCCTTCAACCCAATATTTCATTACCATTCTTATTTATTATCTTTTCCATGATGAAGTAATTTCCCCCCGGAGCAAACAAGGCATCCGCACGCTTATTTATATTTACACGCTGTCATTACTTTTTTTGTTTTTCTGGTTGGGAAAATATGGCTCTGAAGAGAGAGCTCGGTGGTGAAATAAGAGCTAAGCTGGCATTAACTTCATTATTGCTGAAGGTGGAAGAGGGGAAGTGCTATTTGAGCACTCTAAAGGAGGCTCGTTTTGTTGATTCACACATCAGGTGAGTAATGGTTATTCTTTTCACTCAACAGCGTGCTGAGTAAAGTGCTTATGGAGCAGCAGTGAAGCATCAAGTGACTGTGGGGAAATATTATTATTTGACTTTTTGTGGATGTCTCTGTGAAGTGTCCTTCTTTGTCCTCCAGTCCAGACGATAATACTAGACAGAGCAGACTATTACTGACAGCTGTGCCCTAGAAAAATGCTAATGACTGTTTTTATTTAGCTATCATTTTACTAAAGGTTAAAGGGATATTTCTGTATTTTTTTAAGGTGGGTTATATATGGTAATAGTAGTTAAATTAGCCACAAGAGATTTCAGTCTGTGTTGCCCCTTAAAGGAGAGACCGCTGCAGACATCGGCAAAGAATCTAGGCTATACAATGTTACAGATGGGCAGCAGCTCTGTATAATTTCAGATAACTTTGGGTCAAAACAGGCCAAAAATCGATGTTGGTTATGCACTATTCAGACAAGTTTTGAAGCATTTTACAGCCCCAGTTCCAAAAAGTTGGGGCGCTGTGTAACATGTAATTAAAAACAGATTGCAGTGATTTGCAAATCACATAAACTCAAAACTCATTCTCAATGAAATATAAACAACGTATCAGATGTTGAAACTGAGACATTTACCAGTTCATGAAAAAGATTAGCTCCGTTGGAATTTGATGGCAGTAACACATCTCAGGAAAGTAGGGATGGGGCAACAAAAGGCTGGAAAAGTAAGTGGTACTTGGAGCACCATTTTGCACCTAAATGGGTTAATTTCCAACTGGTATAAAAGGAGCATTTTAGAGAGGCAGAGTCTCTCAGAACTAAAGATGGGCAGAGGTTCACCAATCCGTGACATACTGCATCTGAAAAGTGCAAATATCCCACATCTACAATCTATAACCTTGGGTCCCAACCTGGGGTCCAGGACCTCCTTAGGGGGGAGCCAGAGATCTCGGGGAACTTAATGGAAGCTTAATGGAAGCTTGGGTTAATTTACCCGGGTTAAGCCCATAACTATATAATGGTTTTGGGGTAAAGGGCTAATTTGTTTGGATTTACGCAAAAAAAAATCATGATAATAATGGCAACAAAGTGCCCATTTTTTGTGTGTCAGTCCTGGGGGGGGGGCTCAAGTTTTCTTAGATGCAAGTCGGGGGGGTCTCAAAGGAAAAAAGTTTGGGAAACACTGGTCTATAAAATCATCAAAAGATTCAGAAAACCTGGGAAAATCTGTTTTCAGAAAGGACAAGGCTGAAGGTCAATATTAGAAGCACTACATTAAGAACAGGCACTGGAAATCACTGTATTGGCAAAGAAATCAATGTCAACAAAAGCTGTATCATGCAAAGAAGAAGCCACGTGGACACAATCCAAAAATACATCATCTTCTCTGGGTCAAAGCTCATTTAAAATGGACTGAGGCAAAATGGAAAACTGTTCTGTGGTCAGATGCGTCAAAACTAGAGTTTATTTTTGAAAACTCTAGATGCTGTGTCCTGCACATTAAAGATGAGAGTGACTATTCAGCTTGTTCAGTGCACAGTTCAAAAAGCCTGCATCTCTGATGGTATGGGGTTGCATTAGTGTCTATGGTGTGGGTGGCTTACACATCTGGAAAGAAACTGTCAATGCAGAAAAGTATGTAGAGGTTCTAGAGCATCATATGCTCCCATCCAGACAATGTCTGTTTCAGGGAAGGCCTTGACTATTTCAACAAGACAATGCTAAACCACATACCACATCCATCACAACAGCATGGCTTCACAGTAGAGGAGTCTGGGTGCTGAACTGGCCGGATGCCTTTCACCAATAGAAAACATCATAAAACAAACTAGAAAAGCATTCAGAGAGTGCAGACCTCTGCCATCAGCCCTGTCTCCCAATAGTGAAGAATCCTTTAAAAACAGTCCCAGATCCAGACTGTGATCCGGATGACTCCCAAAATCTAATTTGCTGATTACTCCCTCCTCGGTGGGGTGGAGACAGGGTGAGGCAAAGCGTTGGCTTCACTACATGTGGACTGTCATGGCGGTAGCACCCATGGTCTCACTGGACAACTGGAAGTCATGGCAGAGGGTGAATATTCCACTATTCCTCCCAGCATTGTGAGTATTCTCGCTAAAATTCACTGTCTTTCTCTCTGTTACGCTCTGACTCGTCTCCTTAACCGGGTGTGCGTCTTTCAAACTCTATAAACTCCAAAACTTTGAATAAGTTACTCATGTCCGCCATCTCCTGGTATAAAGTGGTAACAGTTCAGAACTCTGCCATTAGCCCTATCTCCCAATAGTACAGAATCCTTTCAAAAATTCTTGGATCCAGATGGTGATCCGGAGCAGTCCCAAAATCTAATCAGTTCTTCCTTATGCCATTTCTGACATTTCCTGAAAATTTCATGAAAATCCGTCCATGACTTTTTGAGTTGTGTTGCTAACAAACAAACAAACAAACAAACAAATGAATAAACAAACAAACAAACCCACCCGATCACATAACCTCCTTGGCGGAGGTAAAAATTCGGTAAAAAAGGCCCAGGACTGTTGAGCAGCTAGAATCCTACATCAGGAAGAATGGGACAGCATTCCTCTCCCAAAACTCCATCAACTGGTGTCCTCACTTCCCAGTTTCCAGACTGTTGTCAAAAGAAGAGGAAATGCTACACAATGGTAAACATGGCCCTGTCCCTATTTTTTTTTAACGTGTTGCTAGTCTCAACACCTGATATGTTCTATTGGAGGACAGAGGGTTGCTGGTGGTGCAGAGGGTTGTTGATCAGTCTTCAGCTGTTTCAGCTCAACCTGAGGAAGTCGGTGCCTGGAACATGACTCCCTCCAGGAGGACTTGCAATACCTGCAGGGTTGAAACATAAAGGCTGATTTATCAGAATCTGCTTACTCTTGAGAACTTAAAGTTTCTGGAACTGGATCGTTCACAATATCAGAATAAAACAAAGTTAGCCACAGCGAGCCACGTAGATGTCATAATAAGTGTATCTTAGAGTCGATGTCAGACCATGCAGAACAAATACAGCATGAGCTTGCTGGTTTACCTGTTTACAGGGATACCGGAAAAGCAGACCAACTCCCCTCTGCTGGCTTTGATTTGGAAACATGTTGAGATATTTATTTCACACTGATAGACTTTTTGCTTGGTAGAAGAAAAGACTTTAAATCTCAGAGCAAAACTCTTTGAAAATGCAGTGTTATTTTTGCAGGGAGCCCTCAGTGATCTCTGCCTCAGACAGCCCCCCAGCTTGGAATAAATGTGGGGCAAACGTCCACTTTACTCAGCTGTTTTTTTCTATTCCAGCAGCACAGACAGAATCCTAATGAGCTTATTGTGAACACACTCCATTTTCATCTCACACATTCTTCCCAGCCTCTCCTGCTGTCTTTCTGCAGAAAATTGAATTTAGAGATGTGTAACCCTAATGAAGGCTGAAAAACCTCATGAAGTCTCACATGCCATTTATTTGAACCTTTGTGCATTTCAGTCCGTGAGTGTTTGCACATTGCATGCAAATATCCACCTTGAGATTCCAACACCGTCTGTTCAGCTGTGTTTACAACTAATGAAGGATGCTTAACAGAGACAGAATTTAGGGAATGGTTCCAGTCCTGAATTTATTTTAAGGCAGAAGATGATGGTTGAGTTATTTTATTCTGTATTAAAGAAACAGATCCTTTAAGAAAAGATGCTTCTGAATGATGACAATCAGATGTTAATGAATTAAAAACACTTTAGGGTTCAAGTGAAGGGATTAGAAACTAAAGGTTATTTTATGTGCAAAAAAAGATAGTTTAAATTTAACAGACTAAGTGTCTTATGGTAGGAAAAACTTTTAATAGATCTGTAGCAGCGATTTATTCTTGGTGACTGACAAACACAAAACTCAAAATCGAATTGGTCACCGTGAGCAAGGCCGGGTAAAGGGGGGGTAAAGAGGAAAGCTTTCTGGGACCCATCCAAACTGGGGGCCCATGGAGGTCAGGAAAATCACGGCCTGCCGTAAAGCTAAGCTGTGATAACCATATAACCACCCTTATCAAAACAAAAAAACTGTTTTTAGGCCGAAGTGTATAGCCTTCCAAATCCAAAGCACTGTTCTAAAAACTGAATTAAAATGGGTTTAAAGTTTAGAAATGGGTTAGAAGTGGCATAAAATGGGCAGAAAAGTGGTGGAACAGGATTTAAAAGTTGGCAAGATGGGTTTAAAAACTTATTGGTCTGATATTAGTAACTGCAGCTATCAAAATTTCTGCCAATATCTAAATCTCAAATTTTGCCTGGGTATTTCAGCATATATATACCGTAAGTTTTGTCCATATATCCTAATAAATTAGTGGAGTTTTAGGCTGGACCATCAGACCTATGTCAGTTGAGTTATATTTCTGTATTTATCCTCATTCTTTAAACTTTAAAGTGTTTTTAAAGACTAAAGTTTGTTTCCTTGGTCATCCTCAAACCTCAAAGTGTGTCCAAAAGGACTGAAATTTCTTGTCTCGTATCATCATTGTAATATCCTCCAAAAGTACAAGCTTCTGTGCTCAAACATTTAAAATTGCCTCTCTGATATATAAAGTCCTACATGGCTTGCACTGCCTCCACTAAATGATTACATCAAACAGAAAACAATCAGTGAGTCTTCAATCAGACTGACCAGAGCCACTGTTGGAGGGGACTGTGAGATAACTCTCAGACGTTCCACCTTTGGGCAAAGTGTCGTATCTTTCAAAGGGAGCACACCGTGGAACACTTTACCACTCTCAGTCAGGGGATGCTCCAGCTTTGCAAGTTTCAAGGGTGATCTGAAAGCATGGCTCAGGACAGACCAGAACTGTGACCATGTTTAACCATTTCAGTATCTTTATGCATACATACTTACATGCATATTCTGTGTAATATTATATACATAAATACTCTTATGTTTGCTTTTCTGGTGCAATAATACATGCATCATCACATCTGTAAATGCAAATTGTGTGCAATAGGGCTACAGTGCTTAACAAATTTATTAGACCACCACCCAAAGTAAGGTTTATGCCACAGAGGCCCTAAATTAACAGCACTGGTAATTACCAAAATCATTTTTTATGTTTCTGCAATGGTTAATACACCAATATGTAGAAGCTCTTTGAAAGAAATTATATTTCTAATGCTAAAATATAATGATTATTGTTATCCATGAATTTTCAAATTTACTGATTTACAGAAAAACTGAAAAAATAGTAAAGCACATTAATATTTCCTGATTAATATGTCAAATTATAGTTATTTACTTGCATTCCTGAAGAGGAAAATTCATTTTAATGGTTGAATGCTATGCTTGATTCATTTCTGACTTTTCAGAGAAGCTCAGTGAGCCGGCTCAAATTTGGGTATAAAAAGGTGAATTCAGTTTGAAATCCCTCATTCCTGTTCAAAATGGTAAAACGTGGAGAGCTCACTGAAAATGACAGAGTCAGCATTAAAGCACTTCATGAAGCTGGATGGTCTTTGAGACAAATATGACAGGTGGTCTAATAAATTTGTTAAGCACTGTACGTGCAATAATATTAGCACTTTAACCAGGCCAGGGGCAAATGTGCAATCTCTTCTTTAAGCACACTCATGATCATGTGCAATACATCAGCACACTTGCACTTTGGCACTACAGCACTTTACCTTCTGCCTTATGCACTTTAACTGCAATGCTTTATTTCTGGTCTGTCTTAAGCAAAGTCATGCAGGCACCTACTGTATCATTATATTTGTGTCTTTATATTTCATTGTACTGTCTATGTTGTCTGATTTTGGTGTTGTCTGATTTATATGTAGATTTTTAATGTACTCTTTGTTGTACATACCATCAACCTGCCAGGAACTACAGATGGAAATTAGCCTATGGCTACAATCTGGCACATTTACATGTCCATGTTCATTAATGTGCACTGTCCTTTGTAATAAACAAATAAATACATTTAAATATAGTATCGATATCGGAATCGGCTAAAATAAATCTGTAAATATCAGCATATTGGATATCAGCAATAAATCCAATATCATGCATCCCTACTTTGAAGTGGCAGTAAATAGGTATAGGTTCCTCACAGAAACTTGAGAGAATGTACTGGGGACTTTGGCTCAATACCACTACAGCCTTTACCCCATCGCTCAGCTTTGACCAAACATTTTGCACATACATGTCTGAGTGCAGGATGTCCTGATTATTGTTTTAATGGAGGGGCAAATACGAGGGTTTCATGGCCCTTCAAACTGAGATTTTCAGGAAGCACCCTCCAAACCCATTGTTATAGGAAATCTCCCAGAATGCCTTGTGATTCACTGGCAAGATTTGAAATTACAATGGCAATCTAAAATCATAATTTAATGCTGTTTCAGTGTATTCTACCTGGAATCTTACAAAAATCACAGATAGTTGAAGAGACCAGTATTGTTGTATCTGCTTAACGTGATTGGCCGTCCCATGCTGTAGGTGAAACGCTTCACCCTAACTAAAAAAAAAGTGTGATAAAATCGTACCATGGAGTATGGTGATCTGTTTATGATTGCTCGAAGGCATCATCATCTCGCTGTGCCATTTCCAAATTGTTGCATTTGTGATGTAATGTAAAGAAATAAATGTATGCAAACCTTTCATCGAACAGTGATGTAAAATACTATGGAACAAGCCAGCTAGCAAATAAGTGGATAATATGCAAATAAAGAGGATTTAAAAATATCAGTGCACATCTTATTTAGTCGCCCCTTTATAATTACATCAAAAGGCATGTTGGGGATTTACCAAGACATAAAACGGTTTATCTCAGAGGAGCTCTACTGTCACTCCAGCTGCTTTCTTTGGACTCATGTGGAAAAAAAAGAACATTCTAAATTAGAGGAAGTCATTGAATGAAGGCAGTCCCATGTGTTTGAAATAGACATACTTGTGCTTTGGCTTAATGAAAGAAAATTAACAGAGGGAAATGCACACAGTGCCATACAGTTGCAGAGTCAGCAACGCTAAATAAAGGCAACCCCGTCAATGCTTCCAACATGGAGCGATGTGTGGAGAAGGAACGTCTGCTTCAGAGAGGAGGTAATTTAGCAATTGAAATTGAAATCCTCGCTAATTAAGATGATTTTTTTTCACAGCGCAGACTTTGAGATGAAATATTCTGTAGGGAGAGAATGCATTTCCATAAAGTCAGACGAAGTTGAAAGAGAAAGATGTGACTTTTTTCTGTTTGATAGTTAAATTACCGCTATGACTCTCTCTCATTCGAGTTCATGACTCTCGGCTAATAACCTTGAACAAAAACAAAGCGGACCCCAACCGATGTGGGTCAGAAAATCCTGGATTTATACAACACGCACACAAGCATTCATTCATTCCCTGATCCAGCCTTTCAGAGAAAAAGTCAGAAGTAGCTCAGTTCATCGAAGGGAAAAACAAAAACAATGCAAATGAAGGGCTAAAGTTGTGTACTGCCTGGTGTGTCGTTTGGGATTAATAGTGCATGGTTAAAACAGCCGGCATTCACTTCAACCGAGTAAAGAGAGCTTTTTCTAATCTAGGCTTTAAATGATTAAAAAACAGGAAACAGCATAATAGTAAACATGCTTTTAAACGAGCTTCTCCCAGGGTGGTAGCTGCTTGTCAAATCTAAGAGCTCTACATTTGCCTGCCTTTGGATCCAAGTAATGCATTAGCACAGCTCATTTCACCAATAACAACTCTGTTTATTTGATTTAATTCAAGTTTGGCTCCAGCTCAAAAATACGATTTAACAAACAAGTATTACCTTTTATATGTCCTGACAGAATTCTATTAGCACAACACTAGATATCAAATTGAAAATTTTCATCATTAAGCCAAAATCAAATTTGGCAGCAATTTGTCTTTTACTCTGCAAAGTGATGTTATAATTCTTTATCTAATTTTTATGAATAGAATACTGCAAACAACAGCACAGATACTCTCCCAAAACTAAGTTAAGCAAAAATGTTTTTTAAAAAAGGAAAAAAGTCTGTTCAGAAAGAATGAAGCTTTCATCTGATCAAGCAAACTTCAGCTGCCAACAAAAAGTACTGGATTTTTACGCTGTTATTGATTTTATAAATCAATCATGGTCAATATAATTTGGCTTTTGTTCAATTAAAAAAAATCCTAAAAAGAAGTCTTTGATGTGAAAGTGAAAACAGATTTCTACAAAGTAATGTCAACTGAATAAAAATATTTCATGTAAAATAAGTGACTGCATAAATATACAGCCCCCTTTACAAAAGACTGACCATATTCAACAGAGGTCCAGACAACTGGTCCTAGTAGCCCCACAATTAGTAAATGGGGATCACCTGGTTAATCATGGCTACCATTGCACCACAAAGACAAAAGAACACTCCAAGCAACTCAGAGAAAAGGCTGTTGAAAAGTATAAGTCAGGGGATGGATACATTAAAATTTTCAAGGCCTGAACATCCCCCAGAGTTCAGTTAAATCCATCATTGAGGAATGAAAGGAATATGGCACATGTGTAAATCTCCTTAGACCAGGCCGTCATCATAAACTGAGTGGCCGTGCAAGAAGGAGACTAGTGAGAGAGGCCACCAAGACACCTACGACTACTCTGAAGGAGTTCCAAGCCTCAGCAGCTGAGATGGGAGAGACTCTGCAGACACAACTGTTGGCCAGGTTCTTCACCAGTCAAAGCCTTATGGGAGAGTGGCAAAGAGAAAGCCACTGTTGAAGAAAACTGGACTAGAGTTCACCAAATGGCATGTGGGAGACTCAATAGTCAAGAGGAAGTAAGTTGTTATGCCTAATAAGACCAGAATTGTGGGGTTTTTGGCTACCAGACAAGACGCTATGTTTGTTCCCAGCCAGCATGTCCATGTGGGCCCCATATGGGTTACATACGGGCGACAATATGGGTCCTATGTGGGTTTGTCTCACCTGTGAGCGCCCATGTGAACTGCAATTGTGGATCGGCCCATAAGAGACCCATTTAGGTCCCATCTAGAGATCCTATAACCTGGCATGCCAGATGGATTTGTTTCATTCATCCATCTGGTAAACCTTCCATAGACGGCGTTTGGGAAAGGTCAGAGCCTTTAAAAAAAAACTCGGAGGATGATTGGATGAACGTTCTGTCTGTCACATCTTTATGAGCCAATCAGAGCAACAAAACATGTGATGTAGCCACTATCAAGCTAGAAGGAGTAAACGTAATAGAGAGCTGCATAACCTGAACCATGGCGACTGCAGGCATGTCAGAACATGACTTTTGTCATTTTGAAAAGAAAAAAACTCAATGCTGTTCTTTGTGCTTCTGATAAAACTGGCACTTTAGCAGCATCCATGCTAATTTCTTCTGCAATAATTGCACCGGCATCTTGTTGCTGCTTGCTTACACCACGACTCTGCTGCGCCTGAAAGTACTGCCCCTCGACGCTGATTGGTCCTGTCACTTTCTAATCGGGCCCGACCAGAACAGACGGGAGCTTTACAAGATAGATTCGCCAGTGAGAAACACAGAAGTGGGCGAATCCATCTGCTTTGCAAGGTTAGAGGTCCTTGTAGTTGCCAATGTTTGCTACAAGAAGGATCTATCTAGGATCTATCTAGGATCTATCTAGGATCTCCAGAGATGAGGCCTATATGGGACTCATATGAACTGATCCACACTTTGAGTTCACATGGGTGTTTACAGGTGGGGCCACCACGGACAAACCCATACCGTAGCTACATATAACCCATGTGGGGCCCACATGGACATGCTGACTAGGCTGGATGGACACCAAACACTGCACATCACCACAAACACACCAACCCCAGTGTGAAGCACGGCGGTGGTAGCATCATGCCGTGGGGATGCTTCTCGGCAGCCAGCCTTGGAAGGCTTGTAATGATAGAAGGAAAATGAATGACACAGAATATAGGAAAGTCTTATTTCTATTTCCCAGCAAGACAGTGACCCGAAGCCTACAGTGAAAGCCACACAGAAATTGTTTTAAAAAATGAGTTGAGTTGTAAACTTTTTCAGTCAAAAAAGACAAATTATAATGACTATACTTGGTTTTATACTTGGGGTTACTTGGGGTTAATACTTTTTTAAAGGGACTGTAGTTTTCAATGCTACATAATTCCACCATCAAGGCTACAAGTCAGACTGACATGACTGAAAACCTCCTATAGCTGGCAAAGCAGCATTCCTGGGTTTGATGAGCATCCTTTGCAAGGTCTCATTCCTTATTTTCTCACTTCTGCTGCTGGCTCTGTCTAGCACTCTTGGAAAATGCATGGTAAAAAATGATATTTTAAAAAGCAGCATCCATTTCTGAGTAGAAACCCCATAAAAAGATGAGAAGAATCTGGAGTCCTTGATAAGATTCATGGCCTTGCAAACATTTCAGGCTCCTTTAGCACTTTCAAGTGTGACAGACTACTGTCCTCTCCAAAAAGCAAATCTCTCGATGTGAAGAAAGAGGGCACTGATCATTTCCCAACACGAGAAATCCAACAGAGATGCAGGTGACACACCACAATCATTTCAATTGTCTGCTGCTGGGAGTTTAAACACAATCTTTGCCTGAGCAGAAATTGTTTTTATTCTTTGCCAACCAAAAGACATCATAAAAGGTTTTTTATCTTCTGATAAATAGAAATATTTCACTTTCAATTGTACCAAACTTTCTTGCTCTTATTTGCAGTCCAAGGTTTTACTTCAATTACAAATCTGCTAATCTAAGAAGCATAAATAGTAATGTAATTAGCTATCTATTATATACTGTAGACCTTTATTTTGCTTGAGTATTCTAATGTCATCTTCAGTCTTTAAACTGAATTCACTGAATCAGGAGAGTTCAAATTAGTCAACTTATCCGATGCCAATGTAAAATTGCTAAACTAGCACTTAAGTTAAATGTCATTCTAACGATAGTCCACTAGACAGCACACAGAAAAACTGCGATGGAAAAATTTAGATTTTTGTTCTGTAATTTCTTTCAAAAAGTTAAACTTTTTAGGGAGCGCAGATGGTTGAGTGGTTAAAGGCGCTACCCATGTACGCGGGCGGTCGGGGTTCGAATCCGGCCTGTGGCCCCTCACCGCACATCTCTCCCCACTCTCTTCCCTGTTTCCAAGTCTATCCACTGTCCTTCCTCTATCAAATAAAGGCATGAAAAGACCCAAAAATAAATCTGTAAAAAAAAGTTAACTTTAAGTATATTTCAGATTAATTACACAGACACTGAAGTACATAACTGTCTGTTTTTAACAAGTGTTATATAAAACTCCATAATAGTTGTGATAATCCCTGAAATGTGCAGACCAGCTTCCTTCCACTGTGCTGCTTTGTTTTCCCAGCTCAATTTTCACGGAGTTTTCTTCTCATTCCTTTCTCCAATTTCAAGAAACACATCAGGACAAGAGAGCCCCAAACAGCCCCCAGAATCTGAAGGACATTGAAAAATGTGGTCATATCAACTGAAAAACACAGAGTACTTTTGATCATGTAGTTCAACAAAAATCTTGTAAATGGTAAGTTAGTTCAAGTTAGTTTATAATCCATTATCACAGAAGCGTCAAACTCATATTGAGTCCAGGGCCAGATTTGCTCCAATGAGACGTCCTCAGGGCCAGACTAGTCTAACCTAAAATGAACTGTCAACCTCATTTTCACCAGAAGTAAAATATGAAAAAAAATACTGATAAATAATCATTCTGAGATTAAAAAAAAGTCAGAATGATAAGTTTAAAGGCTCAAAGTTGGAGATAAAAAGTCAAACTTATTAGTTCAAAAGGTCAAAACATGTCATTTAAAGGCAAAATGATGCAATATGTTATGCAAATTATTATTCCTTAAACTACTGAACATTGTACTTGCTGCTTTTAGAAAGAGCCTAATGATGATCTTTAACCAATTATCTTTCAACAGATTCTTTCTTGCATGACAATAATGGTGTTGAAGTTAATACATCCATTTAAAAGGTTAAGTCTGCATTAAAATGAATAGTTTTCTTGACTTTGTTCTTGTTACAAGACAAATTCTTTAGTAAAACACACGCTAGTTAGGTCTAAGCAACCTGGTTTGGCGTCTCATCTTCCTTTATGATTTTTATTAACACTAGGTTATTCAAAATACATTTAAAAAACGCGTTATTTTCCATGGTGCAGATTTTTGAAAGGCTCAGCCAGACTTTTGTGCAGTGATTTAACACAGTGTTGAGATCTGGCATTGCAAACCCACAGTGGGCAGCAGAGCTATAATCCTCTCTGACTCCCAGAGACCCATGTTTGTGAAATTCTGTTTATGGTTGAGTTTTAAATTTTGTTTCCCCTGATGGGTTGCTGTGAGGACTGAGATTTAAAACATGATATTTTATTATAGAACGTCTCATTTTTTAGCCAGAACTGTAAAAGTTATAAATCATGCTCAACATTCCTCTGAGCGAGGTTCTGGTATAGAAGGAAGAATGGGGTATAATTACTAAATATTCAAAGTGACTGCATAGAGTGCTGGTAGCTGCTAATGATGAACATCAGCTGTAATAAAGGCTGCAGAAAGCACAAATCAACAGGGAAAGAGCTCTAATGGATTCCTCACTGCACTCATTTAAAAGCAGGAATCTCATTATAAGAGAAAGAAAAGGCTTTTGACAGGCCATGCTGTGACATTTGGCTCTCTGCTCAACTGTCCACACTTACTGGCCTGTCAGCCCTGTCACTTCTCATTTGCTGAGGGAGCCATAAAGTTTCCAATGCACTGGATTCTGTTTGACAGCTTGCTGTCCATTAAAAAAGGTGACAATGAATTCAGGAGGATATCTGCAGCCCACAGTGCAAGCTGGAGTCGACACATGAATCAGTTTCACTGAAAGAGAGAGTGCATTGCTAAAAAGAGGAGGAGGAGGTGCGAAATACACGGGAGACTTGTAGATTTCACAAAGATTACAGCAGAAATAGAAAATGCATGTCATAAAAACATGGGGATAGGAACTTTGTTCAGGGCTGTAATTGGGGCGTAAATCTGGAGCGAAAGCAGCTGTTTGTGTAAACAGGGTCTTCTCCTCGCTGAACACAGTGTTGTTGAAAACATTGGCTAACGGTTGGAGAGAGAGAGGGCATCACAGAAAAACACGTATGAAACATGTTTGAGCTTCTGCATGAAACAAACAAGCTAAGGGAAGAGTGGCTTTATCAGTGTGAGCACAGAGCTGAGAACAACAAACCCAGAGGGAGTTTGACTTTATATTTTTGAAGTCATTACTTCACAGCTTTTGTAGTTAGCTATAATCCATATCCACTATATTAATGTTAAAATGCTGCATATTATACTGATCAGAACCACCAGGCAGGAGTTACAAGCCTCGGTACAGAATGAAACAGCCAGAGGGTGAAAGAACAATGCTGGGTCAAGAAGAAGCTGCATGGTTTCCCTGCTGGTGTTATATGTAGAAACCTTAGGCGCCGTCCTTTGATAAGAGTGGTTAATTTTTAGGTGAAATATGACATATGGATACGCCAGCTTAACTTTACAGTAGACTTTGCTGACCATGTTTCCCCAGTCTCGCTGGGCCCCAGAAAGCTCTCCCTTTTATCCCCCTTATGGGCAGCCTTGTCTGCACATGACTATTCTTGATTGTGCATGAGTCCAACCACCTTTATGTTTAGTGAAGGTCCCCGGTCTATGGCACCTTTATTTTTGGGGTCACAGGCTGAAAAGGTTGAGAACCACTGGTGTAGCCCACTTAAGCTGCATGCGCAGGTCAAGCCAAAACAACAATGGCAGGTTACAGGGTCATGTTTGTGCTGCAGAAGCTACTGAGCTTATTATGGCTTTTACAGCAAAATCTGATGCTCCTTTACCACGACTGACAACAGCAGACACCAGATGTTCTTAAATCCATTGCGGAGAACAACCAGGGGAAAGTTTAGGGCAGTCCCCTGATCTTCTTCTCTTTTTTGGTGCATTTCCGTGGCAGCATTACAGCACCACTTACAGGCTTGGCATATATACTACAGTGTTACACTGACATTCCCTGAAACGATCCCATGTTTACAGCAAACTTTTTCAAAATGAAACAGAAATATATCATTTCCATCTATCTGTGGACAAGGCCTTAGAAGCCAGGGTAAATACTGAGCCAAATTAAAACTCTATAATCGAATCCGCTTAATCTTGAGATAAGCATTTGTGTAGGGTTTGAAGACAATTCGTCAAAGCATGTTTGAGATATCGTGTTCAAAAGCAGGGGCATAGCTGGGGATTAAAGGCCCCCAGAAAGACAATTACACAGGCCCCCCTTCAACTGCCAAGCAATAATGTTATGTATTTTTTACGAATATCTATAAATTCAATGCATTTTTTAACTATAATTTCAATATAATAATGAGCTTTTTTGGTACTATGGTTAAATTAAATTTACTCGAATTATTTCCTTCATAATAGTTAACATGTTAATTAGCCTATTCCTGAAGTATGAGAAAATCTATCTACCATTTTGGATTTCCAACTGCCACATTAAAGAAACTGCTTACAATATGTGCATAACAGATTTCTTCACCAATCACTTGATGCACCTTACACTGATGTACTTCATAAACAACAGCCAGGCTCTTTTATGCTTGAACAAAATACCAACCTTTCAGGTTCGTCTTCTTGTTTTCTCAACCTCGCTGACATTTAGTCACTCTTGATGCCCCCCCCATGCTACACCCATGTTCAACAGTTTGGGATGACTGTGAGACTGAATAAGCTTGACTTTCAATCTCCAAAATCTAATCCCAGATATTATTGGGCGAGTGGCGGGGACACCCTGGACTGGTCGCCATATGTCAATCTAACATATAAACATAAATATAGCACCAAACAATCAGGCACATTCACACCTATGGCCAATTTAGAGTAATCAGGGAGAATGTTTTTGGTGATGGCAGGAAGCCGGAGTATCCAGAGAGATACTCCGAGAACATGCAAACTCCGGGAAGGCCCTGACCGGGAAGCGAACCAGGGAACTTCTTGCTGTGACGCAACAGCACTAACCCCTGCACTGCCGTGCAGCCCCTGACACTAATTACCAGAAAAAAACCCCACATTTTTCATTCCAGGCTTCCAGTGCCCCCACCACTAAGGGCCCTGGTAATTAGTACCCTTATCCCCTCTGTGCTACGCACATGTTCAGAAGTTTGGGATGAATGTGAGTCCCAATAAGCTTGACCTTCAATCTCCAAAATCTAATCAGTTCATTCTTGAGTCAGAGCGGGCATGAAAATCCATTCAAGTTTTCTTTAGACATCACATTTACAAAAAATACCTGGATTTGTCACCAGAGATGAGGCAAAAAAGTTTTAAAAAACAAAGAAAAAAGCAAGTCAGATGTGAGTAAAATCAATTTCTGTGCACAGTATGGTCCTGATTATTCGTTAGTAACAGTGGAAAAGAAAAGGAGAGAATAATTTGTTTCCATTAGATGAATCTTGGTGGATTTGAATGCACTAATGAACAGTTAATGATGGAGGAGACTTTAAAATATTCAGGTAGCACTCATCTCCTGTGAAACCCTGAGACCTGCATTAACATAACCTCACTTCCTTTCACCTATTTTTCTGCCCTCAATTCAAGGTCTATTCACACCCTCTGCCTTTGATTAGTTCATTTACTCTACCATAGGAGAGCTAATCCTGCTTTAGCACACTCAACATTCCCCATAAATCATCACACGTGGGACAGGACACTGCAGTCGGAGGGGGGAGAAAAAGCTGAGTCCACCTCGCAAACAAACCGTCCTTTCAGTGAAGGACAGTAGGCAGAGAGCTGGGTGGAAAGAAGTGACCTGACATTTAAGGCGACTGAACATACCGTCACATAGAAACTCGGGATGAATCATTTCTTCTGAATCTGGAAAGAGTTGGGAGCTGTGCTGGTGAGCTCCACAGGGATTTTTCATAATGCTGAGGGATGATAAAGTGGTGAAAGCTGTTAAATGATAAACAACAGTCAAAAAACCCCTGACAATTTCAGATATAGCCTAGAGGGAAAACATTTCCAAACAGGTGTCAGATGTCAGACAGAGAGAGACTCAAATGTTCCCTGGAATGGAACGTTTCACAAATCCTAAATGTGGCGTAAAAGCTACATGTCAATAAATTACATCAAACTGAGATGGTTATAGGCTTTTTTCCCCAAAAGCTGATGGATGTTCGATCTCACTAATGGAGGAAACAGATTTTATCTCAAACCTTTTTGTGGAATAAGTACCGAACAAATAATGCTGAGTTCATATTGACTGGAACGCTAAAATGATGATAATGTGGCACAGCATAAAAGATTTAAACAATACTAAAACAAATATTTTAAGCTCATGTGAGCAGTTTGTGGAGGTTTGGCAACCCTAGATGACATTGCAGTAACTTTAGCTACACTATCTGGACAAAAGTATTTGGCCAACTTTCCATTGCACCAACAGGGACTGAAATGACACCCATTCAAATGCATGTACTTGGAGTCAGGGCCCCTTTTGCAGCCTTTTAGGGCACATTCACACCAGAGCTGTGGGTCCGCTTTAAATGAATTCTGGTCCGTTTTCCCAGATAGTCCGGTTTGTTTGGAGTGGTGTGAAAGCAGACTCTGGTCCGCTTAAAAATGGGGGGTCTCATTCTGCTTCCAAAAGAACCCTGGTGCGGTTCGTTTGAGGTTTGAAAGCAAAGTGTACCAACTTGTGAACCAAAGGTAGGAAGTGGCACAAAGCATATTGATTTACGGATTTATATTTGAGATTTTACACACTCAAATACATGTCGATACCTCGCTTGGTGTCTGTGTAGCCATAGCAACACGTTGTAGTCTCTTGCTCACATGTTGGCTTGCCTTTTTCTTCGGTGCTGGTTTATTCGTCTCATGTAAAGAACAACATGCTGGACAGCTCACCACATCACTGGCTGCTCTTAAAGCCTCAATGCAAAAGCAGAAACCCCAAGACAGCGTAAATTCTGTGTTTTTTCATTGATTATGTAAAAAAAAAGACCAGCAAAAGGAGATGCATTTCCAGTTTTTGTCTTCTTCTACGTCTCCTTTTACTCGTCATCTATGTTTGGGATGACAGTGCCACAAACTTATGGTTTGGTTCATTTGATCAAGGGTAATGTGAATGCGAACCAAACCACAGGAAAGTGCAACCATATTGGAATTTAGTTCCAAAACGAACCGAGTCCCCCGGACTATCAGGTGTGAAAACGGCCTTGTAGTGCTTCTGTGGGAATTTGTGCACATTCATTCTGTAGAGCATTCATGATGGATGAGAAGGCCTGGCTCACAATCTCCATTCCAGTTCCCCCAAAATGTGCTTGATGAGGTTGAGGTCAGGCCTTTGTGCAGGCCAGTCAAGTTTTTTTAACACCAAATTCATCAAACCATGTCGTTATAGTCTTGCTTTGTGCACTGGTGCACAGCCATGTTGGACTAGAAGATACCTAAAATGATGCCACACATTCTACAGTTGACTATAGAATATCCAGCAGGGATGAAATTTCATGAAACATCTTATTGCAAAGGTGACATCATCACAGTAGCACACTTAGGTCACTGAGCTCTTCAGACATTTAGTATCACAAATGTTTGCAAATGGAGACTGTATGGCGAGGCGCTTCATTCTACACACCTGTAGTGACTGCTACCAAAAAAGCCTAATACTATTTGTCTTTCAAGACCAGATCTATCACTCAGTTAGATTCTTTGCACTAGAAAATGCTAACAAAGGCTGATTTAGCAGGGCTCCGCGTATCTGCACCTAACCTGTGCAGGGAGGGCAGATCCCAGCAGTCATTTTGCAAGAGGCTGGGCCTACCCTGAGCTCGTTGCTAGTCAGTCATATGCCAGGCACATGACTGACAGCTGGCATGTCGAGACAAACAACTGGTCACACTCCATTTACTGGCAATTCAGATTCACAGATTAGCCTAACAAGCATGCCTCTGGGCGGTGGGAGGAAGCCGAAGTACCCGGAGAGAGCCCAAGTATGCATGAGAAAAACCACACAGAAAGGCCCTGGCTGGTTCTATGATGACTTGTTGATTTTAAACAAGAACTGAGTTAATCATCTTAGTCTTAATGGCGAATCACTGCAGGAATTACTCTTTATTCAGGAGAAATATTGATCATAGGGAGGCCCTGTACACAATTTTTAATGGAATTCTGATTTGGTTTGCCTTCCATTACAAGAAGCACTGTCAGATTTTGGTATGGGTTTATTTTAAGTCACTTTTTTAATGTGCAAGTTGAAAATAAAATATATATTTAGAAAGAGAGAATAAAATTAAGCATTTTTGGGTGTCCAGAAGATAATTTTTGTTACCATGGTATCGGTATTGCTTGATTTTGACTAGTATAGCATCGAAATTTAAGACCCTGGTAACCTGACATCTCTACTTGATACACCCTGACTCTGACTGCAGCTGATATCTGATTCTATGATAGCACCATCTAAAACATTTATGCGAGTAAACCATGCTGATAAATGCAGTGTCATCTTTCATCGTTACCGCCCACCAGTCTGTGGCTCACAGGTGACAGGAGCTCATCTGATCTGCAGTCTGACAGTGAAGACCCAATCACTTGTCAAAATGTCTGTCTACATTTGCTGCTTTTCCTCTGAGCGGTACACTTTGCCCTCCTGGTGCCATCTCTTTGTGAAATCAAAACACAACTAAAGAGCATATGGGTTGACACTGACAAGATCTCATGCAATAATTATGCTCTTATTCCCCGCCAAACCCTGACAGAGAACTCATGTGGGGCATGGCATCTATCCAAGAAGCTCCCTATTTACTCAGTCAAGCATATTATGTCAGACACAATGCTGCAGACAGATTCTATAAGGGGTGCTGGCTCAGGATTTTTCATATGGAGGCAAACAGCAACACAAAGCAAGCTGGTGAGTGTGCATGCTAGCCTCTGATCCTGCTAAAATAAGGTGTGAGAAAAATTGACCTCCTGCAGAGACATGATGTCACTACAGTAGACAGCAGAAGTGCTGTGATTGAGATTAGGCTTCTAGCATTTTAGTGCACAATTGTGCTCCAGGTGTGGGCTATTTGGGAGACAAAAACATGACAGAATTAGCCTACATAACGCTAATGTCAGTGACTCTGTGAAATAAGGTGAGTCACCACCAGGGCACTCACAACCAGAGAAACTTGTGAAACCCAGACTTAAAGAGACATTGGACCGTGCACAGACGGTCATCTTAAAGCACACAAAAGCATTGATTCCTACGTAGCTGTCCACACAAATACTTCTGTGTTTGGTGTTTATTAAAATGTCAGTGGTATTATAACAAAGTGGAAGTGATTAGGAATGACAGCAACTCAGCCACGCAGAGGTAGACCACATAAAATGACGGAGCGGGGTCAGCGGATGCTGAGGCGCATAGTGAGCAGAGGTCATCAACTTTCTGTGGACTCAATCGCTACAGACCTCCAAACTTCATGTGGCCTTCAGATTAGCTCAAGAACAGTGCGTAGAGAGCTCCATGGAATGGGTTTCCATGGCCGAGCAGCTGCATCCAAGCCATAAATCACCAAGTGTAATGCAAAGCATTGGTTGCAGTGGTGTAAAGCACGCCGCCACTGGACTCTAGAGCAGTGGAGACGCATTCACTGGAGTGACGAAACGCGCTTCTCCATCTGGCAATCTGATGGATGAGTCTGGGTTTGGCGGTTGCCAGGAGAACAGTACTTGTCTGACTGCATTGTGCCAAGTGTAAAGTTTGGTGGATGGAGGATTATGGTGTGAGCTTGTTTTTCAGGAGCTGGGCTTGGCCCCTTAGTTCCAGTCAAAGGAACTCTGAATGCTTCAGCATGCCAAGAGATTTTGGACAATTCCACGCTCCTAACTTTGTGGGAACAGTTTGGGGATGGCCCCTTCCTGTTCCAACATGATTGTGCACCAGTGCACAAAGCAAGCTCCATAAAGACATGGATGAGAGAGTTTGGTGTGGATGAACTTGACTGGCCTGCACAGAGTCCTGACCTCAACCAGAGAGAACACCTTTGGAATGAATTAGAGCGGAGACTGAGAGCCAGGCCTTCTCGTCCAACATCAGTGTGTGACCTCACAAATGCGCTTCTGGAAGAATGGTCAAAAATTCTTATAAACACACTCCTAAACCTTGTGGAAAGCCTTCCCAGAAGAGCTGAAGCTGTTATAGCTGCAGAGGGTGGATCAACGTCATATCAAACCCTATGGATTAAGAATGGGATCTCACTTGAGTGAATACTTTTGGCTATATAGTGTATAACCTGTTACTGACCTCAGACTGTTGGCTTTGTTCATGTTCTTTTCATCATTTGGAAGCTAAATCGTTTCCCCTGTTTGCCTGCTTCACAATTAGTGAGTTGGAATCAGCCTTTCTAGTATGGTGGCCGGCGTTGCTGGGCTTCATAATGCCTTTACCAACGGGCTACACCCCTGCTCACGTTTTATACAATCCATGGGTGAAGTGTTCATGACTGATCAGGCTTTAGAGTGCAAAACCATAGGTCGCCCCCCTGATAAACTCATACGTATGAACCCTTTACTTCTGTTGACTTCATCACTGTTCCTGCCAAAGTTTCCTCAATAACACCAAAAAACTTGCTATGATTAATCGAAGAAAAATCACTTTCCTCACCTGCCAAAGTCCTGATATTTCATTGTTTAGTGCCCTTTTCAGCTTAATTTGAGTCCTATAAATATTTGAAGGACCACACACAGATGATGGAGGAAAGACTTGAAGCTTTTTGTGCTCCAGAGAGAATGGAGCCCCAGCAGAAAGCAAGTCCTTAATCAAGTCTCTAACCAGACTCATAAAGCATTGTGAAAGCCCCCCCTTAGGCACCTTCCTGGGTAAACAATACCATCACTCTGTCATGATCCTGAATTAAGATATTACCACATGCATGTAATTAACATTTGTTTTCAGGCCCTGCACAATATTTCATCTTGATTAAATAAATATTGAGCGACACCTCAGTGAGAAATGTTGTGCTGGAGAAAGGCTCGGGTAAATAAAGGGGGCTCTGAAAAGCAGAAAAATAAGGTTTTTAGCAGAGAACAAAAACAGCAAACTCCTTTTAAAGCAGGTCCACTTTCTCTTAAAATCAAGGCCCTGCTTCAGATTTGAATATTATCCACAGTGGCACATCCAGCTTTTATGTGCAGAAAGTGAAGGGAGAGCTGGTACATGGTGACATGTCTTTTTTTTTAAGGATTGGCCTGTGGGAGAATGTTATGAGCCACGAAATAGTGAGAGATTGATGTGTTGTGACTGTTGGCTCGGAAACTTTAATGAATCAAGTTTGAAGAACTGTCAGCCACTATCATGCCTTTGACAGAAAATGTATCACCTTAAAGTTCTTTTTGCTGCAAGAGCTATGAAAAAGAAAAGACATTCAAATGCAAGGCAATGGCTGTACAAAACAAGTGTGTAAGTGAGGCCTGCGTGAGAGTGCCTTCAAGCTGCAGTCCTTTAAAGGGCCAAGAAGGGGCACTCTACCAGGCACTCTATTTGTTAAAGGTAAAACCTTTCTATTGGAGTTTAAATGACTTAGTGCCAAGCCTTCTTCTATACAGTAGTCTTCATTTGACATTACACAGTCATGGCACCACCAGGATGGTAGGAAATCCTTTCTACTGGTGCTAGTTGGTAGACCAGTATCCATAGGAATGGATGGGAACTGTAGAAATTTAGCACTTAAAGGCTCTAAACCAGGGGTGTCAAACTCAAGACAAGGGGGGCAAATCTGACCCGTGGAACAGTTAAATCCAGCCCGCAAGATGATCTCACTTTTCTGTTATAACTGGCCCATCAGTACGAGGTCTGCACATTTCCTCAAGTATAAAAATGTGAACTTATCCTAGATGATTTAAGATATCTTTGTTAAGTCATAAAATCTAAAAAAAAAAAAATAAGTAGTAAAATATTTAGATAAGAAGTCAGGAATGTGGAAAAAGATATTAATTTGTGTTTTAATTTCATATTTTCAATTCTGTATCTCACAATAAGGACTCAAACTTGCGATTTTGGCTTTAATTTTGTACTTTGAGCATTGCAACTCAAAATTTTGACTTCTTATATAATATCTTGAGCTTTTAGAATCATAATTTAAAATTTGTAGTCATTTTTTAACATTCTTAACCAATTATTTTGTGTTTTATCTCATATATTCAACTCCTTACTGTGACTTCTTAACCCCTTAGTTTGACCTTTCTGACTCATAATTCAAAAATTTGAAATAATATTTGACTTTTAATTTCATGAATACAAATTTTATTTCATATTTTGACATTTAAACTCATGATTTTTACTTTTTTTATATATTTGCCTTTAAGAAAATATAATTTTTATATTTCAACTTCATATTTTGATCATTTTGAACTAATAAATTTACTTTTTCTCAGATTGTGAGCCTTTAAACTTATCTTTTTAACTTTTTTAACCTGAAAATCATTTATCATTCGTGCAAAGTTTTTTATATATTTTATTGCTAGTGAAATGAGGTTGACAGTTTACCTGAATCCAGAATCCGGCCCCTGCTGTGATTGAGTTTGACACCCCTGCTCTAAAGGGATCTCACCGCTATAACTGTCTTACCCAAATTTGAGCCGGCTCACTGGGCTTCTCTGAGAAGTCAGAAATGAATCAAGCATAACATTCAACCACTAAAACTCATTTTTCTGTTCAGGAATGCAAGTAAATAACAAGTAGTAAATTAAGTAAGTAAGTAAATTATTTATAATTTAAATGTAATTTATTTAGTCTATTTATTTTAATACAGTTTAGTTTACAAAAAATTAAAAATTAAATTTTATTTATCCGCTTCAATTACTGTACCAAAAACGTACCAAACTGTGACTTCAAAACCGAGGTACGTACCAAACCGAAATTTTTCTGTACCGTTACACCCCTAGAATCTACTGTGTGTCTTTGTCTGCCTGCCTGGAGCTGCAATGGACCAACTCAGTTCATCTTCAGAACAAAGCCGCAACAATTAATTTCAGAACAGTTTAGACAACTGTTTTAAGGTGAGCTTTAACACATGAATTGCTTGTTTTAGGCACAGTGATTCAAAGAAGTGGGCTGTGGCATTAACGGTTGCTCCATACACTCAACAGCACCACCGCTAAAGCTAAGCTACATCAATAACGAAAAACACTATTTCTGACTTGTTCTTCACAAAAAAGGATGCAGTTCTTATTTTGCTTGGGTGCTTTTATTATGAACACCCAAATTATAGGAAATTTGGTGATGTCATCAGAAGCTTAACAAATGCAACATGTGAGAAATGAAACTTAAAACTACAGATGCCAAAAAGGAGGGCTGTATCTCCTGAATATGCATTTATATAAATTTTAAAATGTTGCGTTTAATATCATTACTAAAAGGGGCAATATGCATTGTAATAAAGCCACTCAGCTCTTTTTCTGTGTTTGCGTGCAAACACCACAGAAAGGGTTGTATCAGACAGGGTTGTCATGAGATTGGTACGTTCTGCCTGTCAGTTTCATGGCAACACAACCTGAGCAACCTCTAAATTAGGAAGAAGAGCAATGCGCTTGTTGATAATGTTGTCCTCTCTTTTTCTTGCAAATAGGAGACTTCTGACTCCAAAAAACTTCACCCTGGCAACAGCAGTAATGCCAGAAATATGCCTGCAGAGCACACGGTCATAAGGCCGGTGGGTGTTGTCACAGAGGCCTCACACTTCACAGCCTATGATACAATATTGCTGTCAAAAGAATATAGCTAAGAATATGGTGGGTTTGTAAGTAAGATAATAGGCTGAAAACTTGAAAAGAAGCAGTGGCCGATATATTCTGCTCGCTTGAAAACATGGGAGCAAAGAGAGAGAGAAGGGACTGTGTGAGAGAGGCTTTGAAGATCACAGTACTGCCACGCAGACTGGCGTTGGTGCCCCAGCACTAGCTGCTCTCTTTCCAGCAATCTGGGCTTTTTCCTTTTTTTCTTCTCCCTCGTTACCTCTCGCTCCTCTGCTTAACACCTGAGACGACAGGAGATCTTAAGGGGAATGGTGTTTTCTCGTTCTCATATCCTTTCTGGTCCCATTAGCCTCGAGTTGTCACAAACAACCTGACGCTGGGAGAGAATGACAAAATAATAGAGACAATGAGTGACACGGGTAACTGTGGTTATGAGGGACTCAGGGAGAGTTGACGGGAAAGCAGAGGAGAAAACAAGAAGGAAGAAGTCGATGAGTGACGGGGATCTGAGTGAGAAGTAGCTTTGCAAGTAATCAACGAGGGCAAGCCCCACTGGAGGAGGCACGGTCTCTGAAGAAAACAAACCCAGGAAAACCACTCACTTAGATAAAGATGTTTTTAAGGATGCAGGGTAAGAGAAGGAGGAAGAGGAGGAGGGAAGGGTGGAAGAGATAATGAAAAGACGTTAACAAGAGGAGAAGCAGCGAGGAGAAATCACTGTAAAACTTTGGTCAAATAAGAAAAGAACAGGGAAGACTGCCAATATTGTCAGTTTCACGCCACACCCACAGTTTCATGTGTTCCCTTGTCAACTGTGTTGCAGAGTTCAACTTCATACTGTTGTTCTGAGAGCTTTGAGTCACATAATGTCGTCATAAATGACACCTGTAACATCCCTCTTCTTGAGCATGGATGATTTTTGTTGTTAAAACTTTAATACATGGCAGTAAAAGCTGGCAAGTTGTTGTTTTGAGGTAACATGCCCAACAAAAGCATAATTACACTACATGGACAAAAGTCACACCTGGAAATTATTGAGCTCAGATGTTTCATTAAGACATGTATAAAATCAAACAGCCATGTCTGCATCTGCAAACAGTTGTGATACTACATGGGTCGTTCTGAAGAGCTCAGTAATGTCAAGCGTGGTACTGTGATGGATGCCACCTTTGCAATAAGACAAATTGTGAAATTTCATCCCTGCTGGATATTCTACAGTCAACTGTAAGTGATATTATTGGAAAGTGGAAGTGTTCAGGAACAACAGCAATGAAGCAGAAGACCATGTAAAATCACAGAGTGGGGTCAACAACTGCTAAGGTGCATGGTTTGTAAAAAACATAAACACTGCTGATTCCAAAGATGAAGAGTTCTGATCTTCCACTTGCATTAACCCTCCAAGCTCCAGCACATAAACTGACTCGCCAGATGGATGTGTTTCACACATCTATCTGGTAAACCCTCCATAGACAGTGTTTGGGAAAGGGCAGAGCCTTTGAAAAAAACTTGGAGGGTGATTGGATGAACGCTCTGTCTGTCATCATCATTACGTGCCAATCAGAGCAACAAAACACGTGATGTAGCACCCACTGAGAAATAAACTCCATGTAGAACTGCATAACATGAACCATGGCGACTGTAGACATGTCGGTACGTGACTTTTATCATTTTTGAAAAGAAAACAACTCACTGCTGTTCTCTGTTCTTCATTTAATGAAGAAATGTCATCAAGTTCTGATAAAACTGGCACTTTAGCGGCATCAACGCTAAGCTCTTTCGCCATAATTATACCGGCCTCTTGTCACTGTTTGCATACGTCATGACTCTGTCACCCCTGAAAGTACTGCCTCTCGTCGCTGATTGGTCCTGCCACTTTCTAAATGGGCCCAAATGGTTCAGACAGGAGCTTTGCAAGATGGATTCACCAGTGAGAAACACAGAAACAGGCAAATCCATCTGCTTTGCAAGGTTACCCAGCACATGCACTGTTTGCAATATCTCTGGAACCATAAGACGGATCTACATGGAGCTAACTTTGATCGGAAGCCTACATCTTTGTCAATCTATGGACGGCTCCTGGCGTTTATATCCCCAAGAGAAAACGTTTAGTCCAGGCACAAAGTGCAATGTTTATTCAGAGCTTTGACTCTAAAAATCCACATAATAATAATAATAATAATAATAATATCTTGAATTTATATTGCGCCTTTCAAGAAACCCAAGGACGCTTTACAGGAACACATATACATGGACAAACGATGTGAGGGGTAGGATGAGTGTAAGGGGTGGTTTAGTGAAGACTGTAGGCTGTGGTGAACAGGTGGTGCATGAGACATCACACATCACTAAATCCCTGATAATATGACTCTTTATTATATTTTTTTGCAATAAAATACTTAGTAGCCTTATATCTGTCCTCCATTTTGACATTAGAAGTAAAAGCCAACAACTTCCTGTTAGCCTGTAAGCCAATCACGATGCTCCAGTTTCTTTCTTTTTCTACTGTTTTCATGGCGGTAGCAACCAATGGGGGGGGGGGGGGGTCCAAATTCAATAAGAGACAAGATAGTTATCTGCCAGTTTAGAAAGAGAAGAAAAAAATCATCCTCTGTGGTCCAAATAATAAAAAGAGGATGTTTGCGCTCCTAAATTGGGATGCATGTTTGATACTACATGTGTGCAAAATATGAATCTGTTTTAATGAGATAAATGATAGTGATAGTTCCTGTTGTGTTTGTTAGCAGGTTAAATTTCTTTCTTTCGACAAAGAAGGCCTATACTAAATGTAGATATGAAAAGGACTGTTCTTCTTGATCTGGCTGTGATTTGTATGAAGTACTAATGCTCATTTTGTTTTTAATTGGTCTTTCTGGCCATATTACTTTTGATATATTCATCTGACATCCTTGCAGCACACATATTCTGATAGTCCAGGTTGTCCTGAAAAAATAGATGAACTCGACTGGCCTGCACAGAGCCCAGACCTCAACCCCATTAAGCACCTTTGGTATAAAGTGGAATGGAGGCTGCAAACCAGGTCTTCTGGTCCAACATCAGTGCCTGACCTCATGAGTGTTCTGCAGACTGAATGGCACAAATTCCCTCAGAAGCCTTCCAAGAAGAGTGGAGGGTGTGATAGCTGCAAAAGTGGGTCCAACTCCATATTAAAGTGCATGTGCTAGAATACAATGTTATTACAGTCCCTGTTGGTGTAACGATCAGGCGGCCAAATAATTTTGTCCATATTTGCTTGTTTCATTTCTGCTTATATAGCTGCCATGCCACCCCTCACTTTATTAAATGGAGAAAACTAGTTCAAGCCCAGCTGCACTGATTTCACGCTAACTTGCATCATTCTCCACATTCATTTAAACACTTCCTCTCAGTTTAGCAGTCGAGCTGCAGGTTGTCAGTCTCTCCCTCTGCGCTGTCATTGCCACCCCTGCATCGCACCAGTACTGCTTTAGCAGGCTTTCAGACATTATCTCATTACACCTTGAATATCTGCATGCCAAACAATCTACTAGGAGTTATGGGAGTGGAGTCTCGGTGCCAAACTCAAACAAATATTTGCTGCTGCAATAAAAATTTCAAACCATTATAGAGTGAGTGGTCTGACGGGACTGGGCATTAAAGTTACTGTGAGGAGGTTATAGCTTGTTCTGAAACAGACTGGAAATCACACTGAAGTCTCCCCCCACAGATTAGCATTTTAATTAAAACTAAAAGTTAAAAGGCCCTGGAAATGTTTGACTTTTAGCTGGTATTACTACCAGTGCTTAGTCTTCTCACAGATGGACCGATAAATCTCAGTCTGATATCTTAGACTAACCCATAATTAGAAACTGCCTAAACAAGCTACCAGGTTTAGTATTCATATTGGAGTTTAATGGGTTTTGCATTCCTCCCGAACTGTCCCAGTTTGTTGGTCACATTTCAGTGCATGATCACATGACAAATATGTCCCAACCAAACCAAAGCAAACACAACCAAACTAATGTGACCAGTATTTCTCCACCAATCTGAGTGGCAGTATTGCTCCTAAGTGTTTGCTACCTGCTATTAAACAACCAACAAAGAAGAGAAGCCGGCACATTTAAGCGCTCTGCTCAGACTCCGCTTCAACGCCCCTCCTGTGTTTTCACAAGGAAGTCTGCGATCCTCGTTGACTTACAGGAGTCAGGATTTTGTCTGAGTAACCACTGCACTGGCTTTTCATAAACATGATAAATTGCTCCTAAATGCACATATTACAATTTGCATTTTAAGTTCTGTTTATTTTCATTCTTTCATATCAGGAGATATGTTCTTTGTTGCTTTTATTTCCTCTTTTTGTCTCGTGTTTAATTCATGACACCAACTATCACTGAGAGTGGTAAATACAACAAGATGGAACAAATTATAAGCTGCACTGTTAGTTAAAAATAACGATAATGATAAAACTGAATGAGGAAAATCTAGAATTATAAATCCTGAACTCTATGTTCCTCTATAATCGATGAACCGAAGCCGTACCGAACCGTGACCCCAAAACCGAGGTACGGACCAAACCGTGGCCTTAATGAACTGTTGCATCCGGTATCATGTTGTATCCTGTTGATTGTATCATACAACCGTATGATATTGTATCGCAGCATAGCACACCTTGTTTCACAGATTTAATTCAGAGGGCGTGATATGTAAGCATGCGATATTTCATTAGAAAGCACTACCTATAAATGTTCAGGACACAGTCAGTGCAGAGATGGCAGGTGTCCAAAGGGGGCGCCAAAATGAACACATAATAAAAGTTCCTCGCAGGAGCTTTCCTGCATCCTAAAGTCTTTTTCACACCGCTGCGCGATAACTCACCGCCTCCAGTCATTTTTATGAGGGAAGGGCAGCAGACAGGAAGTGGTTTTAACCATGGCGGTAGGACCCAGAAGCAGTTGCCGCCCATGTGAATGCACACAGATTTTGCCCTGCCGCTTGGAGTTCAGCGTGTTGAACTTTCTGGCATCAGCCGCCTGGCAGCAGCCAATCACATCGAAAGAGGGAGAGAACCTAGAAATAGCACGCTTTGCGGGTCTAAGCAAACAATGGAGGCGCTCATAATGTTGGTGTCAGGATATCCTGAGCTCTACAACACGGCTCTACCGTCGTACAAAGACAACCAGAAGAAAAATTGTGAAACCAACCATTGAAACGTATTTTCTAGGGGGAATTATTTTGATGATGGAACCATATTTTTTCCTCCATTTTATAGTTCATTATACATGTTAATATATAGAGATTGTGAGGTACTCTACGCGTTTTTGGGGAGGGGGGGCTGTGATGGACTTGTGGGCAGGCTCTGCTGTGGCATTCACCGAAGCACTTCTACGTCATTGCAGCCTTGTAATGCGGCGGCAGCAGCCGCTTTAAAAAACACTCTGCATTTTGGGGGACTCCTCCAGCAGGGAGGTGGTTTTCAGGGTAGTTACCACGCAGCGGTGTGTAACCAGCTTAAGGGCTTAATGTCAGCTCTCTGAAACTGCTTCCTGTTACCTTGCATGTTTTTTTCTACTTTATTGACAAGCAAATTTCCTGTGCATCTAACAATGCCTTGTTCATTTATCATAACTTTTCCTGACCCTTTTGCGCGCTGTTTGTTGGGTCACATCTGGTTCCATATATGTCAGTGTTTCTTAATTATTAATAACCTCTGTTGCTCTCCTGTCGGCTGTTTGTAAAAGTACGCATGGTCTGGGTGGACTGTAAAGAAGTCCTTTGGGAGAAAAGGAGTTTGTCTGAATTGTGGATTCTGAAACAGTTTGAACATCATGCAGCAGTTGGTGTGCTTGAAGTAAGCAGAGTTTTTACTTCTCTCCCCATTTCGACATTTTTGTTAAGGAAAGTTAATCACCATGAGTACTTTTGAGGAGGGACTGTCCGTTCCTTTTTTCTGTAGGAATCATCTCTGCCTTCTTCTGTTCCTGGATGATGTTATTTATAACAACCACTGACTTTAAACTCACATGCACTCTGCCTCTTTTCCCCAAGTTTACTGCCTTTTTAAGGTTATCTTTGCTATCTAACTCACTGTAGTGTTTCAGCCTTGAATCTTGACTTCGCTCCGTCTCTAAATATCTGCTTTTCTGCCGTTACCCTGAAGTTTTGTTTAGCAGTGCAGGCTAACATTAAGTAAAGAAGGTTTTTCCTCATTCTCTCAGGATTTTTCTGTTTATTTGCTTGGATACCATTCACTGTAAGCTTCACTGCCAAGGCTCTGTTTCTAAACCTATTTTCAGATGTTTAAGGAAAGCAAAACAGTCTCACTCCAACTGCAGCTCTGGAGAGACCATCCAGTAGAAGACTGAGAGCTAAACACATCTCTCTCCCCTGGTGTCCGTGTGCGTGTATTTATGTGTATGTGTGTGTGCGTGTGAGTTGGCTGGCAGGCTGGTTAAGACATTGGTCGTCACTGGGGTTTCTGGTCACGCTATTCTGCCTGGCATTATTACACCACCCATCACTCAGGCCCACTGTGTACATTATTCATGCCCCCCGAGGAGTTCATCAGAGGCTGTGACCGCAGGTGCTGTGACAGAGCTTTCAATCAAAGGCGCCCATACCGTCTGCTCGCCCGACCCCGGCGTGACACAGAAAACCCGGGGTTCCACTATGTTTAGCTGTGGAATCAGACCCAGAGCAGGGAGGAGCTGACCTCAATCCACGCTAGGGCTGTCAAGATTCACTAAACCCATGACTCCTTTGATTTTCAGGTTGTTATTTCATTTGATTTGGTTTATTTCACAGCTATGGCAGCACAGTAAATTCTAGTTTTGTCACAAATATCACATAATTCAAAACGCCACATGGGTATTTTTACTCAGTGTTATTTCTAAGGGAAATCTTATGTTTTAAACTAGAGATTTTTGACTGGCTGGTCGGCCCAAAAGTGGGTCACCGAGCTGTTTTAGGTCAGCTGCAAAAGTGGGCACTGACAAAGAAAATTTGGCAAAGGATCTACGACGAATCTAAGCTGAAATACATCCACACATTTCATTCAACTCTATTCTGCTGCATTTATATGCAACATTTGGTTGTTTGCTCTGGATCTTGACTTATCTATCCTGTCATTTGAGACAGCAAAGCTCGTTTTTCCAATTTTCAATGCATTAATTCCTCAGAATCTCTAGATAACATCCAAAATGGAGCTCAACGAAAGTTCAAACAGGAAGACTGTTTCCACTCGTTCATATCTCTCCCTTCTTCCATTTTTCTCTTCTGCAGCTGCTGATCAGCTGATTCATTCTCTTAGGTACTCAGCTGATCAGATTCTGCGGATGCTGCAACCTTCCTCCACCCCAGCCACCTCCATTCAGTTCATCAGCATCTAGTCCAGATCCCCACAGGTCTCCTGCTCATTTTATCCTGCAAACCCCAGTCTCCTTCTCCAAGCTACCTCATTGGGTCCTTGTCCAGTTTCTTTGAAGTCTACTCCTCATCTGATCTGCATTCCTAATCAATACCACCACTAGACTCCATGGTGGGTGTCCTCTTCCTGCCATTAATCTCACTACTCCTTCAAGCACATGAAGTCATCACAATGCAGTATAACCGCCAAAGGCTTTGCACATTTCTCTTTCAATTAATTTGCAAAATAAATTATTAACAGACTCATATCCAGTCTCTTCTGATTGAATTGTACATTTTATGGAAAACTAAGTAAAATGAAATTATGCAAATGAACAGTAGTCCAGTATTGCTTTTATTACAGTCATGAAGCCGGTGCTGTAGAATGAGCTCAAGTTTATGATAAATGCCCTTACAATGTGTCTGTTTCTAGCAGCAGCACCCCTCACAATGTGAAGACACAATAATGATAGCAGATATATGCAGATATAGATATATACATAGAAATGCAGATCTACTCACTTGTCATTGCATGGCAGCGCTATGTTCTTCTCTAAAGTCAAACTATGAACCGTGCACCACTGGCTGTAAAGTGAGTTTCAAACACTTCAGTTCTTCTTTCTGGGGGTAAATGAGTGGCGAGAAACGATCTAAAGTGGCATTTAATGGCAAAAAAGTGGAGAAAATGCAAACAGCAAAAAGCAGGATAAAAGTGGCAAGATTAGAAAAAGGGCAAAAATGGGGTAAAAGTGTCAAAAATGGACAAAAAGTTTCAAAAAGAAGTGGCAAAAATTGGCTAAAGCAGTCATAGATTGAAAGTGGCAAAAGAGAAAAAAGGAGCAAATAAGCACAATGGAAATATAAAAAGGTTGAGAATTAAGTTTGACAGTTGATGGCTGCTGAAACAAACTGATGACTTGCAGTGGATAATTTCTGAGGTCATAGTTTCCCTTATTTAGGTTTTCTGGGGGAACAACATTTCAAATCAACACATAAAAAAGCCACAAATCATGACAAAAGAGCCACATGTTGCTCAAGAGCCACGCGTTGAGTATCACTGCTGTAAACAGTCTTTTCTTCCTTGGTGGAGCTCGTAAGCATGGAGAGAGAGAGATTCTCTACCCTGACTAATATTTTGAACACCCTAATCTTCCTAAATATTCAGTTTGTGGTCAGAATCCTTCTATTTACTCGTTAATTCCAACAGAGTCATGTGAAGACTGCTTTGGTGGAGCTCCGTATTTTAGATGACAGCCCGGGGGTCTAAGATGTTGGCCACACAAATAACGACCCTCACCACACATATCAGCTAACGCCTGTCAACTTCAGCACACTCCTGGGAAACAGATGGCCGGGGGATTTTATTAACTTGTTTGTTCAATTTCACAGTGCCACATAACTCCTGCTGCCATCACACATGCAAACATAGAACTTCTCAAAGCGGCGTAAAGCCTGCGAGCTAGGATGTGCATTTCCACTCTGCCGCTCAGATGTGTCCTGCCATCCTTCAAGACGATGGGTAAATTCCAGTGTCGCATCTTTCCGCTGACAAAATGAAGAGTGGCCCGTGAGGCTATTTACTTAATATTACTGCAATTGATAGATGTATTTACATGTGATGTTTCACTGCTGTCCCTCTGCCCGAAACTGACATTCAATCAGCCATTACAGGGAGTTAAAGTGAGCCGTCGTCTGCAAAATGTGCTGTTATTTACGACTCTGACTCTGGTAGTGAGGATGAGGTCTACCACAGCAGAACCACGTCTCGTCAGTCAAATCCCCAACTCTTTACCTCAAATCATAGACGCATAACTCTGCAGAAAAGTGTGTAATTACTCTTCATGCCAATCACATCCACATTTTAAAGCACAAAACTGCATTTAAGTGAGATAACACCGAGCTTTTAAACAGATAACCTGAGTGGAAAAGTTATCGAAGCAATGGAAGCTCACTTTAGTGTTTCTCTCAGTGTTCCCGCCTGGATATAATGAGTTTTACTCTGAAACAGTCTGTTAGACATTAGCTCCATTATTGAGTCAGCAGTTATTAATCTGAATGTGCATATTAACAAATTCAGCTGTCATGATGGATGAACAGCTGTGATTGGCTGAGGAACAGGCAGGTTTGAAGATGAACTCTGACTCTGGATGAGTAAAGAAGCTAATATCTCGTGGTGTATTTCCACCAGGCTTTCCAGTTTGGCTCCATAACCTCCTCAGACCTGCATGAATGTCAGAGGACTCCACATTTAGCTTTTCTGCAACATAGTAATCATTGCTGCTAGAAGAATTTTCTTTAATAGTTAACCAGAACGTCCACTGAAGTCAAAGTCATTTGCTTAAAATGTTGGCAGAATTTCCTTTAAAACTTTTAGGAATTTCCATGCAAACTTTAGAGAATTTGTTTGGAAATTTGGGATAATTTAAATTTTTTAAAAGATTGCATAGAAATTTAGGGGATATGCTTGTATATTTTTGGAGAGTTTCACTTGAGGTGTTTGGGAAATTAATTGGAAAAACTGATTTTTTTTGGTGGCATTTTCATGGGAATTTTGGAAAATTGTATGTTTGGGAATTCGCCCAGAACAGTCAGGAATTTCAAATGGGTTTGTTTTTCATTTTGGGGAATTTGATCTCTATTTTGGGGGTGTTTAACTTTAAAATGTTTTGTGATTTTTAATGTACATTTTTCCAAATTTTGGGGGGGGGGGGGTTGTGGGAATTAGTTGAAAATTTTTAAAAGATCTGATGGAAATTTAGGGGATATGCTTGTATATTTTCATAGAGTTTCATCAGAGTTTTTGGGGTAAATGAAAACTGAAAATGATTTTTTTTTTTTTTTTGCATTATCATGGAAATTTTGGAAAATTGGATGTTTGAGGGATTTGTCTAAAACAATCAGGAATTTAAAATATGTTTTTTGTGGGGGTAAAATCTGACTCTTTTGGTGGGGGTAATTTGGGGAGGAAAGGTGCTTTGAAACTTTTGAAGAATTTTAATGGACATTTTGTTTCAAATTTGCTTGGAAATTTGGGATAATTTGAAATTTTTAAAAGACTGCATGGAAATTTAGGGGATATGCTTGTAAATTTTTGGAGAGTTTCACTGGAGGTCTTGGGGGAAATGAATTGAAAAATGAGTTTTTTGTGGCATTTTCATGGGAATTTTGGAAAATTGTATGTTTGGGGAATATTCTGAAGGATTTCACTGGAGCTTTGGAGGAAATTTGCTTTTCATTTCTTTTGGCATTTCATGGGGATTTTGGAAAAATATTTGCAGGTTTTGGGGACTTGTCTAAGAAGATTTAGGAATTTGATATTATATATTTTGTTAATTTTTGGGACTTTGATTTAAATTTTTGAAGGGAATTTGCTTTGACATCTTTTATGTATTTTCATTGAAGTTTTGGAACTTTATTTATACACTTTTGGATATTTAATTAAAAATTAAGGGGTTTCCTTCAACACTTTCCAGAATTTTGAGGAAATTTCAGGGAACTATAATGTTTAGGGGAATTTTCCTTCATTTTCATGGAATTTTGGGTGTTGTATTTGTAAATGATGATAATTAGACTTAAAATTTTTGGTGGAATTTGCTTGAAAATGTTCAGAAATTTACATGGAAGTTTGGGGTAAATTTGTATTGGAATATTTGGGCTTAATAATAAAGTTTCACTGAAATATTCTGAGAATTTCTGCAGAAATGTGGGGACCATTTCTATGGCAGGACTCATCAAGTACACTCGCACAAGCACAAGCTTTTTCTTTGATGGCTACTTTTGGGGTCAAACTTTTGAATAAACTAAAAACAAGTAAATGGGTAATTATCATGATTTTATTTGAAGAACACTAAGATCAATCCCAACACTGCAGTCAGCCACAAGAGGGCGATTGAGATATTTTAGCTGAATATTTCTGAGCCTGTCATGTTGTCCATCACAGGGTTTGACGTTAATATGCTGTGTAGACATGCATGAAAAACCTAGAGGCAGCTTTTATCAAGAATGGACTGATAGATACAAGTTTATCACGATTTATATTTACTTGCAACAGCTGACATAGATTTTCAAAGAATGGATGAAACATAAAGTCGTTCCTGATTAAACTACTTAATTATCAATAGTTAATGGAGTTGTTTTGATAGGTGTTGGTAGTTTATTAGACTGACAGTCTGTACCTGCTGTTTAATTTTGAAACTGACTGCTCTATTGACTGCTCCGTCTGTTCCCGTGTGTCTTCCTGTTTGACTTGATCTGTTCAGTGCAGATTCATGCATGCTAGCAGCAGGCACTGTTGAAAACAGCTCGGCACAGTGGCACTCCTGGCACACACTGGAGACGGATTGATGTGCATGCTATGGAAACCTAAAATCTGACTTTAAAAGGGAGCAATTTTCTCTAGAGTGTGTGGTGTTGAACACCAGTTTAGCTCAGTCCTCAATGCATTTCTTGTGGATTCCTGGTCTTGGCGCTGTTTGGAACATGTCTTCCCTACCTCTCTCTCCTCATATTTCCTGTCTCTCTTCAGCTGTCCTATCAAAATAAAGACAAAAAGCCCACAAAAAAAACCTTAAAAGAAAAAAAGTGCCAGTTGTGGATTGGAGATCAACCCCTCCCCATCCTGCCCTGATTCTCATTTTGAACTGCAAGTATGAAAAGGCAACTCAGGAGGATTTTAGGGGGGAAGCCTGTCCTGAATTGTTCTAGAAATGTTCAGAAGTGCATGCATGAAAAAGGCTTATGACTAGAATTTTGCAAGCTTGGTGCACAGGGTGAGTAATTACACTAGAACGTAGCATACAAACACACTGACAACCAAAAAAATAAGGAATAAAAGCTCAGAAGAGCTGTTTTTAATAGCTTTAAAATGGCAGAGCCTTCGTTTTTTTTCCTGTTTGTGTGCTCAGAGTGGGATTTTATGACCTGTTTAGCCATGCGGCGACAGTGTACAGCGATAGGAAGGACCTTAATCCCTGTTTTGCACCAGTGTAACTGATAAAGATGAAAGAGACTAAAATCGCACTGAGAAACAAGCAAAGGTTCTGCCAAAGTTCAACATCATTTTAAAGCTCTCTGGAGGAATACTGTTAGAAAATGTCCAAGCTCTGCATCATATTTTTGCAGTGTCCCTTACATGACCTTTATATGAATACTCAACAAGCACAAGACTGAGGTTTAAAGGTTTAGAGGAGGGAATCTGGGTTAAATGTACCTCACTGCTTCCCTTCCTTCTGCCGAGGTAATACTGATAGAGACTTTTAGCCTCATGGAAATAAATGGATACTGAAAATTATGAAGATACATAAGCAGAAGAGGCATGCCTCTGGAATGTAAAACACTGCAAAAATGTCTGGCAGCAGAGGCTGCAGCGTAATAAATGTTCTGCAGAGGCCTGTTAGCGTCTGCCTCCACCAATATAAGCAGGGATTAACTTCTCTCTAATGAAGGGCAATTCAGTGCCGGTATCAGGACCAATGGATACCAACCGAACGACCCTGTGCCCCTCACCCTAACAATTACTGTGCTCCAGGATTAGCATTAAAGGTATAAAAGTGCCTGCAGAATCTTTAATGCAGGCTGAGAGTGAGCTTCCCAACATTCACCCTGCAAACCACCACCCACATCTTCAGGAGCAGTAACAACGGCACATGCGTTTCATAGGTGCACACATAAAAGCACACGCTTACACAAAGGATCAATGGCTTCTCCCCCTGAGCTCCTGTTTCATAGCTCCACTAATGGCTCATAACACACGAGAGTGGTGGTATCACATACACAGCTACTCCTCAGTCACCTCTACTCATGCTGCAGCACACATGTTTATGATCTCACCCATATAAAAGGCAGGCCGCGGTGTATGAGGCATCTCCACCCCCTGTATGAGTAAATAATGAGAGAGCGTCTTTCATTCTTGACACTGAGGTGATAAAAATGATAAGAGAGGGGATTTTTATCACATGAGCCTGTACAAACCCAAGTAATGAAAAAAAAACCAGTCTTCAAGTTAAAAATCTTGACGGTAATTTTAAGAAAACTCCATTTTAATTTAAAACCCTTCATTTACACGAATAGAAAAAAATAACAGAAGTAAAGCAGAAAATGTGGGAAATAAAAATGTATTTGACTTAAGCTGCAACACTAGGTACAAACTGTTACAGTTAAAGACTGACCGTATTGGATGTATGTCTAAAAAATTATATAGATATATTAAACAGACTCCAACTAAAACCTTAATATGGTGAAGTGTTCAAGTCAAGACATATATTCCTACAAAAACAGCAAAATGTTTGGTTTGTTAAAACTAGTCTCACTTTGTCTGTTATTGTATCGTATGTTCAGGGGCGTAGCTAGGGATTTTGGGCCCACAGAAAGATTTTTAACAAATACATATGCGTTTTAATGAATTTTTGGTATCATAATTTCCCCATTTATGAGCAATATTTTTATGATGGTTACACTGAATTTGCTTGCATTATTTCGCAGTGCTGGACTACATCATTTAGAGATTTTTTTAGGGAGAAGCAGAGACCCCCAGTATTTATTTTACTCTATTTGATACAAATTTCAGTCTGTTGACCAATACATTTTGTAGCTTTATTTAATTTAATAATGACACTAATTACTAAGAAAAAATAGATAAAAACACACGTTTTATTGCAGGCTCCTCAAGGGCCCCTCCCAACTGTGGACCTGGTAATCAGTACCCCCCCCGTTCTATGCCCCTGCATAAGTTGTGGTACCATATTGTAGGGTTTCATATCGTATAGAATGTTGTTATATTACGTTATGTTATGTTATGTAACAAAATAGTGCATTTTGACCTGTGTTGCACTATTTGGTGTTAAGCTACTGCCACTGCTAAGAGGGGTTATGCTACACTTTGTAACATTCTGTTACATCATGATGTTATGCAATAATGATGTGATGTTACATTACGTTTGTAACATTACATTACAGTACATTACCCTAAGTTATGTTAAAAGGTAATGTTATGTTATGTTATCCTTTGGTATGCTATACTATGCACATATTTTTTTATGTGCATATTTTTTATTTTTTTTATTATATGTTATGAAAGTATGCTATGCTACGCTATGCTACATTATGCTACATTACACTACACTACGTTGCCATTGCTACACTTGGTAGCATTCCATTTTGTTATGTTGTTACACAGTAATGGTGTGGCGTTACATTACGTTAGGTAACACTGCACTAAGTTAGGTTACAAGGTAATGTAATGCTATGTCATGTATCCTACGGTTGCTATGCTTGGTACATATTTTATATGTTCTAACATGTTATGATCGTATGCTAGGTTAAGCTATGCTATGCTACATTACACTAAGTTACACTACACTGCGTTACCTCTCATTCCATTGCAACGTTACATTACATTATGGTAGGTAACATTGTTACACTGCACTACACTGAGTTGCGTAACACAGGTATGTTATCCTGTGGTATGCTATGCTATGTTATGACAGTGGTTTTAAATAGGTTTACACCGGTGTGCCTATGTGAGTGAAGGCTGGGTGTGCTGTGAGAAATTGTACCACCACGTTATTACTACTATCATTTTAAAACCAATGACACTGTAACATATTTAATCTAATCTACTATGCTACTATATGATAGTACACTATGTTATGCTACATTATGGTACCTTACCTTGCATTCTATCACAACATTAAGTTAGGTAACATTATGTTACGCTTCATTACACTAAGTTATGTTACAAGGTAATGTCATGTTATCCTACGGTATCCAACGCTATGCATGGCAGTGGTTCTCAAATAGTGACTTTTGGCAGGTGTGTCTTGAGGCATGTCTAGGTGTGTTGTAGGAATTTGTACAACCAGAAGTTGTTTCTAAAAACATTTTACAACTTATCATACTGAAACTTTTATTAAAAGCCAGTTTCCAAAGACATAAAAATGGTGTTTCCTAAGATTTTGACTTGACGTTTTGACTTGACGTTTTGTGGGCCTTAGGCAAAAAAGTTTGAAAACCATTTTGCTATGGTATATTATGATACTTTATGCTATTGTATAGTATGCTGTGGTCTGGTCTGGTCTGGTCTGGTCTGCTCTGCTCTGCTCTGCTCTGGTCTGGTCTGGCCTCTACATGCTAAGTTTATTGATACTGGACAGTTTTGAAAATCCATATTAGCTTGTAAAATTTTGGATGGTTTATTAAGGCCTTCCAAATTTCCCTTCCTGCTTTGATAATTGGGAAAGTCCATTTATTAATCTGTTTGTTGTATGATCAAGATTTGATTTGGTTTGGCTACATCACTAAATGACTCAGATATGTTTGATAACGAGAAGAGACTGGTTTTGGTCAGAATGACCCCTACATTATCATAATGGATCGGTCGTCATCATGGTTACACAAAATGGTTAAAAATACACTGGCTGATTATTAGTGACTCTAATCAGCCGTGGTTTTCTGTGTTCAGTTTTGATGTTATTTTTTTTGCACCGTCCATCAGCCCTGACCTTCCCTCCCACACAGCCTTGTCACAATGTTACATCGTCCCCTGTTTTCCTTTTTGGCTCTAACCACAACTGCAGCTGCCGGGGGCTTTGTCACTACAGTGTAAACATATGACATCTTTTCTGCAGTGCATGCTAATCCCCTCCTTCTTTCATGGATGGACAGATTTAGACAATTAACCTTGTTAAGCCATGAGCTATTATTGCAATGAAATGATCTGGAGGAGGAGGGAAAAGGCATCTTTTTTGTTTGGCAACTGGATGTTATTGTTCATGTAGCAATCCTGATTGACTGCCATTAAAAATTATCTGCAACAACTTAAGGAAAGAACCACAGATATGTACTTTAAGTAGAAATCCAACAATGTCTGTTGTGTTCTCTTTGGGGACGCCTGTGGTCAGATGAAGTAATTGTTAGAAGATGAGGGTTTATTTCTTTGCATTACTTTTTTTCTTTCATGAAAAATCATTCTTCTCTTCCTTTTTTCTTTGGATTCAAACTTAATTTAAAAGTTTTACTGTTTGCCATGAATCATATTTTCTTGGTTGATTAGATTTTTATGCATTTTTATGCAGCATTGGCAAAGACTATAAAACAGTGTGTCACTTCACACAGCTTTATGAAGTTTTCTTTTTTTCTGAAATGTGGCCACCAGTTCCAAGTTGATAAGGCAGCAAATCAGGTCCTGAATTTAGTCTTTTCTTCACTCGCCACTGCAACAGATCAATAAAAGAAATACTCATGATTAAATAAAAGAAACCCTGCAACTATAGTTGAACTCCACATGACATTTTTAACAGCCACAGCCAACATTTACTCTGCATCTGGCAGCTGCCTGATGCTTATTGCTGTGCTGCAGTGGCAAGGCCAACAGTCACATTTCAATCATGAGAGACACAAAAGTGCAGTCAGTGTGTCTCAGGTGAGTGTAAGGACACCTGTGTCTGGAAGGTCCAGTCACTGGTTAATCAGTATTCATGGCTACCATTGCACCATGACAACAAAAGAGCACTCCAAGCAACCAAGAGAAAAGGTTGTTGAAAAGTAAAAGTCAGAGGGTGAATCTACGCCTAGATCAGGCTGTCCTCACAAACTGAGTTACTGTGAAAGAAGGAGACTAGAGAGAGAAGACACCAACACACCCATGACTACTCTGAAGGAGTTACAAGCTTCAGCAGCTGAGATGGGAGAGTTCTTCATCAGTCACAACTATATGGGAGAGTGGCAAAGAGAAAGACACTGTTGAAGAAAACTCAGATTAAATCAGGACTAGAGTTCACCAGAAGGCACGTCAAGTCAAGTGGAAGAAAGTTCTTTGTTCTGATGAGACCAAAATTGGGTTTTTTTGGCCATCAGACAAAATGCCAAACACTGACATCACCACAAACACACCATTGCGTAACAGGGTTGTAGCAGCATCGTGCTGTGGGGATGCTTCTCAGCAGCCAGCCCTGGAAGGCTTGTAAAGGTAGAGGGCAAAATAAATGTGGCAAAATGTAGAAAAATCCTGAAGGACAATCTTATTGAGTCTGCAAGAGAACTACAGCTTGGGAGCAGATTGATTTTCCAGCAAGACACAGAAATGGTTTTAAAAAAACAACAAAGTGAATGTTCTTGAGTGGCCAAGTCAAAGCCTAGACCTCAATCCAAGAGAGAATTTGTGACTGGGCTAGAAATGGTGGTTCATGCCCGATATACGTGCATCCTGACAGAGTTTCAACAGTTTAGCAAAGAAGAATGGAGTAAAATTGCAGTGTCCAGATGTTTAAGCCTGATTGAGACCTATCCACACAGACTCAGAGCTGTGATTGTAGACAAAGGTGACTCTATTACATACTGACTTGAAGGGGGTGAGTATTCATGCAGTCACTTATTTTTGTTTTTTCTTTGCTTCTTTTAATCGAAGACTCCTACGATGCTAACATTTTCTCTTGTGTTCGACCATAAAACTTATCTCCAAAATCACTACTTATCAGAAAATGAAAAAAAAAAACACTGTGGTTTGCACAATATTTAACACTGAATTGTCATATTTGATTACCAGCCAACACTCCTGTTTTCCCAGGTTTCTCCCTTATATTTGGATCATCGCCCACCCACCCCCAGTTTTGTCATTTCTCACAGGAAGCTCCTGTAATTTTCACAGCTCTACTTAAATTGTAAAAAAATAGTAGATAAAATCAACTTGTAGAAATTTGATTTAACTTTCACATTAAAGAAGTGTTTTCTTGTAAAAAAAAAAAAAATAAATAAATAAATAAAAAGCAGAACTATATTGAGCATAATTGATTTCTAAAAGCAATAAAAGGGTTAAACATCCAAGAGGGTGAAGTCTTTTTACAAGCACTGTATGTACTTGAAAGGGTAGTAGGCCAACAGTAGGATAGGACACCCCCGTAGAGTCTAGACCCTGATGGAGGGAGTAGGTTAAGATGAGAAGTAGACTTCTGAGGAGCTTTACCCAGACACTGATGAGATGGTTTAGCGGTGACAATGAGAGATGCAGGATGGCACGAAGAAGCTAGACCTGAACACTGGTGTATTTGAGGAGGCTAGTGTGGAGGAGGGCTGCAGGAATCACATTGAAACAACAGACTGATTGTCTGACACCAGTACAGGCTGATTACCAGAGCAGGGAGAGAGAGGCATGAATGAAAACAGAACAGTCTGCCTGCTTTAACTAACACCAACTTTCATTTCCTGTATGCATTTGTTTAAACCAGAGGTGTCCAAACTTTTTCCACTGAGGGCCTCATACAGAAATATTTAAGGATGTTGAGGCCACTTTAAAATCCACAAGGTGAGGTATATGAGAGTTTGTAAAACCAGTATAATGTTGGTTAAGATATGCTTAGGGACTGAGTATGCCTAAATGCCTAAATGGCTAGTTCATTGACAACAGATTTAGTCAGAAGTAGTGCTGTCAAACGATTAAAATTTTTAATCAGATTAATCACAGGGTTGCTATGGATTAATTTAGATTAATTTAGATTAATCATAATTAAATATCATTCATTTTTAATCTATATTAATCGCGTTTCATTTGCATAAGCAAGCAGACTCAAGAACGAAGGGAATATATGTGCCAGGGCTACTTTAAAAATTCAAGTGGGCCAAATTTTTAAATCAAGAAATGTAGCTGGGCCACACATGTTTGGCACCCAGTAAGCAGCTGGTAATGTCAAATTTCGAAACAATACAGATCAATTTGATGAAAAATATTCATTTTTATTCGGTCTCCCTTTGAATTTTAGCGTTCCGTGAGGGTGGTTTGTTGCAAGCTTGGCAACCCGTTAGCCAAAGTGCTAGCAGAATCCCCGACAAATGTATGCTTCGCGTTCATGTGGTATTTTAAGCTGGAAGTGCTTTGGTGAAAAGAAAATTCCTTCCTGCAGAATGTGCATAATACTCTATGTCAGTTGACTGTTCTGTCTTGGGGTTTTTTTGTACTCAAATTTCCCATTAAGAGGGCCATTGTGTTGTTTAGAGTCTTCCATATCGAGTTCGTTGGTCACTACCGGATCAACGGCCCAATTGCACCTGCGCGGCGGAATGCTCAACGGTAACCCTACTTGGACAAACTGCCTGAAATGCGTTGCCAGAGACGTTACAGGGATTTTGAGTCATTCTGCACTGTAGATGGGTAATTTGTGTTAAAATTTTTAATAAGATTAATCATGATGATGGATTAATCCGTATTAACGCGTCAATTTTGAAAGCCCTAGTCGGAAGCAAAATAAAGGAGAAGCTGGGGTGGAGGGGGTTGAGAGAGCAGCTTGCAGAGAGAGCAACCGAGTGTGGCCAGGCAAGAGCAATTTAAATAAGGCTGAATGAGAGCGATCAGCCAATAGCATGCTTAGAGCAAACTAGCTGGCTGTCAGCCAATTAGGGCTTGAGTGATTAAAATCTGGGGCCTAAACTAACGCTAAACGCTCAATTATATGGCTTACAAGGCAAAAAGACAATCATTTCCAGGTTTTTGGGGAGTCCAGTCAGATTTCAGGGAGCCCTGCTTTGCCCTTATTACCATTGGCACCACCTCTCGAATACTATTGGCTCTGCTATTTGCTGCCATAACCAATCAGGGAGTTAGAAAATAAGATTTTGTTATTATTTTGGTTGCCAGTGTGTTTACAATGTAGAGTGTTAGGCCACACAAAAAGACATCAATAAGTTCTTCTTGTCAAAATGTTTGTTTACAGAATTAGCACGTCAGCACCACCTTGTGGTGAAACTATGAAGCAGAATACAGTTAAGCACACGCTTCATGTTCAAATGTGGGACGTTTTTCATTTTATTTCTGGGATTTGCTGCAGGCTAACCAAAACTGGGCCGTGGGCTGCATTTGGCCCCCTGACCATAGTTTGGACACCTCTGGTTTAAAGCAACACTTTAATGAAACTGTTGACAGCATTACTTTAAATACAGTCTTTGAGTTATACCCCACCCTGAAAGATCCCAAGGCCATGGGGTGTGCTAGTTTTCTTTAAAGCAGCCAATATAAAACACTCTGTCTACTTCAGCCACTTCCAAACACTGATTTTATTACTTTTTTCCAGCAAGCTGTTTCACCACAATAATGGAACTTATGCATAAATGATAATCACATTTTCTCACTGTAGCTCCGGGTGACATCCTTGTGACATCCACTGTGCTTATGTATAAATGATGTCCACATCTATCTAAGTGTTACTCACCAGCCTACATTATGGCCCCATGTTCTATGCTCTTACATAAAGCTTTTACTTTCCCTATACGGCACATTACACGTCTGTATACTGCTTACTCAATGTGACATTCGTTTAAATACATGGGTGCATTTTTTTATTTAATCATATGCACATTATTGCTCTTACGTAAAATAATAGAAACAGTTTGTCAAATCACATTAAGCCTGTTACTTCAAGCAAGGCTGAAGTTGTAATTCAGAAGTTAATTGACAAAGCAGCATGTGATTCCCAGGGACATCCATCATACATGAGCCTGATGAATTTTTAATTCCTTCCACCTTCACTGAAATATAAAAAGAGGAAAAATATGGCACTCACAGAATGACAGAAAGCTGAATTTCCCCATGGCTTTTGCTGAAACAATTTGCTGCACCCGTGAGATAGCCTACATACATAATATCATCGCTTTTGGCCATCTCTCTGCAGAAGTGAAGGCGTGCACTAGGAACTAATTGGCTTCACTATGGCATAAAACAAGCCTTTAATCTTGCCCGTGCTCTCCTAATCACACTGCCCTGTGAACAAAATCAGAGATTAAATGAATGGTGTGAACCGATCTTGGTGTGGACAGGCTGGGGAAGTGTGGTGAAAAATCCTCAAACTGAGATAAAATTTAATTTTGTTAGAGATTGGAGGAGAGGGGAAATGTTCAGAGGGGGAACTGGAGCAAGCATCTGTCTCCAACGAAGGGAACGTCAGCTCCTGTTAATCTTATCTGAGTGGCTGCCTGCTGACGTGGATTTAATTTCACACAAGTAGATGCCGAATAAGTTGTAAACCAGACAGACTGTACTCACATGTGTGCACTGTAAATGTGTGTGCAGGGAAGGTTACGGTGGCTTTGTGGTTCAAAACACAACAACACAGGGCCAAGCTTGTTACAGATTCATTAAGTGGATGCTTTTGTCCAAAGCAGCGTAGATCTGGGAGTAAGGACAGCACGAGTAAGGATCCAGACAGGATGGAGCAACATCAGACCAGACACAGGGGGCTATATATATATATATATATATATATATATATATATATATAAAAGAATGTTCTTTTAAATCGACAAATCTAACAAAATAAATCATCATCATCAATGCCATAGTCATCAACATCATCTTCAGCAGAATTGTTCCGTTTTTCGACATTATTATTTTGGCTTTTTTTGGATAGGACAGCTAAAGAGAGACTCTAAATATGGGGAGAGTGTGGGAGGACATGAACTAAGCAGCGCCAGGACTGACGGCCAATCCAACAAGGAAATAATAACATATAATTATGTAACATTAAGAAACATTAAGCAAATACTTGGAACTACTTTCTGAGTAAACCACTGGGCGGATTGACACAGTGCGCGCCTGTGGCAGTGTCGTAGTAACTTGGTAGGTCCGGCTTTGCATTTGCCTTTTAAACAACTCCGTCTCGTAATCTTCCATGATTATTTCATGGCGTGGTGAATGCGCAGGTCACAATTTGTCCACAAGAGCGTTTTGGAGTTGTTAGATTGTGCATTTGATGAGTTTGATGAGGGAAAGTCGGAATACCGGAAGACTCCATAGAGTTGGCAGAGCAGCTGGCATCTCAGGCCCGCCGACAACTAAAGGTAACAAACCTATTACTAAGACTATAGAGATTATGGCATTGGGCCAATTTGCCAATATGTTGAAGTATCCCTTTAACATTGCATTATATATTAACAGTTTTTGCATTTCATAAATACATCTATTCACATTCTGTTTCTGCCCTTTTCATGAAGTTTTTCATCAAAAACTAAACTTTCCCATTTTTATGTGATATTTGAACACTTCATAACATAGAATACAGTTGTATAATTTACTGAGGTTACCTGAACGCATCATATTTTCTGTCTTCAGCTCGAAAAATTCATTAATTAACTTCAGTTTTGCTGATTCCACCGTGGATTTCGACACTGGGTTAATATTGTTAACAAACAGGACTGTCTCAAAGTTTTGGAGCACTTTTCAGCATTTATCTGAGCAGCTGAAGAAGAGAACTGTCCTGAAGCAGCTGAAGAGAGTGGTATGACCATGGCTTGATCCTGTGTTGTTTTTATCGTCTTTGCTAACATTAGCAAAGATGTGCTTTGCCTGAAGGTGGTACTTCAGGTTCGTTGTGCTTCGGTGCAAAGACAGTTCACCGCTGCAGCATGTACCCACAGCTTTGGTTTTATCTTAACTAACATTCACCAGCTTTTTAAAAAGAAAACTGCTGTTATGCAGACCTGGCTCTGTCTCCTCTCACCTCTTCACCCTCAGGCACGTAAACATCCGCGCTGGAGGACAACGGGAGGAAATCATGGTCAAACTAAGTCATATGATTAAATTGCATTATTATTTTTTTTCACGTGTTAAGGTTTCAAGATTAATCATTAGCGTCAACAGTGCTGTTCAACGCTACATGTTATATACTATCAATAAATCCCAGCTGGGGAGGGCCATCTCTTGTCAGGGGCCCGGATTATTCTGTGGGTGGAGATAGGAAAAGAAGCAGCAGAGCCTGAATGAAGCGATCTGTAATGTTAAAGCCGGTGCATCGACTGATTCATGCTACATTCATACTGATCCAGACCTCCACTGACTGATGCAATCAGATCTCTGATGAAAAGATTGATTAACTGATTCAGATCAGGTTGTCTTAACACCAATAGAAACACTCTATCTGGTGTGTCATGCTATCATATTATACCATACTGTATTGAATCATAATGGAGTTTTTTCTTACAATTTGTTTCATGGTTTTGTTGGTGTGTTTTCTATAGTAGTAGTAGTGTTTTGTACCTTATGGCCGATATACAAACACATATGCAAACAAAATCCTCACACACTGCTGACCCACACCTCACCACTCAACCTCACGCATAAATCCTAGTTTCCTCAAACAAGAACACTAAGATGCAGCAAACACAAACAATGCACCCTTACCTCCCACATATTCCCACGACGGCGTGAAGACGAACAACCACTCATTTACCCTTGTACAATTCAATAAAACACACAACCACACACACACATACAGATATCAAAAGAATAAATACTGGAGCCGGTTCTGTCGAAGAAGCTGCATCTCTGTTCCTTCTCCACCCCCATTCCCTGAGCATTGCCCATCATTCTCGGAGGCGACAGGCGAGGAGAGCAAGGAAGAGATACATGCTAAGTGAAATGGGAAATAAAGGAGTGAAGGCGAGGAGTGGGAGATGTGACAGCGGAAAGGGAGACTAGTGAGAGGAGAAGGAAGATGATTGGGGAGTGCCACATTTGTTCATCGCCCCGCACCAGGAGCCAGGCCTCTGGAGGACAACACACATGCACGGCAGCCCCCGGTCCGTCCCGGCGCACAACAAACACGACACAAAGCACAACAAGGGGGGGACGGGAAAGAGGGAGGCAGGAGGACTCGAATGAAAGAAGAGATAAGACGATCAAACTGTCAGAAGGGAGTGGAATTAAAGTGTGAGGGAGAAGAAGACATCGTGATGTGGAACATGATGCTCCCAGAAGCCTCTGTGGTGGGTCTTTAACTCTGTGACACAAGCAGGCACATTCAGGGTGGGCAAGCAGGCTAAGCTGCCTTGAACATAGATTAGAGCGCAGCCACAGGAACAGTGAACCATAACAGCAGCGAGGAAGCTTCATCCAAGGGTTTCAAACACTTATGATGCTGATATTAAGCTAGTTTTAAATGCATGGAGTAATCATATGCTTATTACCGCACAGATTAGAATACAATGGAGAAAATTATGCAGCTAAGGTTATATGTGGGAATCAGCACAGAAGGAGTAGGCTGGAGCTGTAGTCGGATAAACCTTTAAGAAACATGTTGATTGTGGTTCATGTTATTTTCCTGTTGATTAGCATGAGAAATATTCTGGTGTGGATGCTGCCATGTTAGCTTACTGTCGTACACACATGGCTGAGGATGCTCTTTGACACAGGAATAAGCAGCAGCATGAGGAGAGGCTAATTTAAGCAGCTGAGCAGATGCACACATTAGGAAACAGGGGCTATGCTAAAGTTTAAAGAGACTGCATTTCCTTATATTGGTACACAAGGCTGTCCATATGGGGGGGCAAAGGCTTTTCATATTTACATTTAACCTGAATAATAACCACTCTTATCAGAGCAACCAAAAAATAATTTCATTTATTTATGCCGCAGTAAGATATTGCCTTTCTCATAATGTAAACCCATTTTCTTAAAATAGATTTAGCTTTGACATGATGTGCAGAAAACTTCAGGATACCAGAGAATAAAGTAGAAGAAATTTAGACAGCTTTAAGAGATAAAATAATGAAATAATTGCAGTAGAAAGGCAAAAATGGGATAAAAGTGGCAAAAATGGGTGATAATATGGCAAAAAGCAGCTAAAAAAGAAAAAACTAGGTTAAAAGTGGCAGAAATACTTAGTGAAAAGTGATTAAAGTGTCAAAAATAGGTTAAAAGTGGCAGTAAAAGGGATAAAGTAGAAAATAGGGTTTAGAAAGGAAAAAAGGGGCAAAAGTGTGTGGTAAAAATGGCAAAAAACAGTTGAATAGTGGCAAAAATGTACTTAAAATGACAAAAAATGTGATTAATATGGCAAAAAGATGCTAAAAGAGACAAAAGTGGGTTTGAAGTCGCAAAAATTGGCAGAAATATGTGGTGAAAAGTGAATAAAGAATGGCAAAAATAGGTGAAAGGGAAGGGAGGGAAAAGCTAAAAGAGTAAAAAATATGGGTTTAGAAAGAAAAAAGTGACAAAAATGTGTGGTAAAAATGATGAAAAGCAGTTGAAAAGTGGCAAAAATCTGTTGAAAGTGGCACAAATAGATTAATTGTGGCGGGTAAAAGGGATACAGCAGAAAATATGGGTTTAGAGAGGAAAAAAGTGGCAAAAGTGTGTGGTTAAAATGGCAAGAAGCAGTTGAAAAGTGGCAAAAATGTACTTAAAGTGACAAAAAATGTGTAGAGTGTAAACAAATGTACTAAAAGTAACAAAAAGATGTAATTAATATGGCAAAAAGATGCTAAAGAGTCAAAAGAGGGTTAGAGGGTGGTAAAAATTGGCAGAAATATGTGGTGAAAAGTGAATAAAGAGTGGCAAAAATAGGTGAAAAGGGAAGGGGAAAGGTAAATTAGTAGAAAATATGGGTTTAGAAAGGTAAAAAGTGGCAAAAATGTGTGGTAAAAATGGTGAAAAGCAGTTGAAAAGAGGCAAAAGTGTACTTTAAGAGACAAAAAATGTATAGAAGTGTCAAAAAGTGGACTAAAAGTCACAAAATATGTGATTAATATGGGGAAAAGATGCTAAAAGAGACAAAAGAGGGTTAGAAGTGGCAAAAATTGGTAGAAATATGTGGGAAAAAAAGAGCAAAAAAGTGTTGGAAGTGGCAAAAATGTAATTAAAGTGTCTAAAGGTCACATAAATGAGTGGTTAAATTGGTTAAAAGCTGTTTATAAAGTGGCAAAAACTTCAGGGGTCCAGACAATTCTGTGGGCAGGCCCCTGAAAAAAATGTTGCCACGTGTGTCAATAATGCATGTGACTAGCACAGGACAAGGATGTTTTAGTCCATTATACATTCTAATTTTAGACATTTTATAACTGCTTTAGAATTCATATTTGGCATATATCCATTCCTATTTTTCTGTGAGCCTTGGTACTGCTAAAATTAATTTAGTAATTCAATATTTGTGATTTATCTAGTTTTTCTGTCAGGATTATAAGGAAAAATACGTGGTACCACCATTACTTATACAGTATCCTGAGTCCAGTCACGTCTAATCCCTGAGGGATCGTCCCATCTCTGATGTGCCTGAGTCTGTCAGGGGACACTGCAGCCATCCAGGACTGTGAGGTTTGACCTGTGCCTGTTTAATGCCACTAGCCATATGTTTTATTGAGAAGCCCTATGTTTTATTTTACACATTATAAATGTGCAAGTAAATGCTCATTTGACTTCAAAAAGAGTTCAGATATCCACCAATGATGCTTAGGAGTTTAAAATCTGAATTCCTGGGTATTTTAATAAAGGGTTCAGTAGTGATCCCTGTATTTGAGCATCTGTGATCACATCATCGCTGTGTTTTCATAGGCTGATCTGAAGCTGTATAAAAGCACGTGAAGAAGTATTTTTCTGTTACTAAAACGGCTGTAGTTTCATTTTGTGTTGCAGTAACAAAATAAAGAACTGTAGCATAATCCAGAATCCGCGTACTGTGAGGCAGCACCATAAAGATGTGAAAATGTTTATGTTTTGTCATTCTGGTTTATGATAAATGGAGAAGTTCCCAGGAAGTTTCAGTCACAAAGCATCCCCAGACTGCAGACACTGTAGAAGTGAGTCACTCTCTGTGAGAGGTGAGAGAAAGAGAGAGATGCTGTGCTGCTCCTCAGCTGACTGCAAGGAATAAATAACAACGTTCAGATTATTCTGCTGTTTGTTTAATAGAGAAGAAAGACAGAAGTTCAGGTATCAGATGAGGATGCCTCCCTTTGGAGGGCTTGAAAACACATCCAACCCAGAGGAGACCTCAGGGCAGACCCAGGACTCACTGGAGGAATTATATTTCCCTACTAGCTTGGGAACGCCTCAGGATCCCCCAGGAGGTGATGGAAAATGATACTGAGGAGAGAGAAGTCTGGGTCAACTTGGAGAAACCAGGGCAGAATGAGCTGAGAGAATGGGGGGGTGCATAGGTAGGGGGATGGATGGATGGATGGATGTTATTATTATAATAACAAGGCCTGGTTATCAGATGGTTCTTACCGTTATCTTGCCAGATGATCCTGCGGTGTGTGACGAGTTACGAGTGACTTTTCCCCCTCAACCTGAGATCGTAAAAATTAAACATGCTCAAAATTTACAACCAAATATCCTGTTGTTTGTGGCGAGCACTGAGGACAGCCGAGCAGACACGAGCATCGAATGGAGCAACCGCTGATCAGGATGCAAGCTGACTGAAGGAGGAAGTAAAACAAAAACACAGTCGTGGCAACGGCAGTAAACTGGAAGTATAAAGTGGACGTCAGAGAAACTTAGTGACTTGTTGCAACAAAACGAGTGTTTAACAAATGTACCATAAAACAGACAGCAGATTAACTGATAAGGGAGGGAGCTGGACCGAAATAGACTTAGCATGTAGCTAGCAGCTAACTTAGCTCTGTCACTCTGAAGTCACATTTGACCACGTGAAATTTGGTGTTATGAGAGACCAGACCGGTCCAATACTCGGGTAGTCTGAGAACAGAATCTATTAGTGTGCGGTGTGCCGCGTTTATCCTCTCGTTCTTCACCACACACTGTAGGAACTAAACGGTAAAATGGGAGGCGTTGGGTCTCTCACATTGAAAGACCTTTTAAGGTTTCAAAAACGTGTGTGCCAGACTTTAGCTGTGTCCATCACTATCCTCACCCACCTCTTAGCCTGAGTCATTATTTTAGCATTTCAACATGTGACCCGTGTGCGTTAGGCTCGTCGATGATGACACGTACCAAAACAGTCGACATAAAATACCAGTGTGGGAGAGCATCAGCAGGAAGTGACTGAAAAAAGTGTTAAAACGAGGGCATAAGAAGCTTCAATTTGAACACAAGACAGCACATATCAATTAGTGCATGGCGATAATATACAGATTAAAAAAAATAAGTTTTCATTTAAATTTGGGTATTAAAGCCTGTCTTTGTGTGGGAAATAGATTAATTGATGTGACTTGCAATGAATCTTTACTGATGACAGTGTTGACCTTTATAAAATATTTGTAGAAGGATTTCTTTTCCAAGTAAGTAAAGAGCCGCGACTGGTCACTAGTCGTACACACTTAAAGAGACAGAACCGTGACCTGCTATGAAAGTTACGTGGTGCTGAAAGCAGGTGACCTGAGCACTCTGTGGAGTATGCATGGATGCTCAAGTATAAGCTGCATGTTGTTGCTTTAAACCAGGGATGTCAAACTCAGTCCCAGAATCTGGATTTAGGTCTAACCTGAGGGCCGAACAAGGTCAGCATTTAACCTAAAACTGTCGACCTCATTTTCACTAGTGAAAATTATGTGACAATTATGGGAAGTAAAAACAATTTAGCTCTGATGATAAACACCATAAACATCAACATTAGAAAGTCAAAATGATAAGTTTAAAGGCTAAAAATCTGAAGTAAAAAGGCAAACTTATCAGTTCAAAAGGTCATAACCAAAAATAAAAAGAAAAATAGAATAGAAAAAATAACACATTTGGAATATGAAATTAAAAGTTGTGAGTTTAGAAGGTCAAAATATGAGATACAATTCAAAATCATGTGTTTTAAAGGCCAAAATATGAGATAAAATTCAAAATCATGAGTTTTAAAGGCCAAAATATGAGGTAAAATAAATATTTGTGAATTTAAAATGTAAAATATGAGATGAAATTAAAAACTGTGTGCTATGAAGGCCAAAATTATTCATTGAAAAGGTCACAATATGAAATAAAAGTGTGAAATCCTCAGTTTAAGTTGTAATTCTAAGATGCAAAATTGAAAATTGGAAATGAAAACACAAATTTATTATATCTAATTGTTTTTACTCTTGACTCTAAATTTGATGACTTCAGGATATTTTTAATCATCAAGATTTAGTTTACATTTTTATACTGGAGGAAATCTGCAGACCTCATGCCAGTGGGCCAGTTATAGTTAAAATGTGATATGATCCAGTGGGCTGGGTGTAGTTGTACCACAGGCCAGATTCGGCCCCCAGGCCTTGAGTTTGACACCCCTGCTTTAAACTTTTAACTTTATTATCATTTGGAGATTATGTTTTCTGTTTTTTGTTGACTTGAGCAGTGTTTTTATCTTCATAAAAAATTTACAAGTGCTATAACTGAGTAAAGATGATGCACTTATTATGAAATAAATGAAAATCATCGACTAAACTTGCAGGTTGTTAATCATTCCCTCTGAGTGTAAAGCATTTGCCAACAGATAATTAAAGAGGAAAAAGGAGAAAGACAAAGCCTCTATTTCTAGGAAATACTTTTCTAAAACGTCCTGGAGCAAGATAACATTCTAAAAGACTGAAACTCCAAAATCAGATCTCTTTTGTGCAGCTGTTGAGCAAAGGCAATGTTCCTCCGCTCAGCATGCGTCGGATGACTGAGTTAGCACTGCCCAGCGTTAATTTCCCTGCCAGCCCTGAGCATGAAGCTTGGTCTGCAGCCTCAGAGTTTCTACAACCTCATTGTACATCTACACCCCCACGTCGTCTTCTTTTTCTGTCCAAAAGCTACCTTTTATGACCTCCTCAGAGCCCCCTCCTTGTTCCCTCGCTTCCCTCTGTAGTAGTCAGCTGTGAAGACCGGGCTGAGGCTCAGTAATTTGGAGTCAGAGATAAGGGCAGACAGAGGATATTACTCGTGGGTAGACAGTGATTGAATTGGCTCCAGAGGGTCAAACACACCTAAATGACAAGTCGGCAGCAACCCAGAGCCCATTTATTTAAGTCAGGAAAGCCTCGAACGACAGGGCCTAAAACAGCGGCTTAATGTAGGTGGTAGTGATGATGAAATGCACCGAAGCTGAGCTGCAGGGGAGAGCAGGCAAGACAACAAAGGGACACCATGGCTTGCATCTCTGTTGGTGATCATTTCAGCCTTAATTCTGTGTAGGAAGGGACTACATAGACGCATAACATCATGTCAGGCGGGTCATTTTAGAGTAAAAACATATGCAGTGAAGGAGGAAAACAGAAGGCAACAAGATTGAGAGAGGAGCGATTAAATGAGCAGCATTTCTGTCAAACTCTTATGCACGGAAACAAAACCATCACAGCAAAAAATAGAATCATGCAATGGCAACAACGTCAATATATATCACGATGGATATAAGGCATGTGACCGACCACTGAGAGTCCTGCTTCACTGAGGAAAAAGAAAACACTGCAGACTAAACATCAGATCTGCATGGAGCAGTGAGAAAGCACTTCTCTTTTTCAAATTAATACATAATACATCGTAATAATGTCATATTTACATAATGTATTTGTCTCTTTGAGGTTTGGCTTTTCAAAACTGTGCACTTCATTACTTTCACGTGAAGTCATATACTCATGAAACCGTCCCCTGTGGTGTGCAAGAAAGGCTTCCTGCTGCTGTACACTGTGGAGAAGTTGATGGACTTGGCTGCTACCTACATGTTTAAACCAGCTTTATTCTTATTTTTGGAATGACATAGTTGTCGGGGAAACAACTATGTCCCTGTCCCTACTATTCTGAGATGTGTTGCTGCCTTTAAATTCAACTTAAAGCTGTATCATGCAAAGAAACAGCCATTTAAAATGGATGCTGTGTCCTGCAGGGACCACCCAGCTTGTTATCAGAGCACAGCTCAAAAGCCTGCATCTCTGATGGTATGGGGTTATATTAGTGCTTATGGCGTGGGTCATATGCTCCCATCCAGACAACGTTTCTCTAAGGGAGGGCCTTGTACATTTCAGCAAGGCAATGCTAAACCGCATACCACATCCATCACAACAGCATGGCTTCACAGTACAAGAGTCAAGGTGCTGAAATGGCCTAGCTACAGTCCAGACCTTTTACAAACAGGAAACATTTTGAGCATCATAAAATGAAAAATCCAGCAAAGAAGACCCAGGACTGTTTAGCAGCAAGAATCCTACATCAGATAAGAATGGGACAACAGTCCTCTCTCAAAAATCCAGCTGCTGGTGTCCTCACTTCCTGAGCATTGACAGACCTGCCCCTATTTTTTTGAGATGTGTTGCTGCCATCAAATTCATCTTAAGCTGTATCATGCAAAGAGGAATTCATTTAAAGTGGACTGAGGCAAAATGGAAAACTGTTCTGTGGTCAGATTAATCAAAATTTAAAACTCTTTTTGGAACCTTTGGACTAACCAGACTAACGAGGAGACGACCATCTAGCTTGCTATCAGTGCACAGTTTAAAAGCCTGCGTCCCTGATGGTATGGGGTTGCATTAGTTCCTATTGCGTGGGCCATATGCTCCCATCCAGACAACGTCGCTTTCAGGGAAAGCTTTGTACATTTCAGCAAGACAATGCTAAACCACATACCACATCCGTCAGAGTCCAGGTGCTGAAATGGCCTAGCTACAGTCCAGACCTCTCACAAACGGAAACCATTTGGAGCATCAAAAAATGAAAAATCCAGCAAAGAAGACCCAGGAGTGTTGAGCAGCATGAATCCTACATCAGAAAAGAATGGGACAACAGTCCTCTCTCAAAACTCCATGAGCTGGTGTCTTCACTTCCCAGGCAATGACAGACCTGCCCCTACTTTTTCTGAATTGTGAATAAAATATGGGTTTATAAGATCTGACAATCATTGCATTCTATTTTTGAATAAATTTAACACCTCACCCTAACTTACTGGAATAGAGATTGTCGACCATGACCAGACATTTCACATTCTGACAGTGTTATATTTAAAGATTAAATTATTACAGTGGAAATAAATCATTCAGCTCCTATCATGGGGCCCCCTGAACCCTGCTCCTGATATTTTCACCACCTTTGTGGCCTCCTAGGATTAGATAGACACTTTATTGATCCTGATGGAAATTTCTTATGCACCTCTGTAGCAGCATGCTGTGTCAGGAAATCCTCACTTCTCTGGCCTAGTCTAAATCCCAGGGGCATAAAGTGCCGAATGGAACAAAAACAGGGGGATGTCAGTAAAGTCGCCGACAACCAGCTAAATTCACATCTTAGGCACTGGTTTAAAAAGTACTAATTTAGCACCAGTATCGGCTACTGGCTGTTGTCAGACCTGATCTATCTCAGTAGCACATTGCCAAGAAATTACAGCATAGTAATTTTATTACACAGGACCCATAACCTTGCAAAGCTGATGGATTTGCCGGACTCAGCGTCCATCATCAAGTGGATCCATCTTGTGAAGTTTAAAGCTAAAACGCCCAGTACCGGTCAGACAATTACCGGTCCAATAGGTGATATTTGAGAAGAATAAGGCAGTAGCTACAGAATGGTTTAGTTGTACAGCAAACCTCTAAACAATGGCAGCCAGCGAAGCTGTAGCATTATCAGAACTGGAAAATGTTTCCTTACAACCAGGGGACACACTGTAAACTCAATGAAAGCTTCTCTTGGTGCAAAAGATATTTTTGCTTCTGCAGAGTTTAATATAGCGGCTGCCTCCACTGATAGTGAAGAATCTTCTGCTGACCGTTGAACCTGCATCATATATTCTATTCCTTGGGGTGTCGCATGCCTACGACTCTGATTGGAATGTAATGAATATGACAGTTTGTCAAATTACCTGATGGGTTTGGATTTTAAAGGTTCTGCCCTTCTCAAACACTGTGTAACGACGATTGCTAAGATGGATGTGAAGAATGTGCCATGCAACAGATATGTGGACCTTGCAAGCAGACAGTTTGTCCAGATTCCATGTCTGTCATCAGGAAGATCCATCTTGCAAAGCTTCAATCTGAAACGATGGCGCCAAGTCTGAGAACAGGCATGACCAATCAGTGTAATTTGAGGAGAACAATGCCGTAGCTACAGGAGTGAACTCCCCCCACAGCGCACCATTGGCTCGCCTGGTAGCGTTACAGACTGGTCAGAGGAGTCATTTCCATGAGCTGGTTGATCCGGCGCGTTTATTAGCCATGAGTCTGCGGTCAGAGGAGAATGTGTTGTTAAATATTTCATCGGGCTAAAGTCCCGTTAGTTTGGAAACAGTTTCAGCTGTGTGAATAGCACTTTTACGTTCTCATGGACATGTCAGGCTGTCTGCTGCTTGTCTCCCTCTCTTACCAGGCTACATAAGGCAAGAACCACAAACTCTGGCTGCTGACAGGTATGAAAATAGGACTAACTGCCTTAAATCTAGGCAATGAGTGTTTTGATTGGCCAGATGCATGCTCGTCAGCAGCAAAAAGAACCAACCACGGTTCATAAAATATCCACCACAATTTGGCTCAGCGAAATTACGTTGCTGGTGTGGACACTTACATTGCTTGCAACAGGTTCGAAAAACAAATATTTCATGTGAATAAAAAATGCACCTGGTGTGCAAGGACCTTTAGTGACAGTTTAATCAGATCTGGATGGATTTCTTTCTTGAAAGCAAAGGGTAAAGATGAGTTTTATCCAACAAACTCCACCAATCATAAATCACAACAGAGCCTTACTGCTGAGCTCGCGTTACTTATTGGAGCGGCACATGTCTGCAACCTCATCTTGACTCGTGGCTCTGATTGGCCACTAATGAATGTGACAGACAGAGTGTTCGTCCAATCACTGTCCGAGAATCTATTGAGTAGTCCTGCCTTTCCAAAATTGGTAATCACATTACTTTTCCTTTAAAAAAATAATCTTGTTACTTGCATGAATGTTAATCCTCAAACTCAAACAGCACCCCTTCAAATTCACATTCAGACAGCACTCAGATAGATTAGCTCAGGTCCATGGAGTCTGCTCCAACTGGCTGTTTTAGAACATTGGGGGACAGGGAAAACATTTGGTCAGGGAGGCAATAATGCAAAAGCTGTCCAAACATGGCATCACACTGGAGAAACTCAGAATCAGCTGCTTAGAGAAGCAGAAACAAACCCAGCTATTACACAAACATACATGTACCTGAAACTTTACTGAGGATGGCTACAGTCATCCATCATTAATACAAAACAGGTCTTTCTTTAAGCAACATATCCCTTTTAGCTCTAAATCCGTCCCAACTACAACATTAGGGGACTTTTTTTCTCTTCAGCTGCTAAAATGCTTCACTTGCTAAATGCATGTAGTAAACAGTGGTTTTATCAGAGCGTTTTTTCTGAATCCCTCCGCCTCAGTTGCAGAAAAAGAAGGTCGATGGAAGTGCAGTGAACCAAAAAAGCATAGTTACAGGGCTGAAAACCAAAACAATGAGCTTGAAGTTGCTAAAATTATTGCACAGAGGTAAAGAGAACTGCTGAGTCTTTGTTGGATAATCATAATGAGAGATTCCTTTTCCGTACATTCGAATCATTGCAAACTAAAAGCTAAAAAAGTGCAGCTTTAGACACTTTCGTCCTTGAATTCTGCATGACTGTCTATTCATCAGTTTGTGTATCTGGCTTGTCATTCTTAGCATGCAAGAAAACATTTCATACACAATGATACTGTTTGCTTTGCTTCACCTCACTGAGACGTTCTTAGAAATGCAGTGGTTGAGTTTTGCACAGTTCGATAGGTGGCACCTGGAGCCATGTGAAACTAGTTAACACTGCAGCTCTGATCAAACCCCCGGGGATTCCTCCTGAGCCCTCTGGCATCTCAGTCGCTTTATGTGTGCATGCTTGGAGAAGATGCCTCTTTTACATGACAAATGCACACATGAATGGTGCAGGAAGTGGCCAGCAAGCACATAAAAAAACCCAAAACAAGGCCCTGTGCCTCTCATCCCTGAAAAATTCAATGGATGTGGTGTGCATGTTTTATAGTTACCCAGCGGTGAAGACGTGATTGACGTGGCTGCAGGATCGGAGCCTCCCTGGAATCGGGCCAACGCTTCTGTGGCTGCCCAGCGCTGGCTGAGGGTGGGGGAAGAGGGGGAGAGGTCTGGGATGTGGAGTAGCAGCAGCAGCAGTAATAGCAACCGTCTCACACTGCAGGCAGACCTACAACACAGGAAACAGGGTCAGAAACTCCTCCCTAGTGAACCGAATGAGATTCGATAAGAGGCGGAAAAAAAAGGCACACACCGTTTAACAGCTGTCTTTTTGGAGTGTAATCCTTTATTGGCACTGGGCTAAATGCCAACGACCCGGTCTTTCCTCAGCCCCCCTTTCTTTCCTTACAAGCCCAATGACATTCAGACCTCGGAGCAAAGTGGTAACAGCAGGAGTTTTAAAACGCGGTGACACCAAGCATAAAGCAAAGGTCTTGCGAAACCTTTGAGCGAGATAGACAAAGTAGAGCAGCCAGGCTCTAACTCAGCAAACCTCTGTGACTCTAGCTGGCTTGTCGGGCTGTTTATTATCAGCAGACAGCACACTCGGGCCTGGAATATAGGACTGCTGAGACACTGGGTGCTGGCCACCGGGGAAGAAACAGGGAGAGAGGCGATGCAGGAGGAATGCCAATGAGTGTCCCCTCTCCTCCCTGAGATTTCAGATGCTACACTGGCAGAACATTTCCCCCTGCAAAGCATCTCTATCCTGGCCTCAGGTTTGATAGCAATGTTAGCGGCTACAAGAGCCTTTTCTCTGATTCCAAGCCTCAAACCTCAAACATTAACAGACACTTATAAGCGCATTAATCTGCTTTGATACGGGCCGAGAAGGCAGCCAAAGACAGCGAACAGACAGGCTTGGATGTGAGAGCTCCTAAAAAATAACAGAGAGACATTTCGGGTAAGTTTGTCAGCAAACAGGTTGGCTTCTAGGTGTGTCACATTTCCAATAAATCCAGCTGAGGTGCAGTGCAGAGGTTGGCAGGAAAAAGAGAGCACTCCCTAACAGTTCAAAACAGACATAAAAGTTTAATGCCTTGCTGGCAGCAAGCAGCCAGCAGAAAGGGAATGAGCTGAACTATTTTCAGAGTAGAAGGTGGCATTCATAATTCACATTATAGTTTTATATGAGGAAATAGAAGACCCCTTCATACTTATTGTCTTCATCTTCCTGTCAGTTAAACTTTTGCAGCATTCATAGATGAGCTGCAGCCACTGTGGGCTCGTCCCAAAAGGTGCAACTGTATTTTTGTTTACCTTTGTGTGAGTGACAGAATATTTCATCACTTTAATGCGCTCAATATGCAAACTTTCTGAGTGACATCCCACGAGATGTCAAAATAAAACCAAGTGGAAGCCCGAGGTTATAACACCGACATCTGCCAGAGACAGTTTTCATTTCCAAAAGAGACAGCCAGAACCCGGCACGGCATGGACTATGAAATCTCCCTGTTCACAGCTCATAAGAAGACCTAATAATATGAGGGTGCTAATATGACAAAAGGTTCCCACAGATATTTATATTAGTTACAGCAGGACCACCTAGAGGGAGGAAACAGCGGGGAGCAAAAAAGGAACAAGCATGACTAGAGGAGACAGTCTGGGACAAAATACAAAAGATGTGCACAAAAGGCCAGACAAGGTGAGATGCACAAAACAACGGCTACAAGCTCATGGCTGTTAAATGCTGATTCACGGTGATGAAGGTGGGGAAAGAGCTTAAATATAATTAAAAGGATGCATTTAACAGCTAAGCTGGTTAAAGGATGTCAGCAGCAGATCCAGGAGTATTGAGCTAAAGCATGGGTAACAAACAGCTCCATTTTATTAGGGCAGGTAAGTTCAATGGAAACAAATGCCAACAGCAGCCCCTCCATGAGTGAATGTCCACTTTATCAAATTAAACATTAAATCAGGAGGAATCACACTGGAGGCACAGAACAGCACTAATGCTGCATGAGGCAGATGTTTCTGAGAGTTCAAGGCAAGTTTAAACACGCTGCTCCTTACATTTTCTATGCAAAGCATTACACACGGATTTGGTAGCACAAATACAATAGTTTGGACAGCTGCAACAAACAAAATGTTATATAACATCCACAAAACCGGGCAGATTTTGGCCAACAATCTAACTTCTGTCACAGTAGCCTCCTCAAAATATCAAATGCTTTTATTTTAAAGACCCTGTAAGGTGAAAGTCAAAATCTGTGACAGCACATTGTGCAGCTTTTTTTTGCTTTTTTTTTTTTTAAAGATTTATTTTTGGGCATTTTTGTGCCTTTATTAGATAGAGGAGGACAGTGGATAGAGTCAGAAACAGGGTCAAGAGCAGGAGAGAGACATGCGGTAGAGGGCCTCAGGCCAGATTCGAACACGGGCCAACCGCGTACATGGGGAGCGCCTTAAATCACTAGGCCACCTGCTCCCCTTTTTTTTAGCCATCTTTAACTAATTCACCACTTTGATTGTGGATCTTGCAAAGGTATTTTTCTTGCAGTTGTTATTTTTCGGCTCTTTGGTTGTGCAGGGTTGACTTACACTGCCCTTGGCTGTGCTTGCTCTCTACATCCATCCTTTTATCCACCCTAAAGGTGTGGATTTTGTTATTTTTTCAACAGATTATTTTCAAAGGCCCCTAGTAATATGCAGGGACATCCAGAGCCTGACCGGGGTTGTGCCAATCCTCCTTCCCACCTGATGGCGCCCTCAGGTGGCCTTATTTCAGTCTCAATTTTTTGGCCCAAACATGCCTGAAAGCTCTGCACAGTGCTGCAAAAAGTTTTGGATGGTTTCCTTTTAAGCCTTACGGATGCAGAAGGACTGTAAAGATCCTAAATATGTATTGTTTTCCTTAATCGTTCATGTAATTTACCTGGTATAAATACCTACTGATTTACTAAATCATTAAATCTTTTAAAGCAAAAACAAAACTTATTCGGCAAAACCTTTCAACAGTGTTATAATACATTCTTCTATACTTTTCTACAGCCATAGCAGTCTTCAGCATCAGTGTTATTTTAAAAACATAATAAAACTGAATAAAACTACGCTCAGCCCTCATTTTGTGCTGTGAGATGTTTAATAAATGAACCAATGAAATATGACAAACTGAAACCAGCTTTGAAAGGGAAATCTAGACACAAGGTCTCTCGGCTGTATGAAATATAAAGCTTGTGCTAACCTACACATGAGACAGGACTTGAGCTCTGTATATAAAGAATTTACTACATAAAGCTTTTCCCCCATGGTTATCACATGTACTGGAGCCTTCAACAGACATTTACAGTCATAGGAAACAACCCAAAGGGGCTCAATATTTCATTCCTTTATAAAACGCCTGCCCTACAAACCTAAGGAGGGAGGGGGTTTGAAATATATACTAGCATCAAAGAGAAAGTCATTTTTTAACATATTTCTGACGCCTTTTGGATCTTGTGACAGTTCATCAACAAAAACCTCAGAAATAAAGAGACTCAGGCCGTCCGTCCTAACTGCTGAGTCTATGTCTGCCTTCATGTTATCTTTCTTTATGTGCTGCTTTTAAGTTTACAGTCTCTTTGTAAGGAAAAGAGCTTAAATTGCTTTGCACTGCATGATTAAAGGAACTGCTTAGACTCATTATGTACCGTCGTATGGAAGTGGGACAGCAGCTGAGTTGGACATCACAAATACAAAGTTCAAAAGTTCAGGAGAGCCAGCGGAGGATTCTCAAGCACCTTGTAAAATTATAAGGAACAAACTCATTTAAGAGTGTACATACTGGTGGAGAGGCAGGGAGGTTTATCAGCTCCCAGCATGAATAAATACGAGTGGTAAGCCCCCAGTAATGAGACCAAGGTTAAACCGTCCTGGATTTCTGCACAGCCTCCTGATACATAGTCTGCCTGTGGACTTTTATCGATACTTGGTACTGCCAAAAAGTGACATGATGATGTGTATTAATCTGCTAAAAGATTGTATAAAAGATCGTAATTGCAGGTATTAAACAGATTTATAGTGTAATTTTAGTTCTTTTTTTTTTTCAATAAACTTCAAAAACCATAAATTTAAGGAGCTGTTCTGTCTGGCCAGGGTTAAAGATGGATACAAGCCTTTTCACTAACTCTGGCATTTTTACAAAAATGTCCCTGTAAGTCAATAAATGCCAGAGATGCACCTTCTTTTTCAATTTGCATTTGCATTCACAACAGGCTACGGCATCAAGGTAACTGTTTACAAACCTTTCTATCCTCTACACCAGTGGTTCTCAACCTGGGGGTCGGGACCCCATTGGGGGCCGCCAGACTTGAAGTGGGGGTCGCAGATGCCTTTGAAAACATAAAGAATATTAGAACATTTTTATATGATTTCAAATGGTATATTTTAACTTTTTTGGGGTTTTTTTTTTGGGGGGGGGGTTCTTGTGCCTTTATTTTGATAGAGGAGGACAGTAGATAGATTTGGAAACAGGGATGAGAGTTGGGAGAGACATGCAGCAAAGGGCGATAGGCTGGACTTGAATCCGGCCGCCCACGTCTATGGGGCATGCCTTAAACCACTCAACCATCCGCACGCCGCATATTTTTTTCTATTTTTATAAATAAATAAGGGCTGTCAATATAAATCGAGTTAATCCCGATTAATCTAAGACCACAATCAGTGCACAATTTTTTTCTAATCGCAATTAATCACATGCTTTACTAGCCCCTTCAACAAACTGTGGTTAAGGCGCATCAACATCTCTGTGCAGCCAGTGATGTAAAATAAGTCAATCACTGCTCCTTAATGTCTGATTTCACTTTAAAAACTCACAGAATCATCTGAACCTTTTAAATGTTCTCTTATTTCATTGTCAGTCCCAAACAAGCTCCTTTTCCTACAGTGAAGTTCATGTTCAAATCTTTTATCTACCAACAAAAGCAGATGTGTATCCAAATATAAGGTAAATTAGGCTTAAGACAGTAGAAAAATTAAAAAATGACACAAAAACATTTTAAAATGCAAAATAATTACATTTTAAAATGTGATAGCAGGTGCAATTATTCACAATTTAAGAAATTCTGAGATTAATTATGATAATATAATAAAATTTTAATCTTTTGACAGCCCTAAAATAAATATATGCATAAGAATAGTTCAATGTAAAATAGAAGCATGGTCAGGCTGCAGATGGCCTATTGCAGGGGTGTCCAAACCTTTACATACAGAAATATAAAATGACAGTGGGGCCACTTTCATATACCTCATCTTCATTTGGGGCTGTTATTGCCACGACATAAATATAGTAACAAACGGAAAGACAAAGTGATAGACATATAAGTCCTTCAAAGCAGTTCAGCTCTGACACAAACATGATGTATTACCAAATATCAACATTTCCCTCCCTCACTTCCTTCGTGGCCACCCGCTGACCCTGAGCATCAAATAACAACATCTCAAAAAGCACCCAGTCTGTATGGGCTCTCATGGAGGACACCAGGTTGTCAAAGCATCAATGGTGGATAAGGGCCACTCGTTGCCCTGAGCAATTTTCACACATCCTCCCGCCAGCTTCCCCAGCCAGGATAGCAGTTTAGTCATATGGAGCAGAGGCCACTTGTCAATTTAAATAGGACAGTACACTGAAGAGCACTTCAACCACAATACGCAATTCATCATCCACAGTGTAAACCTCCCCCCGTCACGTTTGTGCTGGCCGCATAATGAAGTATTTTGTCACTGGAAATGAGAGTGCACTCATTCAGAAAAGTCTCAGTAATGTTCCAGGGGCATGAAATAGCTTTTGATGAGAGTGGTGCATTTCGAGTTGGATTGACTAAATTGAATCAAACTTATCTGAGCAGACCCAAGATTAAAATCAGAGCTGTCTATCTCCTGACAGGGAAAGAACATCCACAAACACTGGCAATCCAGGACACACACAAAATAATGAAGACATGTTTACTGTGGCAGTTCAAAAGGCTGTATTCCCTGAGCAAATAACAGAATCTTAAGTGGAGCGGGGGAGTGACACTATTGTGTTTCAAGTGGAATAGGAAAAAAAAGAAAAGACAAAAGAGAAGCTGCTTTAGCTCAATTAGTCAGAGTGTATATTTCTACCTTTAAATTATAATAAGGACTAAAACTAACATTGCAAAGATGATGGATTGGCCTGATTCCATGTCTGTCCTCTGGCTAATGCATCCTGCAAAGTTTCAATCTGGAATATTTGTGCCTCATTTTCCAGCAGGATTTGGCACCTGTTTGCACCTCCAAAAGTACTGAAACCTGGTTTAAGAACCATGATACCTCTTTGCTTGACTGCCCAACAAACTGGCCTTTCCTAAACCTCACAGGGAATCTATGAGGGTATAGGGAAGAGGAAGATCTGAGACACCAGACCGAACAACGCAGACGAGTTGCCACTATCAGAGCAACAACACCTCAGCAGTGCCACAGGCTGATCGCTGCCATGCCACCTGCATTGCTGCAGAAATTCATGCAAAAGGAGCCTAGACCAAGTATTGAGTGCTGTACATGTTCATACTTTTAAGTAGTCTAACATTTCTGGGTTCAAAATCCTTTATTTATTGCTTTTAAATAATATTTTAATTTTCCGAGGTACTGAATTTTGGGTTTTCATGAGCTGCAAGCCATAATCAACTAGATTTAAGAAAATAAACACTTGATATCAGTCTGGGTGTAATGAATCTATATAACATAATAGTTTCACTTTTTGAATTGAACTATGGAAATGAATCAACTTTTAATTTTATTCTAATTTACTGAGGTGCACCTGTGTGTGTGGGTTTGTCGTTCACCAGATTAGCCTGACATCATCAACAGGAGTTATGTTAACACTTTAAAGCATCCTTACACACAGACAATGGCCCTGCTGGTGGTTATAGACACACAAACTAAAGGCATTTATTCCCAAATATACACTCATCACACAGCACTGTCTTCATGATGGAAGTTAAAGTACTACCACCCATTAACCCAGTGGTTGTCACACTCTTCAGCCTGTGACCCCCACATAAAGGTGCAAGAGGCTGGGGACCCCCACTGTGTCTGGAAGTGGGTGAAGAAATCTTCCAATACCATTTTTTCCTTCCTGATACCAATTCCGATACCAAGGTGTTGGGTATCTGCTGATACCGAGTACTGATTCCATATCGGTGTGAACTTTCTGGACTGACTGTGCAGACTAGAAAATTATTTTAGACCTACATTTGATTTAGAACATGGTTCAACAGATAGAATCATAATGTTCAGCATTTCTGTGACCTTAAAGTTGTTTTTCTGCTGATTTTTGAGTTTTGCTGCTAAATATTAAAATAATATTTGGTAATAAAATTATCTCCCCAGTGACACTTCCCAGCTTCTCAGGGATCCTGAGGTGTTTCCAGATCTTATAATCCCTCTAATGCATTCTGAGGTCTCCTCCTTGTTGGACTTGCCCTGAGGACCTCCAAAAGGAAGCGTCCAGGAGGTATCCTGATCAGCTGCCTGAACAGCTGGCTCCCAACCAGGCACCCTCCAGTGGTATGCATATATTTTTTATAAAATTTGGTAAAATACATCTTTTAAATCATTTCAAACTATTCTTTGTTTTTTGGAAGGCATCTGGCAACCCCCTTTCAAGTGTCTCGCGACCACCACGCGGTCCTGATCCCCACATTGAGAACCACACCATAACCCAATGGCATTGGCCTACATAATCAAAACTGGGCAGATAAATTCAATGTTTTACTAATTAAATGGTCTCAAAACTAACATTTCTCAAAATGAGCTTAATAAAACACAGGTTAGTCTATTTTTGGCCCTACTAGGACATTTAGTTGTCATATGGATGATTCACATTACATTTAAAATATTCAATTAAAACTGAAACATGAGGCCGTAACACTAAAACAGTAAATGATGAACTACCTAAAACAGACCTGGTTTTATTTAACAGAATAACTGGTGCAACACAATACAGAGAATGAAAGATAACAGGATCAGTACAAAAAGTAAAAAGTAAGACTGTTGGAGAGAAAAATGACAAGGCAGGGGGAAGAGATATAGGAAAGCGGATATAGGGAATAAAGAATGTGCGATAAAAGTGTGACAGATGCATTGGCGGGATATCTTATATTCATGGGAGAGCTGCAGAAGAGAAAGAAGTGCTGAGCTCATCCAGTATGGGATCCCAGAAACATGGCAGCAGTCTTGGTCCAACACTTCCCATTAAGCCAAGGTGCGCTGAATAAAAAGTGAAAAGCTGGGAGGTCCTGCTGTCATTCTTACTCATTTCAAAGTGTTTCAGCAATCCTGTAGCTGGTCCCTGCAGTAAGAGCGTGAATAAAATCTATATTTACCGTTACACAGAGGCTGTGTGGCACTGGAACTCTCTGAACACTTCACCAGACAAACCGCAGCAGCGTTTCCCAGTCGTGCAGCACAATGGCTGACCAGTATGATTCAGCCGCCACCGACGATAAAAACTGAGCCGCTGAGCTGACCTTTAAGTCGACTGTGGGGTCATTTCTCCGTGGTTAAGATAACATTTTTGTCACTTAATTCTGTGGTTTCTGTTCTGCTCAGCTCGCCTTAATGGGTTCAGACAATGGTTTTGTCTTTCAGCTGTGAACATTATTGTCTCTAAAGTGCTTTATTCAGTTTGATTCAGTAAGACCAGTAACAATACTCTTCCCATCAGCGCCATTAAAGAGCACAAAGACAAGAACTCATAGAAATCTTAATTAAAATAAAGACACAGTGAGCAGATAGAGGGCCTGGAAGTTATCTTACATAACTGATGATGCACAATAGTCTGCACAGACTTTTGTGTTGTGTTGTGGGTTGTTGTCATGTTTAAGTACAAAGGCCTATTTAGTTAACATTATCTCTACAATAAGTAAAAAAAGTGAGTATCATGATGTTTATTAAACCTAAGTAAATATGACTGAGAACAAGAAAGAGGTGGATCAAATCTTATTAGCAAAGGATGAACACCAGGCCCAATGATGTTGACCTTTGACCCTCAGCATCTAATCAGTATATCCCTGAGTTCAAGTGGGCATATGTGCAAGGTTTCAAGAAAATCCCTCGAAGCATTCTAAAAATGTGAGAGCCTAATTCTGTTTACCTTTAACCTATGAATAGCAATGTCCAATCAATTTATCCTTGAGTCAGAGTTTACCTTTCTGCAAATTTAGAGTGAAGTAAAGCATTGTTAAGATTTCTGATTCACAAGGAAGAGATGAACGTGAGGGCCAATGGCCTGCCGACAACGCCAATTCTGTAGTTCTGGAAATAATTCCAAAAATAAGAGACCTGTGCCCATACTTCAGCCTAGCGGGGTTAAAGTTTTTTAAGACTATAACAAAGGTTGAAATGCAGAGCAATCAGCCTTCTGGCTTGAGTTCCAACAGACTTTCTACTTTAAGAGGCACCATGGTTACAGTATCTACATTAATTAGGTCTTTTGTCATTGCTTGCTTACATCATGAATCTGCTGCGCCCTAAAGTGCTGCCCCTCGTCACTGATTGGTCCTGTCACTTTCTAACCGGGCCCAAACGGTTCAGACGGGAGCTTTGCAAGATGGATTTGCCAGTAAGAAAAACGGAAACAGGCGAATCCATCTGCTTTGCAAGGTTACCATTAGCCAGTTTTCGCGCAGATTTTAAAGACACTTGCTCAAAGCATACACCAGATACTATATTCACAAGAAAGGGGTGAGCATAGGGCTCAATTATCTCAATATTTGACCTACATTGGAAAAGCCCAACCAGTTCATTCATGACTTTTAGCAAGCATTTGTGCAAAGTAAAAAAATAATCCACACAGTGTTTTTGGAACATTGCATTCAGAAAGAGACACAAAGCCTTGCCTTAAACTTTGACAAGCAAATCTAATTATTGAATTCTTGATTCAGAGAGGGCATTTTTGAAAAGCTTGAGGAAAATCCCTCTAACAATTGTTGAGATATTGTGTTCATAGGAAAGGATGGACATGAGGCCTAATAATCTTTACTTTTGACTTTTGACAGCCAGTGGCCAATCAGTACATCCATGAGTCTGAATAGATATTTGTGAGATGTTTTAACAAAATCACATTAATAGTGATTAGAACACCTGGCCTTGACTATCGCCAGTGTAGAGGCATTAAAAATAGCTGCTATTAGTAGTCATTTTAGCATCACTGGTTCCAGGTAGGTGCATGCATAATTAAAAAAGTGTATAAGTTGTATAAGCTCTTTCTTGAAGAGCCTGTTAGCATGCTAACCACTGACTGCTGGTGGGAAGAAGACTGGCATTGTGGAAAAATATGAGGAAAAAAAGATCTTTTAAGATCATTTCTTAAGAGATGCTAGGTGGACTCCTCCAGTCTGAGAGTTGAGTCATTGCTCATAAGTATGTGGCCTGTGGGCTGAATTAATTTAGCCCAAATGTTCAGAAAATCAGCGAGGCATGTCGTGAGACCTGTTACTCATTACACTTCTGAAGTGGATGGATGCTGTACCTTCAGCTGTGGAAAAATCAGAACATTTTAAGTTCCATCAATTTCAAAACAACCTGTTTTTAGTTAATTGATTCACTTTCTGGTTGAAAGCTTTGCATAACAGTGAAAACCTGCAGATTTCAATTTTCATCCATTAAAAAAAATACACCTGCAAAAATCTACATCTATGAAAGGTTTGAGAAACTATCTGCTTTAGGCTTATCGGAGTAATAAAAGCACTGAGCATTAGCCTGCAAAATCCCAACCAAATTTAAGGCACGTCAACATGAACTACTGTGACAATTATTGGAAAGTGCTGCTAATGTTGAGAACTGGTGTTTCCAGCGGCTCTAGGGCTCTCCGTTTTAGGATTTGAAATTCTGGTCAACTGAAGTGTAAAAACAACCTTTTCAGTAGCAGTTCCAATCAATATTTGAAGTCAGAAAATTGTACATAGTTGGCCAGGTCAGTCATGCAGGAACAGGAAAGAGGTTTCAGCCAAACGAAAAACACCTCAGAGCCCGGATACACGGACATCTCTACAAAACATTTTATTTTAAAAAATAAAAATGGAAATCCTGGACTGCCACGAGTCAAACAAACATGATGTAGCACCTCAACATACACAGCTGATATCTACAGATCTTCCTCGAGAGGCTCATCTGTTTCCTTCACCTTTCTTGTCAACAGGAGTCGGGTTGTTGTCTAAGAGCTGAATAAATATCTTCCCACCCAGCAAAACAGCTTGGCACCCAGAAGTCATGGTGAGCCACCCACAGTGACCGTCTCTCAGCCTGTCCTTTCCTCGTCTGTGTCCTTGCTGCCACCTTGCCCTTGCAACGCCGTCACTCCATTATTCATACCAAAGCATGGCCACGACTCGGCCAGCGGGACAAAACAAGGCAGTGTTGGAGTTTTTCTGTGCTACTGAGGCCGTGCAGACGCAGTCAGGGCTTGCCCTGGGGGGCCGGAGGCTGATGAAAAACTGGTGAATGATGCGCTCGCTTGAGTATGGATGGCTGCGGTGTGTGAATGAGAATCATAACCCTTGGAGTATTGGTGTTGTGCTTCACGCATTAAGCTGCAGGATCCTCAGCGGAAAGTTAATGCAGCAGTGATGCAGGGACTGGAGTGAAATGTGAGTGTGGTGTTGGGTTTGATGTGAGCGTGGAGTATTAAAATGCTAAAACATGCCTCATGCAGAGTATTAATGAAAGGATTATGTGAGCAGACATGGCCACCCACCTGCAGCTCCTGGGAGCTGCTCATGATGTTGTGCTCTGGCACTTGGTTTTTCACTTTTTAAAGTTTTGGAGCAAAGTCTCTAAATAACCTACATCTCACCCTTAAAGCTCCTGTGAGGAGTTCTGCTTATAAAATAGAGAGAAATTAATGCTGGTGCCGCTTTATGACCTGGAAAAGCAAACGAGACCATGGGTATAAAGATTGACGTAGGTAGGTAGGCATCAGGGGAGGGGATTAAGAGTGGGCTGCAGAAAGTTTTATTATTGTAACTCACTTGATATTTCACATTCATCTGGGAATGCTCCCATAGAAAGCATTTGGGAAGGGCAGGACTTTCCAAAAAAATCTCAGAAGCTGATTGGAGGAATGTCTGCCACATTCATGGCGGGCCAATCAGAGCAACAAGACAGAATGAGGTTGTATCAAACACCGTAAACATTAATGACCAGGGCTTGACATTGACACCCGCCAACAAGCCAAATGCGGGTGGATTTTGGCCGTGGCGGGTAGCAGCGTGACTCTAACTAGCCACGATGGCAGGTTGAATTTATCAATGTCACATTCTGCTTCACTCTGAAAGTGCTTGTCAGTTAGCCCTTATGATTTAGGCTTGTTACAGAGAGGCTGTTCGGCACATAAAAGCTCAAATTTCCCTCCAAAAAAACAGAAAAGTGGCTGGTCTCTTCATCCATTCGTGCATATTTTACGCAGTGCCAAGGGCTTTGATGCTGTATGACACACGCAAACGCGACACAACGCGATACGGACACACGCTCGCACTGATGTGTTGGTTAGACTGAAGGCTTTATCTGTTTAGGGAAAATGTTTCAGAATTTGCAGGATAAACTCAGACCTGAACTTTCTCTTTCTGCTTTAAAGTGCCTCTCTGTCCATGTGCGTCAGCATCGTTTATGTGTGTGTGCTCCAGCTGTGTGTCTCTGTCGCTCGTGTGAGCCAGGGCGGGCGGTGTGTCTTAATATTGTTTAATGAAAACTCCATCTATATCCTTTGTTGAGGGTGATCTAAATGATAAAAACCTCCGCAAAGGTGCGCACACTTTAAATGTCATTGAAACTTTTAAACATTTTTATATTCAGGTTAATTATAAATTTGCCATAAATCGATAATTAACGGTTATAAAAGACGAGAGAAACTCTGAAACTTTAAATCAGTTCACTGAGGCAGTGAGGAACAGAGGCAGAAGGATAAAAGTCTGTAACTGATCACTTAGGAGTCAAACAAAATTCAATTAAACAGTGATTTTTCTTCTATATTAAACATCCGTTGTTTAATGTTCTCCAAATGTGAGCTTCACCACCAAATGTAAGTCATCTATTATTAAAGAGATATTTTAGTTAGTGTCAGACACACGTATGAAAACATTTCCTCCACACAGTATAGAGCAGAGGACAGGAGAAGTTGGACACTTAATATTCTCTGGTGAAGATTTGTCAGAGTGAAAATTAGAAATGTTCTTGTAATCTGCTGTAGCTTTTTCTAATAAACAGCCGATTAACAGTATTTTAATTTAGCATAATGGAAATGGAAAGTGGAAATACTGAGTGGCTAGTAAGTTTGCAGAACCACTAGCCACTGTGGCTGGTGAGCAAAAAAGTTAATGTCAAGCCTTGTTAATGACTAAGGTTTTTTTTTTTTTTTAATAAACTTGTTCTCCCATCTCTATGGGAATAAAGAATTATAAATAATCATTCTGTGACAAAAAGTTTTCAAAATATTCACATTTTTGCAGAAAAAAAGTCCTTGCACTTTGGGGAATCTGAGTCATTATTTGAATTGCAGGGACTCTGAGGGACACGTCACAGCCTCTCTGTGTCACTTTCTCTCTCTGAGTCATTCTTCTGCAGTTTCTAAGTCTGTGCACATCGCTGTTCAGCAAAGCATGATGTGACACTGGAACAGCCTGCCATTGGTTGTCACAGCTCAGTTGCAATGCATTCTGGGATAAAATCAGTCATGTAGTTGTAGGCTAACCGGCTAACTGCAGGAACGATCAAAACACGAATCATAAATGGATAAAAAGACGTCTAATATCAGAGTAACTGGTGTGGATTTAATCTTTAAAGACCCAGGAAAGTCACACAAGTTTGCTACAAAATGTTTTTTTAAGAGCTACGAAGGCATGAATAGCACCATTAGAATGGTACAACAGAGGGCTTTCAGAGGAAAAACAAGCAAGTGCCTACGATGTAGGGTTCAGAAGTCATTTAAGTTTGAATAGCACGAGTCTCTTGTTGTGACAGTCTTATCCTCAGAGGGTGTGACTGTGGCTCAGTAAGAAGAGTCAATCGTCTGCAGTCCTGTTGATGTGTCCTTGGCAATTTGCTCTCACTGCTTCATCTGTGACGTTTAAATAGGAATGGATGGGATTGAATGAGATTAGCCAACACTGTTGGCATCAAGTGTGTGAATGGGGAGTGAACGGCTAGGTGTGACCTGCGGTGTAAAAGCCCTCTGAGTAGTCAGATGACTAGAAAAGTACTATACAAGCTTAAGTCCATTTACCATTTATTTCATACAGAAATGTGCTCCAGCTCTGGTAAAAATGCCACTATCCTATAGCTCAGGGGTGTCCAAACTTTTTCCACTTAGGGCCGCATACAGAGATATATAATGAGGCTGCTCTAATATATTCTAGGTGAGGTATAAGACATTGATTAAGTTAGAAGCAGAATAAAGGAGAAGCTGGGGTGGAGGGCGGTTGCATTAGCAGCTTGCAGAGAGAGCGGCAGAGCGTGGCAAGGCAAGAGTAGTTTAGGTAAGGCAGCATGAGAGCGATTGGCCAAAAGCATGCTTAGAGCAAATCAGCTGGCAATCAGCTGATGAGGGCTTGCTTTTGATCAGCTGATCAGGGCAGAGCTTAACTCCATGGTCTGCCTTAACTGACACTAAATGCCCAATTTATTGGTTGACAAGGCAAATATACAATACTTTCCAGGTTTTTTGGGATACCGATCAGATTTCAGGGGACTCTGTTTGGCCCTAGCTACTACTGGCTCTACCGCTTTTTCTTGCCGTAAACCATCAGGGAGTTAGAAAACAAAATATTGTTATTATTTTGGTTGCCAATATGTTTACCATGTACAGATTTGTCCCAATTTAGTCACAAAAAAACACATCAATAAATTCCTATTGTTAAGATGTTTACAGAGTTAGCACAGTAGCACTATCTTGTGCTAAACTACAAAGCACATACAGTAAAGCAAAAGCTTCATGTTTAAATGTTGTCTATGTTTCATTTTATCCCTAGAATTTGCTGCAGGCCAATCAAATTTGCACTGGCTCCCTGGGCCATAATTTGGACACCCCTGCTAAAGCTAAACCCAAACAGCTTTCAGTAAAACTAATCTCCGCCCATAGCTTCTGCTGCATTGTCTTTAAACAACGCTGATTGGTCCATATCGAAAACGGTGATGATTGGAGAAAGATGGATTTGCCTGATGACAGAGATGGAGTCGCTTTGCAAGGTTAGAAATAAACAGCTTTATTGGAAAATAGCAAGTCACTGCTATTAATAAACTGAGATTTTAACCAAACAACCAGGAAGTACATGTTAAAAAGGAAAACATGATAAATAAAATGTACTTATACATGTCCTTTAAAAGCTTCTGTAGCCTTCTGACTGTATATATGAGGATTGTTTTCAAGCTAAAGTGAAACTACAAGCAGCTCCGTTTTGTCATCTTTGTTTGTTTAAAACAAATCTGTCTAACAAGCATTTAAAAAAGCTTTAATAAAAGAATCTACTGATATAGTGAGCCATACTGCCTTCTCAATTGCCTTCATTTGATATGTCTCAGCCTTAATTTCAGAAAATGCCCTCATTAAACCTCCATTTTCCAGCAAAAATCCTCCTTGGCAAGGATCTGAAACCTTAAATACTTCCCCACTGACAGCTGAGGAAGAATTATGATTGTCTTAGGTTGTGTGTTTGTGTCCGTTTCCAGTTTTGCAGCACTAATTTTTCTCTGTGTGCACTTCCTGCTCCAGTTGTCGCCTCATTCCCACATGCCTCTGGGAATACGCTGCTCTGGCCCTGCCTCTGCTGCAATACTTTGCCTGAACTTTGAACAATTTCACTTTCCAAATGGGAGGACATTATCCGCTGCCCATGCCTCCAGTCAGACGTGAAGTTTCTTTGCCCCTCAGTGTCTGGCGACTGGGGCTCTCTGGAGGGTTAAGTGTCGAGATTACTTGCAGGCCATCTTCTCTGGTAATGAAGCCTGTCTGGGTACCAGGATGTAGCTGAAGAGGCACAGTAGCCATTGGAAGCTTCCTCCTGCTTATCGCTCGTCTTAAATTGCCTTTTTTCCACTTGGGGACGCAAACCACAAAACTTTACAGCTTCTTATGAATAATTATGATGCCACCTCGTGTTATTGCACCCACTGATAGTCTGTCTTTGGCATCACGGCCAATAAATATGACCATTAAATCTGTTTTCACCCACGTTAACAGCGCCTCTGGTACATGGCAATTGAATAACAATTTAACTGGGCAGCAGAGGTACAGTTTATCAATGTTGCCAAGCTTCTTTTTGCAGCTGAACACCCCGTGTCAACTCATTTTTTAACCCTCACTTATGGATTTCCACTTAAAGGATGTTTTCCTCTGCACAACTTTGTGAACTATGTGCAATCTGCCTCCCCTGATAAGCTTCTGGAAGATGTTTCCCTCAGGCGATGTTGCAGTATCAGCTCAGCCCACCTACATCCCTCTGTTAAACATCAGTAAGACTATTTTCAGGTCTTTTCTGTCTTGTCTGCAAACACGGACGTCCTCAATGTACATCTCTATCAGCAAAAAAAAAGGTGAGTTATAACAACACCAACCTTGGCACAGACAGGCCTCGTCTTGTCAGCATTATTCATGGCTATACTGTAAAAGCTATTATATGTAATTGCATTTTTTATGAAGCTCCAATAGAAGAGTGCAGTGTTTAATCTATAGGAAGGCTCTGGTTTTTAGGAGAGGTCGCTTGCCTTGTGTGCGGTCGTCTTTCAGTCCTCCTTGAGGTCTATTAACCAGCAGGTCAGGAGCACATTGAAACCATGATGATCACTCTCAGATACTGGAGGGGGGGACTCCTTCCTCTGAGACCACCTATCTGGTCTGATAATCACCCACTGTGCTGCTGTAATGGGCTTTCTGTTGACTCTGGTAGATTGGTATCTGTCTCTGGTTGATGGGTTACAACATGGCTACAAGGCCATATCGACCTTTGAGGATGGGGTCAATACTGTTTTCTGTTTAAGTTTTCTAATTTGAAGGCAGTTCAACCAACAAAACACACCCATAACCCCATGCCCCCTAATGTTAGATAGATGTTACTCATAAATTTGGAACAATGCACCTTCTAATTCATGCTATATGTTCAGAATTGTCTATACGACCTCAATATGATCCTCCAGAATGGCAAACTAGTTAGACGTGTTCAGTGACATCATAACAGCTTTACTACAAATGTCCAAGGGCAAAGAAACATATGAGACAAATCCGCCTCAGTATTAAGAGGATTAAGTTGTTCCCTGAAAACTAATACATACAAAAATGCTTTGCCTGGATCACCTTAGCTGTTTAAAGCAGGAAGTTGATGTTGACACTCTTCTCTGTGGGTTGACACAATTTACTCTCCTGACATCAGACTGTTTCGGAAATCCACTGAATGGATAAACAATCAACCGCCACTTTATTAAGTACACCTGTTCAATTGCTTGTTAACACAAATAGCTAATCAGCCAATCACATGGCAGCAACTCGATGTATTTAGGCATGTAGACATGGTCGAGACGACATGCCACAGTAGCATCAGAATGAGGAAGAAAGGGGATTTAAGTGGCTTTGAATGTGGCATGGTTGTTGGTGCTACGGTTGGTCTGAGTATTTGAGAAACTGCAGATCTACGAGGATTTTTACACACAACCATCTCTAGGGTTTACAGAGAATGGTCAGAAAAAGGGAAAATATCCAATAGAGTGGACGAAAATCCCTTGTTGATGTCAGAAAACTGATTCGAGATGATGGAAAGGCAACAGTAACTCAACCAAGGTATGCAGAATACCATCTCTGAATGCACAACAGGTCTATCTTTGAAGCTACAGCAGCAGAAGACCACACTGGGTGACACTCTTGTCAGCTAAGAACAGCACAGGCTCACCTGAATTGAACAATAGAAGATTGGAAAAACGCTGCCTGGTCTGATGAGTCTCGATTTCATCTGTGACATTCAAATGGTAGGGTCAGAATTTGGCATAAACAAAATGAAAGCATGCACTCATTCTGCCTTGTCTCAACAGTTCAGGCTGGTGGTTTAATGGTGTGGGGGAGATTTTCTTGGCACACTCTTCGCCTCTTAGTACCAATTGAGCATCGTTTAAACACCACAGCCTACCTGAGTATTGTTGCTGGCCATGTCCATCCCTTTATGACCACAGTGCACCCATCTTCTCAAATTTAAATTCAAATTCAACAACTTTATTAATCCCTCAAGGGGCAATTGGTTCAGAGCAGCTTGTACATAAAAAAAAGATAAAACACAGTGACAAGACAACAACAGTAAGTGTAAGCTAAAATACACAATAAGATCTGAAAAAGTGAATGCTGATATAACTTAGGCTTAAAAGGGACTTGCACGGTAAAAGACTGACAGAGATATTAAAAAAAAAAATAACAAAACAAAAGACCCTAAGGAGCATTTAATAATCTGATTGCACACAGAATAAATGATTTTAAATGGCGGTTAGTTTTACAAACAGGTAAAACATAACAACGCCCTGATGGCAATAGAGATTTACCAAGAAGTACATGATCAGGAGAAGCCAGAATACACTCAGCTTTACGAAGGATCTCCTGCTTACAAAAGGAATTTAAATCTCTGTTTAACACCAATAATTTTAGAGCAGACTTTAACAATACTGTTCAGACTGTTTCTTGCCTTCACGACAGACTGTGAAACCAGCAGATGACAGAAAAACAAAGAAGACTCTCAATTAAAGACTGGTAGAAATGACACTGAATGTCAGGACTGACTGAGAAAGAAATCAGTTTACACAAAAGATAAATTCTCTGTTGCCCCTTCTTGACGTGATGGCTACTTCCAGCAGGATAATGCACCATGTAAAGTTCAAATAATCTCAAACTGGTTTCTTGGGTTCCCTGTACTTCTCTGGCCTCCACAGTCACCAGATCTCAATCCAATAGAGCACCCTTAGGATGTGGTGGAACGGAAGATTCACATCAGCAGACAAATCTGCAGCAACTGCGTAAAGCTATCATGTTAATATGGACCAAAATCTCTGAGGAGTTTCCAACACTGTTGAAACTATGCCACGAAGAATTAAGGCAGTTCTGCAGCAAAAGGGGGTAAAACCGGGCACTGGCAAAATGTACCTAATAAAGTGGTCGGTGAGTGTTTTCACATTCATCTGGGAAGCCTCCTATACAAAGTGTCTGGGAACAGTAGGACTTCGAAAAATTCTCAGAAGGGATAGACATGCAAAAACATTTTCTGACAAGACAAGCTCTTAGCTCCTGTTTTAATACAGAAATGTTGTCCTGTTCTGACTAAACTACCACTATACTACAGCTACATCCATGCTACCACGACAGTGGCTATGGTACACACCAGCAAACCCTACATGCAACAAATGCATACTCATGCCAAAGCAGGAAGGGAGAAGAGCGAAAGCTAAGTCTCTCATGCTTCCCTCACTGGTCTTCTGATACAAAAACGTGCATGCCTGGAGGAGAGTTTTCTGGATGAGAAGGGGAGTGTGCCGTCTGGTGTGAGAGAGGCTGAGGAGACTGTGGGAGTAGAGAGAGTTTCATGCTGATGGCTTAAAACTTCCACGTAATTTTTAACTGATGGTTGCAATGAAGTCATTTTATACATGTCACATGACAAAAGCCGAGATACATTAAATACTCAATTTATCTCCCACCCCTAGTAGTGAACAAATTATAGGCTACAAATCAGATCAGGTGCAATAAAAGTAATTAACTTTATTTGATGAAATTTGTTTCCATATTATGTTTTATCTTTATTGCATAGGGCTGCTTTAGACAAAATAAACAGCAATTCAAGAATTTCATTGACACTATCCTTCTCTTACCATTCTTAATACCCTCGCCATACTGTAAGAAAAAGCCTTATTTACCTGCAAAAATCTGTACATGCATTTTAGATAGTCTGTTTGTCATGAAGACCAAATATAAGAAAAACAATGACATCAAACATCATAAACTGGCTGTTTTCCCAAATTCCCTTTACTGCCTGACTGTAGGGCCTTAAATGTATAATGCTCCTGCATGGCAAAAGATAATCGATACATCCTAATACAAAAAAGAGCCAGTGCAAGATGTTCAGAACAAATAAATCATTACATTACATATTATATAAGTAAACATTTCAATCCAACCACTAACTACCACTGGTTAAGAACAAAGAGAGACTCGAGGAGAGCTGCTGCCAAGCCATCTGTACTCCTCTTATTTTTCACGCTTGGTTTTAGCAGCGCTCCACACACACTGGCTGAGAGCTACATCACCCACATATGCAGGATAAATATGTCAGTAAACCACTTATTGTTACTCGCAGTTTTCCTCTGAGCGGCGCAGATCTCTCTCAAAAAACTGAATGATCTGTTAGCAATAAAATAACAAAGGCCTCTTTTTATTATTTTATCGTTACGAATCAAGAACCGCCGTTTGATTTGATGTTGAACACAAACTACCTCCCTCCTTATCACCAGACCGAGAAAACAAGCAAATGTGAATCTTGTCCAGATTCCAGGAATGAGTAGGTGAAAACCAGTCATCTCCCTCCTCCACGGCAGTAATGAGATGACAGAACAAGATCTAGAGAGGAGTGTTGTTACAGCACTGTTGGATTAATGAAGACCAGAGACCGCTTCCTCCTTGCTGAATGAAGACGTCGAAATATGAAAATATGGTGATCTCTCTGCTAACCAAGGCTATGAACTGCAGCTTCGAGAAAACAGCAGAGAGAGATGTTTATTTTCACTCTGACAATCTTCTTCATGACTTAAATGCATTCGACCAGAAAAGTTAGAAGACTTTATTGCACGGATATGTTTTCAGTGAACAACTCCTACACAGAAAAGATGAAGAAACACATGCACAACATTATTTCTAACAGGATAACAGGATTTTAAATCAACGTTAAAAGTAAAAATAAGATTGGTGCAGTTGTATGAATTTTAAATCTAAAGTTCTATAGATCTAAAGTGCAAAATGAATATTCTTCAATGAGAAAATGTCTAACTAGATTTATGCGTCTTTTCATTGAAGCTACTTCCAATCACTCGTCCATCCATTATCTCTTCTGTTTATCATTTACTTGCTCATTTCAACCCATAAATCCATTTTCAGCACATTTCTTCAACTTCCATGTGAGACAATCCTTTCTTCGATAAAGTTGAACTGTGATTTGTTCATACTGATAGCAGAGAGAGAGAAAGAGAGGGGAAGTGAGAGAGTCAATGAAAAGAGAGAGGCGCCCAGCACTGCCTGAGCTTAAATCTTCAGAGACAGTTTGATTTGTGCATTTAAAACCATTAAAAGACAGTAAGACCAGACAGGAAAATTCAGCACTACTTCCTGTCCTTTATTTTTTTTACAGATTTTCTTTGTGTCATGAAGAACAGTTAAAATAGATTTTTGGAACACCATCATCACTGTTTTTTAACTAAATTTTTATTGAAGTTTTTTGTTTTTTACATTCCAGTGTCCAGATATTGACATTGTTAGTCCATCATATCTTCTAAATAAGTGTCTGGAGTCGGACCTTTACAAAACATTTACAGGCAGACCGATCATTATACTTGAGTTAGTCACCAAAAAGACAAGAGGCATTAACCAAAATCAAATATGTAGTTATACAGAGAAAAATATATACCAACCACCTGCTTATGTTCAGAAATGCTATCCATTTGGACCAGTATCCACTGAATTTATCAAAACAAAGTCTCAATGAAAAGGTCAGCCTCTCCATGTCATACAATTCCTTTACACCCGTTATCTGCTTTTATGGGTGGTCCCTTGACAAGCCACTTCATGGTTATTGCTTTTTTGCTTGCAACTAGTAATATTTTAAGAAGGTATTTGTCATGGGCATTAAGCATGCAGGGTAAATTCCCTAAATACACCCACATACAGCGACTGCGCCGTGATCCGCCGCCAAATCATACTGCGGAGCAAATCGCTCCCTCTCTAGTCTGTCAGAGCATTTCCACAGCCGGCACTCCAGTCCGGCAGCTGAGCGTCCCTGGAGCGCCACTCTGCTCTGCTTCATTCAAGAAATGCTGCAGGTCTATTTTTCCACGCCGGCCGCTGCCAAACCGCATCAAGTCCCATTGATCAGAAAGCTCTAAAGGGGAAGTCATAAGTGGAGAATATCCGGTTCTTCCAAAATAAAGCTCACTGCATGGACCCTCAATCGTAAATCATCCCTACATCAGCATTATGTCTCATCCTGCAGTGAGAGGAAAAGGTCACCAAGAGGTCAGTGGTTCACAGAGCTACAACAGCACCATTGATGAGGAAAAGTAAACTTTTGAGGACATTTAGCCAAAGAATTTTAAGCAAACATTAACCTTTTAACTTCCTAATGTACTCACCCAATGGGGGAAGCTATAACATCATGACCTTATACCGGAAAAGATGATAAATAAACCCCAAAAGGTAAAATCGGCCGCTGTTGACATACTACTCTTGCATAAACTCTCCCGAGAACTCTCCTCGCTGATCAAGACACTCTAGGTGCACTTCGAGTGAGCGTGGTTGCTCGCCTTCAGTCGGAGCAAACCTGCTGGGCTCCGGTGCGTGGCGCTGTCATCCAGTATGGAAATTGCAGGTAAGTCCAGTCACCAGCATGTTTCGCTCTAGCATTACCAGCAAGGAAATGATACCCACTTGTGCTGTTGTATTTCAGCACAGCAAACAAGTCAAATGCATGCTCTCTCCTCTCCTAGTTTGATGTCTGTAATAGTAGCAACATACAGTGAGTGTGTTTGATTTGCACTGCATCTCTGTCAGCCTGTCTGGGGCTTCAACATAATCTCTGTGCTGCATTTGTTCATCTTGGTTTATCTTTATCCCAGCACTGCAGCAATTCCTTTTCTAACAGCTTAAACAGCTGTTTAAATGTGTTTACCCTTCATAAAATGATTTACATGTACATTTACAGGGAATTTATGGACAAGAGTGTTCATTTAGCACTGGGAAACCAGCAAGTAGCATGTCCATATTGCTGCCTGAGCTTGGATGCAACAGAATTTGAGACATCAGGTGCCTAAGGTTAACAGCAGGGATGCACAGATATCAATGTTGGTACCAAGACTCAGCACTCGTACTGGTATTCTCTAAAATTGCAGGTACTTCACTGGGTATCATTTTAAAGCAGGTTAGCCTCTCATTATCTAAGTAGGGAGTCAAAGTTGGAGCAAGGTTTGTGATGTTTCTGCATAAATTGGGATGTCAACAGTGGATATTACTTAATAATAAAATAAAATGAAATAAATAAAACATTGATTTTCTGCCAGTATTTAAAAGTATAGCTTCAAATTTTATGTTTTTCATGGATTTTATAATAGAGGTACTAAATTGTTGTCCTGTTATGGTATGCATAAATTTTAAGCCAGCTGAATCAGATGGCAGCGTGTAATGTGGTCTGTTTCATAGTAAATAAGGACTGAATTTATAAACAGCTTAGGTCTGTTCAGGAAAAAAGTACCTTAAAAAAATAATCCTTCTGCTCTCCCACAAAGGCAGACACCATGAAAGAGGGGCAATCTTTCTCCACATTCATTTTTGGACACCCACACTAGCAGACATTCTCAAATCCATACAAACATTTATCCCCTTTGTGAGATTTACTGCCCTTCTTTTATGTCGACTTACTAATGTCGAAATCCATCATGGCTGTCAGGTTGAATTTGAAATGAGCTTCTCCTTATCAGAGCGCTGCACCACCTCCAACCTGAACCTGTCAGGAGCCTAGCCGACGACAAACACATGCCAGCTAACCTTGTCCTTGTGCTAACTGCCACAAATTCACTGGTGTTAGCAGACTTCCTGGACTGTTACTTCCACAAATCACCAGGTTTTCCCCCCCACCCTGGCCCCTACGTCCATCATGTGTCTCCCTGCACTTCCTCTTCTACGCTCCAGTCCTTGAAATGCCAGAGTTCATTGGGAAGCACGGCGGAGCTAAGCTAAATGCGGCTGACTTATGTTGACAGATACATGGCTGCCTCTGTTCCCTTTGCAGCCTACAGCACTCCTACAACCTCCCCGCAACACAGAGTGACATTTCAAGACGAATGGTATTCAGGAGTTTTATATGGAGGAATGAAATTAGCCACAGTAAAAAAAGAGAGAGAGAACAAACGCAATGAGGGCATTGATTTCTAGAACGTCGATGCAGAGATTGATCGGTAGCAATAAAGAAAGACCATAAATACAGCAGCTTACAGCTCTGCGCAGCGTTATCAGCCTCAGTGCTCTATGACAATACAGCATTACTGTCCCTGTATTGTTAAGAAATGCTCAGATGGATGGATGTTATTGGACTGAAAGCATCTCCAGTTTTTAGGGAAAAAAAACAAATATTTCCACTCTATTGCTTCATGTTTACACCTGTGGTGAGTCAGAGAAGTTATCGTTCCCTCATGGGAAAAACTATTCAACTGTCACTTGGTAAGGAACAAGCTCAACCACGGGAAAATTACCACCTGCCCTTGTCAGACTTTGTGTCTACTCCACCCTGTTTTTAGAGTTAAGTGAAGCAAGAGCCACTTTGGATCCAATTCTGATCAATTGACTCTATGACAGCTGGTGGATTTGAAGAGAAAAATCAGGTATCTTTATGCTCAGGAAGCTGACAGAATGGTGAAGCTGTTCAGCTTATAGTTAGTTTTTTCTTAAGTTTCATCTGACAGTTTTGAAAATGCATACTGCTTTCTTTAAGGCTGGCCACACACTTCAGGATTTTAAGCCCGATTCAGGGCAAGATTTGCCTCCCCAGACGATCGTGGAGGCGTATCCCGAGAGGAGCCTCATTGCAAACGACTATTTATCTGAATAATCCTCATGTGTGTGGTTTCAACACGATTGTTTTACTGCTCCAAATCGCGTTGTTGCCTCCAAAATACCGAATCGTAAATATCAAACACATTTGATATTTACAAATCTAGGTTGTAGTGCCTCTGACTAAGTACCCACAACGACCAATGAGAGCAGACTGGGTAGCTTCACAGCCGGATCATATGTACTTTCACCGCTCACAACCATAAACACAACTGTGCCTTAATTTCAGCCATGATTTCATGCTGAGTCTTTCCCGTGTTTTATGATTTTTGATGCACCTGTTACGCATGCAAGGGCCGCCTGTTGTGGAGAGACAGCAAGACGGTATCGACAGACATCCGTGTTTTGTTTTTTTCTTTTGTTTTTTTCTGAGGTCACGTGATCACGTGAGGTCAAAGGCAGGTTGGCAGGTGTGTGGTCTCCAATGATCTGACAGTCTGGCTGAGTCGTCTAGTGTGTGCACTCAGAGTATTAAAAATGAAAAATCTTTGGAAATTGTCCTTAAGTCTGTGGTCTCTCACTGTTTTAAAAACCATTTCAGAATTAAAAATCATCTAGTGTGTGGCTGGCCTAAGAGAGTGAATAACACTTCATATCTTCCCTAATAATTTTCTGTGAACAGCTGAAGCTGTTTTTGCCATAGACCAGTGGTTTCCAACCTTTTGTCCGTTTGTCCTATCTTTTAGCAACCGCCTTTATTAAGACGTGAAAAGATACACAATTCAAAGGGGGGGGGGCACGTTTCAGATGTATTTTATGTCGTAGGATAAAACGTTAAACTCTCTTGAGCTTGTGTTCACCACAGACCTTATTTTAGGCATTTAATCGAAAACGTATCCAAAATTCCCATAGCCTTTCAGATGAGGGAACCGGAAGTGCTAAAATGCTAACTTCCTTCCGCATTTTAGGACTCATTCCTGCACCACTCTATTGAGGTCATATAGGACCAACAGACTGTATATTTTCAGCACATAAATCATTCGGGATGTTCATCGTAAATGACTCAGTGTGAGCTGATATTTTGCCACGACTGTCATAAAGTCAACTTGAAATCGCGAAGGGAAAGCATGGCTTAAGAAAGCTTAGTCCCCCCAGGACCCTCTTGCAAAAAATTAAAAATATTTTTTTATTATTTTCATTGAAAAAAACACAGAACAGGCCAACTTACTTGCCAAAAGATCAATGTATAAACTACCCATTTTCACAACTGTGTATCAGGGCCGATTAAAAATATATATAAGGAGGAGATGTTAATATTTAAGATAAAAATCATATTTTTCATGTCTAAAAGGTCATAAATTTATGAGGAAAAAACATTGCAATTTTTTTACTTTAAAAGCTGAACATTTACATAAACTGAGGGTGCTTTCACACTGGGGGCCCGGTCCCGGATCCGAGTGCACTTGAGCCAATAGTCCAGTTCCTTTGGGTAGTGTGAATGCAAACAAACCGCGCTCCGGGCCACTTGGGGAGGTGGTCTCGGGGGCGATTCAAGTGGACTCTGGCACGGTTCGGATAAGATGTGAATCCAACCGCGCTCAGATACAGAACAGAGCGCTGTATCAGCTTTGTGACAGCATCATAAAAACTAAACTTCTTTCAACAGCACGGCAGTTTGTTCACATTTTTCCTCAATAAGGGGCGGAAATCACCAGAATCCAGTCAATAAAGGGTCTGTTGTGACTCACCTTACAGATGAACACAGGTTGGAGTCGGTGAGAAGAGGTACAAAGGCAATAAAAGTCTCCTGTCACCCCAAAAAACGCTGTATCAGCGCAGCACGAGCCCATTTAATCCTCTGAGCTGCACACAGATGTGCAGATATGAGGAGCAAAGTTACTAGCATCTTATAAAGTGATTTTAAATCATTCATGGCTGCAGGATGGACTTTTTACCGGTCAGAACAAAAACAATCTTGGCTCAGGTCATGACCCCAGTGGTTGCCATGGTTCTTCTTCTTTCTACCACTTTGCAGGGTTGGAAACCAGCTACTTGCATACCGCCACGGGGAGGAATTGCACCGCAGCACAGTGCAAAACAGCTGGGCCTAATGTGAAAGCACCCTAAAACCTTGAATTTTTGAGATTATCAAGTAAAAATGAGCTGTTTGCAGGACGAAAACACACCAGATAAAGCTGTTTTCCTTGCATAAGTACTGCAATTAAATGACACTAGCAAAGAGGAAAGTGGTTTCGATGGGTTCGAATCTGGCCTGTGGCCCCTTCTCCCTCTGTCAATAAAAGTGAAAATAAAACTTAAAAAAAAAAAAGTATCATACTGACATACAGGATGTGGGAATCTGGTTCATAAAACTTATTTCCTTTAAACCAGCGCATCTCTTTCTAAAGGTTAGGGAAGCAGGTAAGCCTTTAGGCAACCAGATGAAATAAAAGTATAACTGCATAAAACTGATCCATACCGAGGTGTAAAACCCCTCCTTGTCCATTACTGAGCTTTACAGGGACTCATAGTTTGGTTTTGTTACCAACCAAGGCAATATTTCCACCATACTCGTCCATGCTGATCTAAGCTCTGACACTATTTAATGGACAGTCATGACAGCAGCATTAATCTTTTCATCAGAATGACACTATTAAGAAATAAAGGGCCACGTACCTTAATAATGGGTTGTTATTGTGTGTTGTATATATTTCAATAAGGCAGTAAAGTTAATCTCAAAGACACATCTAGCCTATAATATAACCATGCTATTTACCATGACAATATATGTGACATATAAAGAGGCCCTGGTAGCAGATTTACATATTAATGTCACACTTCAAAGTGCTCTGATATCAGTGAACAGAGAGATAGACATAAAGCATGAAATAACCCCTCAGTGACTAAAGGCCCAATGAGATCCACATCAATAGACTTCTTTCATTTCAATAAGAAACACATGGCAAGCAAAGTACAAATGGTGGAAACTCCACACGCCCCTGAGCCAGACATCTTGAGAAGAATAGACTCCTTCCACTGCCAATTCAGTAAAGCCTGCGCTGCAAATTTCACACAACCATTTTGCGCTCTGCTGATAAAACACTTTGAAATCCCAATGACACAGACAATGCCTTCAGATAGGGAAAAAGCCACGTTTTGTCCCTGTCCCTTTTCATCAGTGTCCCAAATACAACCGAGCCGAACCGAGCAACAGAACAGAAAGACAAAAAAAAACCAAAAAACGCCAGCATCAAACACTGACAATCACTTCAAACGGCATGTGTGGCTGAAGGCGTCCTCCTGAAAACCTGCTTCATAAAAAAATGATTCTCAAAGTTCTGCCTTTTATTTGTAATCGGGCCTATTAGCTATGTGAGGGGGATCTGGAACAACGGCACGAGAACCATGCACCCCTCATCCACGCCCCACTCCTCTTCTGGAGCTCCCTTCATTTCCATGTCCCTCAGCAGCTCTTTAGTGATGAAGATAAAGACGTCCCTCCTGAATAAGAGATTGCCTTTATTGCCTCATGCAACGTAAAACGAGATGGATTATTGAGTGAGAATCCCGTAAATCACATCAGGCCTCCACCTCATTGGGTTTTACTGATCTTGTGAGGGACTGCCTTCGTTATGATAAAGATTTCACATCTGGCAGCCTCGCAGCGTATCCTGTGTCATCATCTGAACCACTGGAGCACAGAATCAACTCACAAACTCTGGTCTGTAGACCCCGTCCCCCTGGTAGCCTGTCTGAAAACTGAAAGGAAAGGTCTTTCTTAATTAAAAGGCACTTTGGGAAGTCATCTCCACGCTCTGACTGCGTTTCATATGACCTCTCTCAGCACCCAAAAGCTCATTAAAACAGGCAAGTTCAGGAAAAACAGCAAAGACAAGGAGAGGCAGACATCTCTTTGAAATCTCAAGTTTCCTTAAAATTTTGATTGGCATTTCTGATGACCAGGGCTGTGCTTCAACACATCAAATAGGTCTAATTTTAGATTTTTTTCCCTGTTAAAGTGAAGTGTATGGACTTTGAAAAGGTTGAATAAGCATCGACATTGCAGTTGGAAGGCTGAGATGGTTCTCTTTGTTCTGAAACAAAAAAAAGGCTGAGGACTTCCTCAAACACTTTCGTTATCCACTTCACTATAGCTCTCAATGTAAACATGCCAGGCTTACTGATTTTCAGCAGAAACTGTGAATTAATCTGAAAGAAAGGCAGACAACAACTGGTTACCAATATTCCTTTGAAAATCAGCTTTAAGGCCCCGTCCACACGGAAACGAATTCAAGAGTATACACAAAAGTTTTTTGTTGGATCGGCATTTCATCCACACGGAAACTGCGTTTTGGGTGACTGTAAATAATACTTTTGGAAAACGGGTCCCGGAGTGCATAAATCCATAAACGACTACCGTTTCGTTTCCATGTGGATGGCTATCCGCATCTTTCTTGAAACGATTAAGTCACACACAGCGTAGCTCTCTTACGACGTCTGTGCGGGTCCGACCAAAACAACAATGGCTGAATACAGGGTTGTGTTCGTGCTGCAGAACAGCTGCAGAAGCTGTTATGAGCTTTTTATGGATTTTATAGCAAAATATGATGCTCCTTTACCACCACCGGGAAACGCACACACCATATGTTCTTAAATTCAACGCGGAGAAAAACCAGAAGGGAAACTCAAAGAAAGTTTGTGTCAGTTTTCTGTGATCTTCTTCTCTCGTTTGGTGAATGTCCGTTGCAGTGTTACAGCGCCACGCACAGGCTTGGCATATGCACCACAGCGTTTTCAGCAGTTCTTACGGTTCTCAGCTGTACTTACTGTAAAATACCAAATAATCACCGGGTCCCAATTAACAGCGGGGTCCGCCAAGTGTGGCAGTACATTTTGACAAATAAACGCCTGTTCAAAATAAATGCCGGGTGTAATTTATTTACTGCTCCGATATGTGACTGTGATGAGCTGAGAACCGTATAGAATCAATTCCCAACTCCCCCTCCCTTCCTGCTCTTCTCCCTGTTTGAGCTCCGTAGCTCCGCCCTTCTCTTTACATACCTCATCGCAGATGAGGATGTCTGCTGAATTGAATACTCACAGTGGCAAAGCGCTCATGGAGTGATTTTGCTCTGCTTTTCCACTGAAATCAATGGTCGAATCACAGGTAAGAAAACATCTCATCATGAACAAATTCTACACAGGACTGAACACCGCCGTAACTCCGCCGTTGAATCAACTTCTCACTGAGCTGAGATACGGAAGCTACAGTGGCCAATAGGAACGCTCCCTGAGCCTGATTGGCTGCGAGTACTAGCCTCCTCATTGGCTGGGGCACCCCCGTCCCTTGCTCATTTTATCAAGTGAGATAGCAGCGCCATGCCCTGGTGCAGCCAAAAAATAAAAACTACGACATTAACTTTAAACTGTTGTCAACTTTGTGGTTGTTTAGTTCCTTACCAGTATTTAAAGTGTTTATAGAGTGTTGAGTTGACAGAAGAAGACAAAAGTATAACTATAGTACTGTAATCTTGTCTTAAAAATGTAAAAGTGATATTCATACTGGTGTAAATAAATAGTTTGATTAAATTTACCATATTTTTCCAATTCTTGCTAAGCAAGATTTTTGTGAGAAAGGAATTAAACGCCTGTTCCAAATAGCCGCCTGGTCCCAAATAAACGCCCTGTCTGCTCAGGGGTTGAGACAAATAAACGCCCGGGCTATTATTTGGTATTTCACGGTATTTCCTGAAATGATTCCATCTTTACGGAAAACTTTTTCAAAACGAAACAGCAATGTATCATTTTAGTCTTCATGTGGACGAGGTCTAAAAGTCTTTCAATCATGATGACACATCTTCTCTGTACAGTTATCTTCAGTGAAAAGCAACAACAGCAGCAGCACATGCTGCTAAGCTAACACTAGAGCCTGTCCCAGCTTTTTTGGTCTCTTAATGTGGGTAACCATTGGTCCAAGCTGGGCTAATCCTTACATGCCTCTGCCTTGCTTTTATAATTTTTTAAAATACTAATATTAGATGTAGATCAATTATATTCAATCCAACCTCAATTCCAAAAAAGTTGGGACACATCTAAAACGCAAAACAGAATGCCTTGAGTGTCAAATCTCATAATCACATATTTTATCCACAATATAACAAAAACATGTTTCCATTTGATAAAAATATTAGCTCATTTTTAATTTGATGGCAGTAACACATCTCAAAAAAGTAGGGACAGGGCCATGTTTACCACCGTGTAGCATCCTCTCTACTTTTACAACTGTCTGCAAACATCTTGTAAGTGGGGGAGGAATGTTGTCCCATTCTTGTGTGATGCAGGATTTATTGTTTTATGATGTGACAAATGTTTCCTAATGGTGAAAGGTCTGGACTGTAGATAGGCCAGTTCAGCACCTGGACCTTTCAACTGTGATGACATGCTGTTGTGATGGATGTGGTTGTGGTTTAGCATTGTCTCGCCGAAATATGCAAGGCCCATCCTGATAGAGACATCAGGATGGGAGCATATGTTGCTCTAAAACCTCTTTGGACTTTTCAGCATTACACTGTAAAAAATGTCCGTAGAAAATACGGCAAAAGACTGTCAAATAGCAACAGTAAAAGACCGTAAAACAAATAAACATATATTACTGTATAGAATACACAGAATTGCTGTAAATCAAGCAACGGTATGAAACATAAATTTTTACAATTAAAGTACGTAATAATTACAAAATTGTACCGTTTAAACGAAAGAAGATTGTGAAAATAAAGGAAAAATACTGTAATCTTCAAGACGGGCAATTACTCTAAAAATTACAGTAGTATTTTGTTAAAATTACAGACTTTTCTCTCATGTACATTTAAATTCACAGTAAAAATCTGTGAAAAAAATTGCAATCACATACCGTAATTTTAGCAGGGACAAGAGGTTAAAAATACTGCATGATCAGGAAAGTTCTGTAGAAAATACAGTAAAAACCTGTCAACCTGCAAAACCTGTGAACAAGCACCAATTTGTTGTTATGTCCATATTTGTTTCTCAGTGCTACACCACATGATGCTGCCTTGTGAAATAAACGGACAGTTACAGTAAATATGAAAACCTTATTGAAACAAGAATGGTACCAAAAATCATTTTGTTTGTTCTTAATTTGATGGATGAAAGTGGTCAATTATTTTAGTTTAACTGATTTATTGGAAAAGAATGATGTTAATTGCTCTCACAAAGAATGCCATTGCATTTGTAAAGCCATTCCACTTCCTTTAATGCATCTAACACAAAATACATTGATGTACTTTAATGTTTCAGTCAATCTTTCAGAACTGAAATTGGATGACACATATTACCGATAGGAAATATAACAAGGTAATTGGAAAGAACTATTTTATATATACATAAAGAGAGAGAGAGAGAGATACATACTGTATATATATGATATGTATATAATACAGTTGAATATATAGTATATACATTATATAAATACAATAGTTATTTTTACTGGTTAAACAACTTAAACATGAATGCAAATAGAATGACAAGAAACCCTCCATACTCAGTTTTAAAAATGAATGGGAACTGTACATATAGTCTATCAAATTGATTTCTAAGGGAAAAAAAATTCTTAAAAAAAAAACAATATGAAACCATGGTTTAGTTTCTGAAATTTTAATTTACTTCTCATACCTTATGTAATTTAATCTAAACTTCTCTTTACCTGTATGTGGGGTTATTTATGTCTAGTAAATACGTTTTGTTTCATGTGCCAATGCTGTATTAACTATTGGAATCTGTTCAATAAAGTTGTATCAATATAAAAAATAAATATATAAAAATAATTTTGAAAAACTGTTTCCCGTCGCCATTCAACCCTGTCTACACAGGAACGTCTTCTATTCTGTCTGTACTAGAACAGCGATTTGGGTGTTTAAAAATGGAACAATTTGGAAACGAGCTACAGAGTGAACAGTTTTCAGTCACCTCCCTCCATGTACACAGTGCTGCTTTCTCGAAATGCGTTTGCGCACTGTGGTTGCAGTCAATTGCCATGCGCGAATACGGTTTCGCGCAGGCGCGGGGAAAGAAGGACCTTATACGCATGCGTGTGTGGTTCGTTGTAAACTCAAACCGCCAACGGCTGCCTGGTAAACTACAGCGTTTTCGTGTCTTCTGTGGTCTCGTGTGCGCGGAAATATTTCATAAAGTTGCTGTCTGCTCGTAGAACGAGCTGCAAACGAAGATGGAATACAAAGCAGGACATTGGCGTGTATTAATTCGACGTCACCCGGAGCATCAGCCTACGAGCTATTGGTAAGGTATGTAGAACTTCTTTTGTCGTAGTGTCAAATATTTCTTGAGTTCTTTTCATTCAGTAACACCACGTGTTTATAGGTAGAAGTTAAATGGGTCAGGAGGCATTTTGTTTCAATCCTAGACCAGCCAACATTGCTGTTTGATTTGTATTGTTTGCTGTCATTTTAGCGTGGAGAACGTTTAACACCTGCTGTGTTGGGGACCATAAGTGAACCCCAAGCTCAGAGCTAACTCCGCCCACTTCAGACTTTTGAAAAATGCACAAAAAATGGGCGGTTGGATACTGGGAACACTGGGAAGAGGGAAAGAAAAAGGACGGAGTTTTCCAGATGAGGTGGGAGTGACCGTGAGGACCGTGATGTCCCCTAGCCAAAAAGTGAGAGTCCCGCCGCAGCACTGATGCTTCAGAGCGACCTAAGGTGAAGGATTTTTCCTCTTCAGAGTCACATTCATATCTGTGTTAAGAGTCCCCTGAAGTAGGCTTTCCAGCTTATTCCTACCCCTCCATGAATATGGGTGCAACTTCCGCTCCGTTCTATCTAAATGGGACTTTGCATAGAAACGAGATGCTAAACGTGACTATTAAAGCAATTTTAATACCAAACTACATAAAGTTAGACTGCTTCACCTCAGACGGGATAATATTATTATTATTTCTCTAGCCTCTACTGGAGAGTTCAAATTGATGACATTACTTTTGATAACCTACACGGGCATATTTAGCTAACTTTATTAGCTTTATATCAGTATAAAAAGATACATTTCTAGTTTGTGGAGTTGCTGAAATTCTCATTTTACAAACTAATCCCTCTTAAATATGGGAATTATATTTATAAAATTATCCATGACTCAAGTTGCCAGCTCTTCAGTTTGGTAAATGTCAAGTTTTGTATTAAGAATTAATGATAAATTAATACTAAAAGAATCACATCCCCGATGCACTTAGACAGTGGACAGCATGTTGTGAGAGACATATTTAACTTTGTCATAATATTAGTACCATGAACATAGCAACAGGTACTGAGCATTACAGAAAATATGATTAAAACATTTCAGCTCATTGATTTAACAAAAATGAAGCAGTATTTATTACAGCAAATATTTATTTATTTCAGAACAACCACTGTTGACACTAAATCACTTTAGCAAGCCTTTGGAAAAATCATGTTTTTGCTATTATTGTTACTGTACTGGAAGTCCCACTTCCATTCATAGCTACAGTAGACCCCCAGGAATAATGTGGTATCCTCCTTATTTACTTATCTACAGCTTATAATACAAACAATGTGAACATGTGATAACAAAAATATATACAAATTCCAGAAGAATTCCTATTGAAACAACTGTCGTTCTTTGTTAGCGTCCATAGTTAGTTGCTGTACTAGAATACATGTATTTAATGTAGCCTACTTCCGTTTTGGCACCGGAAGTTTTGCCCATATTCACATTTACAGTAGCGGCCCCAGGAATAAGGGGATAGTGTGGTGGTGGACTGTGGTGGTCCTGGGCACTACCTGTTGGCTCCAGCACCTCCTAAATGCACAATGGGGATATGTGCACGTCAGTGTCATGGCACTAAAGATTTAATAGCTCACTTGATTTTTGCAGGATGCAACAAAGCTCAAGATTCAGAGAGGACAGTTGGAGGGCTGCTCAGAGGACATAAAGGGCTTCTCTCCTGTTTCGACAAAAAAGAAGACAACCTCTTTTGCCTTGTTGAAACATTCTTGCCAGATGGGGTACCAGTGGAAAGCCTGCCCCATGTATTGTTTTTTGTAGTAAGTGGATCTCAGAAACACTTTAAAGACTGATTTGGATGGTAATGGATGATTTGCTTGTAATTCTTTTCTACTTTTATCATCCTCCCAGGAGCCTCTTGCTAGGCTTCAAGGCAGCTCATGCTATGCATTGACCAGCATTGGGATCCACTCAGGAGTTCCTACAGAGGTAATAATTTTTCCTCTTTAGAGGTAGTTATATGGTATAGTGTAATGCTGGCAAAATGTTTTATTTCCTTCCAGCCGTGTGCATCATATGATACAATATCAGTTATTTTTATAACTGTGTTATTGTCACCTGTAACAACTGCTATCCTGAGGAAGACAGTTCAGGACAATAAGAGCCAAAACTAACAGACTGAAAAACAGCACATATCCCAGAGCAGTTGCAATAATAAACTAGAAAAGCACTCAGAGAGCGCAGACCTCCGCCATTAGCCCTATCTCCCAATAGTGAAGAGTCCTTTAAAATTCCTAGATCCAGACGATGATCTGGATCAGTCCTATAATGATGTTCGTTATTCCTTTTGCCATTTTTGAGTTTGCCTGTAAATTTCATGAGAATATATCCATAACTTTTTGGGTTATGTTGCCAACAAACAAACCCTGCCGATCACATAACCTCCTTGGCAGAGGTAATAATAATTGCACTGAATGGAACTGTGCAAAATTTCGTTGTACTTGTGTACAATGACAATAAAGATTCTGGTTCAGATTTTTAGGTTTGATAGTATCCAAATTTTCAAATTTAAAAAACAAAAAAGAAATAGATGTGCAGCATTTTTTTCTAAACCAAAACTGTTGTGAGCAGAAAAAGCGCAAGGGCGAGCAAGATGACATACAGAGTTGTGGGATCAACACACACTCTAAGTGGAGAGGGTAGCACCATTCACAGCTTAGTGTTGATTTTAGAAGAACATATAAACACAGCAACACCCGTCTGATAACTGCTTGACAGCTGGATCACGCTACATGTATGTCTGCATTTTGTGTCTGCTGTAGCTTCTGCCACAAAACACAAGGGATGTGACAAGACATTCAGCTCACGGGACAAGAAGAGGTTGGGTCCTCCTTTTTGAGTGAATTCAAAAATTGGATAGTACTTTGCAATCAGTGCATACATAAGTGTTCAAAACTTCTAAGTTGACATGATTTGGTGCTTTACCTTGTCTTTCTATTTTTCCTTACTCTTTTTTAAGGTCCTGTTTCTTCTGCTAGTGGTGACTAGGACTCCATTACTTTATACTGTCTCCGGTATTCCACTCTTCTAAAAAGACGCCAGTTATCAAGGAAAAATAATGGTAAGCCTTGCACAGCATTTGTACATACCTCAATAAATTCTTTAGATTAATCTTTCTTTAAGCAACATGAAGCCATTTTATGTTTATTTTATGTAGTTTACACCAAGCACTGCATTAATCTGGTCATGTAGAAATACCCAGAATACTGCCATGCCACTGCTTTGTCCAGCTTGTTCTCAGTGTTCTGATGATCACACCATATGGGGGCCAATACAGTTTTCTGTGTGAGTCATATGTTTTCATTATGATTGATTTAAAATTCAGCACCCATCATCTTTGTTACAGCAAAATCCTTTTGTACCCCAAAGCATTTAGGGTAAGTGTACCCATTAGGCCCACCAAAATCTAAGTTCACGTATTTTTCATAGATACTAAGATGGTTTATAAACATGATCATTTGTTAGAATGAAGGATTAATCCCTCATTTGAAGGTATATTTATTTACTTATGCATATTTTAGAGAACAAATTAAAGAAATGTTATAAATAAAGTCAAAAGTCTGGCATGGGCTTAATTGGTACCTAAGTACCATTTAAGCCCACGTGTGTTCCAAATAAGCCCACAACCACGTTTATTGACAGAAATGTAAAAAATTATTACATTTTTCAAGTAGTAAACATATATTAATTCAGTAACATGTTATACATGTTAAACACAATTTATTTTTTGAACTTGGATTTAATGTTTGGCTTGTAACAATGGACCACCACAAACATGACTAAGTAGGCCTAAAACTAATTTTCATTGGCTTCAGTATTTAACATTTCATTGAACATTTTATTTAATATTGACACAAAATTTGATTCAATATTGACAAAATAAAAAAATGTGTTTGTTTTTAAAAGTATTAAATGACATTACAGTGAATCAACAATATCTTATTGAACTTGGATTTAATGTTTGGCTGTAACAATGATGATTTTAGGACAGTTGCTGTAATTCCTCTTTTTGTTGGCATTTTTCACTATAAACAAATAATTATGCAAAATTAACTGACATAACAATTCTTCTGGTCAGTGTGTGATCTGTGATGTACTCGTGTTAATGAAGTTAGTATAACAACATCCAACACAGGATTATTAAAAAAGCTATCAAACCTCAAAATTTCATTTTTTTCTATTGAAACACATCAGATGGGCTTAAATGGAACACACTGGGCTTAAATGGTACTACAGTGACTACCAGGGAAATGAAGATAATATGTTCTCACCAAAATTAAACATAGGTTTAAAGAAATGCCTGTAGGCTAAATATGCTGATAAACTTGCCATCACAGTTATTCCTCTTCTGCCAAACTTTCTGAATTATCAAGGAATTCTTGTTCAAAGTTTTATGTAAGATTTATGTAAAATGAATCAGAAAACACTTAGTTTGTGTACTTATCATTTTTAATCATTAAGCAGTGTATCTATCAGTAGGGCTACATGTATTGACTAGTGATTAGCTTGCTATGCTAGCTAGCATGACTCATCTTTTCACATAAAACTAAATAGTAAGAAATTACAAAAAACTACCTGTTTATACACAAAAAAACAAATCAATAATCTCTCAAATTACATAATATGAATGTACTTAACAAGTCAGTGGCTGAAAATGGTTGAAAAGAGGTTCTTTCTGAGGGGTCCCAAAACACCAAAGTTTTGAGGCGACTTTATCTGAGCCTCCTTGAGACTGCACAAATGTAGGCGGGCCTTTTTCAATATCTACAAATGTGATTGGTGTCAAACAAAAACTGACATATAATTAAGAAATTTTGTGATTGTAAAAAATAATGTATATCATAAGACAGGCCCCTCTTCTTTTTTTTTTTAAATTTGACTTCAAAGTCGCAAGTGGGCTTAAATGGTGCCTGGGCTTAATGAGTAGGCTTACCCTAATACAATACAATAATAACTTTATTCATCCCCGAAGGGAAATTATATAGAAATTATATATAAAATTATATATTATATTTACATGTAAAAGCAAATTCTATATTTATTTGGGTGGTCTTACAAGTAAATATATAAATAAAGAGCATAGTTTGCAAATATTTATCTTGTGGTTCAACTACCTAAAATCACAATATAACCCTTATGAATGGTTCATACCAAGGTCTTTTGCTAACACTTGTGGTTTGGGCTATTGTGTGTAGCTTTAGATCAGTGTTAATTTCCGACTAAAACTATGACTAAAAATGTTCATTGACAGCTTTGTTTTCCATGACAAAAACTAGACTAAGACTAACAAAAATAGATCTGTGATGACTAAAACTGACAAAAACTAAGTTTAGTTTTTGACTAGAATGTAATGTAGTTTTCGGACATTCAAAATCCATGATATCTCTCCACTGTGGGTAATTCTGTCAAAAACAAGGCAGCTGTAGCTCTTCTGACTCTCAGCAGTAGAAAGCAGGGACCCCAGGTTTGGCAGGGTGCAGAGAACATCCCACTATGACTTGGTACCAGATTTAAGCAAGACAATAAATGCTTGGACTAAAAGTAAAACCTAAAATGTGAGGACTTATATGGACTAAAACTAAATGGACAGAAATTACTAAAATGTGACTGAAACTAAAATTCATTTCACTTAAAGACTAAAACTAAGACTAAAATTAAAAATATCTGCCAAAATTAAAACTGCTTTAAATAATGACATCAATACAAATTTATGTTTAGTTTTTACAGCAATAGCTATGTCACTTTTTGTGTGGGTCCATATCTTCTTGGATATGTGAAGGAGGGGGAGCTCAGTGGATACAAGCCTGGGCACCACAGCTCTTAAACTATAAAGGAAAAGCAAATTGCAATTAATATGTCATAACTGTCTCATTATAATCAATAACGGAAAAGTAATTGGCTGTTGTTAGGTGATTGCTGACTTAATAGCTGGCACTTGTGGGTACATTTGCGTTTCTTCACCATATTCTATTATAGAAATGATCTGTATGTACTGTACACACTGTTTATTTTATTCTGTTGTGCTGATTGTAAGCATGGCTTATTAGAGCCTAGTTTTCTCAAATTTACATCTGTGTAGGCATTAAACTGAAGCACTGAATCACTCTAACTTTGCTTTGTATATGTACTTCCTGCAGAGAGGATGGAGCCAGTCCAAAGTAGAACACCTGATGAACTGTGCTCGAGTCTTCAAGAAGATGAAGTTTCTTGGCCATGTGAAGCTTCCCAAGTGGAAGGCCTTCTTTAGTCAAGACTGGACTCATTACTCTTGAATCATTTAGGGGCAAGTGACTTTGTTTCATCTTCATGCATTACACCAAGGACTACCTGTCATACATATGGACACAAGCTTTTTTTTCCAAGATCTAAACTGCTTTGTGAGTATACAGACAAGTTATCAGATGTGTTGAAAGGTTTTTTATTGCAAACATATAACTGCAGAGTTTCTTATTGTTTATCAGAGAGCTTGAATCTTTTGTTAAAAGTAGGAGTATTAGGGCACTACTGCAAAAATCTAGCAAATTAACTGAAATTTCACATGTTTTGTACTGTATTTTTTACAGTAAATTTCTGGCAACCACAGCTGCTGGTAATTTACCGTAAAATTTAAAGTAAGGCAGTATTAAGCTACTACTGTAAAATCTGCAAACATCAGCTGTAATTTCTCATGTTTTGTCCTGTATTTTTTACAGTAAATTTCTGGTAACCACAGCTGCCAGTAATTTACTGTAAAATTTAAAGTTGGGCAGTATTTTGCTACTACCGTAAAATCTGCAAATATCAGCTGTAATTTCTCATGTTTTGTACTGTATTTTTTACGGTAAATTTCTGGTAACCACAGCTGCCAGTAATTTACTGTAAAATTTAAGTAGTTATAATAAAATACCGTTTAACATTATACGGGTCTACTGTTTTTATTACTGAGATAGATTGTATTGAGGTTTACAGGATTTCTGGTGTTTTTACAGTAATTTACTGTAAACAGGTTTGTTTCATTATCGTTATTTTTACAGCCAATCCCTGTAGAAAATGTTGTAATAGAGCTGTAACTTCTACATCAAATTACAGTAAGTTGTACAGCAAATTACCGTAAATATGGTTACAGTATAACTGTTATTTTTACAGCAAATCCTTGTATAAACGGTTACAATATTGTATTTTTTTTAACAGAAATTTACAGTTAAAAAAAAACAGGTTTGAACTGTAATATTTACAGTTGTAGAATGAAAACACAGTTTTTTCTCATACATTCTCACCGTAATTTTTACAGTAAATCTCTGGTAACCACAGCTGCCAGCGTTTTACCGTAAATTTAACGGAATTTTTTTTACAGTGTATGTGTAAGCTGCCCCCGCCATAGGCACTAATGCAACTCCATACCATCATAGATGCAGGCTTTAGAACTGTGCACTGATAACAAGCTGGATGGTCCCTACAGGACACAGCATCCATGGTTTCCAAAAAAGAATTTCATACATGATTTATCCAACCACAGAACAGTTTTCCATTTTGACTCAGTCTATTTTAAATGACATTTGGCCCAGAGAAGATAGCAGTGTTTCTGGGTTGTGTTCACATATGGCTTCTTTTTTCATCATACAGCTTTAACTTGCATTTGTGGATGGCAAAGCTGACTGTGGTTTCTGGATTTCTGGTAGTGTTCCTGAGCTCATGCAGTGATTTCCAGTACAGAATCATGTCTGCTTTTAATGCAGTGCCGCCTGAGGGCCTAAAGATCATGAGGATCCAGTACTGACCTTCAGATTTGTCCCTTGCACACAGAGATTTCTCTGAATCTTTTGGTGTTATTATGTACTGCAGATGGTGGGATGTTCAGAGTCGTTGCAATTCTAAGTTGAGGAACATTTTCTGTAACTGTTCCACAGTATTTAGATGCAGTTTTTCACAGACTGGTGAACCTCTGCCCACCTTTACTTCTGAGAAACTCTGCTTCCATAAAATGATCCTTTATATCCAGTCTTGTCGCTGACCTGTTGACAATTAACCTCATTAGTTGCAAAATAGTCCTCCAGTTGTTTAATTAGTACTTAACTTGTCCAGCCTTTTGTTGCCCTGTCCCTACTTTTTTGAAACATGTTGCTGCTATCAAATTTAAAACAAGCTAATATTTTTCATTAAATGGTAAAATGTCTCAGTTTCAACATCTGATGTGTTATATTTCTTTTGTGGACTGCAAATCGTTGCATTCTGTTATTTTTTACATTTTATACAGCGCCCCAACTTTTTTGGAATTAGGGTTATAAAGAAAGATTGATTTACATCATCATCATTAACCTAGGCTCTTTTTTAAATCCTCCCCCATGCCTGTTTCTTGATTCTGCCCAGGTTTGTGTCATCTTGAACCTTTAAATAAGCTAACGGTTAACAGGCTAACAGCTAGCAGCCAAGATAAAGACAATATCCTCTGCTCTCTCGACATTGTTGAAATATTTCAGACACGGACTACATCAGAGCCTTACACCTTTATTTCTCACCTACATTTGCCTTTTTATCCATATAGGACAGTAATGCATGATCATTAACAGATAAAAACACTCTCTACACTTTGTTAAAGTAGTGTCTGATAAAGGCTCTGCAGCTAAACAGAGAGGGAATTCTACTATTTTTAGGTGTGCAAAATTTGAAAGAGCAATCTAAAACACATGCTATCTTTTGCTGGGTGGGCTGTTTAAAACTTGTGGGGCATAAATTAAAAGCGTACAGTCACCACACCACTGATAATAAGAGCAGTTGTTGTGTCTGATGGTAAAACGGTGTGATGACAGAAATGAGAAGTCTCTGTCTTGTTAAAAAAATTACAGTACACAGAAAAATGCTCCTGTTATCCGTGACTGTGCCATGTAAGAGGAAAAAACTTCAGCAACAGGGTTAGCAAACAATCTCAAACCATTTTTTTTTTCAAGCTCCAGTTGATGACATCTTTGCAGCAGCAGCATGGAGGATTAAATCTGAGGTGGAGAAAGGAAAATCTGTCAAACTATAACCTGCCCATCGCTGAGCCCTGTACTTTTCTACAAAAGCAGAACACCCTATTTTGTTGACCACTTGAAATTACAGCCACAAACACTTTATTTGTGTCTCTCTGTCGGCTTTTTCTCCTTCCTGAGGTGCAGAGCTTCTCATGGAAAATGAGAGCACTAGCACACCACCATTGCCCTCCCGGCCCCACACCCACCACTATCAGCTCCATCCTCTCTAATTCATCTAACAGCCCCCTCTCACCACCTCGTCCCCCCTTTTCACAACTTCAAAGCGCTGCTTTACCCATTACCCTTGGGCAGGAGCTGCCCTTCTCTGGACCGTACTGACATTCAGACGCTATTTAGAGCCATTAGGCCACCAAGGTCAGCACTTAACTTACATTTTCACAGCTCCAGGCAGCACTGCTTTTTCCCTTCTCTTCTCCCTCGGATATTGTTGTTGTTTTTTTTCCACAGCACACTAAACATGCATGGGGAAATGAATTGCTTGTTAGGCGGGGCACTGGTGCCATAACATGAGCTGAAAGAGTTAAGCATGGGGGGAAGAAGCCAGAATATTCCAGGCGACATTTTTAGCCATCACATTTACAGCATCTGATGAATTAGCTGGAACCGCAGGCCATCTTTGCTACCCTGTGGAGAACATCTTGGTTCTTTAAAGGGAGTTGGGAAAAGGGCCTGGGATTTGTCACGTAACCTAATAAACAACTTCTTTATGGGAAAGTAATAATTTATGGTGACTAAAGAGAGTCTGGAGAGTCTTCCATGTCCCTTTGATAGAGAAGCCATTGTTCAGGGATTCAGGGAACACAGCGTAGCATAACTGTCATTGGATGCAAAAATAAAACGTGTAAAAAGGCCAATACACAAACTCTTCAAAAGACACGCTGACTTTGAGGGTGTTTCTTTTCTTAAACAGTGCATAGAAAATATATGTTGTACATGCACATCTTCATGCTTTGCTTTCTTTACAAATCCTGATCCACCTAGAAAAGTGTTCATGTAGATCTGCCTCCTGTTCACCTCTACACCCCTATATTCACGGTCAACGCAAAGCTGCTTATTAATGAAAATTCATTTTCAGACTGAAGATTTTTTGCAGTGCACCGGATCTCTCCTCCATAATAGGTTCTTTGCAGATGACGTCACACAGCAGCGAATTACTCCAGATGGGGGGCAGGCAGTGATTTCTGCATGCAGAAACGCAAAAAAACAAAAACAAAAAAATATATATATATATTTTTGTGCTGAAACAAACTCAGCAGAAAGGAATTTGAAATAGCCTCTGACCAAAGCCAGGACAATCATGTATGGTCTGTTTCCACCAAGCGGTCTGTTTTGGTTTAGTGGTTTTCGCTCATTAAACTCTGATCTTGCCAAGCAGCAACCTCCAGTCCTGAAAATGAAGCCAATGCAGAATTGCAAAAAATTGCAATACGTCAAGTGTCCACTTGAGGCTGGCTGCAGGAACACCGGGAACACAGGTGTCCCGTTTGGACACCTGTTAAACAGCCGGTATTTACACTAGAAATAAACTGGTTTACAGCCCGGTTCAAAAAAATCAAAGTGTCTCAATAGCTAACATCTTCATCTGCTCTCACTGTACGGGGGTGAATTTTTTTGTACCACAATCGTTTAGATTATATTTAGGAAAAACCTCACTGTGAACTCATTGGCGTGTCATTTAATTGACAGATAGCCCGGCAGGCAGAAGCTACATTTCTGTCAATCAGAATGCTAGCTAGCTAGCTAACAGGAAGTCAAGCTTTGTGGGCGGCCTGTTAGGTTGATCCAAAGTTCGATTGACAGCGTGATTTCAATATGGAAGCCACCGTGGATTGGCTTAAAGAGCTGTTTGAGTCTGCCTACTGTAAGCAGACGGCTGACGTCACACAGGCTTTGTCCAATTCTTTCTACAGTCTATGGATCTTGCCCGTGTTTCTTCAGCTGATGTCTGTCCAGTCTCTCTCCTTGTGACGGGAAATCCGTCTCTTAAAAGATCCATATTTTTGGCTCAGGTCAGAGCTGGTTGTTTGGCTCCTAAACGGCTCTTCATTTGATATAAGTTTGGCTTTTTATATGTGGCTTAAATAACAGCAAAGGATGGAGTAAAGGAAACTGGTACTCAAACATAGCTAGCTATTCTGGCTTAGATTAAAAAGCTGTTTCGTATGACAGGCCTGTCATTATCTGTCTGCTAGTTTTTCACATTTAAATTAAAGCAAGTTTTTGACTTTTTTTTCTTGATGTTAAAGGGGCTCAGCTAGCCCCTTAGCCCAGTTCAAGAGTTTTGACTGATAATTACAGGATATTAATAAAGACAGTTTTATTGATACAAAAAGGTTTTTATTTATCTACTTCTTCATTCTGGTGAGCTCAGCATGAACTATGACTGGTTGCGCGAATAAATCATGATTGTGTGACAGCTGTCCAGGCTTCATTTACACACCTTGCTGAATTATATGATCAAATATATGCAGGTGATAAAGATGTGCTCACTGATTAGTCGGCATAGATGAATACATGACGAGTCACTGCCAAAGTCTCCATTTACTCTTTGCATCTTGTAGCATATAAAAATTTTATTTAAGCTCAAAATGTCACTGTGATAACAAGAAGAATATTAAAATATGTACTGGCTCTATGATCTGTTGTTTTCTTGGTGTTTGGATTTCTATATCACATGATAAAGTTACTGTTTTGCCATGTACGTCAGGTTTTTTTAAATATAAATATTATCACATTTTCATATTAGAAAGTAAAATATGGCTCAAAAGGCATGCTTAGAAATGAAACAGTCTGCTTACAATGACATTAACGGTATAAATACGTTTTCTATATAGTTTAAGATATTATTTCAGGTTTTGGTGACAAATCTGGCCCAATGGCTGATAAAAAACTAGCCCAAAACCTACCCAAAACCAAGCTCAGAGTTGAAATTCAATGAAATACACATACACAAAACGTGAAAGATGGGTCAGCTCAACCCAGGGACAAAAAAATCGATCTGCAGCAGCACGTAAAAAGTAGCTCGATTCTGTGGGAAAACCCCAGACCTGGCAACAGTGCTTCGCCTCCCAACATTCGTACGCATGGGTCAGAGTTTATTTCCATTTTACCTTCAGGTCTGTTTATAGTTCACATGCTTTGCGTGGGAAGTGGCGTACGCCCTGTTCTGTGCGTGCGCAGTGTTTATAAATGAGACCCCTGGTCCTAACCTTTAACTCTGTTGTTTTTTTCTTCTCTCTTAGAAGAAGTCTCATTAAGCAACCTACCATCACAGCAGTAGCAGTAAAATCTTTTAGTTTCCTTGCTCATTTCAACATGCTTTTCTCAGCCATTAATAATCATTTTATTAAGAAAAGATGCACTAATTGCTTTTTCCTATTCTAAATTGCAATTTATTAAGGTTTGACCCGCTCATACCAATTTTGGAATCCAATTTTCTTTAATCAAGGAACTATAAAGAAAGCAGAGACAAATGTTTCACGAACGTCCTAGCTCAAAAATAATGAATCTTACAGGAATACTTATTAAACACCAGTTTAGCTGTACTGTGTTAGTGAAAGAGAGAGGAAGAGATAAAGATACACCACACACACATACTAGCACAGAGCTCAGTCACACAGATCCTCTGTTGGCAGAGAGGTATTTTCAGGCAAAGGGGAGCACGTAACGATCTGTTTTATCCTCCGTATGTCAAGCCTGCTCTTCTGTGGTGATGGGCACCTGACATCCACACTGCTGACATGTACGCATGGCATGAAACCGGAGGCTCAAGTCTGTGAAGATCAGCTCAGGATCTTCTTGTAAGAAGTGGCCAGTCACCAGGCTTGACCCGAAAAGGCTGGAAATCAGCTGATACCACTTAACAGCCAGTCGACCTCTGCACCTTTGATTTTTTTTAAAGATTTATTTTAAGGCTTTATAGGACTTTATTTAAGAGGACAGGGAGACAGAGTGGGGAATAATAAGAGAGAAAGGAGCACTGGGTCTGACTTCAACCAGAGCTGCCCACTACAAGACTATAGCCCATGTATAGTTACTGGTTTAATGATAACCATGATTAATTTCTCTATGGTTGTGATACTGTTCAAATCCTAATTATCATCAAAACCACTGACCATATAAGCACTTTGATATTACCAGAAATAATGTCCAAACAGCTTGTAGTATAGGTTTGTTTACTGAGGTGAATGGGTCCACAGGTCGACTGTGGATGTAAAGAAACATTTCATGGAGGAGGAGGCGTTGCTATGCCTCTCTGCTGCTCCCTCACCTGTAGACTCACCGACTGAGTGCAGAGCACCAACACGAACAAGCAAGTAGGCCTAAGGAGCTCATTAGCAGTAGGCTAATCTGTTCATAAGCTCAAAGCACAGGAACCAAAATAAACCAAAATTTGTCAGCTTGAGGGGGGAACCTCCGACTGTGGGAGTAGCATGCACTCCATGGCTTTAACTGCTGCTAATCTGCTTAGAGCAGCTGCGAAGAGCGCTCCCAAACTTTGCAGTAAATCCTGTTGGTTGAAAGTATTAATCCAAATATGAAATCTGTGCTGAAATTGGCAGAACCAAAGCTAATTAGCAAACTTGGTTATATGATGATGCCTTCAAGAGGATAAAAGATGTATGAGGCCACAATTCATGGTTCAAAGGTTATTTAACTTTTAATAGCCTGTGTTCCCTCTTGTCATACATAACAACTCCAGATTTGTGCATAAACACATGTACTCCCCCATTTTCAACAGTCCATCCATCCATTATCATCAGCTTATCCATTGCCTGGTAGCGGGGGTAACAAGCTAAGTAAGTCTACCCAGACGTCTCTTTCCGCAGAGACACTTTCCAACTCCTGCTGGGGGATCCCGAGGCATTCCCAGACCAGACAGGATATGTAATCCCTCCCTGTCATTTTCAGCAGTACTGGATGTATTTCTGATACTGGGAAAGGAACAAGTAGGGTTGCCAACTCCTACAAATGTAAAGAAGGAACAGGACACTTAAACTGGGTGTGCCGGGGTTGCGGGGGTGCATGCATTGTCAGCAGATGGATAACACTGGCATTAACTGAAATTTATTTTATCAGGAAAAACAACACTTTTAACATACATACATACCTTAAGTGTAAAATAACTAGCTAATAATAATAATAATGTCCCCAATAATTGCTGTACTTTTCAGCCTTTTTCTCCCTCATCTACCAGTGAAGTGGTCTCCCTGCCAGCCACGTTTTTCAAAAGTTGCGTCTATAGAAAAAAAGAATTGGACAAAGCCTGTGTGACATTAGCCAAAGGCAGACTCAAACAGATTTTGAGGCCAATTCTTGAAGGCTTCAATATTGAAATCACAGTCTCAACCTAATTTTGGATCAACCTAACGGCAGACAAGAGCCAGCCCACTGATCTCGAGTTCCTGTCAGCTAAGCTATCACTAAAGCCGGCCTTCTGGAGGTGGCATCTGCCTGTCAAGCTATCTGTCAATTAAATGAGACGCACCAATCAGTGCACAGTGAGGTTTAGTGAGGACAGCAGCTAATGAGACACGTTTCGTTTTTTTTTTTAACCAAGCTGTAAACCAGTGTATTTCTAGGTTAAAAAATTTATTTTTAACATGTGTTGTTTATGGGACTTCTGGTGTTCCTGCAGCCAGCCTACAGTGGACACTTGCTGTATTACATTGCATTTTTTTGCATTTCTGCATTGGCTTCATTTTTCAGGACCGTAGGTTGCCGCTTAGGTGTGTCTCTGCAACAACACTAAAAAGTAGTGGAGACTTGATGCTTCTCATTTGTCAACAGAAAGCACTGCACGTTCCAAGCAGAGAGACAGCAACAGCTGTGATGATTTCATCAGAATAAAAACTATTAAGACACTGATTTTCAAAAAAGATTGAAAATAAGGAACAAAAGGCATTTCTTATCATTTTAAGGAATGGTTAGCAACCCCAGGAACAACACTAGCTTGGGCAAGGCCCCTTATCTCCATTGAAGGCCAATCTTAATGCTAGCATATCAAGACATTTTGGACAATGCTATGCTTCCAACTGTGTGGCAACAGTTTGGGGGAGGCCCTTTTCTGTTCTAACATGACTGTGCTCCAGTGCACAAAGCAAGCATTATAAAGACATGGTTTGATGGAAGAATTTGACTGACCCACACAGAGCCCTGACCTCAACCCTATCAAGCACTTTTGGGATGAACTGGAACGGAGATTGCAAGCCAACCCTTCTGGTCCAACATCAGTGACCGACCTCCTAAATGCTCTACAGAATGAATGGGCACAAATTCCCACAGAAACACTCCAAAATCTCGTGGGAAGTCTTCCAAAAAGGATGGAGGCTGTTATAGGTGCAAAAGGGGGCAACTCCATATTAAAGTACATATATTTAAATACGATGACTTTACAGTGACTGTAGCTATAATGGTCAGGCAGTAGAATACTTTTGTCCTTAAAGTGTATGTTTGGAAATCTGCTGCTTCTAAGTCCTTTTTTGAGGAACTCCTGTGTCTGAAAAATCTAAATCTATTACTGTGTCAGCACCAAACTAAGAGAAAGAGGCTCCTGTATATTTATAGAGACGTACAACAAACAGGACAGCTCAAAGAAAGGCTGTTTAGAGCTGGTTTATACAGGGTCAGAACCCTCCTCTGGTAATGATCCATGTCATATTTTGGCCAAAAAGAATGGCACAGATATTTAACTTAGATTTACGTAGAAAGGTGGAAAAGGGGAATGATGTGTCACCTTTAAGACACAGCAGTATAACATTATTGTATGGTAGTTGTGCAATGAATAAGACCTATTAAATGTTTTTAAGTGTCTAAACTGAAGTATTTCATGGCTTTCTAATCAAGGATGTATCATTTATCAAAAGAAAACCTTCAGTTTGCATCTGCGCTGTCTTCTCAGTTAAGTTTTATTTGAAAAGGTGTTATATAAATGCTGAGTTTAATTCCTACTTTTCTTTAACAAGGTGAGAATGTCCTTGTAATACACAGAGAGTGCTGAATGTAGGGTAAATGAAATGAACTGAAGCTTGAGCTGGGAGCAAATATTAATATTCAGTCAAGTAATCGCAACAAGATACCATGGTTGTGTTATGTGCTGTGTAGTTCTGTTAAATTCCTGCAGCTGAGTACAGAGTTTCTCGTCTTTCTTCTTTCTCTGTTCAAGGTGTTTGCCAATTGATCGGTTCTCCCGGAGTAAGCTACATCCCCGTGTCACATCCCAGCAGAGCAAACGAGCAAGCTGTAAATTAACTTCAATTTCCTAATGACAAATGCAATTCTAGCCCAGCAGGGGTATGACATTCATATTTGATGAGCCGGTGCATCTCACTTCAAAAGGTCTCAATAAACCACTGAGCAAGCATTTTATTGTAAACATACAGCTCTGCACCAAGCACACTGCAGCCCCTCATCGCCTGGCACGTCCCCATAGGCTGCTATTGCTCATTCACGGCTCTGTGAGATGTCAGGCTTTGGTGCTTATGAAAATTGAACTCCAAACTCCTCCTCACTCCGGGCCAAAAACACTGATCAGTGCCTTGTCATACTCACAGAGCGGAGAGACAAATCCGAATCCTTTAACAGATCTAAGATCTGAGTTGCGTGGAGAGGCACAGTCCTAGCCTTCCCAGTGGATCACCATGGAAGTGGTGTATACATATTTATGGCAGGCAACAGAAAGAGACTTCTGTTAATATTTATATATATATATATCACTAATTAGGGCTGTCATCATTAATGCATTAAATGTGATTAATTAAGGTCCATAATTACTGCATTAATGGCATTATTTATAGCTCCTTTAGCGCTCTTTGCCTGAGCCACGTCAGTGTCTCCCTACAGCCAGTGATGTAAAATAAGTCCACCACTTTTCCTTAATGTCTCATTTAGGCCCCGTCCACACAGAAACAAAAACGATATATTGCCATTTTGTTTTGAAAAACTTTTCCGTAAAGGCAGAATCGTTTCAGGAAATATCTGTGTAAGGACGGAACCGCTGAAAACGCTGTAGTGCATATGCCAAGCCTGTGCATGGCGCTGCAACACTGCCACGAACATTCACCAAACGAGAGAAGAAGAACACAGAAAACTGACACAAACTTTCTTCTAGTTGCCCTTCTGGTGTTCTCCACGTTGGATTTAAGATCATATGGTGTGTGCGTTTCCCAGTGGTGGTAAAGGAGCATCAGATTTTGCTGTAAAAGCCATAACATGGCTCAGTAGCTTCTGCAGCACGAACACAACCCTGTATTCAGTCATTGTTGTTTTGGTCGAACCTGTGCAGGCATCGTAAGAGAGCTACGCTGTGTGTGACATAATCGTTTCAAGAAAGATGCAGATAACCTTCCACACGGAGATGAAACGGTAATCGTTTACGGATTTATGCACTCTGGGACCCGTTTTCTAAAAGTATCATTTACAGTCACCCGAAAAGCCGTTTCCGTGTGGATGAAACGCCGATCCCACAAAAAAACTTCTGCGTATACACCTGAATTCTTTCCGTGTGGACGGGGCCTTAACCCCAGTGAGCGTTGCTCCTTTAGGAAAGACTGGCTGGTTCCACCGGCCAGGAAGCTAGGCTATAGAGCAAAACAGATGGGTACAGTTTCTCCCTGTAATTTTGCAAGTTTTTGGTAAAAATGGGCCACAAAACAATGCTGGCTCTAACGTACGTGCTAGCAAAAATTTTTTGAACCATTTAATATTACATCCAGAAAGCCTCTGTGTCTGAATCAGCTGATAACTGCATAGTGTATACCTGGCTTTAAGGAGATTGGTTGCTGAAGCTCAAAGGTAGAGTTTCATTTTAAAAGTACAACTGAGGGAGGCATGGAGTTCAAAAATGAAGCTTTTTTCGGTCCAAAACACTTGAAAGAAACTGGGTTGCATGTCTGAACAGAGAACAGTCCTATAAAGCACTGATTCTCAACTGGTGGGCCAGGACCAAGACAAAATGTGCCTGAGAAAAAAGAGTCAAAACCTGTGATGTGCTTTTATTTTGAAGGATATGTCTCAGCCCCTTTGCTTCATTACATCTTTTGTTCCATTTCTAGTCCAAACTGCACCATTTTTTCATTAAGAGCATTTAGATAGGATTGCAAAACAGGAACTTTGGGCCACAGGTTGCCTTTGACAATTTAGTGGTGGGTGCTGATGCTAAACCAGTCTAGAACCACTGCTAAAAAGAAACTGGAGGGGGATAGTCTGGTGTGATTTGGTCTGAGGGTTTGGGCCTAAGTTGTGGCAGAGGTGATACAGATGCATTGTTTTTTTGACAGATTTGCCCACAGTGGGGAAATATAATGAATTTTGAATCTCCGGCAAAAACTACATTACATTTTAGTCTAGTTTTAGTCATCTTGGCTTAAACTACACTTAGTTTTTGTCTGTTTTAGTCATCACAGATCTATTTTTGTTAGTCTTATTTTAGTTTTTGTCATGAAAAAAAAGGCTGTCGACAACATTTTTAGTCACAGTTTTAGTCGATGAAATTAACACTGCTTAGAACATATCTGCAACCTGCAGCACTTGAATATATTTGTTTGACTTGATGAAATAAAAGTTTCACCAAAAAATTGACCCCTTCGTTAAAATGAATTGTTTGTTTCGCATTTTTGTGACAGAAATGAAAAAGGGACAAAATGGCTTTTTTTTCCCGCTACATTTTCAAAAACGGAAAAAACAAACAAACAAACAAGAAAAAACGCAATTATGAGAGGTAAAGTTTGGTTTCAACCCTGAAATGGTTCTGCCAGAAGTTACACGGACCCCTGTTGTCGGTGACTCTAGTGCAGTGATACTCAACGCGTGGCTCTTTCACGGCTCTGTGAGATGTCAGGCCTACCTTTAGAGCTCCTATGTGAAATTTTTGGATGTTGATTTTGGTGCCCCTTGTGGACGATGCAGGATAATATATGTTTTTGCTGATCTAGTTGTGTTTTTCAACAAAATATAAAACTTCATTTTAAATGTCAGAAACTCCCACTTAGTAATCTCCTGGTCTTACACCTACCCTGCTGCAGGGGTACCAGGTCTATGAAATATGTACTAAGAATAATCCATATTCTCTCTGATAGTTTTTGATCTCTACTCCTGTGGGTCATGACAGTCTGTCTCATTACCCTCCTCAAAGGAGCGTCAAAGTTAAAGCCAAACGTAACCTATCTGAGCGGTGCATAAACAGCTGTAATCTAAGGTTCAATTTCAAGTACTTTAAAGATTTAGAAATCAAGTCTTCTGAGGGGAAAAATAGAATGATGGGCCAAAAACAACAGAAACCACAACTGGAAGTTAGTTATTTATTCCCTGACTTCACTTTAACAAGCTCGATGTAAGTTTGAACTTTTTAAAGACGACTTGTCAACCCTGAAACAGAGAGCTCAACTTAAATGGTGGTATAGGGGTGTTAAAAAGAAAGGAGATCAGATGGCCTGTTACACACAGCTGCTTTGAAGGACAAGTGAAAAACATATGTTAGACTTTTTTTAACTTAAAGCTACTCAAATGTTTTCCTAAAATAGAAACAAATAGCTGGGAATGAGCAGAGCATATTCACTTAAAGCACTTCTGGATAAGCAGTGTTTCAGTGTGAGGGGCCTCTTAGACGTAGGTCCTTATGCTAGCATAAAGTCATTATCTTCAATGGAGATACTCAACAAGCACACTCAAAACAAAAGGAGACGGAGATTTTTTGTCTTTAAAGAGTAACTAAAGCCTCAACCTCTTTATTTCAGCTGAAAGCAGAAGGACATGGGTATATTTAGTAGGGCTGTTGATCAGTTAGGGTCCAGATTTCAACATTTGAGTACAAAGTGAGTGGTTCATATTAAGTAGTAAGCCAGTCACCATCCTCTACAGCAGTGTTTCCCAACCATTTTTCCTTTCCCGCCTCCTACATGCACCTCAGAAAATCGGAGCCTCCCCAGGACCCAAGAGAGAAGAGAAAGTGACACACTGCAGCAAAAAATTAACAGAGATTTCAATTGTTCCACTGATAAAACCCTCAAAGGGCTGATGCATGGTTTTCTTATCAAAAGAACTTTGTATAAACTACTAAATAACTGCTTTATCATGGTTTTAATTTATACTTTTTTTTTACAGACGTTCTCAATTTTTAGCTGCTACAAGATTGAGATTCTGCTGAACAGAATTTCATTGTATGAACAGTGCAATGACAATAAAGTTTCTTCTTCTTTTTAGTTTTTCAAATCTTATTTTGGCAGCCTCACAGCAGACAAAGCCCCCCCCCCCCCCCGAGATCTCTGCCAGCCCCGAGGGGTCCAGGACCCCAGTTTCAGAATCAATGCTCTACAGCAAAGGTTCTTAACTGGTACAGCTCAGGACCCCGACTGCTAACGTTTGCCACAGTTTTTTGCAAGTTTTCACCATTTTTTTGCAAAATTTGGACCCACTTTTGCCACTTCTTTGTGCCTGTTTTGACACTTCTAAACTAATAATTGCCACTTTCCACCTTCTGTTGTCTCTGTTGACCCATCATTGCCACCAATAACTCCTTTGTACCACTTTTTGAGCCCATTTTTTCCCCATTTTAACCACATTTCCCGATTTGTTATGCCCCTTTTTGCCAGTTTAACTAATTTCCGCTTTTTTAAAAATCCCCTTAAACCACTTTTTGTGGTTCATTGTCATTATTTGTCTTCATGGGTCTGGTCTCTCACATTTTCAAAAAACAGTTTAGAATTTAAAATTATTTTAATATGTGCTAGGCCTTAGTTAAGCCTCTGGGCTTTAGATATTCTTTAAATTTCCAAAACACTGCAGGAAAATTCCTGTAACTCCTACACAGATATTGGAACATATTCGTGCAATTGAAACAGAAAAGAGGGAGTTTAGATCTGTGTTGTTTTAAGCAAAGGTGCTATGAAATACTGTTAATCATTAAAATAATGACGTTATTGATATACCATTTATAGCAAGAGGGATCAAAAGCATCATAGAAGTGAAAATTCAAACCTCATTAGTAATGACAGTAATGACTAAATGCAAATGATTAATGACTAAAATGCACAAATTTTAAGTCTGAAATAATAAATTTAGTAGCTTGCTAGTAACTTGAAACATTTGTGATCACTTACATTAATGTAGTCCAGACTTTAATGGAAATAAAGAAATGTATGAAGCCCATTTACGCTACTTAAAAAGTGGAAGTTAAGCTATTAGAAATAGAAAAAAAGAATCCTAAGTCATAATTATGAGATAAAGTGTAAAAATTATGAGATAAAAATGTCACAATTATGGCTTTTCATCTCATAATTTCGACTTTTTAACTTATAATGTCGACTTTTATCTCTCAATTTTATCAAATATGATTTTTTTCCAGAATTGCCTTACTGTCACATAGATTTTTAGATTATTTCCACCTTTTAAAAAAAACAAAAAAAAAAATTTTTTTTGCGTCTTATTGTTCTTCTCTGAAAATCAGCTAATTTTTTTAACCTATAAATCATCTTTTGAATTCACAAGTATTTACCTGTGTGATTAATAAGACAGCACAAACAAATTTTTAAATATAATTCTGCTAATGAGTTCGATGCATATTGAAAAAAAAGGCTTGTGCTTGAAATGAAGGGACTTAGCTTGCAAAGCAGATGGATTGTCCAGACTCCCTGTCTTTTATCAGGTAAATCCAATTTGTAACGTTCCAATCTGAAAAGATTGTACAAGGTCCGAGAACAGACCGGACCAATCAGCATCCTTTGAGGAGAATGGGGCAGTCAATAGGGTGGGGTTTAGTTGTACTGTGTGCAGACAGGGATGGCTGCCAGTGGTGTAGCATTTAGCTCTGCTGTATAGCAGCAGGTTTTATCAGAACTGGACCACATTTCTTTGTGAAATAAAGAGCAAAGAACTACACTGCAAGCTTTATATGACAGAAATGATGTTTTTGTACTTCTCCCAACAGGCCTTGTCATGAATTTGATCACCACGCTCTACTGATTCTAAACTCCATCAGCACCTGTCTGATGAGCTCAGGTTACTAACCCTAGCTGTGCATGCCTACTACCTCATATGTCTTGTTGCTCTGATTGGTCAGTCGTAAATGAGACTGAAAGTCCCAAGGATGTTTTGAGAACTTCCGCCCTTCCTAAACACTTTACACTTTCCAGATAAATGTGAAATATTTCCCATGCTTTGGATTTATGAACCAGTCTATCTGGCGTGCCAGGTTAGAGACTTGGCTCCGCTGTGTGGATGATTTGGAGGGAATATGAATGTGTGCTGTGATCAAGCGTGCATTAAAGGACAGTGTGTGTAAAAGACAGAGACAGGGGCTGAAGAGAGGGGGATTGCCTTTATTAAATTCCACCAACATTTATTCCAAACATTAATTTCATTGCACTATCAGAGCCGTTTCAGGGTTGAGAAATGAAGAAAGAGCAGGAACAAATTGCTTTCAAGTTGTGCGAAGCGTTCCCTCTGGATGCCACTGACTGGGACGCCTCTCCCCCTAATTAAATCCCCCTGTTGTATTTAAAAGCCTAAGATGTAATTAGAACATTTAGTTTCATTTATGAAACACTTGAATTTCTTCCCTCCTACATGCCACGGTTTAATTATATTCAGCATATCGTCGAGTCCTGACAGGAACAGAGAGTTGCTATAGAGATGACCAGGGCTGAACTTCACTTGGAAATCCTTCAGAGTGGTGAGTCTTTGCATGGCAAATGGAGCACTCATGCAAACAAAACTACTATATGCAAACAAGCGCAAGGAAAAGTCACAATCATTGATGCTGTAGAGATGTACAAATGAGCAAACACATAAACTGTTGCTTTATTAGTGGGTTAGAAAGCCAGCAAAAAGAAGAGAAATGTTTAAGCGTATGCAGATACAAGCCACAGGGGATGCACTTTTATCACTCCTCTTCTCTCAATCTCATGAGACAAACCGCCTTTCCTGGAGCTGCAGATTCTGCTGTAGGTGCCCTCTTCACTATTTTCCCTCGCCATCTCAATTGGGTGCTTTAGAAGCGGCGCGGCAGGAATCAATGGCAATGTGATGGCCACTGTAACAGTCATTAGGAACCCTTTTCTGAGGGAGGAACAGACTGAAATCCTGGCCCCTAATACAGTTCAATTATCCTGAGGACATCAGAGAACTGATCAACAGCACATGTACTCTCACACCTTCACTCTCTGACCTGTTTGCCCTTCCTTCTCCATTAGCTAAACCCTCATGTAGGAGCTGTTGAAGTCATTATGTTCCTCCTGAGACCAGTTGGTGGTGTACTCTTCTTGGAAGCGAGAAGAATTTCTAAGAGATTTAGCGGCCATACCAGTGATTTAGCCTGGATCAATAGCTATAATAACCGGCGTTTGGCAGCCAGTAGAGGAGAGGTCACGGGTATTACAGAGACGGGGTTTTGTGTCATGAAGATCAACAGTAAAATGCTCAGATTAGACATGGATGCTTACCATTTGGTCTGATAAAAAGCTGCCAAACTAAACACATAATATAAATAAATCATTTAGATCTCCAGTATGAATCAAACAGCTTTTGTTTTATGACGCTTCACAGTGAGAATATCTCTAAAGTCCAGAATAAAAGCCACTAATGACTCCGTTTGACTCCCATACTGATAGGTATCGCTTGTGTTTTAAAAGGACTAAATCCATTTGTGCAGTGAAATCCTGTGAAACACAAAATCCAGCAGATTATGGTTGGAGAAGCTCTCAGAGCTCAGCTAATTAAAGCGACAACGTGTGGATGTTTTATGTGATCACAGTGTCGCTGAAATCCAACCCTGAGAACCCAGACACACTGCTGCTTACGAAAACACAGGCGGAGAGACAGGACGTAAGAAAATTAAGAAAAACATCTTGGCCAATTTAAAACCACATGCACGGAGGAAAAAGAGCGCTGTGTGAAAACAACAGAATTACAGAAAGTAGCACAGGCGATGGCATTTTCAGGGAGACACATAAAAGAAGCAGCTGGGTGGGTTCCTCATCATGAGAACATTCAGCTGTGCAACAAGCTGGCTCTCTGTGTTTGATTTTTGAAACATTTCCCCCTAATTAGCTTAGATTTTATTTATCTGTCTGCATTTTTGCATGTTTCTGAATTTTGATCTTTGAGGGCCACCATCCAAAGCAACACAGAGAGTATGAAAAGTGCCCTGAAAGTGAAGCCAGCACATTTGGAGTTCCCCCTACTGAGAGGCTGCAGCTTAAGCCCTGCCTCCTTCATGTTAACCTCCTTAAGGTGGGACATGGGTCAGACTTTATACATGAAACACACAGCAGATAAATTCTCCTAAAAACCGGATTTCTGAGGTATTCTTAGTTCTTACTAGAGCTGCACAGTCAACCAACAGTTCAGTCCTTTTTTATGCAAAATGGTACAGTACCAGAATTTAGGTAGGGATGTGTAAAAATTAGCCTGTGCAAGATTTATGAGTTGGTTGAACTGATTACCCATCATTTTGTGTAAACAAGGGCTCGAAACCCCTGATGCTCTTTTACGCTGTAATGAACCTCCCGCCACTAGAGGCCGCTGTAGCCTCGGTTAATGGTCGCGTTCGTTCTGTCTGAGCTTTTCCACGGCACTTCACCGAACGTAAATATGAGAAGCTCAGCATTGGCTTAGCCTGTTAGCATGTAGTAGGAAAAGCGCAGTATGACAGTTTGTTTATGTTGTAAATGGAAAAAAAGTGGTATGTAGGCTGTCAAGGGTTAAACTCATGTATAACTACTCAACCGAAGTGAAAAGAGGCCACATATCAAAGCCTGATATTAATCTGCAAAAAGGAACGAAGGTGAGCAACAAGACAAAATGAGGTAGTAAGCATGTGCTGTTCCAGTTAGTAACCTGAGCTCATCAGACAGGTGCTGCTGTAGTTTGTAATCAGTAGAAGGCACTAGCTTTTAATGTAAGCCACGCTGTAGAGAGTATGACACGATGATCCTGTGATGAATTTGACTGTTTTTTAAGAATTTTCTCCTCTTTAGACTAGTTGATTAAACAAAATTAAATAAGTGCTTAGCTATATGGGGATATAGACGGTTAGGAACATCCTTAGTTTTAGGTTAACAGGCTAACTGGCTACTGACGACTCCCATGAAGCCACAGAGCTTTAGCTTAAACACAAACCTGTTAAACCTAAATGCTGAACATGCTACATAACAGTGTCCCAGAAGCGAGTCCCAGAGTAAACAACCAAGCATATCTTTTCTGTAGCCCTCTTACCCTGCATGCATTAACCCTGCCAACAACAACAATGGCAGATTACATGACTGTGTTCCTGCTGGAGAAGCTACTGAGCTTATTTTGGGCTCTTACAGCAAATTCGGCTACCACTCTGCTACCACCGTGATCAACAAATGGCCATGGAGAACAGTTGCAGCATTACAGCGCCACTTACTGGTGGTTTCATGCTTTCGGGGACATTTCTTGATACAATGCCGTGTTTACGGTGACATTTTTTTTAAAGAAACTGTCTTTTTTTCTCCATCTGGACAAAGCTTCCAAGGACAGTAAAACACAACAGCTTAGTATAGGAGCTAGCTGGCTAGCGTGCTAGTAGGAGGATGATGGGCTGCTAAATTATGTTATACAATAAATGTAGTGTTGGCAAATCCATAATATATCCCTATTGTATCACCACCCTGCATTTAAAAAAGCCTGACAGGCATATTGGAAAATGTGAATTTAGCTTGCATTTGGCTCAGCAGGTACAGCTGGCCGTCTCGCAATCATGGCTTTGCTCCTCAGCACCTGTGGTCAGGTGTCGGTGTGTACTTGAGCAAACTTGACCCCTATTTGCTCCTTCTGCTTCGTTGGTGGCATGTATAGATGCATTTGAACGGTAATACTGATGACCTGTTCTACATAGGAACTTCATCATCAGTGCATGAATGTTTAGTGGAGTGGTTCCCAATCTTTCTTCCATTAACCCTGACTTTGCATATCTAAGAAGTGCTATGGCCCCCCACGACCCATGAGAAAAAAGTAACTTATTGCTGTTAACAATACACATCTATTTGAATTGTTTTCCTTATTTAAAATCAAACAAAATAGCCAAAAACACAACTGTTCTTACCAGAAGACTTTTGTATGATTAATTCCTGTGTTTTATCATGAGTTTAGATAGTTTGAATGACCCTAATTTTACCAACCTCAGAGCAGAAAGACCCTAGTGCCCCCCCGATATCACTGGAGCCCTCCCAAAGGGGTCTCAGACCCCAGGTTGGGAATCAAGGGTTTAGTGAATGGGTAGGTGTGACCTGTGGTACTTTGAGTTGTCATACTACTAGAGCAGTGCTATACAAGCTCAATTCTATTCACAATGGTAGAATATGTTTGCAGTGTGTTTCTTGATGATGAAGTTGTTTTCTGAACTTCAACTGTAGCTGAAGCTTTGTCACTTGTAGGGAGATTTATTGATGCACAACTAATGAAGAAAGACAGAGCTGTGACAGCAGGAAGAAACAGCCACCATGCAGCAAAAATGCACCTGCGGCTGGTTGCACCAACTAGTTATAAGATAAAGTCCACATTAAACAAGTTAAGTTGCAATGTATTCGCGTCATTGATTGGTTGCACCACAAAGATGCAAAGTTCATCTTAAGAGTTATATCAAAATTAACCGAAATTCTCTTGCAGATATGATGTTTTCACTTAATTTAAACAATCAGTGGAAAGCATTTTGAATGCAGTTTTTGTCACAGTGCTGCATCTTCTGCCTGATTGTCTTTGGACCAACAACAGCTGAAAATAACTTCTGCTAACTGCTGTTTAAATACAAACAGCTGCAGACGTGTCTGCAGAATATGTCAGAGCATTATGATTACGTGATACTTAAAGCATATACCCTTTATTGCATGGAAAAAAAAAGTTATTTTTCTCTGATATTTATCTGAGATTAGGGGTGCAACCATGCAGAGAGCTTCTAAGCAGCTGTAGCAGCTGATAACGGCTGTAAATTTCAGATCAGGGAGTTCACGTCTTTGATCAGTGCACAAGGCTGTATTTAATCAAGGTCTAACAGACAGAAAGTGCATTTATGTATTGGAGATAACATTCAGATCAGCCTGCTTCATTTCAGGAGATGAGTAAAAGTTTGTTTCTTTTAACCAAAAATCTTCCTTTCATTTCACACAACTTAACTTAAGATAAGGACTTTGTATGAGCATAATCCGATCTGCATATGGCCGACAATAATTAGCTGCAGTACGTTTTTGTAAATTCATCGACTTAATGAAGGTCTGACTTGGTTGTTTTTTGAGGTTAAAGAAGCTTTTGTTTCTAAGCTGCAGTGGTGTGCTAACTGAACTAAAAACTGTGTTGCTACTTAAGAGACATGCAAACATCGCCTGATAATCCTTAATTATTCTTTATTTACTTGTGGACCTGATTATAAATATCACAGCACACACAGGATGGCGCTCGCCAAAGCATGGCCGCTTTGGATCATTCACCTTATTAAAGAATAAATCAGAAGCCATTAGGAGCTAATATAAATGACAGGACACACTTGTGATTTATTACAGCATCGCTTCATTTTTACTGCTGTGTAGAGGCCTGATACGTGTGTAGCGGATTGAAAAGCCAACTGCCGGCTGTAGCACAAGTGCCTCTGCAACAGCTGATTGAAATAAACTTCAGGGCACCACATGAACTGTCACAACAACTCTGCTCTCAACACTGCAAAGTGAACATTTCCATTAGCTCCCACCCATAGATGAGCAGGTGAAAGAGTCTGGCCCTTTTGGTTTCTAACCCAGCAGGCCTCTTTCTCCATACAGCACTAGAAACTCTCACAGGAGCCATTTACAGTGAATGCAGCTTAGGATGCACGGTCTGATCCTGGTATCAGATATCAGTCACAGTGGAATCACAGAAGGAATCGCAGGATTGGACAATAAACGTGCTACATATAACCTGACATGCCAGATGGATTTGTTTCAAACATTCATCTGTAAACCTTCAATATTAAGCATGTGGGAAAGGGCAGAGGCTTTGAAAAATACTTGGAGTGTGATTGGATGAACGATCTGTCTCTCACATCTTTACGGGCCAATCAGAGCAGCAAAACACGTGACATAGCTGCGACCAAGGTGCGCGTGTGCAGCTACCGAGGAATATGCAAACAATGGCGACTGTAGACAAGTCAGTACACGGCTGTTGTCGTTTTTTTGAAAAGAAAACAACTCACAGCTGTTCTTTGTTCTTTCTTTAACAAAGAAATATCGTCATGTTCTTATAAAACTGGCGCTTTAGCAGCATCCACGCTAAGCTCTTCCGCCATAATTGCACCAGCCTCTTGTTGCTGCTTGCTTATGTCACCACTCCGCCACGCCTGAAAGTACTGCCCCTCGTCTCTGATTGGTCCTGTCACTTTCTAACCTGGCCCAAACGGTTCAGACAGGAGCTCTGCAACATTCGCCAGTGAAAAACAAGGAAACAGGCGTATCCATCTGCTTTGCAAGGTTATGCTGCCAGTTATTTTACCTCATCACACCTGAGAGTTGAAGAGAGAGTGAGGCATGTCTGTGCCAGGTACACAGCTGTGACTCCATGCTTAACTTGCACTCACCCCTTGAAGTCTCCCGACTCAAGTCAGACTCAAGATTTTATATAGGTCCGTAGGCTTTAAGATACAAGTATCAGTTATTATGCCTGCACTCATCTGCTTCATCTCTCTCTCTGTTTCTTGCTCCCTAAACTTGCTAATCTGGGAGGCAGAGTTTTTCTCATCATGCATTGCGTATTTATAAGTGTTTAGATGTCACATGTTGTACAGTCATCTCTACTGGGATTCATTTACTTGTGTTTCTGGTGGTTTATTACTGTTTTTTACGTTAGTCAGATCTGTACCATCAGTGACATTATCCACTGAGTTAGTCACTTCCCACATGTGACATGACATCATCTGCAAGAAAGGGTGGTGAGTTCATTCATTTCAGAGTCCCAACTCCACCTCTGTGCTCCATCCCTACCAGACAATGCCTGACAGGATCTGAGCTGTTCCTAGGAGGGTGCACTTCTGGACAAAGATCTCAGATGTTGTTCCTGGTATCTGCTGGAACCATCCACCCAGCTTGGGGGTTACAGCCCCCAGTGCCCCAATCACTGCTGGCACCACTGTTTGCCTTCACACCCCATATCTCTTCTAGCTCTTCCTTCAGCCCTTGGTATTTCTCCTAGCTATTTTTCCTGGCTTCCCGTGTTCCTTCTTCCTGATGTTGCTATCCCTTGGTATTGCTACATCTATCACTACCGCTGTCTTCTGATGTTTATCTACCAGCACTGTCAGGCTGATTATCCATCACCATCTAGTCAGTCTGGGTCTGGATCTGGATCCCACAGAATCTTGGCTTAATTGTTCTCCACCACCTTAGGAGGCGTGTTCCATCTTGACCCCGGGACCTCCAGTCCACGCTCGGCACAGATGTTCCTGTACACTATGCCAGCTACCTGGTTATGCTGTTCCATGTATGCCTTGCCTGCCAGCATCTTACACCCTGCTGTGATGTGCTGCTCTGTTTCAGGGCCTTCTTTGCACAGTTTAGATCTGGGGTCCTGCCTGGTGTGGTAGACCCCAGCCTCTATTGATCTTGCGTTGAGGGCCTGCAGCCATGATTAACGCCTCTGTGCTGTCTTTAAGTCCAGCCTTTTCCAGCCTTCGGTGTATTTTCTGAATGTCAACCACTTCTTCAGTTTTCTGGTGGTACATGCCATGCAGGGGCTTGTCTTCCCATGATAGCCCCTCTGGCTCCTCCTCCTTACTGGGCTTCTGTTGCCTGAGGCATTCACTTAGCAGGTCATCACTGGGGGCCATCAGAAAGATGGCCCCCAGTGATGACCTGAGAGGATGAGTCCCAACTCCACATCTGTTTCTCTGCTTCATTCTTACCAGATGATGCCTGACTTTATATGTGTTTGTGTTACTTTACCATGAATCAGAATCTTTATGAAAAACACATGTTAACATATGTGTTACATGTTCAGATGCTTTACAGGAAATGTCAAAACTGAAAGGCAAAGCAAGCGGATCATTAAAGACCCAGGACAATGAGAGGAGAGAAAAGAAAGCAGCATTTCAGAGCTTTCTTTTATCATTCTCCACACAGCTTCTGTCATAATGCACAGCGTAATGAATACCTTCCATGAAAGACTGTCTAACAGTATGCTCCATTATTGCCATATTTGAATGACATTCATTTTCTATTCTAAAGGCTGTCACTTTAATGCACCCACAGGAGGCCGGTTAAAGCCGATATGATTCTGTTACACACACAATAGTCATACTCTAATGTGTAATTTAAACTCCATGGTATAGCTGGACTCTGTTCTGCTCACTTATTTACATCCATTTAGGGTCTGAGTCCACTCCACATCCAGCACGTTTTGTCTGGAGTGGCCCTAATACAGGGTTGTAGTCATGGAGACTTTAAACATAGATCTTTGCTAGAACAAGTGTATGTAGACCTATCATGTTGAGAATTCGTCAGTGAAAACAAACAGAACTAGGGCTGTAAGCAGCACTGAAGGGCCCTAGCAACCAAGCGCATGTCGGGGTGTGGTGCAACTGCCTGTGTGTGTGGTAATAGTCGGGTGTTAGCTTTAATGTGCAGTGCACTGCACATTAAAAAAAATCAGCACGCTGCACTTTTTATATGAGGTAGTACTGCCCCTCATCAGTAGGTGGCATGGTGGGTGATAAGCAGATGGGATCAGGGATGGACAATTTATCATGTAAAATAATAAAAAGATTGGATTTATGAGGTGCTACGAGCATCTTACAAAAGGTGGCGCTAAAGCAAAACCATGAAATTAACATTGACATTTGTAGAGAGACGGACCTTGAGCATACTGGTGAAATTTGAAGGCAATCAGATGTTTCATATGAGAGTTACACCCACTTCCTGTCTGATGGCGAAGGATCAAAACAGCCGCCATGGCCTCTAGGGTTTCTGTTGATGAAACACGTCAATGCTGGGACAGATATTAAGGGCTTCAGGTCGAAATCCGAGCATGATAGGTTAAACACTGTAAAAGGTATACAGAAATGACCCATTTGCATCAATCCCTGTTGGCAGTAGAGGGCGCTGTGATGAGCTGTTTTCATGTGGGCGTGTTCAGTGTAATACTGTTGTGTGGCCATAAAAATCTGAACACCACAGAATGATCTCCCACAAAGTTACAGCAGTTTTATAATTTTCCAAAAAGAGCCCTTATTTTGAAATTCAGGTGAAGCGAACAGACTTCCTGTTGGGATTTTGGCATGGGTCCAAGAGGCTGTTTTGTAGGTCTGATGATGACCTATAGGCACACATAAATTCATAAGCCTGGGTTGAACGGTGTGCCAGGGCTGATTTGTTTTTTGGCAACATAAAAACATCAAAAATCAGTGGTGCAAATGTTCGACTGGCAGAAGGGGGCGCTGTGACAAAGTAATGATATTGATTAATGGATGTATTCAGGACCAATGTGTGATTATCCTTGGGATGTTTGATGATGACTGAAAAAAACACTAAAAAGTTATAAGGCAATATTGGTGTAATTTCACGGCAAAAAATAGACAAAAACACACTTTAACTTTCAGCACCGATAACTGCCCCGCCCTATGGTGAAAACTCACCATTTGCACAACTCTGGGTCTCAAGGTTGTTTAGTTTGAGTAAAAAATTCTGGAGTCAATCAGATGAAATCCCTCAGACAAGTTCGTTCAAATGTGCAATGTGTCCGTCTGTGGAAAAGGCCAAAAATCACAAAATTTTGACTTTTTGGTGTCTGCAATTCGGTTCTTGTAGGTTTTAGAGGATGCTCATGATGTAAATTTTTTTTGTCTCATCTTGATAAATATGTGTACCAATTTTCATGCATGTAGGCGTCCCTCAGGGCCTATCTCACTTTTGGCACCCCCAGAGGCAACTGCGTGACCGACTTGCACTGTTCCTCCACCAGATGGCTATTTCTGCCATCAAAATAGGCCTCAAAAAGGTGAAGTAAGCAGATACAAAATGAAGCCAATGCGGAAGTGCAAAAAAATTCCAATACAGCAAGTGTCTACTTGAGGCTGACTGCAGGAACCCCGGAAGTCCTGTCTGGACACCTGTTAAAAAGCCATTTTTTTACACTAGAAATAAACCAGTGTACAGCCTGGTTCAAAAAACTAAATGTGTCTCATTAGCTGCTGTCTTCATGTGCTCTTACTGTACGGGGGGTGGATTTTTTGTACCACAATCATTTAGATTATATTCAGGAAAACCTCACTGCAGACTGATTGGCATGTCATTTGATTGACAGATAGCTCGACAGGTAGAAGCTACGTTTCTGTCAACCAGAATGCTAGCTAGCCGGCTGACAGGAAGTTGAGCTTAGTGGGCGGGCCGTTAGGTTGATCCAAAGTTCGTCTGAGACCGCAATTTTAATATGGAAGTCACTGTGGATTGGATTCGAGAGCTGTTTGAGTCCGCCTATTGTAAGCAGACAGCTGATGTCACAGTTTGTCCAATTCTTTCTACAGTCTATGCTCTATCCCGACCCTTGGTCGGTGTTCAGGCCGTAATTAATGTGTACATTTTCCAAGTGGGTCGTGGAGGAACCACTGATTTAGGGCCTTAAACCAGGAAGTACTAGTTGCACCACTTTCTACAGCAGAGGAGATCTAGAGTATGCCAGGATGTGAGTGACACATGCTGTGCTGATTCTAAGCTTGAAGCTCTGACATTAACCCCCCTCTTAGTCACCCATGGTCCTCTCTGGGTGTCTTGTGTTGATGTTAAGATTAAAGACAGACTAGGAAGATAGGTGAGAGTGGGGGGCGTTCACAGCTGTAACACTCAGATGTGAGCAGCGCTCTGTGCAGCCTCTAAAAAAAAAAAACACACAAAGAGGTATTTGTGTGTTTGTGTGCGTGCATTAGCATACCTGCATGTGTACAGTTGGATCTGCTGTTGCCTATGCGTGCGTCTCTCTGTGGAAATCTTCACGGGTCAGAAAGTGTCCAGAGGAGCAGCAGTGTGCGAGTTATGGTGTGATGTCAGGTCTAATTAGCCAGCCTTGCCTTAGGCTCATTACTCACACACCACTGAGAGGAGGAAATAAGGTTAGGAGAGGAGGAGGGAGGGAATATGGAAAGGCCACACGGGGCACTCAGCAGCATTTCAGCTTCATCTCGACTGTGTTCTTACTGGGACAAGACTTTGATAAGGGCACACAGGCCCCACTGGAGTCCTCGAATCACCCTCCTGCTGTTACCTCATCCCTCCACGCTCTCAACGACTCGCTTTATACACACTTACAGCAGCCTCTTCAGGAGCTAAAACTCAGCGAGAGGCAAAAAAAGTGTGGACCGAAATTAAGTTGATACAATCTTAGCCTTTTAAAAAAGGTTGTAGGCTGTGTTACCATAGAGACACACTAGTATCCATGCCAGAATGACTGCACATTAAGAAATGTTTACAAGAAGGGCCTACATCAATTTAAACCATACTTAAGTGGAAAAAACTCAGAAGGTTTAAATTTGTCGAGCCTCTTGTGGGCTGAATACTTAAATATCCAAGTCTAGGACTCACACTAACATCTCACACTGCTATTGTATTCTCTGGCAACACAAACAGACTCAGTGGCACCACTCCCTCTAACAAATTTCATTTCATCTGCAGCACAGCTTGTTGCCCTTTGGGTCCAGCAGATCATTTAAGCCTCCATTCAAACAGTGCTGCACCTCCTTTGTATGTACCAGCGTGAAAAAGTTGTAATAAATCACTTCGCCGGCACTACAAACAAATACAATGGATTCTACTTCAATTCGCTTACTATTCATTTGTTGCATTTGCATCAGAATATACAAGGCAGTCAGAGGTTTGCATGCATATGGTAGCCAAAGACTTCACAGAGTAAAAAACAGACTGTTAGTTAAAGTTAGCCTTTGACAACACATAGCTTTGTTGGAGCAAGATTTGACTTGTGTACAAGGGAGGAGAAACGTGGGTGTAAGAGATAAAATGGACATACAAAAAAGAATGTGTGCATGCATTCAAGCTAGCACCGTGGAGCCTCACAAAATATGATGAAAGCTGCTTGAACACACCATAGATCTACAGCTAGGAATCAATGCAGCTTTAAACACGTCTTCTTTAAAAGCTTGAGCCAAAAATGTTCAACTAAATGCCTGAAATTCTTCCAGACAGATCTGCATGGTAAGGTCCAGAGACAAGTGTACTCACAGTTCTCTTCGTATATGGACAAATGTTTTTGGCCATGCAGCCTCTATTTGCAAACATTTCTGATGCTAAACGGGCCGTTCTGAAGAGCTCAGTGACTCCAAGCGTAGTACTGTAATGGATGCCACCTTTGCAATAAGACGGTTCATGAAATTTCATTTTTGCTGGAGATTCAACCGCCAACTGTCAGTGATATTAGAAGTGGAAGCGTTAAGGAACAACAGCAGCTCAGCCATGAACCTGAAGATCACATAAAATCACAGAGCGGCATCAGTGACTGCCATGGTGATTCCGTAGCTGAAGAGTCCAGCTATGGGTTGCACTAGCTGTGCGTAAGTTCACGTAGCCTAGTTTGGACGTAAATTCTTACAGAGTTTACGCTCTCCTAACATTTAAGGTGTTCCTGCAGCCGTGATAGTTTTAATGTAGGCTTTAAATGATCAGTGACACTGTTGTTTTCCATTAGCATAGATCATTTCCACCGTCCACTGTTAAAACATCTGGTGTTAGTAGTGATTTCACCACTCGATGTCAGTGTTGATATTTTATACAGGCTCTAGGTTTAGGCTGTAGGCTTCACAATAGTCACATATGCAAAATGCCTTGTCATATTTTTCATCCACACTGGATGCTGTTGGAGGATTAGCAGCAGTTCGTATACATTATTTTTAGCCATTAACATCTGTAACAAACAGGGGGTTTAAAAATGCTTTTCAGTGATTGGTTGACGTAAGAGAAAACGTCATATATGTGACAATATTTTGGTTAGTTTGGATGTAAATCTATACCAGTTAAGCTCAACCTTACGTCTCTGTGGTGCAACTGAACAATGACACAACTTAAGTTAGAACTTAACTGGTGTCTCAGTAGGGTTTAGTGTGGATTTTACACCATAACTTAACTGTAACTTAAGCCCGGTGCAACAGGTTACAGAACTTCCACTGGCATTAATGTAGAGAGCTTCGTAAATGGATTTCCATGGCTGAGCAGCTGTGTGCAAGCCTCACATCACCAAGGCCAATACCAGGCATCAGTGGTGGACTGATAATGGTTGGGGCTGTTTTTAAACGGCCCCTTATCTCCAGTGAAGGCCAATCTTAAGGCTGCAGCATACCAAAACATTTTGACAAGGCTATGCTTCCAACTGTGTGGCAACAGTTTGAGGAAGGCCATTTTCTATTCCAACATGATTGGGACCCAGCGCACAAAGCAAGGACTATAAAGACATGGTTTCAAGAGTTCAGAGTGGAAGAGCTTGACTGGCCCACACAGAGCCCTGACCTCAACCCCATCGAGCACCTTTGGGATGGACTGAAATGGAGATTGTGAGCCAGGCCTTCTGGTCCAACATCACTGCCTGACCTCATAAATGCTCTTAGAATCAATGGACATACATTCCCACAGAAACACTCTTGCAAGAAGAGTGGAGGCTGTTTTAGCTGCAAAAGGGGGCAACTCCATATTAAAATGCATGTATTTGATGTACAGTTCCTGTTGTTGTGATGGTCAGGCTGCTGTGTATTTCACATCCATCTGAGCAACTGCCAATAGTGTGTGCTTCTCAGCATGTGATTGTACAAATCACATTAAGCAGGTGCACAGCAGGTGTTGTTGATTACGAATGGTGGAGCCAGCAGGTGGATCAAACTCATACTGAAGCCACTCAGGAGAGGAACAAAATCATCTATTCCACACAGAAAAGCTTTCAAAGTGGTGTTTTACTCTTCTTAAAAGAAACACGTGTTGTCCAGATCTGATTTAAACTACATATATAGATGTATCAAAAAATAAAGCTGATTGCATCACCAGCAGCAGCTGATCTTTAATGATGCAGCCAGAAAGGGTCCTGCTGTATCATAAAAAACTCCCTACAGTCCTCATCTAGTCAAAGATGTTTTTTCGAAACGCATGACATCCAAAATGATCCACACACTGCTTCCAATCTACAAATATCAGGAACTTTTTTTCCATAACTTAGAGCTCCAGAACTATGGAGCATCATGGAAGAGAAGTTGCATTTCACAATAAAAGCACCCTGGGCAGAGATGGACTTTAACTCAACATAGATAATAAACGATTAGCTGACATTTGCCCCGCTCTGGTTTCGGTGGCATCACTTCAGTTTTTGATGTCTCTCTGTGATGCGGATCACGTGGCTCAGCTCAGGAAGAGGAGCTATCTTTTACCTCATAAATCTCTTCATTTTGGACCGTTTTGGCTTCACTGACTCATTCAAATTTTGCAATATTTTGACACATGACTGATGCGTGTGCATGTATTTCTCTCATATTGTCCTATTTTTTGTCCTATTTGGACAAAAAACCTGGTTGTTTTTACCCTTGCAAGCCTGATGAAACCTGTCCATTGGCTGGGCTGTATGACCCCCCTGGTACAGCCTGTGATGGAGCAATACAGAGAAAGATCACTCCTTTATTTCGTCTATCAAATAACAAAACGAAAAAATCCAATCCTGCCATCCAACACTTGGGCTTGTGCTACCAAACAGGCTGCTTCAGCTGTGCTTTCAAATGTTTTTGAAGGACTAATCACTTAAAATAAGAGCTGTTTATGTGTGTAGTTTTTTCTTGGAAGCTACTGTACCTCAGAATTATCTACTCACTAACAGGCTTCTCTTTCATAATTGAATTAGAGGGGGAAATTTGTTTTTGAGCCAGTGTGCGTCACATAAAAAGCTCAATAATTGTTATTCCACTTGTTTTTCAATGGCAAGTTGTCTTTAAAGCTTCACACTGTCTGGTGGCTGGGTGATAACTGAGAGCAGGGAGATGTCAGTTCAATTTAACCAAGAGGTGGAGGGTCATCCACTGAGACCAATTTATCTGCTTTTAAACCATCACTTTTACTTAAAGTGCAATAAATGATAAGAAAAGTTATGGAAGGACACTTTAAGAAATAACTGCTGGGACAACACTGTTAAGAAAGAGCAGCAGTATGTGATGTAAAAATGGGAATGTGTGGAGACTAAACGACTAAAACTCCACTGAAGTCTGTGAGAAAAGAGTATGTTAGTCATCCTGGCATTGTGGAGGACTCTGAGAGTTTAATAATGGTGCAAATTTGACATGTCAATGTGTAAACTACATAGGCAGCTTCCATTCTCTTCATAGGTGCAGTTTTATGCTGTATATCAGGGGTCATCAACTAGAATTGTACAAGGGGCATCGTCATCCTATACTGGCATTTTGGGGCTGAACTTTCAGAAAAAAAACAAAGACATTTTTAGAATGGTCTAATTAACATATTTTTGTTTGGATATTTTCATTTTCTTTAGAATTTATGTCATTTTTAGGCTCTAACAATGAGATCAGCCACTATATCAAAGCCAGTCACTAGGGGGCGATTGCGATTTTCGCAGAATTTTTCCGTGGTGTCCGGGTTTTGCGCTAATATTCCATGTAGTGACTAGGCCTGGGCGATATATCCTAAAAATCATTTCATGGTATTTTTTTCTTGCCTTTGACGGTAATGGTATGATATCGCTGTATTACAAAATTAAAGAGATAATGCTTTTAAATCCAAATCCAAGTGTTATAAACCCCCTTCTCCCCTTAAAACAAGCTTTCGATGGCATACTCAATTTGCACTCCAAGTTTCACATTTCATCTCTATCCTGCTGGTATGTTTAGCTCCCAATCACTTGAGCACGTTTCCTGATGAAGGCGTTCACAATAAAAGCATTTCAGAAAAATAACAGCCATGGACTTTAATTGTGAAGAGCTTGACAGAAGTAGAGTGTTCAGCAGTGATTTAACTTAGCTTTGGCTACCATACCAGCGAGGTTTTGCAGCTGGTTTACAGCTGCTTTTCTGACCTTATTTAATGTTGCAACCTGGACCTTTGACTCACCGTGGACGTAGAAAAGAAAGTCATAAGTTAAAAACACCTTTGAACAGTTGTTTACGCCAAGATGAGTAGTTGCAGCGCTGAACTACAGACAAATTGAGACCAGACAAAGCAGCACACTGACTCTGTTGAGGTACAGCAATCAAACTTTGAGAGGAAAGAACACGATTTTCCAGCTAACTGTGCTTAGTTGCAATGGCAAAGGAGGGTGGCGTTCAGTTTGTTATCTGACTACACAAATGCTAGTGCTAAACATGCTAGTGACTGGACTTCATTCCTGATGAAACTTTTTAAATCTCGGAGCTCTTCTAAAAGCTGTAGGGACTTTATTTAAAGAAGAAGAAAAAAGATGATCTTTGAAATACCACAGCATGTGTTTTTCCTCTGCACGTTTTGGATTTGTGTCATGTTCTGGGACCAGATGGGAAGATGTGGGGGCCTAATGTGGCCCCGGGCCACCAGTTGATGATGACAGCTGTATATAACATTAAAAATTCAACAATTCATTAGCATGTAATCATGCCTGATTGTAAATTCTTAGCCTAACTTAGACAATAACAGTAAAAGGCATTGATGTTGATAAAACAGAAAATATTTTATAAACAGGCCATTTATATTAGGAAATATCAAACTAGTTGAATAATCATAAAAACAAACTGGTCGGATAAAATCCCATCAAATCAAACGTTGGAGAAGCAGATATAAAAAACAAGTGCCTGTAGATAAATTAGCATCAACATAAAATGATTCACTTTAAAGAGCTTCAAGTGCTCTCCAAACATCTGTCCTGTTGCATAATTATTTAACCTGTTAAGTGTTTCAGAGTGCTGTGTTTGAAGTTTAGAAGAGGTTGAAGCTTTAGGATACGTGATACTTTAACCTCTGAATATTCTATTTACAGCTCTAATATAGCGCTCACACTTAAATGTGAATAACAAATGGCTACTTATATGTTATTCTGATGACTTTTCTCATTGAAGAGAGTCTAAGAAAAGTCAGCAGGAGTGGTGGACGGAGCTGAGGTCCACATGCAGGATTTACTTGTTGAGCTCCTGGCAGCAGAATCTGCATACTGTGTTGAAATGCTGTGTTTCTTTGAAGACAAGGAAAGCAGTGTTAGCCAGGTAGAGGTGTTTTCGTGGATTTATACCTGGGGAAAAGGTATAGATTGCAGAAAAAGAAGTGATATGTCGTTTCCAGCCATGTAATTGCATGTTCTTTCTTAAAAAGGAACAACAGGTTCAATTGTCCTTTTTTCGTTGCAGTGTGGACTGACTTTGTTAGAGGCATGACCCTGACATCTAGGGGAGGGCGTGCTAGTTAAAATAGTTGGCAGCTGACCTTTTACAATCTCAAGAGCACAGAAGCTGCCAAAACAGCTGTGGGAAAACAAAGAGAGTCAGAAAGGAGTGTATCATGATTGGTACCGCAGGCTTCAGTCTGATTCTGCTCCTAACAATCTGTGCCTGTCTTCTCTCAGATGTCCACTCAAAAACTAAATTGCTCTTTTGTTCAGTGCACTTTCAAACTTTTGTCATCAATACTGCTTATAAGTAGAGCTAATGCCTGGAGGTTATACTGTTGCTGGACAGGGTGAGAGCAGTGATGGGCAAAGACAAAGGACTGGTTTCTGCAGTAGAGTGATTGATAAAAAAAAAATATGTAACCGAGCAATGACTATAGGGCCCAGTGATCCTGACCTTTAACCTCCAAAATCTACACAGTTCATCCTTGAGTTGAATCAGATGTTTGTGCAAAGTTAAAGAAAATCCAATAGAGGAGCTCTGCTCCTCTTTAGGAACCCCCAAGCTTAAAGATGATATCTGGCAGCATTTTGGATTTAAAAACTGTAAAGACAGAGGCGAGCTGAGCCATATGGACGATCGCCATGGATCAATGAATCAAATCTTTTTAGACAGTGGTGGTATCAGTCTGTTTTATAGCGCCAGTTCCTCACCAAAGTTGTCTCAAGAGACTCTACAGAGGGGGCAGGTCCAGACTGTACTCTCTGATGTGGACTATTATTATAGACCAGAGGAAATCACCATGAGTCCAGCACTAGCAGGAATTTTGCCACTATTTTCCTCTTCTAACCTATTTTTGAACCTCTTGGCCCTTTTCAGCCTCTTTAACACATTTTTGCCACTGTCCAACACTTTAGCTGGACAATTTTGCCATTTTTTTGCCCATTGTTCTCCTCTTCTCACCTATTTTTTAAACTTTCTCATTACTCTGTTTGCTCTGTTTACCCCTTTTGTTCCTTTTTAACCAAGTTCATACACTTTCAACCCAATTTTTGCCTCTTTCTGGCCCATTTTCACTACCTTTATCCTCTTTTCACCACTTTTTCAGCCCATTTTTGCCACTTTATGACCATATTTTATCACCTTTTCTCACAATGCTTGCCACTGTAAATCCATTCTTGTCACTTAAAACCCATTTTCATCACTTTATCTGCCAGTTTTTGGTCATTTTACCCCATTTTTTTCCACCTTCTGCCTATTTTTGCCACCTTTTTTAACAAATTTAAATCCTATTTCACCCCCTGTTGCCTCTGTAAACTCATTTTTGCCACGTTTTAACCAGTTTCCCCACCTTTTGAAATTTTGCCTCTTTATAACACATTTCTCCTTTTTTCTGGCCAATTTTGCTACCTTCTTGCTCATTTTCCCCTCTTCTAACCTATTTTGACACTTTTGGTCCTTCTTGGCCTCTGTAACCCATTTTTACCACCTTCCAACACTTTAACTAGCCAATTTTGCCACTTTTTGCCTATTGTTTCCCCCTTTTCATTTATTTTTTAACCTTTCTTAGCCCCTTTTCACCTCTTTCTTCTGCCAGTTATTGACACTGTTTACCCATAATGTCTTTTTGACCATTTTCGACAAATGTCACCTCTTTTGTTCCTTTTTAACCAAGTTCATACACTTTCAACCCAATTTTTGCCTCTTTCTGGCCCATTTTCACTACCTTTATCCTCTTTTCACCACTTTTTCAGCCCATTTTTGCCACTTTTTGATCATATTTTATCACCTTTTCTCACAATGCTTGCCACTGTAAATCCATTCTTGTCCATTCTTAAAACCCATTTTCATCACTTTATCTGCCAGTTTTTGGTCATTTTACCCCATTTTTTTCCACCTTCTGCCTATTTTTGCCACCTTTTTTAACAAATTTAAATCCTATTTCACCCCCTTGCTGCTTGCTTATGTCGCGACTCCACCGGGCCTGAAAGTACTGCCCCTCGATGCTCATAGTCCTGGCACTTTCTCACCGGGCCCAAACTGTTCAGATGGGAGCTTTGCAAGATGGATTCGCCAGTGAGAAACAAGGTAACAGGCAATTCCATCTGCTTTGCAAGGTTAAGCTGGAGCCTATCCCAGCCGTCAAACAAGGTACACACCCACTCTCAACACTCAGCAGTACAGCGAATTTAGAGCCACCAATTAACCTAACGAGCATGTCTTTGGTGGTGGGAGGAAGCCGGAGTACTGGGAGAGAGCCCACGCATTCACAGGGAGAACATACAAACTCCCAGTTCTAATCAAGTTATCCATAAATCAGATTGGACATTTGTGCAGCGAGTGAAGGAAATCCCACAAAGTGTTCATTAGCTATCTTACTGGCGAGTATGGGATCCAGAAAAAAATCTCATCAGACTATCTTTGAGTCATCGTGGACATAAGTGAAAAGCTTGAAGAGACCTCTGAGAGACTTCCTAAGATCCCATTCACAAGAATGCCTCTGGCCTTGACTGTCACTGACCAAAACTAGTAGAATATTTCATAGTCAAGTTTTATTTTAATATAGAGAGAAAAATGCAAATATGACTTGATGCATAAACACACAACAGTAAGGAAAATACAGAGGAAAAAGCACACACCATGGAATTCATTTCAATTTGCAACCACAACGCCAGACATGACCTTTACATTCTATAAGGCGCCATGATGTCAGCAAAGCTGCGCTTGTCTATTGTAGCTGTTAGACAGAGTGAAGAATGCAGGAGAGGGAGTATGTCTGTGCATGTAGAGTGGTCGGGAGTGCTGCATCACATGTGAGAAGATGAAAGTGGCCATGAGCTGTAGAAGTGATCCATCAAACAGTCCTCTGGTAAATAACAGAACTGAAATGTAGCATTACTTTCATGATGGAGTGTTTGATAAACACGTCTTCTAGAAAAAATATTTTCTGCCTATCATATCGTTTGACGTGGCCTCTGCTGGTCAGAACTGCCATAGCAAAAGGGAAGAAGACGGACCCTAATGGGTTTCCTCCTCAGATCCTGCTAACAGAAGGTGACATCTTCATGATTATGCTTTCAGTTTGAAAACTAAAAGAGGCTCCTGACGGAACTACGGATGTGCAGATACAGAGAGAAAGACGATTTCATCTCCTTTTTTAAATTAACCTCATAATCAGCCGATATCAGTAAAGTGGACGCTTGGAAGAAAACCTTTGGGAAAGCAAATGAAGTCGTCTTGGTTAAGTCTGAAGACTGATCAGAAGATGAGAGCTGCAAATCCATTTGGTCTGACTCAGTGGTTCTCAAATGGTGAGGCAAGGCACACTGCTCTTTCACGAGTCTACACGGAAACATCAAACAGGAACAGCACCAGCCTTCCCTGCGCCTGCAAGGAAAGCTGGGGCAGGAGAGAAACGGCAAAAAAAAAAAAAAAAAAAAAAATCACAGCAGAGCAGGCATCAATGACAACAGAACGACACTGATAAAGTCAGAGGTAGAAAAAAGGAGGAGCTTGGGTGGAGGAGGGTTGTAAAAAGCAGCTTGCAGAGTCAGATAACAGCAGTTTAAAAATGGCAGCATGAGTGTGATTTGCCAATAGGGTGCTTAGAGTGAATAAGCTTGCTGTCAGCTGATGAGGTCTTGGGTGAAATCAGCTGATCTTAATTACATGGCATGTACAAGGCTGTTTATTATAGATATGGTTTCACGTGACTTAAAATTTTGGCTTGGTCTTAGGCATGCCTTGGCAAAAAAGATTGAAAACCACTGGTTTATCAGACAGCTTGCCTCAATTAAAAATCTCAGCTCCACTAAACACCCTCTCATAAACTTATAATGAGACTTCGATGACTTTTATACTCCTGAGAGCCCAGCTCTAGACACAACTTCATCTCCAGTCTGTTATTTAGATATGTAGATCCATTCATAGTCTGGTGGACTGATGGGGTATTCTAACAGGTATGATGCAAACAGAGGGAGGCTGTTGTGCTTCCAGCAGTTTGAAGAACTCAGTCTCCCTGAAATGTGGTGATTTTCAACCATCTGACAAGCACTTTTGTTGGGTTGTAATGACCACCTTAAAAGCTCCCACCAACTCACGCAATTTCTGCCATGCAATTCTCTCTGCAATCTACATCCCAGCGGTGGCCTGTTGTTTGAGTTCTCTATTAGTCATGTATTGATTGTAGCTGAACACACTTTCAGAGCACTTTTAAGGAGTATACGGAGTAGCGCACATGATCCCCCATGTAGTCTGAAAGATGTGGAGCAATTTTAGCAAAGAAAAGAGCAAAAAAATCAGAATATGTTTTTGACATTGACTTAATGCTGTAAGTTTAGCTCTTCCTTGGTGCTGACATAAAGAGAATCAGTACTTCTGCATTCAGTCTTTTTGATTTCACATCGTTAAAATCTATTTGTGGAGGTTTGTTTTCACTTTGATGCATGATGTGATCTTTTTCTGTCAGCCTATCCAGTTAAAAAAAAAAAAAAATGTAAATTATCTACTATGCATCAGAGCTGGAAAAGGAAAAATGAAAAGAAAAAATAATACAGTCAAAATGTAACACAGAAACACATGAGAGACAGAGCTGAGCATGGGAGAGACAATTCAGAAAAACTACCACTGATTACAGCAAACCCAGCTCTCTTCTTAGTCAAAGAAATATTTGATTATTTTCACAACATTCTGATTCTGACAGAGATGCAGAAAAGGTGCGCAGGTTTCAAGCCAGCTCAAAGATTCAGGAAGATCAGTGTCAGTTATTCATTTTATTATTTTTTCACTTAATTACAGTGGACCCCCATTAGCCACTACGGAAGCCGTAACTCTTCATGGGGTCCACACAAGCAAAGACTAAAAATCCACAAAAATGTCACTATAAAAGTAATAGCACAATTACATTACGCAGCAATAAGACCAAGATGAACCCAATAAGAGACTAATGACATGAGGAAAGAGCCTCAGATTGCATCATCCAGTCCACCTGACTGAGGACTAATATCTCTGCACATGGGCCATGCAAACTAACCGGATAGGATCGGATCTCATAAAGTAGCTTATGAGTGAAACAAACAAACAAAAAACAGAACCAAACAAACTGGCCCTGCAACCAAAGTTTAAGGCCAACATTAACCCACCAGCTGGAAACCACTTCCGTTAAAGATCATCCTGAAATGGAGGGACAGACTTTCGGTTCCCACATTCTGTAGTTGTTAAGGACCCGTGCCCTTGATTAGGCATTTGCTAAACACCAAGATAAACTGTTTGCAGACGATACTGTTCTCTTCATGTAAATTGACAATGGCATTTGATGTGCAGTAGTCTTGAGGAGGAAGGAAGGAGTCTCAAGTAGGGATGTTCCTAGGCGTCTATTTCCCCATTCGACTAAATGCCCATTGAAATAGCATTTAATTGACTAGTCTAAAAAGGAGAAAATATTTAGAAAACAGTCAAATTTCTCACAGGGTCACAGGGTCAGCGGGTGAGATGTGAGCCTGATATACTCTCTACAGCATGGCTAACATTAGCAGCTAGCTCCACCTGCCTTTGTTCCTCCTGCTTTGATATGTGGCCTCTTTTCACTTGGGTTGAGTAGTTATACGTGAGTGCAACCCTCGACAGCCTACATAACACTTTATTTTCTATTTACGACTTAAAAAACTGTCATGCAGCGCTGTTCTTACTACACGCTGACCACTAAGCCACCACTGAGTTTCTCATATTTACGTCCAGTGGAGTGCTGGGGGAACATCCAAACAGGAAGGCAGCGACCATTAACTGAAGCTGCAGCAGCCTCTAGTGGCGGGAGGTTCATTACAGTTTAAAAGCGCATTATATACCAGGATTTCACGGCTGTGTCTATAAAAAATGGTAGGTAATTAGTTTAATCCACTTGCAGATCTCATGCCAGGTAATTTGAGAAACATATTTAACCGTTTAACTGCGCACATCCTTAATTTTAAAGGGGACAAATTATGTAAAATACTCTTTTTCTGGCTTTTCTAACAAAAAAATGTGCCCCTTGCCTGTCCATAATCCCATCAAGTACCAGGAAAATCAATTCCCTCCTCCCTCTCTTTCTCTACCTTTCAGAAAATGTGTGCTAAAACATGCTGTTCTCAGATTTTCCCCTCATGATGTCATGTGGGGAGTTAGCCCCGCCCCCAGGCTCGGTTGGCCCTCCCTCCTAGTTCTGCTTTCCTCTCCTGATCTTCCTCTCAGCTGCCAGCTGATAGGAGGATTAGTTCAGCCACATCCATTTCCTGAGAGGGGCGGAGTCAGACAGCTCATTAACATTTAAAGCCAGAGACACAGAAACAGCTCGTTCTGAGTAGGGCTGAAACAGAGGAGTTTTTAGACAACCAAAAATCCAATACTGGAGTGTTTTTTTCGGCAACAAACATCACAGGCATGTTTTGGGGACCTCTGATACCAATATAAACTTGTCTTAAAAGAGTAAAATATGTGACCTTTAAGCTGAGGATGAGGACATTACCAAATCCTGTCATGATAATTCCTGATGTTTTCTAAGAATTTTCTGGATGAGCTGCATGTGTGAAGGTAGACCACTGATTTTCAACCCAACATCGACACACCAGTTGAGAGCCACTGATCTAAAATCTCCATGGTGTTGGGTGAGCTGGTGTGTGACAAAGCGGCAATTATTTCGAAGATTCAACCGTAAGTGTGTGGGCGGGGTTGATGACATTTATGTCATGTGACCCATAAGTGACCAGTGCAGTCACTGTACCTGAAGAGAGGCTGCTTTGTACTCTTATGCTTGTAATTATGTTCTTTACCACTCGTTTGTTAATACTGTAATCAACTTCAATAATGTAGCATTGTTAAAAAAGTTTAAAAATATCAAAAATATCAAGTTGTATGCTTTCTTTCCATCCACCAATTTTATTGTTCCTTTTCACATCATGTCCAGCCCTCTAAGACCCAGTCCACATAGTTAGGAATCCTGCTACCTTCCTTGACACTCTACTTCTGCCTAAAGCTTTTTAATGTTAGGAGTTTTGAAATCAGGGGAGCTTTTTAAGGAGGCACATAGAAGAGATTCATTTGTGCTAAGTTGTTGGTGTTTAAGGACTCTGGCTAGACAGGGCAGACCGAGGACATTCTGGAGGAGTAACAGCGACGACTTTGAAGTGTCTGAGCAGAGGTGAAGCCAGAGGCCGGCCTTTGGTAGCCACGCCGGGCACAAGTGTGCCCATCCAGCCTAGCACTTTCTCACAACGCAGCTCTTTTTCCTTGCGCTGGAACAGTTCTCCACTCAGTCAGCAGTAACACCCACACACTGAGAGTTCAGCTCATTCACATTTGTACCCCTGTTTCATTTTTCACAGCGCAGTTAGTTTTCTACGTCACGGTTTCTTTTTCTAACAGTTCTTCAGAGTGATACACCAACAGAAGCTGTCAGGAGTATCAACGCGTAGGAGGATTTTTTTTTTTTTTTAACAAAACAAACGCTTTTGACAACAATGATGGTGTCAAAAATATTTCAAATTAAAGCTTCTTTGTCTTTTGTGAAATAGAATACATAAATGAAGGAACATGGACAGGAAGTGTTTGGTTTCATTAGAGGTCAACCCCTTAGCAAATACACTCCCAGTGACCCAGCTGTTTAATCAATGTAACGTATCAAAAAGCTAGTATTATTCACCCCCTTGAGTGTTTACAAAAAAAAACATATAATAATAATGTCAAAGTGAAAACACACCTGACCTTGTTCAACAGGGGTCCAGCCAAATGGTGGTCTCACAATTAATGAAATGGGAAACACCTGAGTGCAGTGAATGTGTCTCAAGTGACTGTAGTATAAAGACATCTGGGTCTGGAAGATCCAGTGTATGGTCAATCAGTATTCATGGCTACCATTACACCATGAAGACAAAAGAACACCCCTAGCAACTAAGAGAAAAGGTCATTGAAAAGTATAAGTCAGGGGATGGATCCGGCTGTCCTCACACACGTCAGCATGCAAAAGGAAACTAGTGAGAGAGGCCACTAAGACATCTATGACTACTCTGAAGCAGTTCCAGCTTCAGCAGCTGAGATGGGAGAGACTCTGCAGACAACAACTGCTGGCCAGCTTCTTCACCAGTCAGAGCTTTATGGGAGAGTGGCAAAGAGAAAGCCACTGTAACCCAGATCACAAAATGACTAGATCTATTTAAAAAAAAAAAACAAACAAAAGAATTAAAAGGTGAAAAAGATAAAAATGTTCAACATAATTGATATGTGTAATGTTAAAAGAATGTATTGTAAATTTTAAGAAAACATTTTAAAATGTAATCTGTTAATTGTGACACTTTTTATACCAAATGCCATGATATTCAACAAAAATCTCTTAAATCCTGTTTCAAACTGCGCGCGGCGCTACCAGCCAGTGATAGCACACATGCAGCGTTTTTAGGCAGGAAGTATCAGACAGACACAGAGAGGCTAAGAGGCATCACTGCTGCAACCCAGTCTGCTCTAACTGTAAAAAAAACCTTAAGAAACATCATCAGAACTTTTTATGAATTGAGCTCCAGTCAAACCATCGAACAACAAAAAGGAGCCGCCGGAACTCAACGGAGGACAGTGTAAACCTGTAGAACAACCGCAAACTGGCCGGGATGTTTTCTCCCGGATCCAGTGATGGCGAGCTACACCAGGACTCAATAATCATCATCATCATCTTCACATCCTCCACCATCATCATCATCATCATTTCCCCTCACCCAACGTGGACTTCAAAAGTAAATATTTTTTCTTTTGTTTCATTGAACTAAAATTCAAAGTGTTTTGGGGAAAAAAATAATTTATGATATTGAAACAAAGAGCTTGAAAAAGGACACATTGCTATTTTTGTTATTGTGAGACTCTAATTTGTGTGTTTATCTATTTTGTTTAAAATTTCTCATAGAAAAATTTTAAGTAACCTTATCTGAGTCTCCTGAGTTTGAATATTGATATCAGTTTGTTTCTTCCTCTTTTCCAGTCTAGAGTTTTCTGAGTTAATTTAGCCTTATTATTTCTTGTGTTTTTTATAAGTTTATGCTGAACAAAGTCAAAAAAGTAAACTTGTGCTACACCACTGTTGAAGAAAACTCAGATTGGACTAGAGTTCACCAAAAGGCATGTGGGAGACTCCACGGTCAAGTCGGAGAAAGTAACGACCAAAATAACGATCTTTTCTGTTGAGACGAGCTCGCCAATAGACCAGAGTGATGCGCCTCCCGTCATCAAAGTCCATCACTCATCAATAATCTTTACCTCCCTGCCTCCAACATTCATATAGACAAACAATAATCAACCCAGACCATCAAAAAGAGGGAATCAAAATGTTATACTACCAATGATAATTTTAGTTTCCAGCGACATGCTGTTATCTTGCAGTGTAGGCTTAAATAATTCAAAGAAATATCTTTAAAAGATGTCAGTTAGATAGAAGATGAGAAAAATAAACAGTTCTGGCTTGTTTAAGTAAAGACGAAGCCAAAATTAGTGTACCGGTGCTGTCAGACAACTCATAAGGTAAATAAAATTAGGAAGCACACGAGCAGAGAAGTCACATTGCTCTGTAGCGAAATGAATAAAAGATGTTCATGCTCTGCTGAAATCAAACAAGTATAGGTTTGCATAAATAGCTCTAATTCCAGATGGTATTTTGTGACTTTCATTGACCGATTTGCTTCGGCTTGGTAGGTATCAGACATGTTGGCACCGGTGCCACACTGGCACAGGATTTTGGTACTCATCACTATTGATCATACTGGGCTCTTAGTTAGATTAGTTTCCATGCCGTTGTTTGGTATGTCTACACTGTAGATGTGTTTTATCTCATATTCAAGTTCAACATTTCCATATCTAATGATAATGATGAGGCACATGCGAGACACGCTGGCTTTAAACTGTTAGTGGAAATAAAGAATATAATATAGAATATAATACCAGAATCTGGGCATCCCAGATGAAAACGTCTTTTTTCCACTGTCTTATTTTCTAATTCTCCCTGACTCACTCTGTATGTTCATGTTTCAGTCACTCTGCAGACTCTGAGTATTTCCTGGTTGACGCGCCAGCCTAGTCTTTACACATGATTAATTGGTTGAGTGCTGTCACTAGCGATGGGAAGTTCGGCTCTTTTCGGTGATCCGGATCATTTGGTTCGGTTCAACAAGAAGAACCGGCTCTTTTGGCTCCCAAACGGCTCTTCATTCAGGTGCTAGTTATGCTCATTTGACTGGCCAGATTTAGCAATGTTATGACATATGATTGATACTTGTGCCGGTATTTTAGTCCAGTTGTGCTCACTTTTTTGAATTGATAAAAATATCAAGCTATATTTTTTAAAATATACTTTACTGTCCCCCCCAAAACCCCTTGAGGGTCAAATGAAATCTGCTTACTGGCTGGGCTGTATGAAACACCTGATATAATTAATAATGTTGTACTATCAAGCTTGTGTCCTTAATGCGAGATGTGCCTGTAGAAATGTCAGTAGAAAACATCATTCCTGCTAATCAATCAAATAACACACAAACAACATAAATAAAAATGTCAAAAAATGTTATAATGATATAAAACAGCTCTCAAACGGGATCCGGCTCTTCTTGTAAAGGAGCCGTCTCTTTGAACCGGCTCGTTTACGAATGAGCCATTACAAGCTGTCACGTGTGGCTACTGCTACTGCAAAGACAGGAAAAACTACACCATTTAAAATCGATGACTGTTGAATTGTACTGAAAGCAGCCTCATTTGGAGGAAACAGGTTATTATTTAAGCATTTACGGAAGGTCCAGCCACAGGGGGGAACTATCCGTCTACATTGGCGCAGAAATGTCCACGTCTGCAACCCGATGCATCAAGTAAAAGAACATTTCCAACACCACTACAGTGTAGGAAGTGGAAATAAGTTAGATCATAATGCTGTGACTCAATTTACCTCAACTCCACACAGATTTCCTCAGTCTGAAACTTTACCATTCACATGGACAGCCTGAAGCTCCCCCATGATGCAGCTCAGCTTCCTCATGCAACACTTGCACACACAGGAATAGTTGCTTTGAATCCAAGCACACAAGATTCATGCAGTCCAGGAACCAACACGTCCTCATCTCAGGGGCAGCACGATTCCAGGATTGGCTCATCATTTCTCCCCTCGTCTGTTCTTCTTCTCTTTCTATAAATGATGCACACTTGGGCTCAAACTAGCCTCGTACTCAACGTAATGAAAAAGAACTCTCGTCTGTTTCTTTGAGTTTCCTCTCAGGGCCGTATTAAAGAGCTGGAGTGAACCAAACCTCCTGGGTTTTTGAATAAGAGCATGACAGAGAACAGGGATAAGGACTGCCAGTCTGAATTCCAGAGATAAGTTTTGACGTTAAGGCCGCATCTATGCAATCGCACTCTGGAGTATGCAACAAAGACATGGCTGGCATTCAGAGTAATGGCAGCCATGAAAGCTGGAGATAAACAGTCAGCTGCTATTGAGGTCACTGTCTTTCCAGCTCCGCACCTCCTTCACTCTGTCATCTATCCTTCCATCTCTCTATCAGTCTGCAGACCTGCACAGTACGTCGCTAAGCTGATTAACAGGCAGTGATTGATCTGTGCAGCAATCTAAAGTTCATGTCTTTTATTTGGAAGTCTAATTTGCATAGACTCAGATCTAAGATCACTTTGAAGAAATAACTCAATCCTTCCGATCCAAAGTTGAAATCTTCAGTTCTTCATCTTTAACACTTCCTCACTGCCATTGTTACCACACTAACCCGACTATAACTACCACTTTAGCTAGTTTGAATTCTGTAAAGGTTCAGAGTTTCCCAATTGTACATCTAGGCTTCTCCCAAAGTGGCCAGCATAATACGTCAACACGCGGCTCTTTAAACTGATTTCATGAGCCATCAAGAGCAAAAGAACAGCCTGGAAGACAAGGGAATAAAACTTCAGAGTAAAAAGTCAAAGTAAGAAGATGAAGAATAACATTTAAGGTCCAGATCTAAAAACAGATCAGAGTTTGATTAGAAGTTAGAATTTAAGAAGATGAGTTCTCTCATCTTTTGAAAGTTTGCATCAGATTTGAGAAAGAACTTTCTTTAGTAACAGTGGAACAATCGTCACACCAGCATCAGTCAGTCAACCTCGGCAGGTTGATGTATTTTTGTCCCAACCATTAGTGATTTATAAAGGCAGAGTGGTATTTTCTGACAGACTGGAATAAAGTAAAAAGGCTTAAATTCAGAGTGATGGGCTCAGCTGTCTGAGAGCCTTTTTTGACTGAGAAAAAGAATGTTCCAGTACATCAACCAGCTGAAGAGAGAGACATGGACTCAGTTTAAACTTCTGAAATAAAATCTCAAATTTGTTACGTTTTTAAAATAGACAGATTTTCAGACAACTGAAGATTTCACTCAACTTTTATCTCTCTGTGAACCACATCTTCCAAGGACTTTCACCTAACCTGACACACCAGGTAGACTGTTTTATATATCCATTGCAGAGGACGTATTTTATATTCACCTCCCATGCAAAGTGTTAGGGAAGGGCAGGACTTTTTCAAAGAATTCTCAGGAGGTGATTGGACGAATGTTCTGTCACACTGGGGCCGATCAGAGCGACAAGACAAAAAGAGGTGGTGGGTATGAGCAGCTCTGTAAGGTGAGCTCAACAGGCAGGAGTTGTGATACTTTGGGACCGGTGAACAATGCTGAGGTCAGAAGGGAAAAGTTCAAAAACATCGTTTGCCACCAAGAAAACCTTTCATTTTGGTTCTTTGCTCTTGTTTTAATGAAAAGAGGATCCAATTCTGACAAATCTGCTCCTATACCAGGGGTCATCAACTCCATGTGCACAAGGGCCAGCTTTTTCTTGACAGATGCTGTGGGGGCCAGACACTGAAATAAACTTTTGATGTACTATTGAATATTAGAATAATTGCATTTTTATAAAAGGGTGCAATACACTAAAATCAACAAAAAATCAATATTTATTGTGGTAAACATATTCTTGTTGTTTCCATCCAAAATTAATGGAACTTTTGCTTTTAACAGTGAGATCAGTCCCCATACTGCAGCCAGCCACAAGGGGGCGACTGAAATATTTCAGCCACATATTTCTGCAGCTCCAGTGATGTCTACTACTGAGTTTGATATGCTGTGTCGTGATTGGCCAGAAACACGTGCAGGAAAAAGATCTATGAAGATTCTCCAACAGGGAAATTATACTCTCTTGTAAAAGAGATTATTTCTTAGGTTATGAAAAAGGAGTTTTAAGCACCTCAGTTGTGTTACCAGACATTACTGCTTTCTTCTTTTGTTTAATGGTGACTAGAAAACTGCTTAGATGTGCCACAGCCACCTATTGCTACTATTGAATCCATGTTTTTAATAGATTATTTTTGGGGGCGTTTGGCCTTTATTTGGACAGGATAACTGAATTGAAAGGAAACTTGGGTGCACCAAGACCAGGGAGTGATTCCGCAACCAATGTGTTGAGGACTGTAGCCTCTCTATATAGGCGCCTGCTCTACCAGTTGAGCTAAACTGGTGCCCCAGATTCCATGTCTGTCATCAGGCAGATCCATCGTACCAAGCTATGTTCTGAAGCAGCTGTTCCAGGTCTAAGACCGGAACGAGGCAGGACCTGCAGGATTCCAGTTGTTCTGGAAGCAGATTGCCATGGCTGCCACCAGTGTAGCGTTTATCTCAGATGTGCCTGTAGTATAGGGCAGTGATCATCAACTGGCGGCCACATCAGGCCCCCCACAGCTTCCCATCCGGCCCTCAGTGGATTACTAAATCTAGAAAAATTGAGAAGGAAAAATATAGCATGCTATTGTTAAACTTTTTTTCTCTTACAGTTTAAATAAACCTTCAACCTATAGCAAACAAGATGCACACAAGGGAAGTATTTCATTATTTTGTCATGGTAAATGCTAACTTATCTTAAATAAAGCTGTGTTTTTTCTCATCAATTTTCCATCTAAGGCTCAAGAACAATCAATCAAATTGTGCTCTTCCTTATATTGTCATGTCAAATGTTTTTTTTTTTTTCCTGGCTAATATTATTTTTTGGGCATTAAAAAAAGATTTACTGTTGGACTTTTAATGCCTTTATTGACTGCAGAGGACAGTGGATAGAATGAGAGAGCTGGTGAAAGACATGTGGGCAAAGTGCCACAGGCCGGATTTGAACCCACGCGAATTGCTTACACAGGGCGCACCTCAAACCACTAGGCCACCTGCACCCCTTTTTTTTAGGCATTTTTACCTTTATTTGGACAGGACAGCTAAAGACAGAGACAGAAAATATGGAGAGAGAGGATGGGGGAAGGCATGCACCAACATCTGCTGGGGATCTAACCCGCGACCAGTGCGTCAAGGACTGTAGACTCTGCTTAGGGCTGCCCGCCATACTTAGATAAAAACTTATAGTAAAGTCCAACTTACTCTAGGTTTGTTGTTCTCAGCTCTTTGTTCACACCATAGATTGTAGACAGAATTAGACAAAGCCCGTGTGACGTCAGCCGTTTGATTACAATAGGTGGACTCAAACAGCTTTAGAAGCCAATCTGTGGCGGCTTCTATATTGAAATCGTTGTCTCAACTGAACTTTGGATCAACCTAATGGTAGATAAGGGCCCCTCCACTGAGCTCGACTTCCTGTCAGCTAAGCTATCTCTAAAGCCAGGCTTCTGGAGGTACAGTCTGTCTGTCAAGCTATCTGTCAATCAAATGACATGCGCCAATCAGTGTGCAGTGTGTAGTTCTTGCGTAAAAAAAGACTTTTTAACATGTGTTGGGTACAGGACTTCTGGTGTTTCTGCAGCTAGCCTCAAGTGGACACTCGCGGTACTGCAATTTTTTGCACTTCCACATTAGCTTCATTTTTGCTGCTTGGACTGAGAGAGTGGTGCTTACATAGTGTGTTTATGTTTTTGTTTGTTGTGTTATGTTTCCCTTTTTGAATAAGCCAGCCCTTCCCAGTGACGGGGAAGATGCTAAAGAGCTCCACAGTGTGGCTCCATCTCACATGCTTGCTGGTGAGCAGGAAGTGAAGAGGAGTATTTCCAGTTTAAAACCTGCAGCTTTGTAAATAAAGCAGCTTTTTTGGGTGTTTTGCCTCCATCAGTATGACCAAGGTACTTTCTATTAGCCTCTAAGGCTGGAAAAAGCATGCCTTGACTGTGACAGCTATGTAATAACCTTTAAATGAGCTACACTCAAAATATGTCATGTAAATTCAATCAGCAATGACAAATTATTACTTAACCAGCCATGATTAATAAATTAATCACTACAGCTGGACTAAAAGCAGTCAGTGCGGTGTAACTCTCAGCTCCAGGAGCCTAATGAAAGTGGATGCATTTTTAAAAGTATAAAGTTTGCTTTTACAACTTGTAACTTTTATAACTTAAGGCTTAATGAGTTTCTTTGGCCAAGGGTAAAAAACTGTCAAAACTCCAAAAAACTCCAGGAACTTTAAGCTTCATTGAGAGATGAGAAATCAGGGCCAGCTCATCTCCATTCTGACCTTATTTAAACGCTTTGTTCCAGTCAGAGCTCATTCAAATATGAAGAAAAATAATAATAAAAAAATACAACATGCATGTTGTAAAAAGCTGGAACATGCTGTAGTTGAGCTTGTTTATTATCATGGTCAGCGGTAGCAGCAGCAGTAAAACTTGGCTCATGAGGGAAATTTAAGTCCTATAAAACCCTTAGTGCCTGATTTCTGCAATTAGCAACAAACTTCACACTCCTTCTGAGTCATCTCTCAGTCAACACAACATATTTATAGGTCCAGCATTATCACACTTCTGGGCTTGTAATATTCTGTTTATCACAACTTAATGTGCATAAATACATTCAGGCATTGTAGAAAGAAGACATTTCTTCTAACAGCAGGGCCAGCCTGGCAATGGGTGTTAAGGTAACAGCTGTCAGTGCTGAGGCTGCGTGGTAATATGGTAATGCCAGGGTGTTTAAACAGAGAAAATCCAGCAGTTTTAGTCGACAGATTGTTGACATTGACTTGAATGATCTTGACGTGTTTATCAAGTGAGAGCCACTCAGAATGCAAAGGCCACCCTAGGAGACCCTCAGCACCTTCTTCATGCAGAGCTAAGATTCTGCCATCAGGGAGGAGGTTTACATTTGCCAGGAGGGCCAAATCTAGCAGATACCTGGGGTCATTTGCTCCATCAGCTGCTTGGTTTTTGGATAAGCTGTAGGCACTGCTGCCTGGAGTTGTGCATCTCTCTGCCCTCCTATAATGATGAAATCCACGAGGCTTATGTGTTACATGTACTGAATGTATTTGTGTATTTTTAAGATGATTTCTTTTACAGACAAAAATTGTGGCGTTTCCAGAATGTGTTCACATATGGTGTTAACTTGCGTTTGTGTTTGGCATTGCCAGCTGTGTTGACAATGATTTCTGGAAGTGTTCTGAAGCCTATGCAGTGATTTCCAGTGCAGAATCATGCCGTTTTGAATACTATGGCCCTGAAGATTATTAGCATCCATCATTGACTACTGGACTTGCCCTTTACATGCAGACATTTCTATATGGACACTATATGGACAAAAGTATTTGGCCATACCTGTTCATTATTGAATTCAGTTGTTCCAATAAGATCAAACCAAGCTCCTAGTCATGCAGTCTCCATTTGCAAACATTTTTGATCCTAACTGGGTCGTTCTGAAGAGCTCAGCGACTTCAAGTGTGGTACTGTGATGGATGCCACCATTGCAATGAGACAGTTGGTGAAATTTCATCCCTGCTGAATATTTTACAACTGTGGGTGATATTATTAGAAATTGGAAGCATTTAGGAACAACAGCAACTCAGCCACAAAGCAGAAAAGCCTGTAAAATCAGGGAGCAGGGTCAAAGATTGGTAAGCTGCATGGTGGGCAAAAGTCACCAACGCTCTGCTGATTCCACAGCTGTAGAGTTCTGAACCTCCATTGACTTTAATGTAAGCACAAAAAAATGTGCATCATGAATGGGTTTCCATGACCAATCAGCTGCATGCAAGGCCAATGTAGGGCTGGGCGATTAATCGCAAATGAGATTAAATCGAAATATGGCAGGCTGCAGTTTTCAACTTGCAGATGGTTCAATATTTCTTTAACCTGAACTTTGTGACAAAATACCAGTTTAAAAGTTTTTTGTTTTTTTGTTTTTTTTTTTTGCAGTAGCAGCAGAGATGTTAGGCATTACATACAATGCAATCATTTTAGTGGGTTTATTTTTATAATAGTGTACAAAGAAAAAAAAACATTTTCTCCATTTTTGTGAGTTTTTCTTGTTCAGTATGAGAATTATGTGAAAATTATGAATCCCTTTAATACAACAGTTAATATCCAGTTTGCAAAATTAGTCAAAATCACCACAATTAGATATTTTGTCAGATAGTCCAGTCCTATTTTGATCTAAATTTTGTTGGTTGCATTGTTAATGTTAGCAGCTTTTTTAAATTTTAGTCTTATATTTAGTCTTTAAATAAAATGTATTGAAATGAGTCGCATTTTAGTCATTTCTGTTCTTTTTATTTTTAGTCTAGTTTTAGTCAACAAAAACTCAAAACATTTCAGTCTAGTTTTAGTCCATTAAAAGTCCTCACATTTTAGTCTTTACTTTTAGTCCAAGCATTTATTTTCTTGCCTAAATCTGGTACCAAATCATGGTAGTATGTTTTATACACTCTGCTAAACCTGGGGACCCTGCTTTCTCCAGCTGAGAGACAGGATAGCTACAGTTTCAGTGTTTTTTGACAGATTTACCCACAGTGGAGAAACATCACAGATTTTGAATGTCAGGCGAAAACTAAATTACATTTTAGTCTAGTTTTAGTCATTTTGATGAAAATTAAACTTCATTTTGTAAGTTTTAGTCATTACAGATCTATTTTTGTTAGTTATGGTCTAGTTTTTGTCATGGAAAAAAAGGCTGACGACGAACATTTTTTGTCATAGTTTTAGTCAACGATATTAACACTGGTTGGTTGTAGTAGTAGTCGTTGTTGTATGAATTATTGTTTTTTGTGTTGGAAAATACATGATATAAGGAACTTAAGAAATAATCGCGTATTAAATCACAATAGCAATATTGGGTAAAAAAAAAAAAAAAAAAAAACTATTAGATTATTTTCCCAAATCATTCAGCCCAAGTCCAAAGTGCCGGATGGAAGGCCAGTCTTAAATGCTTCAGCATACCAAAACATTCTGGACAATGCTATTCTAACATGACTGTGCCCCAGTGCACAAAGGACTATAAAGACATGGTTGATGAGTTCAGTGTAGAACTTGACTGACCCGTACAGAGCCTTGGCCTCAACCACATCAAGCACCTTTGGGATGTACTGGAACAGAGATTTTGAGCTAGGGCTTCTCGTCCAACATCAGCGCCTTACCTCACAAATGCTTTACAGAATGAATGGGCACAAATTCCCACAGAAACATCCTAAAATCTTGTAGAAAGCCCCCAAGAAGAGTGGAGGCTGTTATAGTTGCAAAAGGGGGCCAGCTCCAAGTTAAAGTACATGTAAGAACAACACCATTACAATACTTGGTCTGGCGTCTGAAAACTTTTGTCCACATAGTGTATTATGTACTGTAGATGGTAGGATATTTAAAGTCTGAAAATTCAAACTCTGGAAGATTTTTCTGAAATTGTTCCACAATTTTTAGACGCAGCTTTTTTTGCACATTGGTGAACTTCTGCCCATCTTTACTTCTGAGAGACTCTGCTTCTCTAAAATCCTCCTTTTATAGCTGGTCATGCTACTGACTTGTTGCTAATTAACATAATTATTTGCAAAATGCACCTGCAGCTCAATTTTTCAGCCTTTTGCTGCCCTGTCCCTACTTTTTTTGAGATGTGCTGCTGCCATCAAATTCAAAATAAGCTGATATTTCATGTCTCAGTCTTCATGTCTGATATATTGTAAATAAAATATGAATGCAATGAAATAAATCAATGCATTCTGTTTTAATGCAGCTACATTTTGCACAGTGTCTCAACTTTTTTGGAATGGGGGTCGTATGCATTTACAGGCCACATGCAAAAATAAGAACTGCAGATGCAAAACGTACACATAATTTGACTAAGAGGATACGCTACTCTTGGGGAACTCAACTTAACTAGGACACAAAAAGTGAGATTCAGACAGAGAGGAATGTATTTTTGTTCTATGACAATTTACAGGCATCAAAAAGATAGTTATAGATCTGAAAACCAAATTGGATAGGAGTAAATGTTGATAAGAAACTTCTCTCATGTGCTAAATGTCATTGAATGCATCACCACTTGGTTGGCGGGCAGCAAATATGCCTCAACAGGAGAAATAAGGAGGCGCTGCTTGGTGACTGTGTAGGCGTATGAAATGTTTAGCGATCATCCTGCTCCAACTAATTTGTGATGCAGAGAGCCAAATGAAGCCAAATACTGTATTCCTCCTTACCCAGAGTCACGCCACGGCAAAACAACATGAATCAAAGCTGCCACAGCGTCCGCCAGCTCTGTGTTTACAAATCAAAGCAACATATTGTGTCGTGTCGAGATGAAGAGGGGTTTTAATACAACTGAGAAATACAGACTGGATTGAGATTCCAGGTTTCTATCAAATCATGGGGTTTTGGCACTTCATATTCATTGGCTTGAATCACTGCCTCCACACACCAACAGGAGATTGGCTCTAAAAATAAAGACCAGGCACCGTCATTTCTTCACATGCTATACATCTCGCCCTGCGGAGACTTCGAGCACAAAGAGCCAGTCAGACTACTCCATCAATATGGACTATGAAAAAGAAAAGGCACGGCTTTGTATGAGCAACACAGAGGCGGTGAATAGACGTGCTCACACAAAGGTTTTGGTGCCAATTTGGCGACGTCTGGAGCGTATGTCAGGATTTGGCACGTTAACAGGGAAGGATAACCGCCATATCCACTGGCATATGGAAAGGTCAACATGATGAGAGAGAATGTGAAAGGTCAGGCCTGTAAAAGAATCAAACATTTGAATCGCTGTTGCCAAGCCCTGGTTTACTCTGCTGCAACTGAATTTCTAAATAAATGTCTACCGGCTGATCTGGTGATCTGTGACGTACGTGGTGCCATCTGTCACCACCACAGCTCTTACAGTTACCACCCACTTTTCCGTACAACCATTAACTTCCCTCTTAGCAGCTGACAGCAAAATTTCACTGCTCTGCTAATCAGAGACTGGAGATTATGGGTAATGTAGAGCTGTTACCCAAGCTCACAAAACACACACACTCAATACCTACTCTGTATTCCCTAGTGATCTGTTCATAGTAAAGGTGATTGGATCATCACAGGGAAAACTTTGTGTAAAATCCTTGGCAGTTTTTCACAGACAATATATTTTGATTTTAAGGCAGCCTAAAATTAAAACTGCTCTCTGTTTCTGTGCTCCTCTCATCCATCTGTCATACAGCCATCACATAATATTTAGGCATGTAGGGCGCTAAGGATTCATCAAGGGCCCAATGTGCCACAAGTCAGGGCGGGAGAGGAGGGGTGTCCAGAGTCAAGCTGGAGACACACGTGTCGCTCTGCAGCCGAGGTCAAGCTCAACGGCATTGCTTTTGTCCAGGCCTTTTCAGTTTAAGGGTGTTTTCATACCTGCCTAGTTTGGGGCAGCTGTTCAGTGAGCCCGGATACCCACTCCCTCGCCAGCAGGATGGATGACGTAAGGCCGTGGATTTCTAACCACCGCTTGGACCACTGTGTTTGCTGCTACAGAGGAGACTGCCAAATCTAGTTTTTACAGTGACAATAAACGACTATCTAAATCTTCCTTGAATTGTTATGACATTACAGCTAATAATCAAATCTTAAAAGCAGCATAGACGGAGTGATGTTGTGACTGATGAGGGACAGTGTCATCAGTCTGAAGGCATTTTTTATTGCTCTTCAGCTGAAATTCTTGGCTCTAGTTACTCTTTAAACTGTTAACAAAGACTGGCGTCCTTCAGTGAGCTGACCTCCTGCCCCATGTCAAAAAGAAGCTTTAACACGAAGAAACGCCGTCTGCCAGGGCAAACAGTTCTGCAGTCTCGTAACATTTCACCAACTATCGGATCGGTCTGCATAGCAATAAGTTTGAACTCTTAACACTGCAGTTTCCATAGGAACAAAGTCAGGCGGCTATCAGCACATAAGACACATTGATGAGATGCCTTAAGTGCAGAAGCAAGACTATTTATGTTCAAAACACAGCCAGGAGGCACAGGAAATGATTTAGCCATTAATTAAGAGGGATTATAACATAGCTTTATGAAACATATTGAAATAACTTGAGATTTTTCATCATGCAGGCTTTTTCTTCAGCACCAAAATAAACACTGCCTGAGGTAAGGTGCCTAATCTAAGATAGAGAGTCTTCATCAGAAAACAGAACTAGTGAAATGAAAAGAAGCAGGGGAGAAGCAGCTGATGTGTTAGCTGTAGGAGGAATTCAAAACAGGCATTTAATTTACTTGACATTTATGAATGAAAATTTAGTTAAATCAAGGGATTCTTTAAATAAAAAAATCTGCCCTCACAAATACATCACTCTTCTTCTGCTAGACTGACAAACAGCAACACTGTCCATCTTATCTCTGAGCTTATTCTCATTCCTCCTTTTGCCCTTTATAATGGAAAAAATGTGTTTTTCATTTTTATATCGAAAGCTCTAAAACATCTCATGTATGTAGTTTGTTCAATCCTGATCTATTCGATATATTTTCCAACATTCCAGTCCCAATGACTTTATGGTTCACCAACAAACTCCAAACTACATTAGCTGTACAGGGAGACAAAGATATCCGTAAAAACATTTTGAAAAGAAGAACACAATCATTCACAGCCTACAAACAACAAAAACATGCTTTCAGTCTTTGAGCTGACTGAAAAAAACATGAAATTTTACAATAAAAGCAACAAATGTCTTGTGAAATTCCACAAATAATAGAAACATATGGAAAAAAGGGAAAATCTTCCATGCAACTCTGTATGAGTAATATTAAGTCTGATAATGAGGGCTCAATAATTGCACTGAATAGACAGTGACCATACATCCTGATTTGCCCTGAATTGTCTTGTTTCAAGCTCTGTATCTTGACAGATTTCTTTCTAACACTAATAAGGCTTCCATTTTTCCTCTTAAGGTTTATTTCTGTCCTTTAATTCCTTTATTGGAGTGACAAGACAGCAGTTTGAGTCAGAAACCATGAAATATTGCACATTTTTCCAGGAAGTATGTTTGATAATGGGGAAACTTTTCTTTCATTCAAGGTTAGTGGTCAGACAAAGTTATTTATTAACACACAACTGTATTTGCTCTTTATAAATCATAATCATAACAATCAAAATTGAATCATCCAAACAGCCCTGATCAGAAGTATACATACCCTTTATGTTTTGGCCTGATAATATGCACACAAGCTGACGCAAACAGGTTTAAGTGGATTGTTACAGTAACTGTCCACACCTGTCACATGTTTGCATGTAGTTAGTGTCTGTGTGTAAAAAGTCAGTGAGTCTCTGGGCTCTTGCACTGAAGAAGAATGTTACTTATAATATGATAATAGTAATTAATACTTCCATGATATTACCAAGTTATTTCTTAGCATGAAAACAATTTATTACTGAGTAATTACAGCTTATCTTGAGAAATTACTTGATAATAACACTTCTTTCTTACTATAAAATGGCGAGGCTATTAGGGTCCACTAAAATAAATTGCTACCATTATATGTCACAGTATTGTTAGTTATTGTATAGTTATGGTAACATGTGTTTGCACAAAACACAGAGGCACACCTAGACTGGCCACAAGACACATCAGTGTGCCCAGACACACCATATCAGAACCACTGGTTTAAATATTCAGCAGTCATGTATTTGTTAGTGAATAAACAGACCCTGTCAGGAGCAATCTTATTATAGAACTATAAATGTAATTGTGTTTTATTGTTGCATGTTTCAAATAAAGTTTGGTTGATTTTGGGAACATGACTGCTTCTGATAATGTCGCTGTCCATGGTGCTGAAAATGTGTACTGTTGAAACAGCACACTACCATGAGCTCACATACAGATGTAGGTTTGTGGGAACATTAAAGCGTTCCTTTAAGGAGGTTTGAGAACATGACGGTCACCCTGAGTGCGTAGTCTGTACTCGGAGAAGAGAGTGCTGAGTGTTGCAACCTTCAAATTGAACTCAAAACATCATGAAGTACTTTTATAAAACAGCGCACAGAAAAGGCTTGGTCTTGAAGTGATTACTGTATGGGAATATCATTCCTAGGCAAAGGGCAACACGGATACAAAAGAATGCTTGCTCCTCTAATGATTTCTATATAAAACAGTAAAACAACATTGTTTCTTTGTGTTTGAATGCCACACAGAGGAACCAGGGGCAAGGCAACAGAGATGCAGATGGAGATTTAAGGTCTTTGCACACTTAGTCCATTATCTTCAGATGCTTTTTTGGATCTGAACTCTTTAAAAGGGTCGCTCTCTCACACTTTGTATAATGAATCTGGTGTTTATTCTCAGTTCACTGTGAAATGTCGCAGTATGAGGGAAAATGGTCTCAGACATGAAAACAAAAAGCAGTGAAGAGAATTCTGCAGATCTTTTAGTCCTTAAAAAAGGGTTAGGAAACAGGTCCATCCACTCCTGACAGAGACAGAGTTTAAAGCAGGGTCCGGCTTTGTCAGCCGGATTTAACAACAAAGAGATTCTCTCTTTGCCACATAAACATCATTTCAACTTTAATCTTGACTTGGTCTAAATTATTTTCTCCTTCAAAAATGGCCTTAATCCTCTTCTGTACTACATCCCATAATGACAAACTGAAAACAATATTTTGGCAATTTTTGCAAATTTATAAAAGCAACCTGCTTATAGTTTGCAAAAAAAAGGGAAAAAAAAAAACTCCAGTGTTTTGCACTGAGAAGCTTCCGTCTAGCCACTCTGCCATAAAGCCCAGATGAGTGGAGGGCTGCAGTGATGGTTGTCCTTCTGGAACTTTCTCCCATCTCCACACAGAATCTCTGGAGCCCAGTCAGAGGGACTATCAGGTTCTGGGTCAGCTCTCCTACTAAGGCCTTTCTCCCCTGATTGCTCAGTTTGGCTGGGCGACCAGCTCTTAAAAGAGTCCTGGTTGTGCCAAACTTCTTCCATTTGAGAACTACGGGGGGCCCGCTGTTCTCTAGGGAGCCTTCAGTGCATCATAACATTTTTGTAGCTTCTCCAGATCTGTGCCTGTCAACAATCCTGTCTCTGAGCTCTGCAGGCAGTTCCTTTGACCTCATGGCTTGGATATGCACTGTCAGCTGTGAGGCCTTCCATAGAGAGGTGTGCGCCTTTCCAAATCATGTCCAATCAGTTTAATTTACTACAGGTGGACCCCAGTCTAGGTGTAGACACAGCAAAGATTTAGAGCACGGGTGTCAAACTTAAGGCCCGGGGGCCAAATGTGGCCCGCAGTGCAGTTTTATCAAGGTCATATCTTAATTAGAATTGGCCTGCTGCTGTGACATCTGCAGATTTCCTCCAGTATAAAAATGTAAATTAAACCTTGAAGATAAAAAAAAATCCTTGTTAAATTATAAAAATCTGAAAAAGTAGAGAGTAGAAATAACTACATAAAAAGTCAGGGATGAGGGAAAGGAGTTAATTTGTGTTTTTATTTTGTATTTTCATTTTGCATCCAAGATTATGACCTAAATTTAAGATTTTGAATTTTTATTTCATATTTTGACCTTTTAAATTCATAATTTTGACCTTTTTTTCATAAATTGCGACTTTTTATATTCACAAATTTTCATTTTAAGTTAAATGTTGAGCTTTTAAACTCTGACTCTTAATCCCATGTTTTCACTTTTTAAACTCCTGATTGTCAATTTTATCTCATATTTTGACCTGTTAGGATCACAATTTTGAATTTTATCTTCTATTTTGACTTTTTACACTCTTGATTTTGTCATTTATCTCATATATTTACCTTTTAAAACCTTATTTTGACTTTTAATTTTGTATTTTGACCTTTAGGACTTATAAAGTTGGTTTTTTATCTCAGATTTTGAGCCTTTAAACTCATTTATTTATTTAGCATTTATTTGACATGGATACACAGTAACATTGATGCTTTGATATTTAATCATTTTGACTTTCTTTTTTTAGTAATCTTAATCATTTATCATCACTGTTTTATTTCCCCCAAAATTCATTACCTGTGAAAACACGGTTGACAGTTTTCAGTTAAATCTTGACCCTGTTAGGCCCTCAGGTTAGACCTAAATTCAGATTTCGGCCCCTGCTGTGATTGAGTTTGACACCCCTGATCTAGAGAAATTGGAGGAGCCTGAGCTAAATAGTAAGGGGCGATGAATACTTCCTGATGCACTGTACTTATCATATAATGGCCTTAAATATCAGCATAATATGCAACTGTATCATCAGGTAAAGGAGGCTCACTGTGAGCCCCCTCTCCTCTTAGCTTTGCCTGACTCAGTCTCTCTTTGCACTGGAGACATTTGGTTTTCTTTACAAGTAATGGTTAGTTTATATATCAGCTCCATGAGTTATACAAATATCAGCATATCAGATATCAGCAAAAGTCCAATATTGTGCGTACTTAAAAAGAACAGTAACTGAATTATCCTGCCTTTTTTCCTGTATAAAGTCTGGTCTGTTTATTTCTATTTTTCAGTGTTTAGCATTGTCACAGTAGGTTCAAAAAGTGAGCAAAGCTCAGCAGCAGACTTCTTAATGATTGCAAATCATACTACTTTGTTCACAAAAAATAAACAGCACTGAGCAGCAATCTGCTCCAGCTAGAGTCAACATCTACTCAGCACTGCTTGACAGAACTTGACATTGTGTTGTGGCTGATGTAAAATTACATTATTTCATATAAATTCCGCCCCTTCTGAAGACGGCCCTTGTAATGACACATGTCGTCAATGGAGCGAGGATCCTGAACAGCAGCAAATAAAAGCAGACAGGATTAATTGCAGCCTGCTGTAGTGACCTTTTCCCTTTGATAAATAGTAAGGCCGAGGAGACTGCTGTAAGTAGACAGGAAATACGAAGCTCTGAGAAATGATCTCAGATTTCACAATGTGGAGCTGCATCAACCCAGACGCTTTAAACATGCACCACAAATATTCGTGTAAATATAGAGCTAAGCATGCATGCAAAATATGTATGATTCTATCCTTTACTGCTGCACAATGTGACAGCCGTGTATGGCACTTTCTGGTCAGAGCTGAAGTCGTATTCCTGCTTTATCATTCAGAAAGGAGAGCATTCCTATGGTGCTCAATTAAGCTTTAACAGGAGGAGCCACACTGGTCCCTAGACTCTGAATAATGCAGGCAGTCATTAGGTTCACTTCAGCTTCTTTTTAAAGCCAAACCTTCATGCACTGATTTTTTGGTGACAATGTCAGGACAAGGACTTTTTCATCACCAGTTTTAGGGGTTATGCAGCTGCTGAATGCAGAGCAATCAGGAGCTGGAAACCCCATAAAGCTAATACGGTAATCCTAGAAAGGTAATCATAGGCTGAGAGAGGAGTTATTATTTCCAAGGTGAAACACAAGGCAAAAAGGCCGTGTGATTTCAGATTTACTCATTAGGAAGTAGTTTGGCTTTATTATCTACTAAATACTGAACAATGTCAGGTCATGAGCTCAGCATGTGCTGTAACTGGGCAAGTATTTCTACAACAGCTAAAATTTAATAAATCAAAACATACATTAATGAGAAAAACACAAACACAGAAAAATCAATGAACGAGTGTTTGGTTAGAGCGGAGTTGACCTTCGCTGTTTTGAAATGATCAATTATTTCTGCTGTGAGTTAAAGGAAACGTAACTTCTCTTATTAAAGTTGTATGGTAAACAAACACAGAGATATCTGAGCACGGATTACAAAGAACTGTCGACTGTGAGATGAAAGAGAATGGGCAAAAAAGGAGGAGAATGTGTAAGGATTTACTGAGAGACGAGAGATGTTCTACTGAAAACGGGCCCATCATATGAATAAACGTATTCTCAATTAGGATTCCAAAGCCCACATTTAGGATTTTACGCTTCTTCATGGACTTTTATCTCCCAAATTCAGAAAACTTGGAATAAAACAGACAGATTTTCGTATGTTTGACTTCCTCTCAACCAACGCTGTCAGCTAGAGCGGTCAACATGAATGCTTCTACACACGGCGTTTCACTGCTGATGCCAACTGTTACGCCGACAGGGACTGTAATGACATTGTATTCAAATACTGTATATGGACTGTAATATGGACTCCCCCCCTTCTGCAGCTATAACAGCCACTCCTCTTGGAAGGCTTTCCACAACACTTTGGATTGTTTCTGTTGGAATTTGTGCCGATTCATTCTCTAAAGTAGGGGTGGGAAACTGGCTGCCTGGGGGCCACATGTGGCCCTCCATATCCATTTCAGCACCAAAAAATCATAAACTTCTGCCATGAAAACATTTATGTTTAGTCTTTTTATCTAGTTATCTTTTCATGTGATAAAAAAGAAAATTTCCTTTTGATATCTTGTTAATTTATATTTATGATCCATCTTATTTTTTATATTAAATAGATTTATTTGATATATTTTATTCTAGATTTATATTTGATTTAATCTTTTTCTATTTATTTCATTTTTTATTTGTTTTCTATTTATTTATTTTTATCCTTTTTATATTTTATTTTATTTTATTGTAATTTTTTATTTACATTTCTTCACTTTAATTTATTTTTAGTTTTTAATTTATTTGGTTAAGTTTTTTTTATTTAGATCTCTTTTTTATTGGATATAATTGGCTCCAATCCTTTCTGTAAAAACTTTTCATGTGCATCACTAAAAGCACTTGTTAAAAAAACATACAACTATAATGCAACTTTAGTTACCTCTGCCAAGGAGGTTATGTGATTGAGTGGGTTAGTTCATTGGTTTGTTTGCTTGTTAGTTTGTTAGCAACATAACTCAAAAAGTTGTGGACAGATTTTGATGAAGTTTTCAGGAAATGTCAGAAATGGCATAAGGAAGAACTGATTAGATTTTGGGACTGATCTGGATCACCGTCTGGATCCAGGAATTTTTTTAAGGATTCTGTACTATTGGGAGATAGGGCTAATGGCAGAGGGCTGCGCTGTTACCACTTTACACCAGGAGATGGCGGACAGGAGTAACTTCAATCCCAGCAGCATTTTTGGGTGTGTTTCTATTCAAAGTTTTGGAGTTTATAGAGTTTGAAAAACGCACGCGCGGTCGAGGAGACGAGTCGGAGCATAACAGAGAAAGACAGCAATTTGGAGCAAGAATACTCACAACGCTGGGAGGAATAGAGGAAGATTCACCCTCTGCCATGACCTCCAGTCGATCGGTGAGACCATGGGTGAGACTGTCAGTGCATCTGTTGGCACCCGTAGCAAAGCCAATGCTCTGCCTCACTGTGTTTCCACCCCACCGGGGAGGGAGTACTCGGCAAATGCCGTGGTGGGGGGCACATGGGGTCGGATCCAGGAATTTTTTAAAAGGATTCCTCACTATTGGGAGATAGGGCTAATGGCGAAGGTCTGCGCTCTCTGAGTGCTTTTCTAGTTCCATTTAATTCTGGGTTTATCTCAAATAATTAGTAATTTCTATTTGCACTTGGGTTGATTAACATAAATGTTGATCTAATAAAACTTCATGAAAGCAACATACGCTTATATCTGAAACAACTGTAACAATTTGGTCCTTTGGTATTGACAATGAAATCATTGCGTCCATGTTTTGATGTCTTTGTATCAATTTTCTTGATGCATTTTATTGGTTGTACTCTCAACATCATTGAAAATGAGGGAACACCCTCAATGACATTCAGAGAGTAAATATAGGTTGAATGAATGAATGAATGAATGAATGAATGAATGAATCCTTGTAACTGAAGTTGCCCATCCCTGCTCTAGAGCATTTATGAAGCCAGGCCCTGATGTTGGAGGAGAAGGCCTGGCTGGGGCACAGTCATGTAGGAATATCAAAGGGCCTTCCCCAAACTGTTGCCACAAAGTTGGAAGCGTAGCATTGTCCAAAATGTCTTAATGCTGAAGTGAAAAACAGCCCAATACCATTATCCGTCCTCCACCAATCTTTACAGCAGGAAGCTAACCTGTAGATCAGTGGTTTTCAAACACTTTGCTCCACAGCACACCAAAGCTTTAGGCAAACTTTCAAAGCACGTCATATCCATATCTTTACAAAATAGCCTGTTTACCACGTTTCAGTATCTTTGGTTGATGTTTAGTTGTAGTATTAATGTGTGGCTGTATACATTCCATTAAAAAAAAAATCAAATCAGTTCATCATTGAATTGTGATGGACATTTCTGCAAAGTTTGAAGAAAATCCCTGCAAGCATTCTTCAGATATTTCGTTCACAACAATGGCCATACATCCACACAGCATAAAACCAAAATGCTTCTGGCCTCAGCTGGCATCAGAGTAGAGGCATTAAGAAAGAAGGAAGAGATTTTTCTTTAGAAAACAGTGCTCACATCTACAGGAAAAAAAACACCAAAATAATAAAAAGTACCATTTTGTCCACAGGAGACAACAAAATTGATGTGAACCTAAAGTTTCTCACAGGAGCTTCAATCACTGCAGCCCTAAAAGCTTCTGGGAAAACTTCACATGATAAGGGATGGAACCAGAGATGAGGCACCACCATGGAGCACAGAGGTAAGACAGAAACACACACATGGTAATCGTTTCATAGAATTCATTTTTCTTCTTTTAATCACATGCTGTATTGTCTCTTCAGTTCACTTCAGTTAAGCCATGTAAGCGTCTTCCTGCAGATGCATGGATGTAAAATAGGCCCATCACTGCTCCTTAAAGTCTCATTTTACGTTAAGAAGTCCCAGACAGCTCAGAGGACAAGTAAAAAGTCATCTGGACCTTGTGCTATCAAACATTCACCTTTTTCTCTGTTCACTTATTTCCTTTTCAATCCATAACAACTTCCTTTTCCACGGTTGAATTCATGTTATAAACTTCAGTCTACCTGAAGTTCCTCATTCCCCTTCAAAATAAAAGTCTGTATCCAAACAAGAAGTTCATTACCCATAGTTTAGGATTGTCCAAAACCATTAAGATGAACCAAAAGCAGGTTTGAATGCAAAATAAATGAAAACAGACAAAGATAACCAGAGTTAATACAAAAAAAAAAAATAAAAAATTAAATGATGATTTTATTTATTAGGGAAAAAGCCACCCAAACCTCCCTGGCCCTGTTTGAAAATGTAATCACCCCCCGGTTAAATCACAAATTAACTCTGATTAACCACATATTTTGGAAAGCTGAGTCCAATTTCACTAGTCACACCCTGTTCTGTTTACTTCCAGACCTGTTGAATCCAGAAATCCCTCAAATAGAACCTGTCTGATAAAGTGAAGTAGGCTATCAGCAACACATCATGGTGCCATCTAATGAAATTCAAGAAGTCATTGACATCTTTCAGTCTGGAAAGGGCAACAGATTAATTTCCAAGGCTTTGGAACTCCAGCCAACCAGTATGAGAGCCATTACCCACAAATGGAGAAAACTTGGAACAGTGGTGAACCTTCCCAGGAGTGGCCAGCCTACCAAAATGACTCAAAGAGCGCATCAACAACTCATCCAGGAGGTCAGAAAAGAACCAAGAACAACCTCTAAAGTCTTACAGGCCTCACTGGCCTCAGTTGAGGTCAGAGTTCATGATTCAACGACAAGAAAGAGACTGGCACTGGCACCACTGCTAACCAAAAAGAACACAAAGGCCTGTCTCAGACTGACTAAAAACATCCTGATGATCCCCAAGACTTTGCGGAAAATATTCAGTGGACTAATGAGACAGAAGTTAAACTTTCCTGCTACATCAGCAAGTCTGCCTCTGATTGGCTTAAAAAAATAAACTAAATGAAGGTTTTGGAGTGGCCTATTCAAAGTCTGGACTTAAATCTGATTGAGATCCTGTGGCATGACCTTAAACAGACTGTTAATGCCTGAAAACCCTCCCTGTGGCTGAATTCAAACAATTCTGCAAAGACAAGTGGGCCAAAAATCCTCTGCAGAGATGTTAAAGGCTCTTTGCCAGTTATAGTAAATGCTTACTTGCAGTTGTTGCTGCCAAGAGGGGCACAACCAGTCGTTAGGTTTAGGAGGGGAATACTTTTTCACATAGGGCCAGGTGGGTTTGGATAATTACTTCAAGCACTGCATGTTGGGAAAAAAAACCAGTATAACGATAATGTATGATTTTTAATAGTACAGAATAATATATCATGGATGTTTAATTTAAACATACCTGCTTCATAAACTTGCAAAAGAAAGTTTTCTCTGAGTGATTTTTTCCTCATTCATAGACTGAAGGTTAAACCAGGGAGAGGAAAGATTGGTCGTCATTATTTCTAATTACCTAATCAGGTTGTATATGGTATGAATACTCCATTATGTCTCTGAAGACCCGCAGCAATTATCCAAATAAGTCCACTGCATTTCCTGAATCTAAAAATAGGAGATGAAAACAAAAATGAAAATAATTCAAAGCCACCTGAGGTGCAGCCACAGAATACCAACAGCTGTAATTTTCTAGGAGCCAGATGAGATGGAACAAAGATGAAGCTGAGTTACTGAGGACAGAGCGGCGACCCGAGGTCAAACTGCCCGACATGACACCAGCCGATCAGAACGTGTCAGCTTAATCGGAGCGCTCTGACACATGTGCAAAAGATGAAGTGTGACCAGCGGAGAGCGGATGCCCCGTCACCCTAAGCTGACCCGACACATAAGAGTGACCTTTCAGTTACTAATGGGGGAATAACCTGGGGACAGTGGAGCAGCACATTACGTATTCAGCACAGTTTGGAAAAAAGGGGTTGGAACAAAGGGAACAATGTCGGCAGCAGCCTTTAGAAGTACGCTGAACTTCTGCCCAAGCTCCAGGATGAGGACTGCTACTGCAATGTTATGGAGCACAGTGTCTTAGAAAACCACGAGATTCACCCTGAAAAGTTCTGAGAGTTCGCTTCAAAAGATTTTCTGAAGTTTTGTATTTACACGGAACACTTTCATCTTCATCTCAGGGACTGAGACGCTTAAAGGTCTTTCAGTAAACAGTGGATTTTCACTCCAAAGCTGCATTAATTGGCTGTAATTCACTTTATTTGCATGCCATTTGTCGCTGAATGCAGCTGTCAGAAGGTGAAATATTTCCTTAGCATAAGAAACATTTTTGTCACATTTTCCTTTCAGAATATTTAGTCAAAGCCCTATCCCACATGCTGACAAACACAGATAAAAAGCAAAGCAACCAAAGCCACAATTTCTGGCGCGGAGCATGACAGGATTAAGATATAACATCGCCATCACATCTGTAGCTCACTGCACTGCCGCCTGATAGTCGTACTGGGAGAATATATGATCTCTTTTAAAGTGCAGACTTTTCATCTTCTCTTCACCCAGAAATGTTTCAGACGACTCCGAGTTTACAGCCATGCTAGCAGCTCAGTGAGACTGAGCTCAGAGACAGAGCCGCTCTTTGGGCTCAGTGCTGGTGTCAGCATGCTAACATGAGCACAATGACAGTGTTTAACATGCCCCTTAGGTTATCTCATGTTTGACATGTTTACTGTCTTATATGGCAGAAACTCAAACTTAAATGTGATGATTGGCTGGTTATCTGGCTGTTCTTTACAGCAAACATGCACACAGACTGAGCTGCTTTCCATCATAAATCCCCATGTTACGCTAGCAGCTGCATCATGCTACAAGTTTTACTGGTGACTGTACTGATACTGGTTAACCACCCACAACTACCCTGTCTCAACATTTTTAATCCAGGAACCTGGCCAACAAGCTACCTGAGTACTCATAGCTAAAAAAAACATGTCAGCACAAAAACAGCAATAAAAAATGGAGATAAAGGCAAAATACAAGACTGGCAGTTACATTTATAAAATAAGTAAATAAATAAGAAAGAGATAAGAGGTCTTACCAGGGATTAAATTATGTTAGCTTTACCTTTGTTTGCTAAAGCTCACATTGCTAAAGCTAACAAAGCTTAGCTAGCTACATAATTAATGTTACTACTTTAGCCAATGTAGTAATGTTAGCTTTAGCAATGTGAGCTTTACCAAACAAATGTAAAGCTAACATAGCTATGTAGATAACTTACCTCTGTAGCTACATAGCTGCTTTGTGAGCTTAGCTTTAGCTATGTTAGCTATGTAGCTACATTAGCTACGTAGCCCTGCTATCTACATGGGGAAAACCCTCTCCGCCCTGACAGAGGTGACCAGGATGCACAGGTAACGGTGTGCCAGCTGGGACAGGAGAGGATTCCTGGACCAGAACGTTTTCCACCGCGACAGCGAGCTACTGTCAGTGGGCATCATGGTTTTACTCTCGTACATCAGCATCTCTTAATGTAGTGAAGCCTCACTTGCCAAATCACCACCACCTTGTCCATAAACATCCCCAAACATCCCCAATGGCAGCCACTGCGGCGCCTCTGTGTCATGTGACAAAACATTTGGTTCCTATACCTACATATGGGTGAAGTAGAGGCCAAGGAGAGAGGGGAGAGGCTTGAGAACCATTATAAACAGCAAAAATATTTTAAAAACACGCTTGAAAAGTAACTTCACCTTCCGAAATTAATACGTTTTTAAATATTCAAATGACACTGACACTGCTCATCCAGGCTTTAGATGGAGGCTTAACATTTAAACCTTTTTTTGCTTGAATATTTCAGTACTTGGGCTGCACGGCAATGCAGGGGTTAGCTGTTGCCTCACCACAAGAAGGTTGCTGGCTCGCTTCTGGTCAAGGCCTTTCTGTGTGGAGTTTGCATGTTCTTCCCGTGCACGCGTGGGTTCTCTCCAGGCTCTCTGGCTTCCTCCCACCACCAAAGACATGCTCGTTAGGTTAACTGATCACTCTAAATCGGCTGTAGGTGTGAATGTGTGTGTGTGCCTGGTTTTCTGTCTCTATATGTCAGCCCTGCAATTGACTGGCAACCAGTCCAGGGTGTACCCCGCCTCTCGCCCAATGACAGCTGGGATAGGCTCCAGCTCCCCCGTGACCCCTAGCAGTAAGCGGTATAGAAAATGGATGGATGGATGGATATTTCAGTACTTTTTGGGACATAAAAGTAGCTTAATAATTAAGCATTGTAATTTTTGCACTTTAAGTGCTTGGCATAATCTTAAAGGTCACATATTTTACCCTTTAAAGACAAGTTTATATTGGTCTCAAAGGTCCCCAAAACCTGCCTGTGAAGTCTCCATCTGTTTCAGCCCTACTCAGAACAAGCTGTTTTTGTGTCTGTGTCTTTAAATCTTACTGAGCTGTCTGACTCCACCTCTGACCACACCCCTCTCAGGAAATGGATGTAGCTTAATGGATGTGGCTCTCCTGATCCTCCTCTCAGGTGGTAGCAGGTAAGAAGATCAAGCAAGGAGGGCGGGACTTTCCTCCAAGTGAGGAGGACCAACCGAACCTGGGGGCGGTGCTAACTCCCTACATGACATCATGAGGGGAAAATCTGAAAATGGCTTGTTTCAGCACACATTTTCTGAGAGATGGCGAAAGAGAGGGTGGAAGGGAATGGATTTTTCTGGTACGTAAGGAGATTGTGGGCAGGCCAGGGGCACATAGTTTTGCTAGAAAAGCCTGAAAAAGTTATTTTTGCATAACATGTCCCCTTTAAACAGCTCAAAACATGGATAATTATCAACTGTCCCCTTAGGGGAGTTCTCTGCTGCTATGTGATGTCATCTGCAAAGAACCAATTAACAGACAGCCAACGTGTGTACTTGATTATGGTTGTTAATTTGCCCTGGAACTTACGCTTAACTACTTTAACCTGCCAGCAAAAGACAAGTCAGAGGATTGCCAAAGCCAGCAGGAATCACCATCTGGGAATCACAAATGTCAGAACAAAATTCACAACACCACAGATATTTTAGTCTGTAAAGTGGTCCGTCACAAGTGGCTGACACCGCCATCAGGGAAGCCATAGTGAGAACATTTCCAACTGAGTTAAAACCTGTAGGGATGCTTCTTTCTGATTTAACCAGACTTTCTACAAGATATCCCTTTAGATGCTGTACAACTTAAAGGAGGATCAAGGCAGATACATAGATTGCAATTTGTTATGCAATTATATCAGATATCTTAGTAGTTCAAGAGGGCAGAATTAAGTGAGTCCAGCAGAAGATATCTGCACTCTTTAGCAGCAAACAGCATCATTAAAACATAAAAATGCTTTTAATACTTTGAAACTGCATTTGCAGTTGGACTGCATGTAAATGAGAGATCTGGACAAAAAAAGTGAATAATTTTCAGATCTGCAGACTCTGAAGGACTGTTTTTCTCCCCTGTGATACAATCTTATCTCCTCTGCCTCTTTATATTGCTTTTCTTTGTGCAATCAGTAAAATTTAACTCCTACTCAAGTTTCGGTTGATAATCTTAGGATCTGCTTTCCAACCGGGTATTGTTAAAATTCTTCTCCAACATGTTAATTCAAGCACTGAATGCCCTGACAATGTTTAACGCCAGTATAATTGCTTTCACGGAGTCTTTCTCTTAGTGAGGCCAAATACAAAAGCTTAAAACCAAACGTGCACAAGAAGATTAGGAGGAAAATACAATCATTCATCATACACTGTCATGCTCGCTCTCTCTGTGTCATTTACATATCCTCGTAACAACAATCCCCCGTCCTCTGTTCTGGAGTGTAAATTGAGCAACTAGTCCCGTCCCCTCTCCCCCTCCCATCCAGCCATATTAAGGATGACTCGCCACACGGGGACACAAAGTGATCCGCCCCTAGGAGCAGCTCTGAGAGCAAGGCCTGCAGTACTGAGCAGTAAATAACCGGCATAAACGTGTCGTGTGAGACAACCCGCAGACACCAGCCCATTTAATGTTAATAGGAAAGCATCGGTTACCAGATTCTAAATAATAGCTTGCAGTCACAGTGGCCAAGGATAGGCACCACGGGCACAGGAATTTATGGAGTTAGCAAATTGCCTTTCTATCCCCATTCTTCCTCCATTCGTCCATTTTGCCATCTCTCAGCACAGGTTGGGGATGATGGAGAGGTGCAGGGAGATGATGGCACTGTTGCAGCCTGCTTGACTGAGCACAGCTGTCCTACGGCCACAAAGCTCCGGATGATGATGCTCCAAGGTGTGCGACAAATATCTGTCCATCTGAGTCTCAGGAGGGACAGCCACTTGACAGGGCTCTGAGATATTTTTATTCCAGCAGGGCCAGGGGGGTGTTTGGTTGTGATCAGTGGCCTTTTGGTTGGACAGAAAATGTGGATGAACAAGAAACAGCTGGTCTGTGATGCCTAATGTTAAAAGTTTCACAAGGTGGGATGTGTGGAAAATTGAAAACAGCTCTTAAAGGTGACTATTGGGTTCATGATGATTACAGATTCTGCATAGAAATGTAGAATATGTTCTTCTTGTGTTGAGAATATGTGGTGCAGTTCTGATAAAAACTGCAGCTATTATCACAAATCTAAAGCCTTCACTGTTGGCAATGCTGTAGGTGAGCAGGTGTTATGATTTAACAAGTAACTGTGTTAACTGGTGACGTCCAGGTGAAACTGCCAGTGGTTGTCAACATCACCTACCGATAAGGAAAGCATCAAGCAGGAGGAGAAGCAACAAAAACCCAGAGCAGAGAAGGCATCAGTGACAACAGAATCACACTGATTAAGTCAGAAGCAGAATAAAGAACAAGCTGGGGTGGAGGAGGGTTGCAAGAGCAGCTTGCAGAGGGAGCGGCAGAGCGTTTCCAAGCAAGAGCAGATAGAATAAGGCAGCATGAGATCAATTAGCCAATAGCGTGTTAGAGCAAATCAGCTGGCCATCAGCTGATGAGGGCTTGTGTGAGATCAGCTGCTCCATTATGACAGTGCTTGACTCCTACTTAAGAGGAGCCATAACCAAAATTTTTCAAACATTTCCAACAACAAAAGTTAATGACTGAAAAACAGTGTTCAAACCCCAAATGCAAAAAACATAACTAAACTAGAAAAGCACTCAGAGAGCAGAGACCTCCGCCATTAGCCCTATCTCCCAATAGTGAAGAATCCTTCACTATTGCCTGCCGGTGCCATCAGATGCACTGACAGTCTCACCCATGGTCTCACTGGATGACTGGAAGTCATGTCAGAGGGTGAATATTCCTCTATTCCTCCCAGCATTGTGAGTATTCTCGCTACAATTCACTGTCTTTCTCTCTGTTACGCTCCGACTCGTCTCCTCGACCAGGTGTGCGTCTTTTAAACTCTATAAACTCCAAAACCTTGAATAGAAACACTCCCAAAATGCTGCTGGGATCGAAGTTGCTCATGTCTGCCATCTCCTGGTGTAAAGTGGTAACAGCGCAGCCCTCTGCCATTAGCCCTATCTCCCAATAGTACAGAATCCTTAAAAAAAATCCTGGATCCAGATGGTGATCCGGATCACTCGCAAAATCTAATTAGTTCCTCCTTATGCCTTTTCCAACATATCCTGAAAATTTCATGAAAATCCGTCCATAACTATTTGAGTTATGTTGCTAAACAAACGAGCAAACGAGCAAATGGACAAACAAACAAACAAAGTGAAGGTAACAAAGACTAAACGAAACATACTTATTACGGAAGGACATCCATACATCTTATTTGGTCCATTTTTACAAGACAAGATGGACACTCTCCAATTTCTTGAGGAAATTTCTTGGGAAATCCAGCTTTGTAATCTAATTAAAAGAAGATAAATAGAAAGCTTAAGGCAAACACTGGAATTTACTCAAAGAAAAACCTAAAAATACATGTATGAATTTTCTTTATATCCATTCAGGGCTTGCATTCCAAGAGTTTTGCCACATTTTTTCGAGGCTAGTATTCCTGACCCCCTAGGAAGAGCTTCACGGCCCACTTTTGGGTCCCGACCCTCCAGTTGAGAAACACTGGTCACATCAACTTTCTGATTTTTTTCAGCAACTCTTATATTCATATGGGGTGTATGTACTTTTAGTTGCATGAAAACTTGGAATATTGCACTTTAAAGCTTTAATTTCATGGCGGTGGTATATTTTTCCAATATTTTTTTCCGGCAGTAATTAAATTTTTAAAAGCTTACTTAATTATCCTGTTTTTGAATTATTATTCTCACTTTATAATGTTTAAGAAAGACAAAATAACAACAGGCAAGTCTGTTCATTTCAACAGAAAGAATCAAAAGACCCCAGTCCGTTTCTTCATGCTTGTTACAGCCCAAATCCAGTCTGCATTTATCTAAAGATCTTGTTTTTACCGATCCCTGGAGGTCTGACTGTTTTCCCTGCTGCACAAATCTAAGAGTTTACCCACAACCCTTTGACATCACCTGTCGGTGTGGTGAGAATTATGAGCAAGCACACCACTGACCCAAAATGACCTGAAATGTTCAACCTGAGAGAAGAGTGACACGGGGCTTTTCAAGCTGCTGGATGCACAGCAACACCAAGCCACATGTTTAGACTTTCTAAACAGGTGCTGTGGTTTTCAGCAGCTGTAACGAGAAAGGATAGTTTGTTGTGGAGTATTTTGACTGTAGATTTAGAGTTTTAGAGGACAGCTGTGGCACCAGGACAACGTGAGTTCAACACAACATGAACTGCATTGTCCATAGTCGACACCATGCAGGTTCATTTGGAGCTATGGATGCGTTTTAACAGATTAATTTTTTCCTACATGTGCATTTCCTCACCTGATTACCAAACCACAAACTATACTATCACTTAATCTGATGTGTGTACCTCCTACGGACAGATACACACAGGATGATTTAACCAGTCACACAGCATGAGATGGTCTGTGATCTCTGCATGCATGGCTAGAAATTCAAACATCAAACCAAAGCAAGATGAAATACAGCAGAGAATCTGAAAAAACTAATTAACACTTCATCGGACACAAGATCAGTGGATTAGCAAGCATTTTGTAAACGTTTTCTCATACTGTGCAGGAGTTTGCAATAAATGGTTTCCTCTGAAGAGAGGAAAATGAGCCCTGATATCTGCAGCTATGCAATGCTGTTTGCACACTCCACTGGGAATACAGCGGCATATTGCTAATTACACTTATATAAAGAAGAAGGGGAGTCTGGATAAATGCTGCAATCTTTAGAATGCAGAAAAGTACAGAGGCTCTTAACTGTTAATGATCACTCCAGCTTTGCAAGGCAATATGGAAAAACGAATCATTGAAGTCTTCATCGGCCTCGCTGGAGAGCAATGTCACATCAATAAGGTCAAGCTTGGGTCAACTGTAATGAAATTACCATGGCAGGTTGATTGCATGAGGATTCGTTCGGGTCACAACCTGTAAACTCATCACTCCTTTCCTCTATGTGGTGAGAAATTACACACCAGAATAATCAGTCACAATCACAGTGGTTCTATTAAAGTAGAACATCTGACCCACAGCCACCTTTTCACTGTAAATAAAGAAAAATCTTCTCAGTAAGAATATGTAATGTCACTACAGCAGTTGGTAGGTTGCTAATTCTTAACGCTCCGCTAGAGTTACTAAAGACCCCAGGCAGACTTTAACAGAGGATGACATTTTCAGATCACTCTCCTGAATTTAAAAAAAAGGCAAAGAAAAACATGCCCCAGACAATCTTTAACACTGCTGGCTGCTGGCTCCTCCCTCAACGGTATAAATAATGTAATCCCAAAATACATGTTTAGGATTCATCGGTGGTGATGAAAACACACCAAGAAAGAAGTCTGCTCTTCGCCTTGAAGGACTGCATATTTATGATAAAGCTTTCACACACTCAAAACTGAAGAGCGAGAGATAAATACAAACATCCTAACACAAAGAACCCCAGAAGAGTTCAGTTTTTTTTCAAAAGGGTACCCTGCAGTGCAAGAGGTATATTAAACTGAGGTGTTTTTTTGTTTGTTTGTTTGTTTAAAAAAGCCCCACAGAGCTAGAAAAACATCCACATATCATAAAAGAGCTGTGACATCCACATTGGGAGTGTGTGAAAATGAGCCTGCATAGAAGTAGGATAGCTAAAAACTAAAACTATTAGCTAAACTATCAAAATTTAAACTGACTAACCAGGATATATTTATAGTAAACATTAACTTAAACAGCCGAAATTATTAGCAAAAAGTAGTCCAATAGATGACATCCAAAATAGCTAGAGCAATGGGATAATAAAAAGGTAGATACCTAAAGTACTGAATTATAAATAGTCAGCTAGTTACTTAGCTAAAATAGGCCTAAAATAGGCCTAATAGCTTAAGTAATGGAAATAAGTTAGTCAGTCAGTAAGCCAAAGTAATAGATTTAAAAGGTAAGTTAGCTAGCTAAATAAAATTGTTTAATAGTCAATAAGTTAGTACGGTAAAAAATATATTTAAAATTTAGTTAGTTAGTTAGCTGCTAGCTATAATAATAGATTTAAAAGTTAGTTAGCTAGCTAAAGAAAATTAAAAGCCTTTTAATTAGTTACCTAAAATAATAGATTTAATAATTAGTTAGTTAGCTAGCTATCTAAAATAATAGATTTAAAAATTAGTTAATTAGCTAGCTAAAAAATACATTGATACATTTATTAGTTAGCTAAAATGATAGGTTAGTTAGTTAGGTAGTTAGTTAATTAGTGAACTGCAAGCTAGCTAGCTAAAGTAATGGACATACAAATTAATTAGTTAGCTAAAGCAACTGATTTTAATATTGGTTAGCTAGCTGAAATAATGGATATAAACGTCAGTAAATAAGTTAAGTTAGTTAGTTTGTTAGTTCATGAAAGTAATGCATACAAAAGTTAGTTAGTTGGTTAGTTAGATAGTTTGTTAACTGGCTACTTGAAGTAATGGATGTCAAATTTAGTCAGCTAGCTAGCTAGCTTAACAAATAGACATGAGTTAGTTCCTTAGCTAAAACTATAGATTTTAAAGTAAGTTAGCTAGTTGAAAAAATGGATATAAGAGTCTGTAAGTTAAGTTAGTTATTTAGTTAACATAATGGATATAAAAGTCAGTTGGTTTATTTGTTGGATGGATAGTTTGTTAACTAGCTACTTAAAGTGATAGATTACAAATTTAGTCAGCTAGCTAGCTAGCTAGCTTCAGTAACGGCCATAAAATGTTAGTAAGTTAGCTAAAGTAATAGATTTAAAAGTTAGCTATTTAGCTAAAATAATGAATATACAAGTTAGAAAGTTTATTAAAATAATGAATACAAAACTTAGTCTGCCATTAAGTTAGTTAGCTCAAGCAATGAATATATTAAAAATATGGATTAACAGTAGACTACAGTTTGCTAAAACTAAGTAATATGAAATTGAAAGATAGAAATAATAACAACAAGGTTGAATTTAAACTTAAATGTGATTAGAAAAACAGATGCTTGAAAAAAGATAACTTGCTGGTGTTTGCAGAGAATTAACTCATTGAGCAGAACAGCTTTTTACAAACCTAAGGCTGAATCCCAATTCTCCCCTTAACCCTCAATCTTAGCCCCCAGTCTCAAAATGTGCGTTCCCACGAAGTGCGAGGGCTGTCCCAATTATCCTGAGAGTTAAGTTGAGCGGTGAGTTTGAGGGTTTTATCTTCCTCAATTTTGAGATGTTCCTGGAGTTCCCTTGGTATTGAGGGTTATCACTCAAAGAAAAATGGCGACAAATGCGGGGAAGAAATCGAGCTACAAATGTAAATTTCTTTGTTGATAAAGATCTAAAAATTACGAAAACCCATTAATATCTTAGTTTAATGTTATTTTATGGATTATTTGCCTTTTTGTAGCGTAAAATTGACTTTTATCTTTACAATCGTAAGCTGGTAACCGTGCCATCGCAGACAAGCCTAAGAGTTACAACTGGTGTTTCATGTTAGCTAATGGCCAACTTTCAGCTGAATATGTCTGTGGTTGCGGTGTTTTATACATGTTATTTGGTTGAATATTAACATGTTCTCGTTCTTCTTCTTCCTCCTCTGAATGGACAGACGATGCAGTTTTGGCACAGTACTGCCCTCTACAGTCTGAAATTGTAACTGCTATTAAGGGGAGTCGCATTTCTAAGTCAGGAGATGGCCCTTACTCTTGGTTTTGAGGGGTGAGTTAAGACTGAGGGTTGAGCTTAAGGGTAAGACTGAGGGTTAAGGGGAGAATTGGGATTCAGTCTAAGTATGACAAGGCCCATTTTGAAACCTGAAACACTGCTGGGGCCCACCACCCCTCAACCAAACATGACACACTCTTTAACTCCAAATATATCATGCACAGAAGATTTCAAAGTCAATGCTTTGTTTCATGCGTAACTATGTTATGAGGAAAATTTGTCAGAGAGCAAATTAATGAGCCACAACTATTTATTTGGTTTCCATCAGGCATCTGCATGGTTGGTCACCAATATTCTCTTCCCTAATATTCACTTCTTTACATGTACTTTGTGACGCTACAAAGTCTTTCATGGTAACTTTATGTCCTCAAAGGTTCTGATTATAGAAGTGTTAAACTGTGACACCGGTTCTCTGCATCGAACAAAACAAATGTCTGGCTGTAATTTTATAGTTCTGGGACATTTCTAAAAATACAAATATCTAATAAAGTATTTTGAACTAATTTGAGAGTAGTTTCAGGTTTTAAAACTGTTCTTATAACAGTGGTTTTAAGGTTTATTGTAAATGGCTTCTTGCGGCCCACCTTCAGAACCTTTAGGTCCCACCAGAGGTTCATGGCTCACATGTTGAGAAGCAATCATGTAGATTAGCAAAAAAAAAAAAAAAAAAAAAAACAATGGTTCCAAGTCTATATCTGGATGAATGCGAACACCAACAAACCTTACAGGCAGTCAGTTTAATTTAAAAAAACAGCTTGTTATGCTTCAGTCTTGAATGACACCCATTATGACATACAAACACATGTGGCGTATGAAGGGTGGTGCCTATGAGGAGGTAATTTAGTTCTTCTGACAGATCTGTGGGTGTTGAGAGAAAAAAAAAAAAAACCTTGGGAGCCACTGACTGCACATTATCTGATACAAGTGACAGCAGCGGTGCCATCTTCAGGATAAGAAAAGGACTTTAAAATGAGATGATGCTGTACAATTTAATCTGTGTCCTCCAAAGCACAGCTGGAGGGAGAGTGTTGAAAATGCATAACATAAAACATGACCAGGAGGCATGTAGATGGAGAGATGCCGTGACAATAGAACAGCCTCATAATCCTTTTAGCATCTTTCACTATTATAGTTCAGTGCTGTGTGGAGCCTTAAGAAAAACAGCTTCCTTTTGCCAAATCTGGTCTTAAAGAGCAATACATAATGCCTGAGCTGCAATGGTCCTCAAAGTTTTTCTATGATAATTAACTATTATTACCACCACAATGTGCTGAGCTGTAAGTCTTATTGATTACATTTTTCTTTGCGGCAGTATTCAAGATCAAAAGGCACACAATCCTATCATAACATCAGATTGGATTGCCTGAAGAATATTTAAATGTGCTCTTGTAAGGCTTCCGGCTCGGGGAAAATGATCTCCTAAGGTACAGAGAGATTACTGTCCATGAAAATTACCTGAAGCTGTTTTAAATGAATGCAGATTGAGAACGCTGAAAGGTCCAGCAGAATGACAACAGTGGAACTGCTCTGTGAGGCAGAATGTCACTTCAATTCCCCCTTTGGGGACGGCAATATTCAGGTGTTCTTTTAAACAAAACAATCATTTAATACCTCCGGAGACCTTTTATTTAATCCTACGAATTACCCCGCTTTATGATCAAAGATGAAAGAATACAAAAGCAGCCTGTTAGGCAGGACAAAGGGGATGCTTCTGATGTTTGAAATCAGGATGATTCCATTTGTTTTTAATGAATGGTTTTTGTTTTCGACTCTCACCATTGGCATTTGACAAAGTTGATTATTTTCCAGGCTTTTGAGCGTTACATGATGCATTTCAGAATAAGATGAATATTTCTGAAGTTATGGAACAAGATGCTATGAGACTAAAAAGACAATATAGTGCAAAAAAGCTGGCATCTAGTCATTTTAAGTGCCTGGCACATGACTTTTATCAGATCTAATGCTATTTTGTTTACATTTGGATTCATGAACAGGCTACAGCTGTCTAGTCCACAATGGCAAGATAGCTCCTCCCTCCTAATATTTCTCAAAATTATCCCATACTGCCACGCAGTGATGCGTCCTGGGGCTTAAGACGCAAAGCGTGTAATTGTAACCATAATTACTCGCGACATCCAAGAGTTCAAATCCGGCTCAACACCTCAGTCTGCCATCACATGTCAGTCTCTACCCCTACAAACTGATGAGGCAGAAAAAAGCCTTAAAAATGCTGCTTATTTCTACAGGAGAGGGAGACTTGTGGAGAAACTTGCAGGGAGAGATGTAGCAGTGTGCTGGGCTCCACAACACAGGCGCACAGTGGAGTGCAGTTAATGAGAGCCGGTAAATTTTACTTCCTTTGATCCGTAATTAATGAATGGAGATGCTGTAGCTACTCTGCGTTGTTCCCCGTGGTCTGTGAGCTGACACGGACAGAGAAATTCACAATAAACACAACCTCCAAATACGCTTCCAAAAACGTCCATATGTGCGCCTATTGTTCTGACCAAAAGCACTCATATAAAAACAGTTTAGTCCGCCAGACAAGCCTCATCCATCACACGGATGTCGCCTGATTGAAGAAAAATCCAGATCCAAACTGTGACACAGCATGCAAACAACATCCAACATGCACAAGTGTCCAAAAAGGACGCTTTAACAACCTGAGACACCGCCGAGCTATGATCCAGTGTGCGCCCTGAATGTGAGCTTACCCGGCTTCTCAAACACAAATCTCCCACTCCAAAAAGCACCAGCTTTGAATACTCTTACCTTTCTCTCCCCGAGGCACGGATTTGGCTCAAGTAGGGGCTTGACACAGCTCACTTAAACGTGTTGGCGAAGAGGCTGGTATAAGCTACTCCCGTGGATGCAGTCGAGACATGAGCTGAGGAAAAAGTGAGGAGATGAGCAGCAGCAGCAGCGCAGAGGAAGATTTGAAAGGACGGAGCAGCGCAGCGCTGTAACCGGCGGAGGAGTCTGCGAGTCTGTGACGCTGACATCAGCGGGGCTGCTTTCTTTAAGGTGGTTCCCGCCGCTCTCCTCTCACACCAGCGCCACGCCACGAACAGAGGCTCGTCTCACCCGCTGGATTTCAACACCGGAGCATGTGAAATCATCAGCGGAGTTGGGGAGAGTTGGCGTCAAGCGAAATAAACAGAAAACTTCCGCGAAGCGTAATGAGACATGCAGGAGGAGGGGGAGAGTCTGAAGGCACAGCTGAGCGGGGACGCGGCCAAAAACCTGTCAGGAGGAAACTTGGCACAAGGTTGACGGAGCACATCCTCTGAGCAGCGGAGCCTGCCACACGGGAAAGTTGTAGAGAAGAAATTAGACCCTTCCGACGAACACTGCAAGTGCAAAATTACTGAAAGTAAATACACGATGGAGGCCATGCTGAACATCCTAGAAATGCTAGCCAGGTAGATATTCTAGTATAAGGACAAAAGAAAACTTAATTCACCCTCAACTCATATTTTTAATGGTGCAAACATTTATTGCAATAATATCCAGATTTAGGTGGTTAAATGATATAAAAAGCAAACATTTTGAGCATGGCTGCTGCTTTCAGTGAGAACTAATATACAGAGCTGTGAAAAGGTATTTGCCCCCTTCCACTCTTTTGCGTATTTGTCACACTTGCATGTTTCAGGTCATCAGACACATTTGAATATTTGGCAAAGATAACCCGAGTTAATAAAAAATGCTGTTTTTAAATGATGATTATATTTATTAAGGCAAAAAGCCATCAAAACCTACCTATCCCACCCAGGAAAGTGAGCGGGATTAAGGGCCTGTAGAAAGAATTGTACAGAGGGACCCCCTTAACCTAGCCAAGCAGGAAATGTTGCCTGGTTTTTATAGATAACACTGCATTTTAATGTGTTTGAACCATAATTTCCCCATTTATGACCAATATTTTTACTAAATTATTTGCATTATTTTGCAGTGACACTAAATGCTAAGAAAATTAAATAAAATCACACTTTTCATTGCGGGCTCCTCAAGGGCCCCTTCCTACTGTGGTCCCGGGTAGTCAGTACCCATTTCCCCCCTGTGCTACACCCCTGGTCCCACCCGTAGCAGCAGCAACTGCAAACAAGCAGCTGTGATAACTGGCAATGAGTCTTTCAAATCCCTGTGGAGGAATTTTGACCCTCTTCTTCCTTACACTGGAGGGTTTTCCAGCATGAACGGCCTGTTTAAGGTCATGCCACTGCATCTAAATCAGATTCAAGTCTAGTCTTTGACTAGGCCATGCCAAAAACTTTGTTTTGAGGTGGATTTGCTGTTGTGTTTCACATTTCTGTCCTGCAGCATAACCCAAGTGCGCTTGAGCCTGAGGTCATGAACTGATAGCCACACATTCTCCTTCAGGATTTTTTGGAAGAGAGCAGAATTCATGGTTCCACCAATTAGTGGTCCAGGTCCTGAAGCAGCAAAGCCGGCCCAAATCATCACACTACCACCACATTTGACTGTTGGTATGATGTTTTTTGACGAAATGCTGTGCTAGTTTCTGTCCACATGTAACGTCAGTTCACAGAATATTTTTCCCAAAATCTCAGGGATCTTCAAGATGTTTTTAGTCAAATGTGAAACGAGCCTTTGTGTTCTTTTTGGTCAGCAGTGGTTCTGGCCTTGAAACTCTCCCATTTCTGCCCAGTTGCTTTCTTATTGTTCAATCATGAACTCTGTCCTTAACTGAGTCAAGTGAAGCCTGCAGGTCTTTAGATGTTCTGGATTATTTTGTGACCTCCTAGATGAGTCATCAATGCGCTCTTGGGAGTTATTTTGGTAAGTCGGCCACTCCTGGAAGATTCAAGTTTTCTCCATTTGTGGATAATGGCGCTGAAAGCCTTAAGAATGGCTTTGTAACACTTTCCACACTGATGGATGACAATGACTGTTTCTCATGTGTTCTTGAATGTTCTTTAGACGGCGCAAGGTTGTGTTGGAGATCTTTTTAGCCTACCTCTCTTTGTTAGACCGATTCTATTCAAGGGATTTCTGGATTCAACTGGTCCGGCAGTAATCAGGTGTGTTTAATGATTACTGGGCATCATTATCAGCATCGGCTTGACTGTTATTTTACACACCACTATCAGTAATGGTCCTAAATATCTAGTTTTTATCCACACTTGAATTCTATGAGTGTCTTTTAGAGGGACCTCTAGTATTAAGCAGAAACAAGGGTATTCTTAGGAGATGAATGGCAATGAGTTAAAACAAGTAAAACATTGTCTTTTTACATTTCAAAGCCAAATGATGAAGATAAAAACTCTTGATGTAGTCGCATTATTGAGTCTAATATGCAGTGATTTCAAAGATAGCTGATGATACAGGAGCCTGATAACTATCTAGACAGGCCATCTGAAGAATGCTTTTGTTTACATGCCAGGTCAAGGGAAGGCAAGGTGTGAGAATATTTTTTCATGTTCTGATACAAGCTGATGGAGCCACAAATTCAGATCCACACAATGGCACAAGATCAAGACATTTGGCTCAGAAACTGTGACATACTGAAATGAAATGTTACTAAGACACTAGAGGTTTTATTTGCTTCTATAGTAAGAGTCTGAACCTTGTTTATTTTCCACAATGTGCAAATATCAAGGTTTTCACATAAAAAAGCTGTACAACAAAGAGAAACAGAAATCTTTAGAAAAGGCTGATGGTTGGAGTGTTGATATTAAACAAGGAATGACTGAATATATTGCAAAAAAGAGAGAAAATAAGCTGAAAATGAGCAACAACTTAGAATGACGTTACTGGTATTTAGTCGAGATGTTCTCCTTGACCCACCAGGTCAATTTGGGTCCCAATGATCACCTTCTGTTTTTCTTTTTCGTCAATAAATTGTCCCTGTTTGTTTGTTAAATGAATTGAAAATGTGTTCATTGAGAGACCACTGGTGTTTTATAGTCTATTATTTAGTTAAAGACAATAGTTTAAGAGAATACATAATTAAAAAATGTCAATCTTTGTACATAAAAACACACATTGCTCTGAAGATGAAAGGAGATGAATTATGTACAAGTCTTTAAAAGCTGGCAGGAATAAAGTGGTTGTTTGTTTCCTCTCCACTGGGTCAAGCCTCTACCTCTGCTGTGAAGACACGCCGTCGCCCCGTCCGTCGCCTGCTGTCTGCAGCTGACTGATGTTGTCCTGAAAAAACTGTTTGAGGCCGTCGTAGCCCTGAGTGAACAAATACTCCAGGTACCAGCTCCACGGCTTGGAGAGCTGAAACACACGGAAACAGATCTCAAACATCTGAAGATTTGCGTGATCAAAGCTGGCTCTCACGATCTGTGAAGTGAGACTGGTGCACATCAAACTACATGCAAGGTCTATTATAAATCACAGGAATGAAAAAGTGACCTGTCATACCTTTATGGAATTGAGGTCCATGTCCTTTCTCCCTGGCCAACACTGATAAAGAGACAACATTAATATTCATTGTCAGCCCACTGTGTTAAATCTCACAAGATCACTGCTGGATGTTGTGGTTGAACTGAACCCAAGGAGAGGTGCGTGTATTATTAAACATGATGAAACTGACATCTCATGCAGCACCCATTAATACTTAAGAGTCATTCTGTATTAATGAATCTTCTATGAAAAAGACATTAACATACATTTATCTTCCAGTTTTGTCTGCAGGTCTATTAACTAAACTTTAAAGACGGGCTCCTTGCTGATTAATCACTAACTTTAAACAGGCTGGAATTAAGAGCCTAGAGCTGGTTTTGTGAAAAGAAACAGAAGAAACATGCTGTATTTAGATAAAGAGTACCAGGAAAGTCTTAGCCCAGAAATAGGCGATATGGGTATTTTTTTTAACTCCTGTTCCCTTTTCTTTAAATCCGTAGCATCCTTTTATGGGTTTGTTACATGTTTGACATCAGTCTGTGGTCCGGTTTTGTACTAATATGTAAAGAAATTAGTTAAAACAGCTCTTTTAAAGTGAAAGCTTTTACATGTCAGAAGAGGCAGTTGCCAAAAAGAGTGAAATGAAACTGAAGAGATTTTCAGGGACTTTAAAGAACAAGACAATACAGTCATGCTACAGTAGTCAATTTAAAGTCAGATGTTACGTTAGCTTTCTACTTCTTCCAATTACAAGTGGTGATAATTTGCTAAGATCACGGAGAACATAGAATATGAATGAACGCATTACTAGTATGCAGAAAGGTAACTCACATTACACTGACGAAAAGCAAATTTCACATTAGACCACAAAGGAGAGAAATAAGCCAAGGCACACTAAAAAAACGACTTCATTGTGGCGCAATTATGAGCGAACACATTTCGCCTGTAGCTTCCTCAGGTTCGCTCAGCTGTTACACTCTAAAGTAGTTAGAAACACCCTAACACCGACAAGAGGGAAGTTTCAGGATTTTTGGTTTGACGTGCTTCTCTCTGTCCCTGCTACATGTTTAATGCACCAGCCAGCAAACATGGTTTATTTAGGGTCAATGCTATTTCTACCCCTCAGCCCTTACCTTAGACCTTCCCCTTGGTTTTGTGCGTTCACATCAGGTGAAAGGGTGTCCCAATTCTCTTTTGAGTTGAGGGCTAGGGCTAAGGGCTACATAGCCCTTGAAACAAAGATTTTTCAGAAACCGAGGGGTAAGATGAATTTCCCACCATGTACTAGTGAAATGGCAGAACGAAGTAGTATAAGGTTGGCGTATAAATATAGATATTTTTGGTATTTATAAATAATTATAGAAAACACAACAGTTTTGTTTTCACATATATCCTCTTAAAACCTTCATGCAAATATGAGGACCTTACATTTTGGCTTTCCTACAACAAAGTAGTAATTTCTGCTCGTAGAGATTTTTAATAATGTCCGTTGAAGTTTAAGTGATTTGCTTGAAATGTTGGAAGATTTTGCTGTTGGGATATTTTTGGGAATTTGCTTGGAAAATATGAAGTGTTTTCATAGAAATATTTTAGAAATTAATTTGTATTTTTTGGGGAATTAAAAAGTTCAGGTGTTTTAATGAAATTTCAAAGAATATGTTTGGATGTTTTCTTCATTTTTATGGATTTTCTTGAGAATTTATCAGTAAATGTTTTGAAATTTACAGACATCTTAGGAATAATTTGCTTTGATATCTGGGGAAATTTGCAAGGAGTTTGAGGGGAAATGTTTATTTGAATATTTAGGTTTTATGATAAAGGTTCCCTGAAAGACTTTACGTATATTTTTAAGTACTTTCTACAGGATACTTTAGAAATATGTTTAAAGATTTTCACAGAAATTTAAGCTACTTTGAAAATTTAGGAAATTTGCTTGGATTTTAGAAATGAAAATTTCTCTGTTATTCCTGTTCAAAGACAAGGCTGATGTTTTCCCCTTACTTCTCCAAAATAGGTGGGGGAAACTACAAGTCCTTTCCAAAGAAACTCTCAGGTCTCAGAGAGTATTCAATCTTTAGCTACTAGGGATGGGAGTTTATTGTATTTTCGGTATGTACACGTGTAAACACGACTAATAACTGTATAAATACATGGAAAAGATCAACACGGAGATCCATAGTATGAACGCGATGGTCTAAGCTTTATTGTCACCTTCGATGACGTACTGTTTATTGGCAGTGTATGATGATGAAAAGCAATCGAGTGGTGTCTCGTTTCTTAAGGGAAGGTTTTCAACCCTGCCCCTTACCACTCTGTTCCAAGGGGAAGGGGTAGACAAAGGGCAAAGGTTAAGGGGTAGAAATGGGATTGGCCCTAAGTGCCCTTAGCATGTCTTAGAGATGCCTGTGTTAACGTTAGTGTCTGTTACAGACTGATGAGAGCAGAGGAGAGAGACAGCGATGTCTCCTGGTCCCTAAACATTTTCCTTTATATCCTGGCCTGCAGACTGATAATGGCTTCACAGCCCTGTACAAACAATGGCCCCAATAAAATGACCGAAATATAAACATATAAAATATGAAAAAAAAAAAAATCTTATCTATTTTGCCTTTTACTACTATGAACAGGATGTCACATTTTTGCAGGTTGGAAATATTCTTAAATATAGGCTATATGATAACTTAGTTGAGCAGTTTTGGGTGTCCAGGCCATCATTTTTGTCCCTGTGACAACGAAACAGGTATCAATATCATTTGGTTCTAATATCAAAATTCAAATTTCTGGTATCATGAAAACTCTAAAAATTAGTGAAACTGACTGACTTTTAATTCTGGTGGCAACTAGCAAGGTAGAGTTTTAATTGTGTATTCATGGCAAATAGGACTACATCTTACTGGAAAGGTCACAACACAATCAGTTATAGGGCAATCAATGAAGGTCTCAGTTTCTTTACAGAGCTTCAGACCAACAGTGAACTCGTCAAGAAACAGCATTCGCAAATATTTAGCAAAGGAAGATTATCCACTAACTGACCATGACGGAGTGGCTCTCTTGCCGTTTTAAGCATGAAAATAATGTCTACTCGGCATTAGAACATGAGGACAGTAAGAATGGGTCAAAACTTAAACTGCTGAAGTTATCTGTTCTCTGAGTCCAAGTGGACATTTGTGCCACCTTTTTTGATGGCAGTTCTGAGATAACACAGTCAGATATGGTACCAGAATAATTGCCAACAGGTGGTTTAAGAGGATATTTGACCTTTAACATGATAATTTTTCTTTGTATTTCTAAAATCATTTGGTGAGATAAGCATATAGATTTTTGAGATGTAGCCATTAAAGAAATTACAGTGACCTTTTTACCTATCACTTTTTTCAAAGGAATCAGAGCAATGCCAATGTCACAGTAAGTTTGCACCTTTCTCTTTTGAGCTCACAAGTCAAGGCATCATTTACGGCCCACACTCACCTGCTGGTGAAAGTCGACAGCATAGCTCCTGAAAGCCGGGTGGTGGATGAGGTCGAAGCTCGTCCAGTATTGTGGCACGTTGCTCTTCAGCAGCAGCTCCTCCCCCAGCTGAACACCCATCCCTGGATGAAACACTCTGGAGTTCCACAGACAGTTCGTCATCACAACTACATAGTTGTTGAACTGCTGGAAGGTCTGCCGGCTGATGTGGAAGGCCTGCTGAAAAGCAAAAATCAGAAATTGAAGTGAGAGGAAATACAGAAAGGAAAAGGGGTAAGGAACTACTTTATATCTGCAGTTTCAAGTCTGATGATTGTTTTAGGCATTTAATTAATAGCTATCTACAGAGTCCATTTTTCATAATAGGCTGTTTGTGATCCCAATGATGTAGGGGACAGGAAGTGAAGAACGGCGGTTAGGAATCAGTGGGATGGAAGGAAAGAAGTACATCAAAGTCCCAAATGCACCTGCAAGCTGCAGTTAGAATTGGAAAACCAAACATTTGGTATGATCCCTGCACTTTTAGCTAACCAATTAACCTGGCATGAAGACAATATCACATATGACTCTGCCCTGCAGACCTCCTACTCAGTGTCCAACCAAATGAAAGGACACAAGTCTAGGAATAGTATGTCAACAGCAGACTATTTTACTTTTATTTATCATCCATTCTGGTATAACTCCATGATATTATTGCTTCCGCCATTGGGTGAGTACATTACGAAGTTAAAAGGTTAAAGTTTGCTTAAAGAATCTGTGGTTTTATGTAAAATTCTTTGGCTAAATGTCCTCAAAAGGTAACTTTCTTCGTCAATGGCACCGTTGTAGCTCTGTGACCCACTGACCTCTTGGTGACCCTTTGCTCTCGCTGCAGAATAAGACGTAATGTTGATATAGTGATGATTTGTGACCAGGTGTCCATGCATTGTGTTGTATTTTGAAAGAACCTGATATTCTACGCTTGTGACTTCCTTTTTTGGAGCTTTCTGATCGATGGGTATTGACGTGGTTTTGGCAGCAGCTGGCGCTGGAAATAGACCCGCAGCATATCTCAAACGAAGCAGAGCCGGCACTCCAGACTGCCACTGCCGGTCTCTGATAGACTAGAGAGGGAGCAATGTGCTCGATTCGCCAGCGGATTGCAGCGTGGCCATTGTATGTGGAATTTGGAAATTAGAGAACTAGAGCACTGTTTCACAACAGTGCGGGGTTTATTCAATGGCAAAACAAGAGGGGGTTTGGGGGCACCCCACCTGGAAATTTTGAGCATCCCACACTTAATTACCTGCATTCTGAAGAATATTTATGAGACGATTTGTGATGGAAATTCTGTTACGAAATACAAATTAACCAAAAGACAATCATATTTCCCATATAAATCTTACAATCTGCATGCATAAAAGAAGAACAAAAAATAACAGACTTAGGGAAAAAAAACATGATATTGTATAAAGATATATAATAGTAAATGTGCGTTCTAAATTTTAAGACTTCTAACTGGTAAAACTAAGACTTTTCATGCCATTAAATTTCAAGGATCGACAGGAACCCTGCTTTAGATGGAGGTTTCTCGTGCGATTTGTACATTTAATAGTCTGAATTTGTCACTGCTTCCGAGCTACAATGGTAGCTTAAGATTCTTTTCCTGCAGTTTGACCCGTTGGCACAAAACTTAAGCATTTTGATGGTGCTTTGTTGACGTGATGTCATCTTCAAAATCCTATAATAAGTACCACTGACATTTCACAGGGATTAGTGCCAGCTGCCTGATCTGTTCTCTGAGTTAGAGAGGTATTAAAATCAACAGGCTTCCAAGTCTTCATCTGAGAACATAATAAAGGTCATTTGTAGGTGGCTGCTTGTGAATTTCAAAACAACTGAGGTGAGAGATGTTAAATTTATAAAGACTGAAGTGAATCAAACAAGCGCAAATGTCACTGAGAAAAAACACAAGCCAAGAAATGCACTGAATCCAGGGCTCAAAACAGCTTTCAAATTAACTCTTCAAACAATCGCTGCTGATAAAAACTAATTTCCTGCACATTGTTTGTCAAGTGCCCTGTGAAATGGGCCAAATTACATTCTAACAGTTTTCACTGAAATAGAAATTACAGCTTGAATCAGTTTAATAATCCCACAGTGATGGGGTTTGTTTTTACCTCTGTGACTCTTTCTTGACTCTTGGCTGATGTCAAGTTCACCTTGTACCTAAAAATAAAAAAACAGAGACAAGTGAACATAAAACACTGCAAAATGGGCTTTCTTTTGGTGGCCCGTCAAAAAAACATGAAGCAATTATTTTCCAATTTCCTTTATTCTCCTATGGCATTGTTATTCTCAGTTAACGCCAAATTATTTCAGCACCCTGCCTATACACAATTAGCCATCACAGTGAGAGTCTGTGTTACTGAAGGAGGAAGATAGTAATGAAATTCAACACAAAAAGGAAAAGAGGGATTCAGTGCAATGCCTCTTAGCCTCTTATTATCATAAATCATACATAAAACAAAGGTAGAGTGAAGCTGTTTGACTGTAATGCTGTTCAAACATTAAATATGTATAAACGTACAACACAAGACATTAGGTGTTAACAGTGTTTGCTCAGCGGTGGAGTCCTGACCTGTACATGATGTAGGCCAGTCTGTCAACGCTAACAGGGTCAGTGGCAAACAGGGTGGGGTAAAAAACCCCAGGAGGAGGCATTAACACAAGGGGGAGCCCATACTTCAGAAACATGTCGCACACCTAGAGGAGAGAAAAAACAGAAATATAAGGCTGGAAGCAGAAACAACTTTTCTGATTCTATGAGAGGCTGCAACATGCTGATCTATACAGCATTGTTTAAACTTTATTTATGCTATTTCTTCTTCTAAACACAGGTTTCAACCCTCTGGAATTTTAAGATGTATCCCTTCGTTTACCCTGTATTTATTTTTTAACACGCTTCAGTAAGTCATAACATTATTTCCATGAGTGTTTTTCAAAGCTGTCTCTCTGTTTTGGAGGTATGGCAATCTCTCTGTTATGATCCTCGAATGTAAAATAGGTTGGAGAATTAGGGTGTACAATTCCCATGATTCTCTTCTGTTTTCATTGTTTATTGAAAACAGTTTTTTGTCATCTGCTGAGCATGGTCTCTGTTATACGAATTGCTCTATTTCATCAATCTAACATCATCCATCTTCTTCTTTTTTAATGTGTGCTCCTTGATCGTTATTCCCATATTCTATTCAGCTACTTTAAGTTTTTAGTGGTGTGTTTTGCTACTTTAATCTTTAATATCCTGTGTGCTGCTGATGTTGTTACCTGGAAACCCTCCAAAATTAGATGTGTATCTGAGTCATGGTAAGAGATGCTGAAGTTTAAGTACTTACTGCTTTTATCCATGATTTGTAATTTTTCCTGCCAAAGGATTTTAATCATTTACTATAGCTAATGGTTTTACTTCTCTCTCATAAAAAAGTCCTTTTGAAAACTGTGATGAGCAAATATTCTTTATTCCAAAATTGATAGTGCACCATTTCGTGGTGGTGTCCAGATTCTGACTGAGCACTGTTAAACACGATACAATGCAATGCACTGTGAAAGTAGTGAACAACCAGTGGTCACTAGCCCAGCAATATTTACCATCATGCATCACAGTTCAAAGCTTTAACACTCAGAAAGTGATGTTTGGCTGCCCTCATGACAAACATAACGTGACAGTTGGACAAGAGGAGCTCAGCAAGCGTGAATAAAAGAACACCCAACGGTTCATATTTTAAGGTCTTTTTAAAACAAATTATATATTCTGTAATTAAATGTTAAGGATTAGTACAAATAAAGTAACTCTTCTCCCATAATGATTACAGACACGAGACCATAATCTATAAACAAATAAGACTGCATGAAAATATCTACTTTGCAAAAAAGTCACAAAACTGTTTACTTATTTATCCTATATCTTTTTGTTAAAATAAATTTATTATCAGTTTCCAGTAAAATTCTAGTAATTTTTTATCCCCAGCGATTGTCATGGATACCTATGAGCCGTTGTTGCCAAAGGATTTAATAATGAGACAGTAATGACATCATTGTCCACTCCGTAGTCCACTATAAACAACTCACTTGATAGAAAAAGGAGTCAGGAATGACTGTGTGATTTTAGACACACCTCGTGTCTAACTTTAAAAAGTACATCTACATGCAGTCAAGTCAAGCTTAATTAGACAATTTAACTGGACAACTGTCCTTGTCCAAGTATGCATGCACAGGTAAAGAATTGTTTTACTGATGTGAGCACGTCCACCTTTGCTACAGTACATGGCATTATGCCGCCTTTCAGCTAGTTACTATGGACCTAACAAATTAGCAATACGTTGCTAACAAGCTAGCAAGCAGTAAACTGTATGTGGAACGATGAAAACATGGAAAAATTTTACAGCTCTGTACAGTTTTTTAAATCTTCTTCCATTATACTGGTGTGATTTTATTTATGTGAAAAGTGCTGGGAGTTGCAGTCTTCGCTGTGTGACTCAGTCAAAATTTACTTTCCTATCAGTTCCTAAAGTCTCTCCTGAAATGTGTGAAAGGAGTCCTGCAGCCTGGAGTCTGCTACAAGAGACCACACGCATGGGGAGCTGGTCCCTAAATCTTTTTTAAAGCAGATTTAAGGCACTGGAGGAAGATGCATCAGGTTGTAGATGTTTTGACTGATGACTTTCTGCTCTGTGACATAGGATTTGGTATCTTTGTGATTTTAACTGCTCTGGTTTTTGTGTTTTTGTTCATTGTGCTGCTGCCTTTCTTGGCCAGGGCACTGTTGTAAATGAGACTTTTAATCCAAGTGAGGTTTTTCCTGGTTGAATAAATTCAAATTAATAAATAAAAATGTCTACATGCACTACACTTTACACAAAATGCAATTGACACTTTCCCTCCAGCTTATTTGTTACACCTGAAGGGAGATGACAAGTCGACTTCTGCTATGCTTAGCATTCATGTTTATAGACTTACAGGTCAAGTGCAAGTGCACAATGCCTCACCTAGTCTGGTCCGGTTGTAAACGTGCAACAGTAAATTTATCTTGGTTATCTTGCTGTGCCAATCCAACTTTGATGATACCAAATTAGGACCATTCCAGTCACACTAACGTATTAAAATGCATCTTAAAAGTTTAGTTTGAGTCAGACTAACACAATACTTCTAGTTTTTCTAATTGCATGTAAACATACGGACTAAGGATGCTCTGAGGAGGCTAGTTCCATATGCAGCTAAATGCCCTTTCATTTAGCTTAACCGACTAGCCTAAGGTGGAGAAACAGCTCAGAAACAGTCAAATTCATCACAGGGTCACTGTATCAGTGGGTATATGATGTGACGATGATATGCTGTGTAGAGTGTGGCTAAAGTTAGCAGCTAGCTCCACCAGCCTTTTTCCCTCTTTGCAGATGCTTAAACGGTAACACAAAGCTTCGGTTGAGTGAGTATAACCTGCATCAGCTCACATACAACTTATAGATATTTTCTGTTTCAAAATATTGCCATAATGTGCTGTTCCTGCGGCATGCTAACAGCTAACTTCTCATGTTTACATCTGGCAGAGAGCCAAGGGAGGGCACAGGCGGGAAGGCAGCGGCCATCAGCTGATGCTACAGCGGCTTTATTACAGTTTAAAAAGAGCAGTTGATCAGGATTTCAGGCCTGCGTCTATAAAAAATGATAGATTATTAGTTTAACTAACTCAAATCTTGCGCCAGCTAATTCAAGATCTAAATTTAGCCATATATTAGCGCATATGTAATACTGACTGCTACTTTATATGTAGAGGAAGCTTCCAGTTGTGTTAAGATGCATGTTGGACTGTGAACAGTTCCCTAAAGTTTACTGTGAGCTTTTAGAAACAACTCCCCCTTTAACTGCATATTCATTTCTCTCCAAAGTGTAGGCGAGATAACAAAGGATCAAAATAACCAAACAGATCAATCGTTATCCTCAGCTCACTTACTGTCTCATAGAAATCCAAGATGAAACTTAAGAGCAGTGAGTTACAGCCTTCAAGCTGAAGCCCCACAGAAGCCAGCCGTCCCGCGAAGAGGACCAGCTCCATCACTGAATCTTTGAATCCTGACAGAGTCATGTTTCTAGGACAGAAAAGAGAGCACAGAGTCAGACACAGTTTAACCAGAACACCAGGAGTGATGTGAGTGAAATCTGTCGCACCACTCAGCCGTTTCACCCTTGGGCATGAGACAGTTCATTTTAATCCAAAGGCCAAACACTGCATAAACAATTAAGTCTGTGGCACAATCAATGATTTCTATCTCATTTGTACTCCTGCATAATATCAGGGATTAAAAATAGGAGTGAATAAAAATGGATCTCTCCACTTATTTGATCATTTATTGTTGGACTACACACTTCAGGACTTGATATTGATAAATCTCTGGTATTAAAACCTAATCAACACCAACTCCATCCTTTTATTTGGAAGCTAGAAAATCATTTAAGTCAATAAAAGGGCTGTACCTGTACACAAAGAAATTCTAATTCAGAGGATTTGCTGAATAAATGTGCTATAAATCACAAAGAAATATATAGCTCTCATACAAACTTGTGCTATCACTGCTTTTGTTGCTTCTGTCTAACAGCCTGCTAAAAAATCTGCAGAGAAAAGCAGTATAAGAAAAAAAGAACCCTGGTGTTAAATTAATTGATGGGAAAAGCCTTTTATTTTTAACAAGATTTGGCGAGTCAACTGGGACACATATAAAGGTTATTAAGTTTTTGATTATTCTAACCCACAGGGAAGAAAACCCAGGCAACATCTTAACACTTCTATTAAATCTGTAAAAAAGTGATTAAGGTTGAGAAGGCATTTCTCCAACTGAAAGTAAAGGCTAAAAGAGCGATGACCCTTTTCTTTCGGGTCTATTGCTTGCTTTTGCTCAGGGCGTAAACAAGAAGCAGCGAGTCGAAGTGAGACTCACATGGAGGTGTGGCTGTTGAGGCTAATGTCCAGGTCATCCTCCAGAGCGTACACCGAGTGCCAGGTCAGCCACTTTAACAGCATATTGTTCAGACAGTCCATAAGTCCACACTGCACACACAACAAAGAGGAAAACCAGTAAGCATACTAATTTAAACTCTAAGCTAATACAGGACCCCTAATGACTGCTTTACAATACAAGACAAACACTATTCATCTTCTCTATTAGCTCATAGCAGAAGGTTTTTGTAATTAAGGCAGAGCAGCTGCAGCAAGTTCATTCAACTTGTGCTGCAGACGAAAGCTTACCTTGAAAAACAGCGAGGATGTGAAGAAGAGCTGCATGAGGGGCTCAAAGAGGAGACGTCCTATTTCTGCGGTGGAGGAGGCAGAAGGTTACGTTTGGTTTTTTTTTTTGCTTTACAATTCAGGATGTTGAAAGGTGTGGAAGGCCTTGGTAACATATTAGTTTGGCTTTTTTCATTTTAAAGCAAGGTGTTAGGGGTTAGCTGTAGGGTGCAATGTAAGGCAGAGACTGACATAAAGAAAGAACATTGCATGTAAGAAGTGCCTGGCTGCAGACATAGGACATCCACAAATATATGTACAGTTGACATATCTGCAGGCCAAGTTATTATTATTCATTAGGGTTAGAATTATAAACCTGATTATTTGGTTGGTATTGAGATCATGATTATGAAACATGGTTACTTTGTGGTTTTATAACATCTAAATAACGTGCATTTATCATCTTAAACACTTTTAACACTTTGAAAAACAAAAAAGAGAAATAAATAATTGGGAAAACACAAATATATAAAATAATGATGTACACTTGTTCCAAATATTCGTTAATATACTGTTTTTGTTCAATTTTTCCTAGTCTATATAACTAGCAGCCAATAGGATTTTTCATTCCTCAGCAATAATATTGTAATCTAGATTTTATTCTTCAAAATTGCTTAAAACACAGTGTTCCAAATTATAATGCAAAACAGTTTCAAAGTACTTAATAGTTTCTAATGGACTAAAAATAGAAATCTGTTGTAATATTTTGCATTATGAGGCAATTATCCCAAATCAAAGCTGTTTCAAAAACATCAAAACATCTTTACAGATAAAGCTCCATATTATTATAAGAGCCCTTCCATGATATCACCTTAACAACTCTCTCTTCATTGAACTTGTAAGTCCATATATAGCTTCTGCCTGTATTTCTTTTGAGGACGCCAGAATTGGCACCCAGAGCTGCTGTTGGAGTTAAATGGTCATCCACCCTCACAGACCTTCCTTTTAAGGATGCTCCACAGGTTCTCAATAGGGTTAATTCAGGGGATGATGGTGGCCACCCCAGGATTTTTTCCCCCTTTATGCCCATAGCCGCCAAGGCCTCAGTGGGATTTGTTGCAGCATGGGATGGTGCGTTCTCTTGCATGAAAATGATTTTACTCCATAAGGCACGGTTCTTCTTTTTATACTGTGGCAGGAAATTGGCAGGTAGGTTTGGCAGGTTTTAGGTTGATTCCAACCTAAAACATCACTCTTTGCTGATGCTGCAGCGTTGTTTGGATGGTGGCTATCCACCCAACCACCCACAACCCCATCCATCTGGACCATCCAGTGTAGCACGGCATTCAACAGTGAATAAAACTGATTGAAAACTAGTCTTCATATATTTCTGAGCCCACTGCAATCATTTCTCCTTGTGGGCATTGGTTAAGGGTGGCTGAAATACAGCTTTACCCTCATCAGCAAGTCCTGCACCGAGAGGTTCTCGGAACTCCAGAGGCACGAGCAGCTTCAAATTCCTGTTTGCTACTCATCAGTGGATTTTCTTTGCTGCTCTTTCTTAATTTGCCTTACAGAAATTTTCCTTAATACGTCTTTATCTGAAATAATCCATCTGTGCTCTGAATCACACACAGATCTTTTCACAGTAAATCTTTACATGCCTTTTGCAAGATACTGCACTATTTCCCACTTTTCATCTTGCATCTGTTATTTAATAATGTGGAACAACTTCCTTAAGAAGTTTCCTTTTAATTAGGCTCACCTGGCAAACTAATGACTAAACCTGTCTGAGATTGATGCCAGTGATGGAAACTGACAGGAGGAGCAGCATTATAAAAAAAACTAAAAATCAAATGTTTGTTTTATTGGAATTTGCATTATTTGGAACAACAATGATGCAACAAACAAACTTTGATAGCCAAAATATAAAAACAAACACTAAAACATTTACCAATTGTCAAAAACTATAGACAGCATGCAGCACAGTAATAATTTAATCACGGATTATATTGTTTAAATAATTGTGGGAAACTAAAAACATGATTAAAATTGAACTAAATCAATTACCCAACCCTAAATTATGCATTTGACTTCCGTTGGCACATGCAGAATCTGCATTTACCACCGACTATAGCTTTTGGAAGAGGAACAATAGCAAAAGATTATGAAAAAGTGCTTTAAAAATAAAGGGGACTGATGTTAAAAGAGACCAATAATAGCGTTAGTTGTTTCTAATAACCCACCAAAGCTTGGAGAAAAATAAAAGCATCTAAATAATTGGTGGATTTCACAAGATTAAAAAGTAACTTGAGATGAACCATTTTATAAATCTGCTATTTCTTGGATTTAAATATTCAAATTTATCACAATTGTTGCAGTCCATAATTTTAAACTCTAAAAATCTATCAACTCATAAAACTTGTGAAAACAACACTAGAGAGAACATCTTTTACCAGTGAAGCTTCTCAATTTATCACTCAAAAGCTGGGGCCTAATTGGACATGCGTTTATGGATGTCTTATGTCTGCAGCCAGGTTCTCTTGTTAAATATAGTGACAGATGAAACTCACGGGAGCTGGGAACGACAGGGATGTTGCTCAGGAGGTCCAGGATCTCCGGGCGTAGTAGAGAGCCGTTCCAAACAGTGAGAAATTTATAGAGAAAAGCTTCAGAGCTGGAGAACCCCTCCTGGAGCAGAAATGTGACAGATTAATAACACTGTACAATCACTGCTCGATTTCAGTTTCTAAGCAGGTGCCAGCTGAGCATTTGGGTGCAGATTAATGAATACAGGAAATACTGAATGGCAGATATGAGGTAGAGAAACCCTGAGGCGACATCCATATTAGCAGGTGTTCATTATTAAACTGTTTTAAAATGGTACACCATTTTAGCAGAAATACACACCATACTAAAACACCCAAAATACATAAATTACCTGTACTGGGTTACACCAGCTATGTTAGAGTTCAAATGCAGGCAAGTTAGAACTAAGCTTTAATGTAAGACAGTTTCTCTTCAAAAGTGTGATAAAACTTGAAGGACAAGGAGGGTTTCACAGGGTTTTAGGGATTGGTGGTGTATTATCTATAACTGATTATGTCCCTAAGGAATGTTTGATGTCTTTTTCGTACTCCTGGTACCATTTTCCATGAGCAGAGATAATTATATCTATCCAGAAACAGTACAGTTAAATTACCTGATGCTTTAGTTGAAGGTTTTACCACTTGATGCCACAGTTATTTCTACACAGGCCTTTGATAAAGGTTGTTGCAATTAATAGCACACAATCATAGTGTTTTCTTGTTTTTCACAATGTTGCAGTTTGTGGATTGACAGCAGTAATCAAAACTAATTTTCAGCCATTAGTCTGATTAGCGACCATTAAACACGAGAGGCAACTAGCAAACACTGCATGAAAAAAAGAAAAGCTTTAATTGGATGGACACATGAAGCTTGGCTACTTTAAACTCCAGTAGCAGTGTTTCCCACACATAAACCAGACATGGGTAGTCCACCCTGGTATCTTTGCAAACCATTTTTCTTTGAAAAAAAACAAAAAACAAAAAACAAAAAACCTGCTTTTTATAATGAACATCTGCATGCAAGAGAGAGACAACCACAGTACTTCCATCAATGCACAGACTGATGTCTGACCATTCATGTTAAGAATTATGCTGCCATTTCAACATTTTCTGCAGCTCTTTACAACCACCATTTTCCTACCAACCTTGATGGTTGTGATATGCTATGTCATCAATGATGGGCCTAATTCCCCAACCATTCTTAAGAAGAAATCTGTTCTTAAAACATACAGTGTTTGATCTTCACTGAATATAAATGTGGCATATGTGTGGGAGTTTTATCATTAGACTCAAAAAATAAAAAACTATATCCATACACACGGGCATTTAGATGATTCAAATGATGTTTAAATGACATCCCATCTTTTAAAAGTGCAAGGTTTTGCTAGGGATGGGAAGCGAGAACAGGTACTTTTAAATTAGAAAATGTGCGGGGGAAAGATATGTTGTGGCATTTAGGGTATATTATTTAAAGAAATCCCAATAGGCGTAATATTTGATCCATTTTACAGAAATCCACCCATCAGTCATTATTAGTCAATATGATGCATGATAAACATGCACTCATGAATTTGTTCTTGATTTAAGCAGCTTTTTTCCATATCATATTTCTGACTTAAGGCACTTTGAGAGTTCAATTTTTCCTGCCAGAGAGCCACCACAATACACTGGTTTCCTGACTGTTCCCCCACCAATCACAACACATCATTTTAGCATCAAACCCAGTGATGACAACATGCCGGTCCCAGAAATATATAGCCAAAATATCTTAATCACCCCCTAGTGGCAGCTGCAGTTTAGGCCATGGACACTGATCTCACTGCCAAAGGCAAAAAAAAAAAAAGTACATTTTTGGAGGAAAAAAAGCTTAACAACTATATGCTAATTAGGCCTAAATCAGTGGTTCTCAACTGGTGGGTCGGGACCCAAAAGTGGGTTGCGGAGCACTTTTCAGTGGGTTGTGACTAGGTGTCAGTAAAAAAAAATGGTGGCAAAAAGTCTCAAGGTCTTTAGTGGTCATGCATTTATACCTTTTATTTTACTCTGTTTTACTGTGAATTTGGGTAAAGTTAAATGTTGATCAATATTTCAACTAATGTAAATCATTTTCTTGAAATAAAAAGGCTACTTTTCCCATAATAGTGGGGTTTCTCTGGAAAACTGGTAAACATTTAGACATAATGATGGGAAAAGAGGGTAATAATATGTCAGTTTTGTCCTTTTTCTTTTTCCATACCATGTATCCAGTCATCCATTGTGTCCAATCATGCTCCAGACTGCAACATATTCAATAAACTAAACATGCATTGTTGAACTTTTCTTGGAAACTCGGGTCGCGATTTGTCATAAGAGAGACTGGTGGGTCCTGAGGCCGGACCAGTTGAGAACCACTGGCCTAAATATTCAGTTAAATTTCATTCTTGAGATCTCCCGCCCCTCCAGTGTCTTACAAGTAAAAACAGGCCCTTATACAAATGTAGTTGATGACCGTTGCTCTAGGATGTAGGCTAAGTATGAAAGGTAAGTATGAAAGTTGAGTTGAAGGTAGCAGGAAATGTGGCACTCACCTGGAGAAAGTGCTGTGTAGACAGCAACTTGTTCAGAAACTGTAAAGATTCTTCTGAGTTCTGGTTTGCTCCTCCATCGCCACAGAACAAAAATTCTTAACAGAAATACAAAAAAAAAACATGTATTTAAGTGACTGAGGAAGTCGAGGGAATAGAAAGAAAACAGATGATTTGCAATATGCTTCATCATTTTAAACAGAGAGAGGCCCCCTCCCACTCTCTCCCAACCTCTTTTAAAATCTACTCTCAAAGAAATCCTTTGATATGCCAACCAGGTTATTTGTTAAGGTTCAAGTCAAGGTCAGGTTTGCTTTAGATAAGTCTTCCCACAGAGGCGATGTCACAGATGTTTGGTAGTTTCTTCTCCCCTCCCTTACCTTCGTGGAGAGCGTAGCCGAGCCAGAAGTTGAGGCGTAGGAGGGCGGACTCGTCCTGAACACAGTCCAGGTACTGCAGAGCCAGACTGGAGCCTAGCAATGAGCCCATCTGAGCAGGCAGCTGGTTGAGGTGAAATGACGAGAAAGAAAACACATGCAAGAGTAAGAGCGAGAAGCCTTGAAAGTGGCAATCGAAGACAGAGATTAAAAGCAAAAATGATCTTGGAGAATCATGACACACAAAGTCAAACACTGCATAATCCACCTCCACAAAAAGTTGCATTAATAGTTCTGTCAACACATTTAGTTTAACTGGCAAAGAATGAACTGATGCTCTTGTCATTCTGTTGACTGAGTGGGCAAGAAATCCTACAGACTAACTCTCCAGTATCCAGTAATCCCCATAATGCCAGTGCTGGGACAGGCTAGTTTACACAGTCCCTTATTGTGTGTGAACAGCTGCCTCCCAATATGGAAACTTTGTCAGTATAATAAATAAATAACAATAAGGGAAGACAGACTGTGAATGGACACAGCTCAGTTCTGCGATAATTATGGAGGAGCTGTATCATTAAACAGAGAAAGCACCATTCAGCATCTGACAGCTAGAGTGGAGCGCAATGAGGGAAATAATCAATGATCGTTTTGTCAATGCCTTTAGCTGAATAGTTTTGTGATTGACCGTACTCATCCGTCTTTCACAACGCAGCAGCTAAATGAAGGTTTTCTTGTAATAAAGACACATGATGGCACTGCCGCCATCCAACCCCTCATCATCCGCTCTGGCTTTGTGAGCGGAAAAAGGGGTAAATTTATGTAGCATGACCCATAAAAGTCTGTGAGTCATTTAAAATGACTTATATTAGTTTATCAGGAACTGAATCTGCAGGACAAATAGACGTTTATGGAGAGATGGCCTCTCTGTAAATGACTCAATGTTATGAACCTCTTAGTGCATCAATCAGATACATCTCATCTGCTTTCATTCCTCTTGAATGATAAACCAGCGACGCTAACGCTTTAAAAGAACAATAGCCTGTCTTAAAAAATGAAAAAAGATAAATGCTGCAACCATGAAGCTGGTTTATATTATAATCCAATAAACCAATCATAGCCTGAGGCCACATGTGCTGTGTTTTCTCCCATAGTGGAGGAAATATAACAGTGACACAGCGCCACCTAGCGGCTACAATGACACATCACAATGTCTTTGAGGAAGTGAAATGCACTTCCACAAGAAACAAGCTTTAAAGTGAGAAGTAAAGAGAAAATTACCTCAATACGGTGCATATTTTCCAGAAGCTGAGAGACAGAATGGAGCTGCACCAAGGGGACCAGCTTTCTACTGGAGGACGTCTCAGTCTGAGCCGGTTTATTGACTACAGGATTTGGTGCCGGCAATTCCAAATGGCGGTGTTTCTAAGAGAGAAAGGAGGGCAAAGCAAGACAATACATTAGAGTAATCCAAGACAAGCATAAGCTTCTTCTCCTTAACATAACAAAGGCAAAAAAGTATTGACGTTTCCTACTTGCACACTTAAACACTTGTACAGTGTGAGCTACATATGAGAATAAGAATTTGAATAAAGAACAAATTTGTTTTGTTTTAATCTGTGATACAACTATGGGTGAGAGATGTGCCAAGTAATAACATTTGGACTTTAATTAAAAATAGGTTGAAAAAGATTGAAAAATAGATTGGAAAATACTTACCTTCTGTTGATTTCTTCATTTTCTTAAAAAAACGTAAAACTTCATAGATAGTTGTTTATATAAAATAGGCTATTAGCTGTGAAAGGGTACTTTATAATGCTGCTGATAAAGTCATATTATTATTATATAAAAAATATTTAAGAGAGAAAATTAAAAGGATAGACAAAAAAAGGTGTAGCGTAACCTCTAATTAGTAGGGCCCCATGAAATCCATTTTTTTTTTTTGCCAAATTCCGTTTTCATTTTTTGGAATTCCGTTTTTTTAACCTTTCCACTAATTTTACCATAAAAAGAGTGTCTTGTTTACGTAAATGAATCAAATGTTCACTAATTAAATAGAAATAACCTTAAATTTATTGAATTGTTTGGATAACCCTGATATAAAATTATTATAACCAGTGTAACTGTCAGATATTTCCAACTTTTCAAGACACATTCACGTGTATACACTGGGTCCTAACTGATGTTTATAATGTAAATGAAGAAATCCTTCTGTTCTCTCAAACACAGAGTAATAGTAACTTAATAAGAAGGTCACATTAAAGTTAAATGGTTAAAAGGAAACCTGTTGCCTAAACTTTTATTTACTCTCTCAATATGTAACAGTGCATGCAGTTTGATGCTACATTGTGTTTTACTCCTGACTGTAACAGTTCTCCCCTGATCTCTCTCCATACATTGCTGTCTGTCCGTCTGCCCCATATCAGACCACTACATTAAATCAGACACGTGTTGGCTCGTTAAGCAACCAAAGGGAACAACAGTATCTACAGGTTCAATTATTAAGCTAACTGTTACTCGAATGTGACACCATTTGGACTGCAGGACTTCATAAAATCTCGAGTCCGTCCAACTCTATTTTGAAGCCTCCGATGAGTGAGCAGGTTCAAGTTGTGGCTTCAGATGTGAGCCTTGCACACAGACACATCTCTCTCTGTGACTCTCTGGTGTGGTGAGGTAAAATAACTTGAAGCACGGATGAGTTTTGTTGAAGGTGCAACATTATGTGTTATTGTTTAGAAGGGGGCGGAGTGAGTGTTTGTGAAGTTGTGTCCCACTTTAGTGTTCCCCCAGGAACATATTCCTGGATATACGTTCCTCTTTCTAAAAAAACACAGCGTTTCAGTCAAATTCATTCAATTCCGCGATTTCCACGTTAAATTGTAAGTTCCGTTTTTTTGTCCAATTTTGTCCGCGATTCTGTCAACGCGAAAATCATAAGGCCCATATGGCTGTTGGTGATGTGGCCAGCTCTTATTTAGATTATGCCAAATTCTGACCCTGGTATTTGAATGTCAAAGCACAAATGGGATTGGCCCTTAGACTCTTCAGACCAGGCAAAATGTTTCAGTCCTCTACTATCCAATTTTGGTAAGCCTGTGTGAGTTTTAGCCTCAGTTTCCTATTCTTAGCTGACATGAGATGGACTCAGTGTGGTCATCTGCTGCTGTAGCTCATCTGCTTTAAGGTTTGCCATGTTACACATTCAGACATGCTCTTCTGCATACGTTTTCATTCGCCTGTGTCCTCTACCATCAACAAGGCATTCTGACCCACAGAACTGCTACACACTGAATTTTTTCCAACATCCATCCATCAATCCATCCATCCATCCATCCATCCACCTATCTTCTTCCAAGGTTGGGTCACAGTGGCAGCAGGCTAAGTAAGTTAACCCAGACATCCCTTTCCCCAGCAATGTTTTCCAGCTCCTCCTGAGGGATTCCAGGGCACTCTCAGGCCAGATGGTATATATAATACCTCAAGCGAGTTCTGGGTCAGCCCTTGCGTGTCCCTCCAGTTGGAGTAGCCCAGGAGACCTCCACAATGAGGCGACCAGCAGTTATCTTAATCCAATGCCCAAACCACCTCAGCTGGCTCCTTTCAATATGAAGGGAAGGCAGCTCTACTTTGAGATCCCTCCAGATGTCCGAAATCCTCACCCTATCTATAAGGCTGAGTCCAGACACCCTCCTGAGGGTGTCTGGACTCATTTCAACCACTTGAACCCATAATCTCATTCTTTCAGTCATTATCAAGGGCTCATGACCATAGGTCAGGGTTGAAATGAAGATCGACCTGTAAATCGAAAGCTTTGCTCCTTCTTCCCCACAATGGTATGGTACAATACCAGGAAACTGCTGATGATGCACCAATCTGCCTATTTTGGTTTGTTTTTCTTTGGACAATTTTTGTTAAACTGGAGATGGCTGTCTGTGAAAATACCAGCTGTCTCTGAAATACCCAGACCAGCCTGTCTGGCACCAACAACCATGGCATTTTCAAAGTCCTTTAAATCCCCTTTATCCTACATTCTGATGCTTGGTTTGAGCTCAGCAGATCATCTTGATCATCTCCACACGCCTAAATGCTCTGGCTGCTGCCATGTGCTTGGTTGATTAGATATTTGCATTAATTAGTAGTTTATTTCTATATAAAATGTAAAACACTAGTAAGAGCAAACACAGATAAAAGCACATCTGTAAAATCAATTACATTTTCCTACCCTTTTTCTCGAGCTACTTTTCTCTTTAACTGTGATGGCTGGTGTGATGCTAGAGGCAACTTGGGCACCATTCCTCTTCTGAATACCAATCAGAGCTGATTTCCAAGGAGAATTGTGATTCCTGAACCCACTCTGTGATAAAAACAGATAGAAAACACAATGTTTCACAGGTGCTTTAGAGATGGTGAACACTAATGTGAGGCATAGTCCATGTACAAACCCTCATTCGTGAAGGAATGGAGAGTGTCACCAGTTCAGGGCAAAAAACTTTATAAAGGGACAAAAGGTGTAGGAGGAATGGCTGCCTTCCCTAAGGAGACAAAAGCAAAATAACACAATCAATAGCATATTTCTCTAAATTCAATTTTCTGTGTTTTCATTGATGTTTTCCAGTAATGGAGAATGCAACAATAATCAATGACAGGGAAAAGGTAACAACATAAATGGAAACACTTCAAGAGTGGAGGAGAAAAATGCTGTAATTAATCACTGAACAAATGCTCAAACTCAGGAAGGAAACAATGCAACAGCTCTGATAAATTGCTTAAAGGGCACAGGATGTTTACCAGCTTAGACTGTAGCTCCAGCAGCTTCCTGACTCGGAAGACTCGCACTACAGGCACAGAAAAAATGAGACTGTCAATAATGATTGGAGACAAAAAAAACAACAAAGACAAGATAACAGAGTTTAATAAGGGGACACATTTTAGCTGTTCAAATGTTTGACTTACCACTTTCCTTTCTAGTCAAAAGGTACAACAGATGACAGATGAAAGGACACTGAAAAACATCACAAAACATAGTAGCCTGAGGTTAGCAACGGTGCAGCAAATCTCACAACAATATTAGGGTTCTTTCACTGCAGGGAACAAAAACAAATGTGCATAAATCAGTACAGAAGGAACATGATTTATTCCACTTAAACTGAGTTTATATGGATGTCTCTCCTGTGATACATGGAAATTTCTGCTTCACTGAGGATTCCCAAGATCACAGTGGCTGCCGTAATTCTCAAAAGGAAGAAGTTTGGCCCAACCAGGACTCTTCCAAGAGCTGGTCCTCTGGCCAAACCTAGCAATCAGGGGAGAAGAGTCTAAGTAAGAGAGGAGACCAAGAACACTCAGTGCAAAACACATAAAAGCCTGCTTGAAGTTACTAAAATAAACTCCAAATGAGAACCAAGTGGGCTTTCATATGTTTTACACTGAGGAGAGGCTTCCGTGTAGCCATAAACCCTGCCATAAACCCCGGATCAAGTGGAAGACTGCAGTGATGGTTGTCCTTCTTGAACTTTGTCCCATCTCCACACAGGATCTCTGGAGTCAGTCAGAGTCAGAGTGACCATCAGGTTTGGTAGCCTCTCTTACTAGGGCCCCTTCCTATGATTGCTCAGATTTGCAGGGAAACCAGCTTTTGGGAGAGTCCTGGTTATACCAAACTTCTTCCATTTGAGAGTTATGGAATTATTTACACTTTTTCAGGCTGCAACATAACAAAACTGAAAACACTGAAGGAGGTCTGAATACTTTCTGAATGCACCGTAAATTCTTAAACCTTATTCATCGCTGTTCTGCATGCCAACTTGTCTCAGAAATGTCAGTAATAAGAATCCCTTGGCTCTGTTTTAAATGCTCCTGGTTATTATTGTATCTGATGACTATTTTGGCACCATTACTCTTGACTCGAACTGTCCACATTTTTAATTAATTAATCAGAAGGGAGAACATGCGATTACAAAATTCGTGCTGTTTAATAGAAACCTCACAGAGGTATATAACCACCCAGCAGTAGCACTAGCCTCTTGTCCTAAATTATACTCATCATTCATCTGTTTCAAATGAAGTTATTTATCAGTCGATATAAACTGGCAAACTTAAATTATTACTTTAAAAAAAATATGAAACATACCAGATTTTCATCTGTGACGAAGTTGAAGATGAAGCCGTAGATAGCTCTCAATTGGTCCTTTGAGTCAATCATGTCAAATACTGTCAGCACCCACTTTATGAAAAGAACCTGATGGATCGTATTAAAAGTAAACAAAGAAAAGCATTAAATCTATGGTAGATTATTGACAGCAGTCATTTAAATTATCAAAGACATTCAACAACATTTGAAAACTGGAAAGCACTCATTTCTGAAACGCTGTTGTTGATTTAATTAACAAAAAGACATCAGAGATCAAAAGCAGCATTATATGGTTTTCTGTTAAAAGTTTAAATAATTTAACTCGAGTAAACAGAATAACATTAATCATTTAGGGAAGTGGTGCGTTTTCTTTTCAAACACAAAATTAAAAATGTATTCTTCAACAGAAAACTGATTAAATTCACACAAAAGTATAAATTACTTATAGACAAAAACACAAAATTTCAACAAGGAACTGCTCAAAGCTAAAAAGTCTCCAAGTGTAAAATGATTTACAGGTTACCTGTGTTGTAACAGGTATTTTGCCAACACCCAGCCAAACCACGGCTCGAACTACAGCCTCCTGTGGCACAGTGGCAGCAGGCAGAAGACATTTCAGCACCCTGCCACACAAAGTCGTTCCTGCACAGAAATAATCAGATATAAGGGTTCTTCCTTTAACAATGACTGTAACATGCAGGCGAAATATGTGCTTAATGCAAAAATCTTTTTAATAATTGTTGCAGAGCCATTATCTATCTGTAAAAACATTGATTGAATTTGGAAACAATTTTCTCTCTTAAAAGTTAAATGACGGCTTTACAATAAAACGCTGTTTATATGTCAGTCTGTGTTTGCTTTTATCCTGCCTTAATATAAGTTATGCAAGTTAATTTCCTTTTAAAACTCCTGTAATAATTGAACTGGTTATCAAACTGATTGGGAATTCTGACCAAACAAAAATTCATTATTTCATGGTTACTGCCAACGCCTGTCATCATTGCCATCGGTTTGTTGTAAAGCTGTAGAAACAGCTTTTAGCCTTGTTTCTATGGCACTGACTCATGGCGTGTGATAATTCAGACTGTGTTAAAAAAACAAAGCAAGGCATGATTTTTTTGGGCAGAAATCACTGCCTATGTACATGACAGGATCAGCAAAGAAATAAGAAGTAATGCCTTGTCCACAAGGGTTGCCAAGATTGACATACACTAAAAGTTCCTCAGTCATTTCGTATTGACTGAAGGGGGAGTAACACTGATACAGCTGTCTGTCCTGTAATAAAACTGGCAGCCTGCCCAAGGCGTATTCTTGCTTGGTGTGTGTGATGGACAGATTGATAGTTTGTATCAGCGTCAATGCAGCATCACAGGTTTCTTCTGATGAATTTGTCTAAAATTGCCAAGAGACATCACTCATCAAATGATTTCCTCAGATCAGGCAATGTCAGGGAAGAACATGGTGATACAAAAACACACAGTTGAGTAAACTAACAGGGAAGTAACAGACATGCAGCAGGAGAAATGAAGGCTAAGGAAAAGTAGAAACTAGGGACGCACAATACTGGATTTTTGATGACATCTGATAATCCAGTATTTACAAATTAGTTAAAGCTTATACTGATATCAACACAGACATTAAAATTTAGTTCAGATCTAAAGTTTCTGTCCTTAAAACACAACCTAAAGTTTGAGAATGAACAAATGTTAGTCCTTTAAACAAACTTTAAAGTTTAAAGATCAATGATGAATAAAGACAAAGACATCAGCTGTTGTAGGTCTGTTGGTCTAGCCTAAAACTCCACGAATGTATTTTTTTCTTGGAGCTGAAAAGGCAGATTTTATAGCCAAATATCAGATGTATATATCAGCAGATATGAAAATATCTGCTGATACGATATCATGTCAATAATACCGTACATCCCTAGTCGAGACACTGTTCTTTAAAACTGCTTCTCAACTTGTGAGTGGGTCGCAATTGTATGATATTGCAAAAAGTCTACAATGTACAGAAGCTCATGGAGTCATATACATTTATTTTATTCATTTTACTCCGTTTTGCCGCAAGACAAGTAGATATTGTATGATTCTCAATTCTCTCCTTATCTTGGGATAATAAGCTGTCTTTTTCATGATAATGTGGTGTGTTTATTTCTCAAATCCTGTAGAAAACAACTAAAACCAGCATGTTATCTCTGGAAAAAGGGGTAAAATAAACTGCATTCATGCACGGAGTGTTCAAATGGCCTAGTGGATAGGTTGCACCCAATGTACGAGGGCAGCTCAGGTTAAAATCTGGCCTGTGGCTCCTAACCTGCATGTCTCTCCCCCACTTTCTCATGCCTGTTTCTGACCATATCCACTGTCTTCGTCTACAAACAAAGACATTAAAGCCCCCAAAAATATCTGGATAAAAGTATGCATGCATGTCCTCCCAGGTCATCTGTAATGGTGTGCTTTTAAAGCATACTTGTTTAATCCTGTCTTGTCTGTGCAGACATACATTGTGTTTCATCTAAGGTCCAAACCTATAATTTTTATTAACTAAATATGAGTGGTAGAAAATTTGGGGGTAAAATTGTGTCCTGATTTCTTTTTCTTTTTAAGTTGTGGTTAGTCCTGAGGCTGGGCCAGTTGAGAACAACTGCTTTAAAATACGAAAAGAAGGGAGCGAAAAAGAGCCTCTGAGCAGGAACTAGCATATGTTAACCGTCTCCAAAGCAGTTTAGAACCAGTCTGTTTTGTTTGTTAGCTTGCTGTTATGATCATTAAGGGTGGCAATGTCAAACATTAATACAAGACAAGGCACACATCTTTACAGCAGTCATACCAACTCAAGTTTGATCTAGAGATGCAGAAATAAATGAACTAAGAGCCCAGAATGATTAGTCCAGACACAATTATTCACTGACAGAGATCATGCCAAAAATCTCCTCTTAAAGTTAATTTGGCTTAGGTCAGTTTTAAAATCCTTCCACTGGCACAGGAGGGTGCATTAGCCACAATTTCATCTCAGATTTATAAAATCTTAATGGGCTAACTGAAGCTCATGTCTCTCAACAAACAAGAGAAAGTGTGGAAGTTGAACTTGAGATGAAAAGAGTGATATGCAGGCAGAAAATATAAAATATTTTACACATATTATTTCATTCTATTCAATTCATTATCACAGTATGCTCCCGTTCATAACAAACACTGTCATTCACTGGTTATTATGAACTGGAACAAGACATATCACAAATAACACATTATGTTTTGGACCTCCACTTGGATAACTTTTCTAAAGCCACATCTTTTTCAGTTTCAACTGATGAATCCTGATCTAGAGGTTTTAATAGTGTTTTCCTTTAAAAATTCAAAGATTAATATACAGTAGCTGCTACAATCTTACCCATGCGCAGGCTCATAGCAAACTCCAGCATAATAGAGATGGCCTCTGGGGATAGTCCTCTACTGTAGGCCACCTTCTCCACAGCCACCAGGTGCCTCTCCACGTCATCGTTCCCAGTTACAGGAGTACCAGCTTCAACTACAAAAAGAAAGAAGGCATTAGAGTGCATGTGTTTTGATACAGGTTGACATATTTAAAAAGCAATATCATATTATTTCTGCTAAAGTTGATGTTCATGAGCATGGCACAGATGAGCTGGAACTGTGTAAACATATTTTGTCAGAAAACGCTGTAATTTTGGCACATGCTTGCTCTGTAACACACAACATCTAACTTACAAATGTAAGCTTTGTGGAAAAAAGAACATGATAAACAATGCAGAATTATCAAAGAGTTTACAGGAGATTTTTCATGTAAAGTTTAAAGATACAATTTTTTAAACCAGTGTACATGTGATGAACTACTTTTAACCCACAAACCCAGTGTTTTTGGAAAAGTTATTTCAACAGGGAGAGGAGGGATGCCAGTACAAAGAAAGGACAGTACACAGCCTGAACACTCTGTTTGACCTGCTGCCTTCTGACAAGCTTTGTAAGACTATAAAAAAACAAAATCAAAAGACATTAATTCATAAACTATGCCTTATAAACTAAAATGAAGGTAAAATCCCATTTACTAACTGAAAAAGTGATGTACAAACTACTAAAATATTCTGAGAACTTGCTAATGAAGGGGTATAGTTTTCTTAGAGAACAGAATATACACTGGTACACCTCTCTTCAACAGTAATTTCAATGGTGGACAGACACATCTCTACATAGCAGAATGCATCCTATCTGCTATCACAGTTGTCCACAATTCCACTGTATAGAAATGAAAGCCGACAATGCATGTCTGCACCACAGAAAAACAAATACAACAAACCTATGGACACAACATGTTTTGATCACTGTATACACATGAAGAATGACAGAAACAATAATACCAACTCCAAAGATGTGTAAGATTGGTTTGGCGATATGTCCTGCATTGAGACACATATCACTAGCATGTTACAGCCGTAAAAAGTTAGTTATGTTAGTTATTGAGTCAGAAAAGTCATTATTAGGACCAATAAACATGGACAACGTGAAGTCACATACGGAGGGCTGAGCCCCCTGTGTCGACATTTTAGTGATGGCGTTTATAAATAACACAACTAACTTGGTCTGCAAGTTAACTTCTTTGTAAGTAACCCAGACATTGAGTTGAGACTGTGTAAGCAGCAAGGCAGTCTGCTATCACTGTCAACAGACGTTAGCCTAAACCCCAATTCTACAACGTAGACTTGGGTAAACGTTTACATTATGTCAGCATTTATGGTCATCCAGTTTTCCTTGTAACATTTGGGCGTAACACCAACGTAAACCCTCAAAGGCTAGCTAGTACAGTTGTTAACGGCAATGCTACCATCTGCTATCGTTGCATTTTTGTCCCTAGCTTACCGTCAGTGAAGTATCTCAGGGCCAGAACAAACGGGTCCTCCGCCTCGTTTTTCCTTTTCTCCTTTTCTGCGATTCGCAGACTCCTGTTACTACTTCGGCTGGATACTGTTAGGTCGCTTACAGATGAAGTATCTGAATCCGGCGGCCCCGAGAGGTTTAGCTTCGCTGCCATTTCTACATTGCTAAAACTTTAAAACACTAAACTCCCCTCGTCCGTCCTCAGCCATTCAAACAAAACTCAAATCCTCCGCGCGACCGTTTGCCCTGCGCCTGCGCAGTATCGCCCATCCGCTCTGCTGCTTCGAGGGAAATGTAGTCCATTTGCCGTCAACTGCCGAAAGTCGCCGTTGCTGGGGTCACAATGCTTGAGTCGCCGTCTAGGAAGTTCTTGGATACTTCTTAAGAGGAAAATTCACCAGATAACCCCAAAAACTGGTCAGTAAACTCATATACCCTTGTATTTTTAAATAACATCACCAGAACACAGAACTTTGAAAGGACTGGTCAATTTCAGTTGAGTGTTTTAACACATTTGGCTAGGTTGATAATGCTGGCCTGTGAGGCAGATGAAGTGTTTTCGGTTTTTCCCTTGATAAGGAAATAATGCCCTTGTGCTGAGCTGTTGCCAAGATTGTAAATGAAAATGCTGCTTTTGGTACTCACTGGTATTAGTCATTCAAGGTTTACACCTCAATAAAATCCCGTTCTCATCCCTAAAAAACTCCAAACATTTCAGGAGCATCTGTTTTCATTGGCAGCTGACCTCTGTGCGGTTCACTGAGACTTGGCAAACCATGGAGAAGAAATCACCAAGTCTTCAAAATTTAGACTAAATTGCTAGAAGTCTGGAAAATTTTAAATTGCAGAAGTTGCAATATTTGTCAAGTGAGTCAAAATACCAGGGTAATATATATATATATATATATATATATATATATATATATATATATATATGTATTTTTTGCAGCAGAGATCCTAAGCTTTACACATTGTGCATATCCAAGTTTTATTTTAAAAAATACTTTCCTTATTGCATAATACATTTTTCTTCTTTTCTATCAGTCATGATGATTGCTTACACAGCTGTAAGTTAAACTAATCACTTGGTTTACTACTGTGATTGAATTAGAGAACAACAGGTCAATCATATTGATCAGCCTTAAATATAGGCCTGACCCACAGAAAAGTACAGCTTAGGTATAATTTATCTAATATTATGTTTGTTATGATATAGAATGATTTATGCTTGTGCTTTTTGAAAATACAAATGATGAGGAACTAACCCTAAATAATCACATATTAAATCACAATATTGGGGAAAAAAACAATTCGATTATTTCCTAAAGGCTTCTGCCCAAGTTACTACTGAGGAGTTGTTCAGTAAAAATATGATCTTTACTTATTGGCAAAAGTAACATAAGAATATGGATCTCCAACCAGGTTGTTTAGGTAAAGCCACACCTTTATAACGAAGTGAAATACAACAGCTGTTTTGGGATTTCATGTGGAATTATTCTCTCTCTCTGCTAATGTAGTCAACAAAGGTGGAAAAAGTAAACAAGCATTGTACTCCTGTTAAAATATACCTAATTAGGAGTAAAATAATACATTTCAAAATATACTCAAAAAACTATAAGTACACCAAAAAGACAACTCAGTTGCAGTAATCTGAGTGAGTGTATTCAGTTACTTTCCACCTCTGATCAGGTGACATGTCTTAAGTCATTAATAAAAGAGTTTATTTATTTTTTGTTTGACTCTGAGGCCTCCTCTTCTGGATAGTAATAGTAAGAGAAACTGTCCACAGAAGAGCATTTGAATTACTTGGGACAACTGGGACACTATCTTTGAAAAGAAGACTGTTAAGAATTGTTTTTTGTCATTTCTTTACTATGAGAGGTTCAAATGATCTAACCCAATAGCTTCAATTTCAGGAGGGAAGGAAGGAGTTGCTGCAGCAAACATTTCTCACCATCTATAGATTGAATGAATTGCTCTCATTCAAAGGTATGTACACATTCAAACAGAACTCTTGTCTAACAAATCATCAAAGTAAAATAAAGGTAAAATAACCAAACTACCACTGAAACCCCTTAAAACCAACCATTCAGAAATCCAAAACACATTTCTCTCACATTGAAATACAAACATCAAGATGCTGAAAATAGCTCTTCTTTCAAACTAGAACTTGTGTTTGTGTCTCCAGCTTAACTGTTATCAACACTTGAAGCTCACTAAGCTATTTTTTTTAGGGGAAGAATAGGAGAGGCTCTCTTGTTTGGATTTAGGGTAAAAGACATAACAGACAGACCCTTGTGTTAGAGTAATGCAGCTTATCCCTTTACTCTCTGTTTGCCATGGTCTAGTACTAGCATGAAATTCTGTTGAACTGGAAATAGGTCGGAGCTCAAGCCTTCATGTATATGAGAGGTTTATTTTTTTCCCACAAATTAAAAAACTAATTTAAAAAAGACGACAATAGTAACCCTTGTTGCAAATGCAATGTAATGTCTGTGAAAAGTTGCTGGTTAGACAAACATTAGTCAGTCTCAACTCCAATTCTTTATTGTAAGTACATCTTTTACAGAAATATTATGAATCTCAAAACTAACTCACATCATTTTCAATTGAGGTTTCATCCTCTAAGAACACAGATAGGAATGATGTGTATATCTTATGAGGGAATCAAATAAAAACTGAACATATAAGCAGAATCTTCAAGAGACAGTGACAAGGTTTAAGACTTCAGTTTTGAATTACAAAAGGTAAATTTTCCATTTTAAACAGGCAAAAAGTCTCTTTTATTAAAAATTTGGTTAAGTTCTGCTGTAAAAGCTTGAAGCAGACACCTGAGGCAGCAAACGCTGTCATTTTCAGCCAAACAACTTCAATGTAATGATGTCTGAACTAAGAGGACACAAAGGATATTCAGCAAATTTTACTCTGGGAGAAAATATTTCATGCAACTTCTTAAAAAATCTAAATGATGTTGGATTCACATTGTATTTCTTTCAGAAACTGCCTTCCGGTAACACTGCATCAAATAAGACAGGGATATGTAGACTCAGTAAATGTATACCTCATTCAAATTCTTTCAACACTGCTCATTTTGGTTTATATTCTGTACTGCTGACCAAATGAAACATGCTTGAAATGTTGTAAGTCATAAATTAACAATCACTCCTACCTATAGTATAAAAACAAATTAGAAAAACAAGCTACAAAGATTCTCATGAAAAACAGCATTCTCAAATCAATACATCTTGTAACAAAAATTGAAATTCACACTTGCTTAAAACAAAAACACACACACATTTAGCACAGTGTAGGGCTGAAATACATGAGGGGAAAGTGGATTATTGTGACAAGAGCTGAGCTCATCAAAGCTTCCACTGGTATGATTGTCCATGGCTATATAAGGGATGCATGGATTAGGAGTACCCAGTTTCACATTAAGAGTGCACAGGAGTAGATGAGAGTATTCAATCATTCAGCCAGCAGGATGGAACAGTAGATGTGTGAGAAAGGATTATTACTAGGAGGGACTGTTTCCTTCAAAACGTGTTTCATTACCATCCATAGAGTCACACTAGATTCCCTTTGTTGTGGCTTGGATCATAAGTAGAAGAGGATCTTAAGACTGCTTGACCTTGTTCTTTTCTTGGTCATTAATGTGCTGTTCCTCTCTGCTGTCCTCTCTCTCCGGCCGGTCGTCACTCTGGCGGGCAATAAGAAGTCGGCAGGTGAGCAGAATGCCAAAGACTAGTGCATGGGCATATCTTTTCAAGGGGTCTCCCACTAATTGGTGGAAGAACAGGACAGCCAGCATGACCAGAAGTAGCAGGAAGTTGGCCACATCTTTGGGTCTGCCTGGCACGAGGGTGAGAACCACGCCACAGCCCACCTCCAGCGAGCCTATGATCTTACGGAGCAGGACTGAGCTGATTCCAATCTTCTTCAGGCCTGGCAGTGCCTTGGCATAGCTCTTGTAGGCTCTTTTCTGAAGGGGAAAAACACACAAAGATGTTTTCTTTTAAATCAGGAACATTTGACTTATGTAGGGCTGCACATAAGAATGATATTCTACTGTTATTGCAATATGAGCTTTCACATTTAACACTACAAAGATCTGAATTTGTCCCAATAAATATGCAGTGTTTCCTCTTTCAGCATACATTTAAGACACTTAACCCCTTAAAGCCTGAAAACACAAATAATAGCCAGAAAATTCTATTTTTTTGGAACTTAAATGTTCATTTAACTTTCTACTGAAATTTTTAAAAATCTGAATTTCAAAAATATGTTTTTATTATCTCATTTCATTCATTAGGTGTTTTTGGTAACTGATAATCCACTTGAGGGAATTTTTTTTTATCATTTATCAGATTATATTCAGAAGTTTTTCTGAGTAATTTATTGAGCATGTTGGTTAGATAAAGGTATCATAAAAGTATGTATCAAATATGCGACAATAGTCGTTAAGGGGTTAATGCCAAAGGGTCAAATTTACCCAAGACTGATTTTAATTGTGTCTAACTTTGTATTAAGAAAATGTTAAAGTATGTCAGTTTGTCATTTAGCAGCTGGTATCATACAAAACTGTTTGCACGAATCCAAATAGTATAATTGTCCATTTATACCTAAAACAGCCATGCAAGTAAAATGTACCCAAATAGAAACCACTGATTTTCTCTGTTTTAATAGATGTTGCCATGATAACGCCATCAATTCAATTTTATTTCTCATGTGCATTAAAAAGCACAAAGTGCAGGCAATGTGATGAAATGCATTTTGCCTCATCACCTTCTCACCCCAGTTTCAGTAAAGAGCAATCAGTCCTTAGATGATTTTTGCTGGATCATCATCCGACAGTGATATAATATTCTTACTGTGGTAAAGTCATTGCTCTGGATCAGCCTTTTTATGAAAATGAAATGATGGGTTAGTTTTATCCACTGGCTGTTTTAGGTGTATAGACCAGTAGTTTTCAACCTTTTTTGCCCAAGACACACTTTAAGCTCAAGCCAAAATTTGAAGACACACCAAAACCACAACAACATGTTCCAGTGAATTAAGCAGTCAAGCACAGTCATATAATTGAAATCAGCTGATCTCATGCGAGCTATTGGTAAGTCGTACTCTTGCTGCCATATTTAAAGTCTAGCTGCACTCACTGCTCCCTCTGCATGCAGCTTTTTACAACTCCTCCTCCACCCCAGCTCCTCCTTTATCCTACCTCTGACTTTATCAGTGACATTTTGTTGTCAATGATCTCTACTCTGCTCTGGGTTTGTTGCTGCTCCTCTCCCCTGCCCAGGCTTTCCATGTGGGCACAAGACAGCCAGGAGCGTGTGGTGTTCCTGTTCGATGCTTTCCGTGTAGACTTGTGTATGAGCAGGAGGATTCTCGAACAGTCATGTATAACAGCCATGATTGCAAATCTATAACGACTAATACAGACCACACCAGTGTGCCTTGCCACACTATTTGAGAACCACTGGTATAGACATCCCTAGCGGTTCTAGTGTTAAACCATTTTCATGCAGTCAGATGAAGCTTAAGCTAGCTATCAGCTACTTTCAGTGGACATTTAGAGGTTAAAAACACGCTTGAATTATTTTGGATTCACAGGAAACATGTTGCACATAGCTAAATCTGATGCGGACTCTTTAAATTTATTCTATCACACTTCATTTCATTATACTGAACAATGTTATGGTGTATTACTTTTTTGCCATAAGCTGTAGAAACCCACTGAATTTATTTGGAACTACTTCCTGTGCTTTGCCATATTGCAATGCAGATAAAAAATATAGTAGTTTTGCTTCTTCCCATAACCTTCACACTGAGGTCATACAAACATCCATAGATGTCTTCTAGTCAGGCCATACAAAGACCATGTAGGGTCACAGCTCTTGGATCAAATTTCATCACCATGTTAGCCCATTCATGTTTTTCCTTATGGGTTTCTTGCTAAAGAGAGCACACAAAACTATGATAAAGTATCCTCTAAGCATATTGTTTGGATAGTGCAGAACGCTTACGTTCTTGCAAGCTATCATCTTTCTTTGGAAAATTCAACATCAGCACCAGCAGGTGCATCTCACAGAATTTGCTCGAAACCGCCGCCATTGCTTTTTACCGTTAACTTGCTCTTAGAATTAAACGAAAAGCCGAGCTGCTTCCGCGCGTATGGCAGGCAACAATAACCGCGCTATTACTCGCTAATATGTTTATTACCCATAGTATGTTGATGGCATTATAGTGGTTTTACAGCACGCTCTAAAATGGGAAGCATTCAATCATTCATAGTGCAACCGTTTCCGCATTTCCTAGCTAATGGCAAACATATTTTGGACAGTATGATGTATTTTTTCTGACTCAAAGACGCTACCTGTGTTAATCCTGAGCAATTTTCTGTGGTTTGATTTAAACATACAGGCCTAGCCTACATGCTAACTGTAATGTTACAGACACCTACTGTTACATCAGGATAGAGTATTTTATAAAGCAGAATTTCCTCAGTGACATAAAACCAATGCCTCGCGGAGGCAGACTAGAAGGACAATGCTCTGCTCTATCTAAAGCATTCATTTCCGTAGGTTTAACCATCGAGGTCACCATCTCCACACATTATTTGAGCCTGAGAGCCTTCAGCGTCTGCAGCCAGCACAGAACAATGGCCTTTTACCCCAACAGATGCGGACAGTTTGTCGTTTCGATGTACTCACCATTTCACTGTATGCGTCTTTGCTTAGTCTCGGTGTGAGCTTAATGGTTCCCATAAACACGAAAAATAAACCTAGAGCTAAAGATAGGGCAACGATGGTTATTGTCCTTGGTGAGGGCATCTTTCCGCCACCGTGTGTGCAGCTGGCGCTTCCCACACTACTGAATGAAAGTCGGACGGTTACCCGGTGAAGACGCACCAGGGGGATGGGCTTCTGGAAGAACGGCAAAGATGGCGTCGCATTGGACCCCTCTTTCTGCACCGCATCCAAGAGGAGGAGACAACTGTAGCCTGATAGTTGTTCATCCACAACTCAAATAAACCTTCTTTAACTATTGTTTTAATTAGCTAGAAGAAAACCCCCAGTGTCTCCACCATGTTTAAGTTTTTTATAACTCAAAAATGTATTTTGATTGCAAGGTTGGAAAGTTAACTTATTTTATTATACTTTTCAGTATTTTTTTAAATCAGTAATTTCACTTTTAATAGGTGTAGTCATTACATAAAAAAACATGATATGACATGACATGACAACATGATATAGTTTTAAGCAGACTAACAGCACTTTTACCTGAGTATAATACTCTTTTTTTACCACCTCAGTAGCACATAGCGAGATAATGATTCCACATCACATCCCAAGTCAGCTGTTGTACACAGTGAAAGCTGGAGCGAACTCTGTGTGAAGTTATCCACTGAGTTGGAGTTCCTACCTGTGATTTTAAGTCCTCCTAAAAGATGCATTGTGCATTTTCTTCATCATTATGTTGCTTTACTATGAGGTTGAGTCTCTGTTTTGTTCTGCCGGAGGAGGCCCACTTTGCGATTTGAGATTTTCAATAGCAGCTCTGTCATATTGTAAAATACCTAACACTTTAAAAGTGTAGTTTAGCTATATGTAGTTTTGGCTTAAAGTACACTTTAAATTAAATACTTTTAACTTTTAACGCTGTAAATTTCAAGCAGAGCACTTGTACTTTTACTTAAGTATTGTAGTTGGGTACCTTTTTCACCTCTGGACTTTAAACAACCCGGTCGGGGATCTAATTATATTGTCATGTTGTTATTTTCAATAATGAACGATCATATTTACTGTGCAGCTACTCAGAAGGTATACTTTGAGTAAACTTTGGATTATCTACTTTTGACTTTACTTGAGTATATTTTGAGGCCAGTAGTACTTTTATTTCTGCAAAAGCAAATGTTTACTAAAGTAACTGTACAATTACTTGAGTGCAATAGTGTTGTACTTTTTACACTTTAGTTTTATTGGCATCGATTATATATAGATAGAAGTCCTAAGCTGCAGTTAGCCCCATAACTGGATATAAGAAAGTTTTTGTTTGTTTGTGCAACAAAAAAAAAAAAACAAAAAGAAATGACTTGATGAAATCCTTATTAGGCAGCAAGCAAAGATTCTAGGAAGCCATTGCAACCCCTACAGCTGGAGCCAGTGCAGCAAAACCTACGATATTTTATTAGCATTTCAACCAGGGCTGTCAGCAGTAATGTATACATTGCAAATAATAAAGCTCTGTAGTAATTGCATTAATTTATTTTAACCGTATATAAATTAACATGCTTTATTGTCCCTTGCAGTGTACTTTGGTTAAGCCACTGCAGCGTCTCCCTGCAGCCACAGTGATGCAGAGCAAGTCCACCACTGTAACCTGAATTTATCATTTCAGTTTAAAAAACTCCCAGATGGCACAGGGGATAAGACCTTATTTTACTTTTCTATCAGTAACTAGTTTTTTTGTGTGTGTGTTTTATGTTGTTACAACGATCTTTGATCTGCCTGAAGTTCTTTATTTTATTTCAGCACAAAGTTAGTCAGGATTCAAACAGGGGCCCAGTTAACCTAAGTTTAAGATAGGGCTTAACGATTTTGGAAAATAATCTGATTGCAATTGTGATTTGATATGCCATTATCCATCAGCTTTCTTTTATTCCTACACAAGGGCTGAACACGTCTTTAAAGGTGTCTAATTCTGATGATTTTGACTCATATTGCAAATTGGATATGAATTACTGCATTTAAGGGATTTTTTCATCCTTATGTTTAATAAGAAAAAAATGAAAAAATTTGCTCATATAGAACAGTGGTTCTCAACTGGTGGCTCAGGACCCAAAAGTAGGTTGCGAAGCCTTTTTCAGTGGATGTGTGCCTGGGAAAAAATCAGATCAAATTGTCTAAGAGACTCTATAAAACGTGCATGTTTTGTCCTGTTTCATTGTTTTGTTACACTCTTTGTACTGTCTTAGGCCAAAGCTCTATTATTTTTTTTATCAAATATATCTGATTGACCAAAAAAAAATCTTGGGTCGCAATTCTCCTTTAGGAGTTGATGGTGGGTCCTGTAATCCACCAGTTGAGGACCACTGGTGTAGAATATACTAGAGCAAAACAATTTAAAACAAATTGCTAATTGTGATTTTTTTGGCTCATATTGCAGATTTGATATCAACTGCTATATTGAAGAGATAATCCTTTTTTATCATATCATTTAAATAAGTAAAACAGGAATTTTTATTCCAAAAAAACTTGAATGTTTGCATGATGTGTGTGAAATATCTGCTGCAAAAAAGTGTTAAACGGATATTTTGACACATTTGAAGTTTAAGGAATTTTGCAACTTTTACGATTTGTAAATAGCTGCAGGCCAATTTGCGATTTAATCTAATTTGCAATTAATTGCCCAGCCTTGATTGTCAGTTGTGTAAGTATGACTCAAAATAGCTCAATAGAAAACGTGTAGGTAGCATTGCCTATTTAAAAAAACATAAAATCAGAGTAGGGTATATGGTCAGACTTTTAGGCTTAGACTGATTTACACATGATGCCGTTCCAGTCAGTTCTTATTATGTTTTCAAATCATTGCAGTGTTTTATGATACTCACAGAAGTGGAAATATATCATTTTTAAAGCCAGTTGGCAATAACAAGAAGAGATGTTCTGTTTCATGATGCAGTTGCCAAGAAATCTCAGCATTGCTACCAATACATGGCAGTTGTGCTCTTCTTTAGTCAGCTCATCTTTTTCTGTCTTTAATGATAAAACAGAGGACCCACTAAAGCCAGAAGTATTAATTCTTCAATCTGTGCTCTATCAGATGAATAAACTATTTGTCTGTGTATCGCAGAAGGCAATGAAAAGACAAATAAGTTTATTGTAAATGCCTAAAAATATGCCAAAAAAATGTAATCCATATTTCTAAAAAGAGCTGAACAATTTGCAAACATAATATAATTGCAATTTTTCCCCCCAGTATTGTGATTGCGTTTTGATATGCGAGTATTAACAAGGTTTAAGCTATAAAAGGGAAGGCTGGGGTGGAGGAGGTTAAGCAGCGTGATGCATCAGCATTGATGCAAGCAGGGATTACTGAGCAGAACGTCATATTTAAATGGACAACAGGGTTGAGAGAAAGAGCTGTGATTGGCTGTGGGAGCTGGAAGGCAATAATTGGTGTCAGCTGGCAATCAGCGAATCACAGCTAAAGTGAACTAATGCTAAGCTTCTTCAATATTAGACAGAATGAACTAGGGCAGAACGATCAAAATTTTATATATATATATATATAATTGCAGTTATTGTTGCTCATATTGCAAATTTGATATCAATCACTGTATTGAATGGGGATTTTTTATGTCACTTGTTTAATAAAAAATGTACATAAAACATAGAAAGGACAATTTTTGTAAATCATTCTTAAAAAATTACTCTTGAATGTTTGTAAAATGTGCATAAAATCTCTGCTGCTGCAAGAAATGAATTTTTAACTGGTATTTTGACATATTTCAAGTTAAAGCAATATTGCAACGTTTGAGATTTGTAAATTGCAGCATGCCATATTGCGATTTAATCTCATTTGAGATTAATTGCCCAGCCCTATTTTCAAATCTAAGTATCTTGCAACATTACTGACCTGCTGCTTTGTGCAAACACATAAAATAAGACATGCAAGTTGTGGAAAACAAGTTTATTATACAGTTTCTCAAATCTTTCTTCAACAGTCTTGCGTGCTCTGACAGTGCATTGTCTGTTGCTGGAAAGTGTTCAAATAATGATATAAAAAAAAGATATGGTTCAAATATACAGAGGATAATACAAACAAAACATTCATTTAACAGTTTGGCCAGGTTCACATCTTATTTACTATCATGTTTAGCTTTTATAGTTTCTATGTTTTATAAAATATATTTATCTTATGTCTGTCTTTTTTTTAAATTTTCGTATCAATGAAATTCTGTCTTTATTTGTTAATACAGGCATGCCCTTCACTACACAGTGGAATTAGCATTTATTCCAAAGGTTCAGGAGTCATGTCTGAAGTCTATATACAGTCATAAAGACAACGTGGTCAACACGAAGCTTTACAGCAAAAGGTAATAAGACATTTTGTACATGGATGTAGTGAAACCAGTCTGTGCTGTCGACCACATCCTCACCCCGGCTTCACTCGCCCTGTCCCTGATCCTGACGTTCCTTCAGAGCCATTATTGCTTTTCGGTAAAGATCTATCAGGAGACAGGGTCATCTTTTTTAAATAAAAGCCGAGACTTCATTGTTATTGTGATTGATTTGGAGATGAAAGGAGTGGATGAGGCTCACCAAAGGTAGCAGACAGGTCCACTGGTTGGGAGTAAGCTTCTGACATCTCCTCTGTGTTGATCTTGTTTTTCCTCTTCACTTTGACAACCTTCTTCTTTCTCCTCTTTTCCCCTTTGGCTGAAACAGAACAATAAAGACGTGTAAGACGTAAAATTTTAAACAGCCAGTGACCCAAGAATAAGACAGTGAAAGAGTGATTTCAACCTTTGAGCGGCTTCTCTTCGTTCTCAGGTGATTCTGGCACATCCAGAGTTTCCTCCTTCGCCTTTGGTTTGCGTTTCGGTTTGTCTTTTTTTGGAGGGATCAGGGCACTGTTTGCTTTCTCTCTGTGACCAAGGTTTTCTTGCTCTCCTTCATTGCTGTCACCCTCCTCTTCCTCCTGCTCGTCTTCTGCTTCTTTATTTTTTCCTTTTTCTTTCCCTTTAACTGGCTTCTTTTTCTTTTTTGTGGTCAGCTTCTTTTTCAGAGATGTGTCCTATGAATAAGAAGTGTTTTCACTATTTTCTAACATAATTCACCAATTTTTTTTATAACACATAACAAGATCAAATTAAATGAAAATGAAATAGTTGGACCCATTTTATGGTAATAAAGTGATTTTTGACTTTAACATTTAGCTTTTCTCACCTTTTGCAGCATGCTCCGAATGGGTTGCAGCTTTCCTTCACCCTTAGTATTTTTCTCCCTCTCTCTTGGACGATGAACTTGGCGAAGATCGGACTTGCTGGATCGCAATCTAAGATGAGGAAATATTCAGATTATATATCACGCTTAGGTTTATGTTAACCAGTACAGTATTTATGTGACAGAGAGCAGTAAAGATAAAGTCTCTCTCACCGTTCCCCCCGTTTCCTGCGATTTTTCTCCGTTTTCCAGTTCTTCTCTCTCTCTCTTGGTTCCAGAGGCCTCTTGCTGTCCTGGGCTACACGAGTACACAGCTCTGGGTAATCCAGACATACAGCACGCAGCAGCCAGCGAAGGCCTCGTAGCGCCTTTCTGTCCGACCAGCGTCTCAAGTCCATTAAGGCTGAGCAAGGCTCCTAAGAGAGAAAGACACATCTCCAGTTTCTCTCTGATTTTATCTCTTAACTTTTCCAGACTATGAGGTTAACGTTTGCTCAATTGATGTGTGAATTTTGTAACAAAGCTTACAATATGGCAGAGAGAGCGGCTCTGGTTGACCAGATTCTCCAGAGACAGAATCTCAATCAGCTCACTTCCCAGGAAAGCATTCATTTTATCCTGTTTATTAGCCAACCTGGAAAAGAAAATGTTGCCCTGAAATTAGCTTATTTGGCCACCAGAGGGTGCTGTTTACACTGTATTTGGTTTACTTTGCATAAAAACTTGAATTTAATTACACTAATAGAGGTTTTCCTGCCACTCTTGGTTGCTTCAGCAGCTCAGCAAGGACCTCTTTGACCTCCTTTATCCTCTGTCTGTCACTGGAGTCCACCACAAAGACGATCCCATGGGCCTCCCCGTAGAGCTCCCTCCAGATTCCTCTAGACTCCGCTGATCCTCCAACATCCAGCAGGTTGACCAGGTAGTTCTCCACTCTGAGCTCATGTCTGACGCAGCCCTGAGTGGGTCCTGCTTCCACACCATGAGGAACTGGAAAAAGGATCATGAATTTAACACAAGAGGATCAATTACAGTGTGAGCTCTTAAAGAGATGAATCTAATTTAAAATCAAGTTACCTCTTAGCATCCCTCTGATGGAGGAGGTTTTTCCTGCTTTGTCAAGACCAACCACCAGGATGGTCGCTTTCCTGCAAATGAGTTTGCATAGTTTAGATCAGTGATACTCAACGCAGTGGCTCATTTGTGATGATTTGTGGCTCTTTTATGTCTTATTCTGAAATGTTATTCCCCAGAAAACCTTAAAATGGAAACTTTTACCTCAGAAATGATCCATTAATCATGGCATTAATTAGTTTCCCACACTTATACAGTAGGTTTTAATGGTCAAAGCTAATCGTCAACCTTTTTTTTTTCTCTGCCAATTTCCATTGCCCTTATTTGCAATTTTTTGCCCTTTTTTTTTTTTTACTTTTTTTTTTGCAACTTTTAATCCATTTCTGCTGCTTTTAGCCCATTTTTACCACTTCTTGTAGCAACATTTTGACTATTATTGCCACTTTAATCCCATTTTTGCCATTTTTCATCAGTTTTAGCCACTTTAATCCTACTTCTTTGCAATTTTCCACCCATTTAAGCTGCTCTTTGACATGATATGCCAATTTTCCCAATTTTTCCCACCTCTTTGCAGGTTCTTTTGCTCATTTGAGTCACTTTTTACCCATTTTTTGCATCATTTTGTCCACCTGACCTCATTTTTTTGTGACTTTGCACCCGTCTTTGCCACTTTTCGCACAGTTTTATCCATTGTATGCCTATTTTGCTCCTTTTCTCCTCATTTTTTTGCCACCTTTTGACGCTTTTTGACCTTTTTTGCCACCCTTCACTTATTTTGATTGCCACTTTAACCCATTTTCGCCACTTTTCACCATTTAGATTGTGGCTCTCGCAAAGGCATTTTTTCAACAATTTGGCTCTTTGGTTGAGCTTTGGTTGAGCAACGCAGGTTTAGATTATGCGCTAAATCAGAGCAATAACAGCAAACAAGGAATAACAATTCTTTGTTGCTTTTTGTTCTGCCATTTTTGAAACCAGACTATAAAATATTCTCTTAAGGTGTTTTTTTTAGAGAAATGACAGCTGGTTAAGCTCACAAAAAGATTCAGTCGTTGTCAGACCACACAAAAATACAGTGTAAACCTGTTCTTCCTAATTTTAATCTATCACTACACTTATGTTTTAACCAAGGACGACTTCAAAATTAGTACTTGGATCAATGATGTCTTCATTATCCCTGAGGGGCAATTTGCTTCAGTGCCACACATACTATTTCACAAACTATTAAAATGAATACAGAAAATACATCAGAAAGAAAACTAAATGAATATCACATCGAGGTATTTAGAAGACTAAGGGCAGTTTGATAAAAGAATTTTTCAGTCTGTTTGGCCTTCATGTTCAAGCACAAATCTGCAATAACACGGGAGCAGCAAGAGCTCTTTAAAAAGATAATGGTTTGGCCTTTTATTTAAGAGTCCTGAGTTTGAACAAATCAGTCAAGCTTACTTAGAATGATGCCTGCGAGTTTGCAGCACATTTATACTAAGCCCATCAACCGGTTTCTGTTTTTTTTTCTTCTTCTTTTTTGATATAATTTGGTGCTTTTCTCATGCCTTTATTTAGAGAGAAGGACACTAGATAGAGTCTGAAACAGGGATGCAGGAGTTGGGGAGAAACATGCAAGAAAGGGTCTGCAGGCCGGACCTGAACCTGGGCCACCCACATACATGTAGTGTGACCTAACTTCTAGGCCGGGACCCAAAAGTGGGTCATGGAGCAGTTTTCAGTGGGTCGCGACTAGGTGTCTGAAAAGAAATGGTGGCAAAAGTCCTGAAGTCCTTAATGGACATGCATCGATACCTTGTCTTTGACCCTGTTTAACCATGAAATATGGTAAATTTAAGTGTTTGATCAATAATTCAACTAATTTATCTCCTTTTCTTGCAATAAATGGCTAATTGCATGTGTTTTTGAAAATTGTTTGGAAACTTGGGTCACGATCCATTGTAAGACAGACTGGTGGGTCCTGAGGCCAGACCAGTTCATAATCACTGCTCTAGGCCATCTGTGCCCCCTATTTCTGTTTTTTTGTTTTTTTGTTTGTTTGTTTGTTTGTTTGTTTTTTAATGAAGAAAACTATAGAAACTATTTAAAGAGAATTTAAGAGCAGATTCCAGAAAACAAAAATAAAATATTTTCATAAAAACACTGACAATGTTAGAATTACACTGCTTGGTGGCGCAACTTGCAATTTTCCTGGCCTGCTCTCCATCACTCTGTCCAATCACTGTTTAATTATGTTATAGGCACAAACATTTAAGATGCTCGGGATTTGTTCAATGGCTTATCAAGTCAGTCACTCCTTCATAAAGAGTTGGAGTATTGTCTTAAATTTTGAAGGCACAACTGAAAGAATATCTGATATCTGAACAGATTTTGTATTTTTATGTTTTTAGCTGACAAACTGCAAGCTGATTCACTAAAATATACATTTAGAAGACAGATGGGATAAAAAAATAATGTTGATTTTAGCCTCTTTACCCACCACATGGGAAATTTGAAGGATGAGAAAGTTTTTAAATTTGAGCAGTGACACTTTTAATGACAATAGCGACATTGTGGCAGACTGCAGACATATTTTAGACTTCAAGAACAACAGTTAATTTGTCAGTATCCCAGATTATGATGATTTAGCATTGGGGTAAAGGCAATGTCTCTGCTAACAAGTCCAAGAAATAAAGATTTTACTTAAAGATTTTAAAGACGTATTTCCGTGCAGTTTTTCAGAAAACCTCTGTTTTTGGAGTTTGTTTACAAAAAACCCACTCAGTTTTAGTGGCTGTTATTTTAGGCAGCTTTAGGTCATAACAAAAGCTGTCCATAATGGGGGATAAAGGGAAGAGCTCTCTGGGGCCCTGCCAGATCATGGTCCAATGCAAAATGAAACTGTGACAACCACTTTTTTTACCTGACTAATCAACACTCTTATAAAAGCGGAATATACATTATTTATTCTTCTATGCTGTAGTATAAAGCCATCTTAAACATGTAAAACCCCTTCTTTTAAAAGTAAATGGGTTAAAAGTGGCAAAAATGACCAGAAAATTGGGTGAAATGGGATTTTAAAAGTTGCTGAAAGGGTTAAAAGTTGAAAAACAGGTTATAACAGGTTAGAAAATGGTGAAAAAGGGGTTGCAAGTGGCAAAATGGGTTGAAATTGACAGAAATGGGTGGAAAAGATAGTGAAATTGCATTAAAAAGTGGCAAAGACTGGTTTTAAGGACAAAAGTGGTAGAAATTGGTATAATAAGTGGCATACATGGGTAAGAAGTGGCACAATCAGGTTTAAAATGGCAAAAATGGGTAGAAAAGGTAATGTAGTGAATAATAATAATAAAAAATGGCTTTTTTAAGAAGGAAAAATGTGTTCAAAATGCCAAAAATGGGTTAACAGTGGCATAAATGGGTGAAAAGGGTAGTGAAATGGTATTGAAAGTGGCAAACATGGATTTCATAGGGCATCAATAGGTTAAAATCACAAAAATGGGCCATTTATATGGCTCATTTTTTTCCAAAGTGGGTTTAAAGAAGCATACATGGTTGGGAAAGATGGTGAAATGGGTAAAAATTGGCAACAATGGGTTTAAAGGGGCTTGACAGATTTTAAGTGGCATAACTGGGCAGAAAATGTGAAATTGGATTAAAAAAGTGGCAAAAATGGTTTTAAAGAATCTAAAATGAGTTGAAAGTGGCAAAAAGAATGCACAACATGGATGTAAAGGGGCAAACCTGGGCAGAAAAGGTGGTTAAAAAATAATTTTTTAATTTAATGTCAAAATTAGAACTCAGTAATGCCATGCAATACCTTTAATTACTAAATTAAGTAGCCTTTAGCCAGGACCCTGCTAGCATCAATGCTACTGATCAAACATGCATTAATATGATCATTAAATAACAGGAGGGCCAATTCTTTGGGGTTGTCAGGGGCCCAGCCAAGTCTGTGGGCAGGCCTGGGTCTAAATGGGTAAAAACATTTGAATTTGTAGTTTTAAAGTTTTTATGAACTTGTTTTCTTTGCATTATTCATGGTCTGACAAGTACTGCATGTTTTTATCTGAACCAGCTGTTCATTTCTGCCAGTTTAAGTCCTCAATGACGAGTTTTTATTTTGAAGCTAGGGGACGTGTTGTGAACAATACAGCAAAATATGTGCACATTGTTCAAACACAAACTTTTAAGTAGCAGAACCAGTGAAAACATTTTTGCATTGATTTTCCAGCAGTCTATAGTGTATCTTTGGCGTTTTGTTGTCCAGCTTTATGACGAGGCTGCAGCTTAAGCTGTCCTTTTAGTAATTATACCATACGCAGCACATGCAGTTCAGATCCAAACTTTTAAGACCCATTCATTAATGAAACCATGGGAGAAATGCAGCATTTGTACCTGATTGGCTCCTGTATTTTGGAGACCCAGGTGCAGCAGTTGCTCAACAGGTTGAACATGTTTACTTGTGGTGAGAAAGGCGAGCACAGCGGCCACCATCTTCTCTGAAACTGGAACCTGCAACCGGATGGTCAGATATATTATGACTCACAAACATATGCACAAAATCCACTCAAGTATGACCCAGAAACGTACACACTCGTACAATCATGTGAACACAAAATTACAGCTGATAGCTCGAGCCACTATGGGGTCATGGCCTGGTCCAACATAAAGATGCTTTGTGTCTGCTTAGCAGACTTCTACAGATGGTCAGACATCTAGCCGACGCCTTGACTGCCAAGTGACTCCCTCTTTACCTTTCAAGGATCTATTATTAGCTGTAAGCTGGTATTCTGGGTCAAGCTTCAGTTTTGAAGCTTGCTTTCTTTAGTTTATTTGATAAAGAATCAATCATAGCTGTTTAAAATCGTTTCCCTGCAGCTGAGCTTTAACATGATCATTTTATTCAATTTTTTCTCAATTACTGGCTTTATTATGACCTGTTGTGTTATTGATGGTGATGCAGTAGCCCAGTAAAATCTCTCCCACCACATTTAGGGAGCTACAACTTTTCCTTTCTAGATTTGTAACACACATGCAGCAGGTGTATCTGAGGTAGTGAGGTCATATGCTGAAAAAACACTGCCAGATCTTTGAGTCTTTTGTGCAGACCATCTGCTGAGGCTGCGTAATCTGCTAAAGTCGCTTTAGAATGGCCTGTTTTCTGTGATATCAACAAGCTGACCCATTTTGTTGTGAGACGGTTACTGAAGTAATCACTATGTCCTCAAAGTTTAACTAAGGACACTTTTTCATCTTTAGCAAGGCATCAGAAATCACAAGTTAATGCAGTAGTATTAATAATTAGCCACACAGGAAGATATTAACCTTCTGCAGGGATCCACTGTGGCTGCATCAATGTTTGAATGTTAAAGATGCATGAGTTTTCTCTGTGTAAGATAAGAACATAAGATTTTTTTGTTCCTATTTGAAATACTACAGGCTCAAATTTTGTAAACAAATATTTTTGAATAGTTTTGTTGACTGTAGTAATAACAAAAAGACTTGGCAAAAGGTAGAAGCAAAAAGAATGACCAGCTGAATGTAAACAGTGCAAAAAACAACAAAAACTCCTGAGTTAACCTGCTAGAAACCAAATCAAACCCACAACAGACCTACAGTTAACCCCTTAAAGCCTGAAAATTCAAATTATACCCAGAAAATTCTAATTTTTTGGAAATGAAATGTTTATTTCACTTTCTACTGAAATCCAAAAAATACAAATTTCCATAAAATTTAACATATATTTTTTTTTTACCTCATTTGATACATTAGGTGTTTTTGGTAACTGATAATCCACTTGAGGGCATTTTTATCATTTTTCAGATTGTATTCAGAAGGTTTTTTTTTTGTAATTTGTGATCATATTGATTAGATAGAGGTATCATAAAAGTATGTATCAAATATGATACAACAGACTTTAAAGGGTTAATAACATAATAGTCACTCATCAAATACATGATGAATAGCATTTATTCTGTTTGAGTTTTAACTTAAATCAAGTCAATAGTACACACGAGTGGTAAACAGGGAATCGACTGACTGAAGGAAAGTATATTCCAGTCAATAGACCCACAAACTAATAAGATTTCACCACAAAATGACTGAATCAACTGTAATATTTGCAGAGTAGGCAGAATTACTGCAACTACAAGAATACAAACAGCTGTAAAATATAAAAAATACTTACAGAAGCAAGTCTACGTCCATGCATTTGTTTGGGTTCTGGTCTTTGTTAACATCTTGTTCCCACCAGCTTTAAATCTCATCAGGCTGTCACTAAGCTTTTAGTCACCCCATGTGGGAGGTACAAACTGGGAAGTGTTGTGTCGGTATTTCAGCCAATCACAGAGTCCCCTGATCTGAACGCTAATCCCATTGGCCATCGTGGGTCCTCTGTAATGAGGCCTAACGAGGGAGCATATATCCGTCCAGGGAAACTAAATGTGTCTCATGGTGTGATGTGTGACGTGTGGTGATCTCTTGCTTCTGTTGCGGTCTGAAAGCATCACATAAAGACAAATGGACAGATTTAGACCGCACTGGAGTCACACAACGAGAAAGTGACATCATACCTTTAGTGATGGGCGGAGGGTGGCACATTTAGGTGCGTGAGACAAAATTTACAGGTATAATTGGAGCCAACGCCTATCTTGGACTGTTATTTTTTTCTTAGGCACAATTTAATCGAATTAGATTCAGCATGACGACAATTACAAAGAGAACAAAGTTAAAATGGACTTTAGCTAACATGCTAGTTTGTTTTACTCTATGGCTTTGTTCATACTTACTGATATCATCAGATGAAGCAGAGCATAATTACCTTTTGGCTTTGACTGTTCCTCCATTCATCAATGACCATTTATTCTAAGAAATATTGTTTTTGTTTTTTTATTTTACAAATATTAAGAGAGTTTTCTTAAGTTTTTTATCAATAATAAATCCCGACCTCATTGCTATGTTTGTTATTTTTTCTTTGTTTTTATTTCTTTTTACACATTGTATTCTCAAAATGCATAAATGCATCTGTTTATCATCAGAATCAGCTGATATCAGCTCTTTTGGCAAACATCAGCAAATGACGAGGGCCTGAACAGATATCAGTACAGATGTTTACTGTTTCATTGTACCAGTTTAAGGCTTTTTTATGATATAGCCCACCTAACAGCTAATTTAGATAAGATGTTTATTATTGGCTAGAAGATGTGACCTGTTGAGTAAACCCTGATCTGTTTTTATGGACAAACATGAGAGAAAATGTTGGTCGTGCTGGAGGGTTACACTAGTGTTGTAGTCAAGACCACACTATCTGAGACCAGACTGCACTGAGGCCAAGACAAGACCAAGACCATAAAAAGCAATTTAAAAAAAAAATCACAAGGTTGAAGTAAAAGAGCATTCTCAGTGATTTTTGTTTGCTTTTAATACATTTGACAGCAAAAGAAAAACTGTCTACAACTCTGTTTTAAAAGCACCACAATGCAAATTGTTCATCTAAGTTATTTTCAAAAATAAATCCTTGTATGTATGAATGAAAAAGCCACTGACAAGTCCAAAAATGTTTAAGATATCTGAAAATTGATTTATCTAGATTTGTCAGGTGAATGAGGCCTTTAATAAGTGTTAAGAAGTATTTCTGGTTTGTTAAGATCTGGGTTTTTGCAGGAGTCTGGCACATAAGGCACTTGAGTAGATTTCCATGGTGGCATAACAATCAGTGACCGCACCGCGGCTGTTTTAAGACAAGTTACATCAATTCATCAGGAACAGTTCAAATGAAAAAGGTATCATATGCACAGCCTGAACAAAATCCAGTGACAAAATACTCAAAAATCCAAGCTAACCACCTAATGTTGATTTCATCGACCAAAACTGTGACTAAAAATTTTCATGGACAGCCTTTTTTAAATGACAAAAACTAGACTCAGACTAACAAAAATAGATCTGTGATGACTAAAACTGACCAAAAATAAGTTTAGTTTTCGTCAAGATGACTAAAACTAGACTAAAATGTAATGTAGTTTTTGACGGACATTCAAAATCTGTGATATTTCTCTACTGGTGGTAAATCTGTCAAAAACAATGCAGCTGTATCCCTTCTATCTCTCAGCTGTAGAAAGCAGAGACCCCAGGTTTGTCAAAGTGCATAGAACATGCTACCATGACTTGGTACCAGATTTAGGCAAGAAAATGGATGCTTGGACTAAACGAGAAGACTAAAATGAGGGGACTTTTTATGGACTAAAACTAGACTAAAATGTCTTGAGTTTTCATTGACTAAAACTAGGCTAAAACTAAAAAGGGTAGAAATGACTGAAATGGGACTAAAACTACAAGAAATTTCATCTAAAGACTAAAACTAAAATTTAAAATAGCTGCCAAAATTAACACTGTAACCACAATGAGTAAACAAACAGTGGTGTGGCTGCTAAAGAGCTCAACTGGTCTTGCTGAAAAAAATAATGTGACTATCAAGTCTGGTCAGCCCGAGACAAGGCCGAATAAAGTTGCTCTCGATTCTTAGACAAGACCAAGACATTCAAAACGTGGCCTCAAGACCGGTCTCGGGACTGAGACCATTCTCAAGTCCTACAGCACCTTGTTACACCAAAGGAAGTTATGAAAAAATATCAGCCATAGGCTAGATTGTTGTTTTTAATGTTGGTATCAGCAATGGTCCTGATTTTTGCAAGCGATGCATCTCTACTTTATGCTACACTTATTGGAGATATCACAAAAATTAGTAGTGTCAACTTATCTATATTAATGTTACATTTTAGGAATGTGGGAAAATAAATGCATATTTTAGAAAATATATATATAAAATACATTGAAAAATGAATATGAGCAAAGATGCTACTTATTGTGACGAGATAACAAAGAATGGAAAAAAAAGAGAAAACAACAGATATGCTTGAACTTATTGAATCAGATTCTACTGGAGGAAAAAAACAGTCATATTCTAAATCATACACATCACATTTATAAATAGAAAAACACGTTTTTATACACAAATCAAAAAATGTTCAGAAGGTGTCTGTAGTTATCTGGCTGTAAATTTAAACTGTTGGGTGAGTTGCACCAGAGGTTTCCTTTGACATTGAAGAACAGGTCAACAGATTGCATAATGGTTTGATTAATACTATTATTTAATTAAGCCACTTGCACGCTTCATTTAGGGAACTCCACCAGATGGCGTCACTCTCACAGGAAGCTCTCACACTTCTGGATACTAATGTGCACCTGAAAGTCTCATCTGATAGAGTTTCACACTCGTCCCCAAAGAGCTGGTATAAATTTCCGCTAAGCTCAGTCTTAGTCCAGTCACTCTTAGAATTGTTAAATATCTTAGTATTATGCCTGTATACCCAGCGTATAGCTCTGGTTATGTCATAAAAAATGGACAGTGACAACAGGCCAGAGCTTCTGCTGATGAAATGAAATTATTATTTTGACCTGGAGCTGTGGTTTGTGTGCAGGCCTGATCTCATTATGTCATTAGACAGACATCCAATCAGGCCCTGCCCTCTTCTGCTGAGTGGACTCATCCCAGACTGACCACAGCCCTGTGTCAGCTGATACACACACACAGTCACACATACACAAACACATGTACATTCAGCGTGCAAAAACAGCAGCAGCTGAGGACCGCACCCCCCATCTGCTTCTGCCTGCTCTCCACATTGCAAACATGTTCCAAAGACTCCAACTGCTGATTTTGCAATCTGGTTTACAATCAGAATGCTTCTTCTGCTTTCACATGTATGCATTGCTGGCACAGTTGAATGATTTATTAAACTAATATCTTCGTGAATTAACAGTCAGCTGAAGATAAGCCTAGCTTAGCATTAAGACTCAAAACAAGGCGACAGCTTGAGAGGCGAGGTCCAAAAGAAACTAGACATGTTATCCATTTCTCTTTCATATGTGCTAAAATGGTTGAAACAGGTACCAAGCTATAAGACAGGAACAATAGAAGCACTTTAAACAGTTAAATATCACAACAAAGAGAGAAGGTTTATTGTTATGTGGGGATTGCTCTTTTATTTGTAGGAGAGTGTTAAATGATGCTTTTAACACCCCAGCATTAAAAAGTCTACATGAAGAGACTTCATGAAGTAACTGAATCTGACTAAGATGCACTCCAGCACATAACTCCTGTAAAATCATCAGATTGTTTTGGATCTTCTGTTCAGACTAAAACAAGATAAAATGACTTCACACATTCTAAGTCTGCACAAAATTTAAAAAGCATGTGTGATAACATTGCTCAGTAAAGTGACAAAAATATGAAGTGCAACTAAACAGAATTAAAGCATGTGAGCCATCACTCACATTTTTTATTTTTATTTTAAAAGGTTGTCAGCATTAATACATTAAACATGATATATTAATGTACCACAATTGATGCTTTAATTCTTTGATCCCATTTTTTGTCGCTTTTTGCACACTTTTGTGTGCTGCACAATTAATTGAAAAATAATCAAAACTGACATTTAGAGCCTCTAACTGACAAACCTGCTGTGTCATTATTTCAATTTTTCCCTTGTAATTCTCTCTCTACTAATGTATCACCCCCTTAAAAACAAACTGCTGGCTGTGTAGTCATGTGATAGGTAGCCAGGTGTTTCAAGGCATGCAGCCTACTGGAAACCAGAGAGAAGAAGAAGTACTAGTCATGCAGTCATTCCCGTCCGGTCCATTAAATCTCAGACACAGAGCTGACTGTCGATGTGAGCAGCAAAGTTATTTTCTACTTTTATACAACAGTAAAAAAAAAACAACATACACTTTGTTAGCAAGAAATACAAGATGTTTATTTTTTCCTTTTCTTGGAAAATTTGACTTTTTACTAAAAAGATTTTCATTTCAGCTGATGTGCATTTTGATTTAAATGAACATTTTAAATTGATTGAAACACAATATATAACCATAAAATGTTAATCTGTGATAACCTACAAATATACTGCAGCCTCTCAGTTGTTTGTTTTAAAATTATACAAGTATTTTCAGAACAAACAGAGTAAGAGGTTGGGGTGGAATAATCATTCATTGATCATAATCGAGGTAAAAAGTTCAATTAATCAGGATTTTGATTTTTTCTATAATCGCTCAGCCCTAGCTCTTCTGCATATCCCACAAATGCATGTTTCTTACAAATGTGGCACCAGTTAAAAGGGAAATCATCAGGCTTTCCAGTGGTATAAGATTTATGGCCAAGAAGCATTATTACAACAAAGAAATAATCAACCAAACACAATTTGCCTTACTTTTTCTGCTAAGTTTATATAGGTCTCATTCTGAGTAATTAGAAGTAAAACTATTTTATATTCAAGTAATTAAACACTAATTTGATTATACTTTTAAATATTATGGTCCATTTTTACCAGGTTTTCTTCTGCTAAATACTATATTTTGCATAGATTTGTCCTCTGTGGTGTGTTTCTTTTGAATCTTTACTTTGCAGCAGAACTATTATATTGCTAGTAATTGCTGTCCAGCCTGGTTAGCTTTAGAGATGCTGCTAGGTGAATGTATTTCCCCCTTATGATGGTCCATTAGCTGTTCCCCCTGCTTCTAGTCTTCATGCTAAGCTAAGCCAACAAGGTGCTGGCCATGGCTTAATATTTAATGCACAGACATGAGTGAAAGTGATCCTCTGCTGAACTCTGGCTTGAAACCACTTTCTTTCTTCAGTTGTGGGCCTGTCCCCTCTAAAGAAACAAAGGCAGGGCTTTTGTAAAGAATTTCAAAGAGAGACAAATGAGTGTCTTCTCATGGGCCTGAATGGCTGGTATCATTGTGTTTAGGGCATGTCTGCTCCTACCTAATGATGTTTCCGTCTTCCATTTCCTCCCTCAACTCCACAGAGCAAACAGCTACCGCAGTCTGAAGTCACTCACCCACGCCACTGCTGCATCAAACTCATGCATTAGTAATGACCAGCATTCATATTCATATGACCTGCCAAAATGATGCCACAAGCTTGATCTGGAGGGGAGGGAAGGAGAGGTCAGTATGTTTCATGTTAGCTGTGTTGAAACTGTACCACATTTCAACTTCCTTTCTTTCTGTAGTCTAGTCAAAGAGGAAATAACTGCTTGGGTTAAAGGTCTTTCAAGAACAGATTTTACAGATTCCTGTAAAAACAGGATGGGGAGTATTTACAGTAATTTGTCAAGGTTAGGGAGTAGTTTTCATAGAAGTGTATGCCTCCAAAGTTTGTCATCTTTCTCATGCACCTTTGGAATAGATCACCTTTATTTGCTTAAAGTGGTTGGGAAAGCAAGCAGCTTTTTCCCACTCCCGCTGTGTAAATGTCATACGTCTAATAGGTATCTTAATCTAACTGTACTGTATTAGGGAGATGTCTGAGAAGGAGGAAAATTATAACCACTGATTCAGTCTGTGTCTATGTTCTGCACCTGTTTATGCCCAGGTTCCCATAACAAGGCCAAGTCTGCCCTGCTGGTGGAAACTAAAAATGGAAGTGCAGAGAATCTGATCCCTCTATGCTTGCCCTCTACACTGCTCCCATTAGGACAGATACTGTAAGTAATAAAACTACAGTGCATATGCTCAGACATAGCTCAAAGAGATTACATTTTAAAAAATATTGTTTTAGAGATCCTCATTTTTAAGAGAAAACTGCTTATTTTAAGACATACTAAGAAGTTGCAAGATCATACAGCTCTGGCCCCTCCTCTGCTTTTAGTTGTTGTTGTAGTAGTAGTAGTAGTAGTAGTAGAGTTAGTGGCAGTGTTGTGTTACTTAAAACCCCAATGAAATCTACATGCAATATAGGATATACAAGCTGCTCAAATGCACAAAGAAAATCAGTACATTTTATAATCTCTATTTCTTTATTCAAGGAACTGTTTGTTTACTATTTTGGAGTGGTTGTTTATTTTCCTTCCTTTTTTGCATAAAATGTAGAAGAGAAGATTTATACTTTCATGTGCACTTAAAATCAGGCCACAGCACCAGAAAACTAGCTTTTGTTAAAATCTTGGGAAGTCAAAAGATTAAAAATGAGGGATACACAATATTTTTTATTTATCCGTTTATTTGTCAGGGACAATACATAAGCATTGCTGCATTTAATTACAGTGCAACCGATGAAATGTATAAAAGACATGGCTAATTTGCAGTCCTTGTCCCTGGTTAAGCTTTTAAGAAATAACACATATGATACAACAGAATAAAATGGACATAAAAGACTAACAATGGCAGTAGACATAAATGAACAACCACAAAAAATGCATAAAAACAGCAGCAGCAAGACAAACAAACATGCAGCCACATACATAAAAGCTAACAGTAAGGCAGACATAAACATGCAGCCACATACATAAAAGCTAACAGTAAGGCAGACATAAATATGCAGATGAATGACAATGACTAAAATGACAGTTAAGAGAGTAGGTGAAGTAACTAAGAACAAAGATAAAAAGGAGTAAAATGTTAAAATGATACTGTCAGTCTGATATGAGTATCTGCAGATATTAGCTAAAAAGGCAAACATCAGTACTAGCATATATCAAAATTTTGGCTGATATCAAAGGACTGATTTTTTTAGTTATGTAAAACATATTTAAATATCCATATCGATATCAGTATCTGCTAAAATGAATCTATAAATATCGGCATGTCGGATATCGGCAAAAATCCAATATCATGCATCCCTATTAAAAATTGAATTATTGTAGCTGTTTACATGAGCTTTACCATGGAAAAATGACTGTTATGGACTATAAAGTAAATGAGGGTGTGGTAAAAATGTAAATGTTTGAGGTTCAGATGACTTCTGACTTGTCAACTGAGTTTTTTAAGTTGAAATGAGACATTAAGGAGCAGTGGTGGACTTATTTTATATCCCTGGGACGATGCGGTGGCTTAAACAAAATGTGCTGAAAGAGACAGTGAAGCATGAGATTAATGTCATTCTTCCAGAAATCAGTGTACTAAATATGGACCTTAATTAACTGTGATTCATTTATGAAGGCTGACAAACCTTAGAATAATGATACATCGAAACTTGAAAGTATTTTGCTCCAGTTTTAATCAATAAAGAGTCCTTACATTTTAGTCAAACCAATAGTTTTTTTAACTACTCCAATTAGCTGTACTGTAAAATCAATATAAACCAAAGTAACTAGTTACATTTACTTAGATTATTGTAAGTGAGTAGCATTTTGTGGTACTTGTACTTTTTTGAGTACATTTTGGAAATCAGTACTTTTACTTCTACTTAAGTAAGTTTTAACCAGAGTAACTGATCTTTACTTGAGTACAATACTCTTGTACTTTTTCCTCCTCCATTGACTACACAGTAGCACTTAGAGAATGATTCCACAACATATCCCAGAACAACTGCAAAAACTGGAGCATTGATATCTCTGGGTGAAACATTTCAGAGTTGACTTTAACTCTCAAAATGTAATTTTAACTCCATTCTGAGTGAAATGGTCTCCAGTGTTGGAGTGTTGACAGTGTTGATCCACCAGTGTTAGTTCAACTCTTGTAAGAGTCAACTGAGTTAAGCTCCGCACACTGCATTTCAAATCTGGGGGGATTATGGGCAGATTTTCCCATCATGCCCTTATGTGTTAAATTGGGTTGGATGTTGCCTGTTGTACAGTGACCCCCTGCTGGGATTACTTTGCTCATGATTGTAGTTGTTTTTGGTGTGTGACACATTTGCACCATGAGTGAAGTTATCCACTGAGTTAGGGTGTTAAATTTACCTGTACATGAGTTTAATTACAATTGTCAGTTTTGTTGTGTATTTAACTTTATTATAGAGGTGTGACTTTACCTAAAAATCCTGGTTGGAGATCGTATCTCCTGTTGTTCATGCCAATGAGGAAGCTCACATTTTATTGTACAACTTCTCAGTATCTACTCAGTACTTTAAGTAAACTTTGAATTTAAAACTTTGTGAAAACTCTACTTCTCCTTGAGTACAGTAGTCATGTACTTTTTTCACCTGTGATATAAACATAAAACACTGATATCAATGCACTACCAATGATTAACTACCTACAAATATACTGCAGCAAATATGGACACACCTTGAATGCTCTACCCAGACTCTTCTCATGTTTTTACTGTTAAAAAACGAACAGCGGAGGAATATCCTGGATTTTGATCGTCCAAGAGTCCAGCACTATTTTATAGTAGTTTGGGTCTCCATGATTAAAACTGAGCGTTTTAGACTTTTATCATGAAATATCTATTTTAGTTAGTCTTAATTTGTCTTCCTTATTGGGGAAAAAAAGTAGTTAACAGACATTTTAGTCATAGTTGAATAGTTGCCAAAGTTTTAATAAATCTGAGCTTTTTTTAAAAAGTAAAGGCACATTTCTGTGAAGTATTTGGATCATTATATTCTGGAGAATTGTGACTGATAGCCTGTTTTTGTGTATTTTACCTACATATTGCATTTAATCTTTCCTGCCATGGTTTTTGTGAATCAAGGGTTTATATTTAATTTAACAAAATATGCACATGTTAAGTCGTTTGTGTGAGTAATGGTTGCTTGCAAATCCCTTTCAGCATCAATCATAGCTTCAGCTGCATGTTTTATGCAAATATTTAGCATGGGGCATGCATGCCTTTTTCGCTCGTGCTGTTGTTTTAATGAGTTTCCTTTTTTTCACATCATTTAAACTCACTGTTTATTCTTCTGTGCATGCCTGGCCAGGGAATTTGTTGACGGTCAAACATTATCATTTATCTCTCTTAATTTGTAGGTCGCCGCCCATCATTTCCGGTTTCGCCCTGGTGTTTATGCGCCTGGCTTGACGCAGCAGCCACACTGACAGCATCAGAAAGACTGTCAACACGACCGACAAGCAACCACACAAGTATGCCGACAGGGAGATTCCCGGACCTCCCACCGCCGGCAGTCAGACTCGGAGCTGCAGGTGTGTTTCTGACGAGGAATAACAGGTTTGTTCAAACTTAAACTACAGATAGAACCTGAGTTTGGACGAGGATTGTTGACCGGCTTTGTGTTTTGACGGGAGACCATGACGGAGCTGAACTTGCCCTGTCCTCGCGCACACTGACGGTGCAGAAACGGCGCTGATAGCACTGCGGACAGTGAGGTGGTTTCCTCTGGATAAACAGGGTGGTAACGCCACGTACGACGACACACCAGACTGCGAAACGAAAGCCCCAGGAGCCACTTTGTGCCTGCTGGTTATGAAGTGGCGCACAATGTGAAGTCAGCGATGATTGACTTCGTGGAAAGTTGGCAGAGAAGACGCATGAAAGGGAACGTTTACAAAAAAAATGCTTTTGGAGCACCGTAAGACGGGACGACCTCAGTTCAGCGTTTAGTAACGTGCCTAATACAAATCAAACTTGATCAAACAATGTGCGAAGTGGCCATGGAGGAGCAGGAGAGGGAGATCTCGAACATAGACCCGCAGGAGTGCCCCACAGTGGCGGAGAATGGAGTCATGCTGGTGGTGAATCACGGCCGGGTCCGTGCCCCTCTCAGCGTAGTGCTGGCCACCGTGCTGTACCTCGCAGAGTTCATCAGCGCCGCCGTGCTGAGCAGCATGTACCACAAGACCGACGATGTCATCTGGATGGGCTTCACCATCACCTTCATGCTGGTGCCTGCCGTGCTCATCCAGCTGACGCTCACATTCATTCACAGGGACCTGGGCAGGGACCGGCCTCTCGTGCTCTTCCTGCACCTGCTGCTGCTCGGCCCAGTCATCAGGTAGGTGAGGGTCGGGGTGGTGCAGCACGAGGGCAAGGGGAGGGTTGGTATGGAAATGACAGTTTACGACAAAATTACAACAATCGGCATGCTATTTCATTAGAAAGTGTTACAAAACTACAGGATGTGCAATAGCATGAGCTAACACAAGGTAGTTTATTTCAAAGTAATGGAAAATTTATTAAGGAAAAGTTACATTTTCACTTTTCAGCATCATATCACTTCAGCAACGATGTGCATAATAGTACTTAATTTAACACATAGAAAGTGCATTTCATTTCTGAAAGGACAGGGCAGTTAAAATCCAGTACATTGCATGGACTTTCTGTGCTACATAGTTTGTAGTTTAAGCTTATTTCCACCTCTGTCACTAGTTTGAATTTTATGTATTCAGCATTTAAAACTATTTAACACTGAGTAACATGCAATAACAGAAATAGGCATACTGTGTAAGGGAAAACCACAATACAAAAAAATTGTTCTTATATTACATATTTGCTGGTTGCAGCCTCTCAATGTGAAGGTACAATGTTATATTTATAACAGGAAACTAAATATTTGCATAAGAAGCTGAAACACCATAGGGAATATTAGAAGCATTTCAGTTGTACTGCAGTGTTCAAGAAGAGGCAATGGATTGCAAATGATAGTGCTGCACAATTAATATAATTGCAAACACAATGTCTGGTATTAATATTGCATAATTGCATAAAAGATTGCAACTGTTTTTGTATGAAGTAGTACTTGAAAGGTTTGCAAAATGCCTGCAGATAGGCTTTTAAGTGTACAGTAGTGTCACTATTGTACTTTGTGGAAATACCTTTATTTAAAAAGGGGGAACTTATTGAAAATAAATTTTTAAAGCAATACTGTCAAATATTAAGGTTCTGCATTTTTATGCAACTTAATATTTGTATATGTTGAGCTTATAAATACACACTTTTAAAGCTATCCTTAATAACCAAGCAAGTAGACTCTTGGTACCATTTATGCATTATGTTGTAATTGAAAATTGCATTCTACACTATTACTAAATCATGCAGCAGTAGTGAAAGATATCTAATTTTAAATGATTAAAGGAAACATTTTGAAGTTCAGCCTACATTTAAGTGTTTTATATCAGTAGCCTTTCTGTCTCACCAGACATGCAACTCCCACTCCTTAGTGAGTCCAGTACTGTTCATGGAGTACATACCGATCATTTTTGTTGCATGCATGGAAGCCCTTTTTTTGCCCTTGATTAACATGCAGAAGGTTATCACTATATAAGATGTGGTAGAACCTTATCAATTCTGAACAAAACCTTTGTGCCAAGTGGCTCCAACATGAGAGTACAAAAAGAGTAGCAGAGAGAGCATCATATAGAAGTGGGAAAACATATGAAATACCGTAGGAGTAAGAGCACTACAGGTAAACTCACAATAAACAACAAAGAACCAGATTTAAATGGTTTAACTAAGCTGTGTTTTAGTTTTAAACGATTGTTGTTGAAGAAGTCAGAATGATGGAGCGAAGTGTGCAAATGTGAGGGGGTGGTGAGTTCCAGTATCTGGGAGCTTAGAAAAAGACCCTGGCACTCACTGTGCTGAGTTTGAAAGCTGGTGGTGCCAGGAGACCTGAGAATGAAAACCACAGGGAGTGAGAGGAGGACTTACAGACTGGAGCAGGCCTTTTAGATAAGACTTTAAATATTTGAAAAAAGCCTACTTTAGCCTTTGTCATTGTCTGGTCCAAAAGACAGAGCAAATACGGGAGATATAGTTTAACAAAAAAGTGAAAAGGTTTTATCACAAAAATATCAAAGGAATGTTTAATAGAAGAAATTAGATTTAAGCAAAACTAACAAGATCACTAAACTTAACCATGGTGAGGAGTGTACATAGATGTCACGTAGCTGAGAGCAGCTAGCAGCAGCCCAGCCAACCAGAGCTGCACTGAGAGCAGAGAGCTGACAGTTGCAGGGATTTAAGACCTGTCCGCCCCAAAATCTGTCGTTTCATCTTGTGTAGTGTGTCATGGTGAAGGATAATCAAAGACCTGTTTGAAACGCCTCACAACCTCCTGACAGAAAGTCTAGCTGTTTTGATTTTTGCCCTGCCTTCTTTGATTTGTTGCTGGCGTTGACCGGTGACAGCACAGAGCGCTCTACACATGCAACAGTCACAGATGTAAACAAACCAAATGGCAAAGCTAAAGAAGAATGATTTAGTCGCTGCTTTGAGGTGAAACTGTGAGACAGGAAAAGTTTGCCAAGTTCTTGGAACAACATCCCTGCCTTTATGCTTTGTCATTGAGAGATGAACACAACTGACAGAAAAAATGTATGTTGGAGTGGAAATAGCACTTCAGCTACCTGGTGAGTAACTGCCATTACCTGTAGTAACTTGCCAGTGCATCAGTTATTGTTCAGTCAAACACAGTATAGCACAGTAATGTTTGTTTACAGACTTCATTCTGGGTGTAGTCTGGCCCAGCCCCTCTTCCTTCTAACATCATTATATCCTTTGCAATGGCTGCTTATGTACCTCTGTATAGTCTGTTATGTCATTCAGGCAAGTCACGACACAAATTAATGGCTCTGTGATCTGCTAATTTGACATAGCAACTATCACAACAGACAAACAATTGTGTAGTTGTATCCAGCCTTTATACACCAGGGGGATTAGCCAGTTCCACCCAGGTGAGGCAAACGCTGTCCACCAGGAACCTGCAGTAGGAACAGACAAAGACAGACATGGGGGCAATACAGAACGGCAGGCCCTACTGGTTTTGTCACTTTGACAAAACTTTGACTTGTCTTTTTCCCTTTTCTATTTATTCTTCCTCTATTTTACAGACCACTAGCTCTATTGGTATTGAAATAGGCTTGTCTCCTCCCACCCAGCCTATCCAACTGGTTGAATCAGCTGGTCATCATTGAGTGTTTTGAAAATCATCAACTCAGCGCTTCTCAAAGACTTGAGGTGTTCTTACAGCAACAAAGAATATTTGCTACCATTTTTTTTGTTCTTAAAAATCTACATATTATCACACGCATGCATGAGAGAGATGTCCATTTATAAACTGAAATGTGTGATTTATTGAAATAAAAGAGGGAAAATGGTCATAGAGAAAATGATCATCTTACACAAAATAAACAGTACTGTGTAAGATGCAGTAATTCTGTTTACATCAAAAAGGAGTGGAAGTGCATACTGAATACCACACTTTCTCCATAATTCACTGATTGTTAATTATCCAGCTTCCCTATATACAAACCAGAATAATAGATATTTTTACATTATCCAAATCAGTGGCACATTTATATCAGTTATGAAATCTATATTAGGCTACTTATATATTCTTTTTTGTTGATATATACATACCTATACAAGTGCAATTATATACATAAATGCACTATTTGAGGTGCAGTGCTTCATGTTAAATTCAGCTTATTGCACTACTTTTAGCTTTTTATCTTTAGCTGCTTGTTGCAATATCATCCTGTACTCCTGCACTCTAGATCTTTGTTTCTCAAATGGTGGATCGGGACCCAAAAGTGGGTCGCAACTCTATTTTCAGTGGGTCGCCAATGTTTGCATGGAAAGAAAATAGTGGTTGAAAGTCCATGATATGCTTTTTATATTTAAGTATGTGTCTCTATGTCTTTGTTATGTCACCTTTGTGGATCCATTTCAAGTCCAAACAGAGTCTCTTTTTATTAGAAACGCTTGGTTTTGATTGAAATTTTTCAGAAATGTGGGTCCCAATTGATCGGTGAAGAGATGGTGGTGGGTCCTGACGTCATGTCAGTTGAGAACCAGTGCTCTAGAATGATCTTTACAAAACGCTATCAACAATACACCTTTATACTTGCAGCTAACTGCTATTTTTACAGAATATTGAGTGAAATTGAGTTGAGTGATGATATTTGAGCATCTTTATACAACATACTGCTCATGATTAGTGTAAAAATAGCAGAAACATATATAAACCTGCAAAATGAGGCAGGCAGGATGACCCCCTCCGCTGCCCCTAGCACCCAAATAGACTCATGCTGTAGGAGAACTGTAACCAAATATATGGAATCAAATTATTTATGTATGCTTCTGCAGGATTTGAAATCATCATGATCTCTCTGGCTGAAACATGTTCTCTTCTTCCTGCACTGACTGAGCGTTGCAGACTTGATTGTCATTAACTGAATCACACTCCAGATGGAGAGCCAGTCCTATGTGAGGAACAGGAGACGGAACATAACAACCTCACACATTATCATGAGTGAGGAGCATAGATTATCTTAGAATATAAATACATTTCCTTTAGACAAGCGCTTTTATTTTGAAACCCTCTGTTATGATGCCATCGTCTTCACTGGGTCACAGTTGAACCCCTGCCCCCCACCCTGTCTAGACTCTAAAACAAGCCCGTCGAATGACTCTGTGGAGCCTGCCCCCGCTTTAGTAACACATCCTCCACATTTAGGAAGTGGCTCAGTTGTATGACCTCATCTTCAGGATTATGACACCGAAAGGAACTCGTCCAGTCAGACTACTTGATCTCTCAGAAAGACGAGAGAGAAATAAAGGGTGGGAGAAATGGAAGACTTCTAGAAATGATGAGGTTCGGTTATTTCTTGGAAATCTTGGTTGAGAAAAAAACAAGTAGTTTATATTGAGCTGACTGTAAGGATTAGGTTTTAAGTTTGTACATGCCTGTCGTGATGTTTTTGTTGAGGGTGTTGTGTTTGAATGCAGCCAGTTTGCACTGCAACCTCAGTTGATCTCAGGTGAGAGACCTGTTTGACAAACTGTGACTCATGCAGGAAGATGAAGGCGGGGACTCGTGCTAATTCCTCTGAAATTCAAACGTGCACTCGAAACTCTCTCTGTGTTTCTGAACTTTGATACGTCGACAACAGCTTACCCTGAGGTGCTGCCCTGAATAAACGGTGCAATAAGAGTTTGATTTAAGGGCGTGTTTCTTTCACAAGGCAAGAAATTCAACTTTGTCTTACAGCTATGTTCAGGTTATGTGCTGCAGGAAGAATTCTTCACTTGTTAAGTGTCGCTAAAAGGCAGAAATAACCTGATTTTTGGCTCAGCTTTTGTTGCAGGTTAGAATACAGGAAATCCAGCTCATTTCAGAACATTTCGCAGATAAAAGAGAGAAGGATTTTGATTGTAAGATCTGTAAATAAAGATCTGTGAGAGCTCCAGATGAAACTCATGCAGCTTTTTGTTCTGCTGTTCAAAAGACGGGATGAGTTGTTATCGTCAATGCTGAGCTAACAGTTTTGATTTGAGTTTATCTGCTGTGCAATAGAGAACATAAAGCCAGATAAAACCCTTTTCAGAATACAGAAAGAAGGAGCGTTATCTCTTGTGACTAAGTTCTTTATAGGTCAGTATTTATTGATTGCATTACTGGATGAAAAAATAAATGCTTACTGGAAGAAAAATATGAAGATAAAACCAATAAAATGGCAGTGTGACTCACCGTGCCACTATTTTATGACACAACAAGGGTAATGTGAACAGAGGTTAAATGAAGAAGAAAAGAGCGGGATAATATGGACAGTAGTGAAAGGTTCAAAGGTGATTAAAGTGTGTATAAACACACTGAACCTACCTTTTTAGGAGCATTTTATCATCTTCAGTTAATCAGAAGCCATGATGTATCATTATACAATCACATGCATAAGTTTAAGGCATGTAGGGTGCTTAGGATTCATTGCAGGGCCTGGGTCGCTCTGCAGCGGAGGTCAAGCTGAACTGCATTTCTTTTGTCAGGACCTTTTCACACACATGGTTACACACTCAAAAACCCAGGGTTGTTTTCAGGACCTTGGGACATCCACAGCATGACCAGGGGCTCGTGGCAACCCTACAAACCTGCCAGAACAGTACCCTAGGCAAGTGTTTCCCTACCATTTTTCTTTGGCGCCCCCCTTACATGTACCTAAGTAAAGCAAGCCCTCCCCAGGACCAAAGAGAGAAGAAAAAGTGATACACTGCCATCAAAAATCAACACAGATTTTAATTGTTTCACTGATAAACCCCTAAAAAGACCTATGCATGCTTTTCTTATCAAAAGACCTTTGTATAAACTACTTTATCCTTTATCTACTGCCATAGCACCGACGCTATGTTTAATATGTCGTAATATGTAGTATTATTACCATAACTCCGTCAAAGTTTGTCTGATCAGAAAAACTCCAATGGTGCTGGAAAGCTGGGAATTGTGAGCGTGCGCATATATATGACTCATTATGGTACTTGCAACCATATGATGTGGGCATTCATAGCAAAACATCAGTTTTGTATTGTTCTTCTTTTAAACTGCTGACAATTCCATATAATGTGCAATAATCATTAACCAGATGTTGAAAAGTCAAGTTCAAGTACTCCTGTGAAAAAAGGGACCAAAGCTCTCAGACTTACACCCATAATAACAAAATATGTCCAAATCACCATTTTAAACTCAGCAGTTAAAGGGTTAATAACTGTTTATCATGGTTTTGTCAATATGTCCAAATCTAATTTTGGCAGCCGCAAAGCAGAAAAAGCCTTGCACCTTCCTTAAGATCTTTGGTGCCCCGCCTGGAGGGTCTCACACCCCAGGTTGGTAACCACTGCCCTGGGCCATGCTCATTCCCCACATCCACCCCTTACTCCACCTTAAAGGTGTGGACTTGATTTTTTTCAACAGATTACTTTCCTATGCCTGTGGTAATATCCAAGGACATCCAGACTAGGACTGGGATTGTTGCCCTCGAAGTTCTGCACAGTATTGTTTGTTTATTAATTACTGCTCACCGTATAAAATGCTCAATCATGATATTAATGTAGCATTGTGTATTGTGTTTTACTTTATCGTAGCATATAGTTACTTCCCCTGGGGTTCCCCACCATAATCAGGACAATCTAACTTGTAAAAAGAAATCAATGTGCTGGATCTTTCCTTTAGTGCAGCATTGCCCCATGCAGATTCACAGTTCCCACAGTTAACAGGACCAAGGTCAGGTCAAACACAGCTCTATAATTATCTGTTTGGACATTGGAGATAAAGCCCCACATGTCGATGACCACCTGCAGCTTCACAGTCTATTTCAGTCTGTAGTGAATATGGTAGTGGAGCTACACTTCAGTCAGTTTACAGAAGGCAGAGGGGAGATTTTTATCACATAACTTAATTAACTTGATTGATTTGGCTGATACAATATTTGATAGTTTAGGCTCCAAAGTCACAGCAGGGGAAGGGATTTATCCACACAATTTTAATTTAGCTCAAAAGAAAATGGGACTAGTAGACTTTTTTATTTGTGCATATGGACAGAAATAAATCCTTAGAGAGTACCACTGCAGTGCTCCTTACAGCATGTTAAAGTGCGTTTTTGCACGTTCATGGAGCACGTTCTGAACACATAGGAGGAAAACCTGTGTTTTCAAAAATACCCTCCTATGTGTGGATAAGGCCTTATTTCAACAGTCTTATTGTCTCAGTCTCAAGCTCTACCCTGAACAATAAACCATCTTCGATGACCTCATGCATCCAGCATGAATGAGTGACTCTGAAGGCTCAATGACAAATAAAGAGTCATGGGACACCTTTTCCTGACCGCCTGAAAACAAACATCTTCACTACTAGTTCATATCAGTGCTCTTGCATTTCAAAAAAGTCCAACAGAAAACAACAATGTTGAGTTTGTAGGTGCGGTAACCTTCCTAGCTGATCTCTCTGCTGTCCCCATGATTTATCTGTATTTTTTGGTAGGGGGAGGGTAGTACAGCAACATTTTACATGTCCACAATCTCACAATGAGCTGTTGGAAAGGAAAGATTGCAAATATGTGAACTGACCTTAAGGGTAAATTTCCATCACCATCATTTTGCACTTAACTGTTTGACATTTCAACAGCCTTGAGGCATTCACTCACTAAGCAGGAAATTCTGTGAGTGTCGAGATAAGATTCGACCACTGTTACTTATTTTGTCCACTACTAAGCATTGACAAATTTAATCTAGTTTTAAAAACATTTAGCTTAATATGTCTTGGTCACTTTAAAAAAAAGAGAAACCAAATATGCATTCAGAGATTTTTCTTTTATCTTATGTACTAAAGTTTGGTTTCGTTAAGATTATTCGACTATTTGTTTTTATCTTATATCTCAAATATTAATGTTGGTATCTCATATATTAATCCTGTCCCCCCAAGTCTATAATGAAAGATCTATAGCTTTTGAAGGCGTAGCATAGAATTACACATTTGTCGTGTTTCTTTACTCCTGGGAAAAGCTTTGCAGAATCTGTTGAATGGCCTCAAGTGATGTCACTTGAGTCGATAGTTAGTGATGAGACTTAGGCCAACAAATGACTCGACTCGTGGTTACATCTGCAGCTACTTATGTAATAATAATAATGGCCTGTATTTATAGAGTACGTTTCAAAATCAAAGTTAGAAAGTGATTCATGAGGACAGCCAAATGAAAAAGGCAGGCCAACAAATAACAGACAACAGCAAACGTTAAGAAATAAAGGCTGGTATTTTATGGCACTGAGCAAGTGTATGGGCATTTCTTCTTCTTGAAAAGAAAACATAAATCTAATAGACAGGAAATTCGCTGAAAATAACTGATAATGGCTGCTCAGTGTTGGATTTTTGTAGATACCTGGTATTCTGATATTTACAAATTCATTTTTGCCAATGCAGATACTGGTTTTAAAAGGTAATTTAGACCTCAAACTTCACTCCTTAAAATACTCTTTTAAAGTTTAAGGAATGAGAATGAAAATGAAAAGCACTTCTGTAGACATAGGTCCTGCCTAAAAATCCACAAACTTATTCTTAAATATAGCAGATATTTACTGCCGATGCATCAGCTGTAATCATTGGCAGAAATGTTCGTATCTGCCAATGCCGATAATCAACTTTTAAAGCTAATATCGGCCCATACCAATGTTATACTAATAATATCATGAATCTCTATCACGAAAGATGTAAAAATCTTTTCTTGGACACAGCTTTGGATCAGTGAGTGGAGCAGGCGCCCATGAACAGAGGCTGTAGTCACTCACAGGTCGCGGGATCTATTCCCAGTCTTGGCTCTGTTTGTTGCATTTCCCCACTCTCTCTCCATGTTTCCTGTCACTCTTCAGCTGTCCTATCAAAATAAAAAGAGGAGAAAAGCCCCAAAAATAATCCAAAAGAAAGATGTAAAATCTTTTAAAAATTCAAACTAGATGTTCTATTTGTAGCCTTTGACTTATTCTCCTCATAGAGTTGAGGTGAGTTTCCCTCTGGACCAGAAGGCAAGGCAATGTGATTTATGGTGCACCATTCATTGATAATGTGATTCGAAGTGCTTTACAGAGCCAAAAACAAGACATTTAAAGCATCAGAAGCTATGACACAAAGTAAAAGTGAGAAATTAAAATTTCTGGGAATGCAGCCGTAAATAAAAAATATTTTATATCTGTTTTAAAGGAGCTAACAGATGCAGGAAGCCACGGGTTCTCTAGTTGTTTTTCAACAGATGATGAGTGTACAAACTCGAACGCCCTCCACCGAGTTTATTTTACTCTGTTTTCACCAGACAACACCTGCTGGTTGTTATCTTGAGAATCTGAATCTTTGAATCGTTTTAGTTCAGTATCTTGAGCTTTATAATCTGCTTTATTGGCCAAGTATGCAACAAGGATTTTGACTTTGATTAGCTTTGCTCTCAGTGTACATGAATGAGACATTAAATAAAAAGAAAATAAAATGAAAAATGTATAAAGAATTAAGATTTAAAATGTGCACAAGCCCTTGTAGGTATTATTCCTAGTATATACAGGTCTGCACATTGATAGTATGGTTGGAAGATGAGAAAAGGGTGTAAAGATGCTGACTAGACATGATCAGAGTATAAAACATGCAAGAATGTGGGCAGATTAATATGAAGATAATTTAAGATAGTTGATAAGTGCTGATGTGCATATGAGGTGAGGCATTTTAACACAGAGAGCCTCCTTACAGCTTTAGAGTTACAGTGAATAGATTAATTACTTCCAGCATTTGAGCACGGTAAACAAATTAAACTAGTTATCTGTGCAAATATGTATATGAGGTAAGGCATTTTACCACAACTAGTTTAGCAACTCTGTTTTGCCCACAATGAAGAGATCTCAAGAAAACAGCTGCTAGCATGGGAAACCAGCACAGTTGTCTCAAGACAAAGAGATAAAAACAATCAGATCCTGGGGAAACATTTACAGATTGATGTCAGAGTTAAATCAAGTAAAATAAGATGGATGTGTGCTTCTGTAGATGTTCTGTAGTCCATCACTTGATCCAAATAATTGACAGCAGATGTTAGGATGTTTCAGCCTGGGCAGATAACATCCATGCAGACGTTACCATCCATACTGTCATGGTGCTAGCGTGGCTGAAATGGTCCAGCACTGTTCCACTTTGGCATCTGTTATCTTTCTCCACTGCTTGCCTTTTTATGATCCTGAACACGTCTTTCCTCCGCCTAAGAATGCTTTTATGGTGCCAGTAATTTCAAACAGCCAGACCCATGGAGAACCTTTATAATGCCATGCATGTGCCGGCTTCTTTTTCTGTGTTTTTGTCTGTAAAACTGAGCTTAGATGAATGTAATGTTTTTAATGTGACGGTTAATCCAGGATGTAAATACCAAGACTGCTGTTGCTGAACATTTCATCCTGTTCTTGTTCTGTCTTCTGTTTTATTTTAAGCTCTTCTTATTGCACGCCATGCCTTTGTAAACAAATCACCTCTGCTGCTTCTGTGCTCCGATGGGAGGCTTCCTGTGTGACTCAGGGATGTGTAATTGCTGATCTTGTTGCATTGCACTCATGTCCTTTAGTTCAAACCCCATAGTCTTTCACCCTGAAGAGTTCCTTTAATATTCTAATGCATTTGCCCCTAAGGACAAAAAATGTCCGTGTCTCAAAAACTGCTGTAAAAATAATTTTTACTTATCCACTTTAAAGAGTCAGCCTTTTAAAGCTACTTCTGCCTGAAATTTACATACTAAATATATTTTTATAATTTTGAGGTTTTTAACCTTTTAATGCCAGTATGTTTATATAACTCCAAAATATAACTTTTTATAAAAAAGAAAACAAAAAAAAATGTAAATTAGTTCCATGAAAAACATTTCAAGGAGTATTTGATTATTATTATCATCAGGCCCTGAGATGTGTCGATGATTGCCAGCAACACTGATTTAGATGTATTGGGTGTTTTTTTTTTTTTTGTTTTGTTTTATTTGGTTTTTTGGAGTTTGATTGTTTTTTTTGCAGTGTCCCAAAAAAACCTCACACTTGTCCCAACAACAAAAAATGGCCACTTTCCAAAAACTGCTGTAAAAATAACATATATTAATGTTTTTTTCCACTTTACATAAGTCAGTCTTTTAAAACTAATTCAGCCTGAAATGCACATCAGACATTTGTTATAGTTATTGAGGTTTTTATTATCCGCATCCCAAAAACTGCTAAAAAAAAATAATATATATTAACCCTTTAACACCTGAGTTTCTGGACTCTGTTTCTTATTTTAACCATAAAAGGCCCAGAAAATGTCCTGTGAGTTAGTGCTTTTGCCCATTTTTCCACAATACTTTAAAAATACTTTTAATAAATGGTAGTTATTTAAATTTTGCATCATGTTAAAAGTGTTTTAACAGTTTGAAATGAAGAACTACAAAAAAGGGGGAATTTTATGCTAGATTTAAAATGAGAAAAGGTGAAATTATGGTAATAATCACATATTGGCTGTGAAACACAATTTCTCAGTTTTCAGAAACTGTTTGAATTTTTCCGATAACACAAACAGTCGTGTTGGTATTTTTTTCCACTTTGATTGAGTCAGTCTTTAAGAACTACTCCAGTCTGAAATATACATATCAAATATTGATTGAATTTTCAGGGTTTTTAACACTTTACAGGCCAGTATGTTTACACAACTCCACTGTTTTAATTGAAAAAAATATATGATAATTTCCATAAAATACATTTTAAGTAGAATTTAATCATTATTATTATTATTATTATTATTATTATTACTATCAATATTATGAGGCCCTGAGATGGGTCATAGATTGGCAGCAACATTGATTTTGATGCTTTTTTTTTTTTTTGCAATGTCATATTAAAAACAAACTCACACTTGTAGTCCTAACACCAAAAAATGCCAGCTTCCTAAAATGTATTTTCTACACTTTAAACAAGTCCATTTTTTAAAACTACTTCAGCCTGAAATGTACATATCAAATATAATTCATATTTTGGTGATTTGAACCCTTAAAGGCCACTGTTTTTAATAGAGAAAAATCACAAAAACAAATGAAATACACACACATACACACAACACTTTGTTTTACACACACACACCATTATTGAACGTCAATAGTAACACACACTTATCATTTCAGTGGTAAGGCAGCCTTGCAGAAAACAACAACTGTGAAATTTTGCGTCAGGCTTTGAATGGGAAAAAGTTGCGCCATCTGGTGGGCAAATATAAAAATTAAAATTGAAAGCTGGTAGTCCAAAATGAAATCTTAATGTAAAGGAATACATTTGTTTACGTTAAGATAAATCTGGGATCAAGTTTGGCATTTTCAGTAGTTTTCAATGGGACATTTTTTGTCGTTAGGAGCAAATGTGTCAGTTTTTGTGTAGCTTAGCCAATGTAGACTAATTTAAGGAACTGAGCTGATGATTCTAAAAAACATTTTATAAAGGAATATCCTCTGGCAAATTTGGGCTATATTCATTCAACACAGCCAAAATGGCTGGAATCTCTTAAGGGTTAAATGTAACAACAGTTTTACATTGAGAGACTTGTCTTATTTCTGGAGTCAACCAGGGAAAACAGCCCAACCATTTCCACACAGAAAATATGCAAACTCTGAGTAAGGGGTCAGGTTCTCTTCCTCAGGATGGGCCTTGTCTTGACTTGTCTTCTTCAGCCTCTCATCCTGATCCTGAAGCAGCGACAGTCGCTCTATAATTACTCCATCAGTTTGGACTAGCCTGAGCATGCAGCGCTGCTTGTTTTGAGTCTCTTTGTATTTGACAGACTCCTCAGTCTGCCTGCGAGCATGATAAGCCTGATGGTGCAATCCTGAGTGACCAAAACAAGCTGATCCTGCTAAAGAGCTATCAGAAGAATTTCCTTTCTCTCTGCTGTCCTTCACTCAGAGTATCACAGCTGTCTCTTGACTTCTTATTTTGAAGGCATGTCCTCTTCTTTCCTGTGTTGTTTCTTGCACCATACTGTGAGGGAGCAGATTGCATGTTTAGACTGCAAATACAGAGCAGAAGCCTCTGTGTTTCCTCTTATAAATCCATAAGAGGCCGCCTAGGAAGCCGGCGTATCGATTCTCTCGGCTAATGCACTCGTCAGTGCTGCTTTTTCCTTTCCCCTAAGTGAAATTCAGTCTGACTCTCTGTGTCTTCACAGAATCCTAAGTGCACGCTGGCTTAGGTTTGTACTGCCGGCTCAGCCCGCTGCACTGCCAGATTTCCAGGGAAACGATGTCAGTAAATCAAGTTTTTGTGCTCTAACTGGTACTGTAGACTAAAGCTAAGTGTCCTCATACGCCCATGGCAGGAGTAAATATAGTATGAGCTGGTTTGGAGATAAGAGTAATGACAACATTTCCCCTGCCAGGCTCAAACGTTTGGGTCAGACACAGTTCAGGGGCATGTGTGGACGCCTGGCTCTGTGCCCTACTAGTGCACATTTTCCCCGCCAGAAGCAGCTGAAGCAACAGACTCTGAAAATGTCCTACTGCTGCTGACTACTGAGTGTCAGAGGGGCTAGTAGTCCAGCAGTGAGGGAGTGGGGTTATGTGGGAGGCTCGTTTTGAAGTCCAAAGTTGGAGATTTTGGAGGAAAAGTCAACATTCCAGCGCAGTGATGAGAGATTTAGAGCTAGGGTGGGAATCCTCAGAGAGGGGCAGGTTGAGCACAGATGTGCAGCACTGTGGGTCATTTCACAAACATCTTTCAGGGATTAGAAATCTTGCACTTCCAGTTCAGTTGGATCTTGTTGGAACTTGATTATTTGTGTCTGAAATTATTTAAGTGTGCTTTTGTTTCATTTTGGCTTCCAGTCAGGAAATATTCCAGGGTAGAAATGCATGCATTTGCCATACATCCTGTGTTTTTTGGTTAAAGTTTAAGATACTTTCCTGAGTGTAAGCAGCCACCTCTCACATGCCACCGCCTTACAGTGGAAAAACATGTTTCCGTCTACATAAATAGTGTTTGTATCGTTGCCTGAGATGGAACACAGGGAGCATTTACCTTGCAAACATTAAGGGAACCACACCCAGAGATTCTCAGAGTATGCATAGAGGCCTCAGGGATCTTTCTCTCCTGTCTTGTGTCTGCCCTCTGGTGGTTTTTCTTGTTTGTGCTTCTGTTTGCTAAGCTGTGATTTACAAAGAAAGCTCTGTTTGTGATGGAGCCCGTATAGATAAAACATTTTTAAGCTCATTTTTTTATTTTGCGTGTCTGTGGCTAAATCTGTAGTATGTTTGATTTGGATTTTTCTGCACCAAAAACAGGCTGTGGATGCTTTGCTTCTCTCTGCTTTTTCTTTTTTACTTTATAGCTCTTACCAAATACACTGCCTCTAAAATTCATGTTATATCTTGAAAAGGTTGATATTGGAGCATGAAGTGTAATTTCATCATTGCTGTGCTTTAATTCTGATATTATGCTGCCCTCTGTTGGTGTAGAAATATAACTCTACTCTCATCACCCCTTCGATCTCCTCCTCAGGTGTATCGAGGCTCTGGTGGTCTATTTCAGGGCCGGTAAAAGAGAGGAGCCGTATGTCACCATATCCAGGAAGATTCACCTGAAGAAGGGACAGGGGTTGCCCATGGAGCTGGAAATTGGCCAGTCAGAGCGTACCTTAGCCATGCACAGGAACGCCTTCAAGCGCACGGCGGTCATCCAGGCTTTTCTGGGCTCCACGCCTCAACTGACGCTGCAGCTGTACGCCACCATCCAGGAGAAATACTTCCTCCCTGCAAGATGTAAGAAAGATAGAGGAGATGAGGTCATGAAAGCACGTGGAGATCAACTTTACATCTTTATTGCACACTTATTTTCAAACTTGGAGAGGTTGAATTGCCTCAAAAATAATTTTGAAACTGACTGTGACTCCTCATTTCTGACCATGATTAATGCTTTATAATTAAAACCAAAAGTCAGCAGCAGTTTTAGTGAATGTGAAGGCAGATGATCCATCTTATCTGTACCAATCAATCAATCAAACTTTATTTATAAAGCACTTTTCATACAAGACAATGTAGCACACAATGCTTTACAAACAGACGGATAAAATAAAGGAAATAAAAGGAAATATACAACACTAACCCACTCCACCCAACCCTCTAAACCAGGGATGCCAGACTCAGTCACAGCAGGGGCCGAAATCTGATTTTGGGTCTAACCTGAGGGCCTAACTGGGTCAAAATTCCCCATAAACTGTCAACCTCATCTTCACTGGTAATGAACTATAGGGGAAAAAACATTAATATTGATGATAAATGATTTTGAGATTAAAAAAAAAAGTCAAAAGTTAAAATTGTGATCTTTAACAGTTAAATTGCTAAAAAAAAAAATTCAAAATTAGGAGTTTAAAATATGAGATAAAATTCAAAACCATGGGTTTAAAAGGTCAAGAGATGAGATTAAAAAAATAATACAATTTTGAATCTCGAAGGTCAAAATTTGGGATTAAAAGTTATATTTAGGGGTTGAAAATGTAAAGATATGAGGAAAAAATTCAAAACAAGAATTTAGAAGGTGAAAAATGAGATAAAATTCAAAATTATGATTTGAAAAGGTCAAAATATGATTTAAAAAAAGTCAAAACCATAACTGCAAATTAGAAAATACAAAAGGAAAACACAATTTTTTTTCCCACATTCCTGACTTTTTATCAAATTGTTTTAACTCTTTACTATTTCTAATTCTTATGTCTGAACAAGGATATTTTCAGTCATCAAGGTTAAGTTTACAATGTTATACTGGAGGAAATCTGCAGACCTCATACTGGTGGGTCAGTTATAATAAAAATATGATCTGATCAGGGGGGCCAGGTATAACTGTGTCACGGGCCGGATTTGGCCCCTGGGCCTTGAGTTTGACACCCCTACCTCCCACATCCGGCGATCTTTACACAATCTTGGCAAAATACATCATCATTAAAAGACACTATAAGAACAGGAGTTTATGTACTGAGGAATCGCCATCCTAAAGGTTCATTCCAAGGTTTTACACAAGTTCGCATTAGTTTCTTTATTACATTAAAACTTTTGTTGATGATAAAAGGAGTTGTCTGTGCTTGAAGCCTTCAGTGAAGGGACTGTCATTTATACAGATTTCTAATATCTGATTTTGTTTGTTTTGACAGTGGCCCTCATGATCATCACCCTGATCTCTATCGTATACGGGGCTCTTGTGTGCAGCGTTCTCGCCATCCAGATCCGTTACGACGACTACAAGGTTCGCCTGCGCCCTGCAGCCTACCTGTGCATGATCGTTTGGAGGGGGCTAGAGATCGCCACACGTATCACAGCCCTGGTACTCTTCACCACGGCGCTCACACACTGGGTGATCCTCGTCAGCCTGGCAAACCTGCTCTTCTTCTTCTTCCTCCCCTGGGCCGAGTTCTGGGCGAGAAAAGGCTCGCTGACAGAGGATGTGGAGAAAAACTTCTCTAAGCTTGGCACCGTGGTGGTCCTGTGCTTGTTTACACTACTCTACGCCTGCATCAACATCTTCTGCTGGTCGGCAGTGCAGCTTGACCTCACACACAAGGAGCTCATCGAGAGAAAGCAGCGCTGGGACCGATTGGCTCTCTACTACTCTGGACGCTTTGTGGAGAACTTCATCCTTATCACGCTCTGGTACTTCTACAAATCAGACTTCTTCGAGTACGTGTGCGCACCGCTGCTGGGGGTGCAGCTGCTGATTGGCTACAGCCTGGCTGTGCTCTTCATGCTGCTCTTCTATCAGTTCTGCCATCCCTGCAGACGCCTCTTTAAGTACAACGTCCATGACTGCCTGCACTGCGTCTGCTGCCATAAAGGGAGGGAGGGAGGGAGCCGGAGACAGAGGAAGCAGCAGCCTACATACTCTACTGCCGGTACCTTGGTTCTTGGGCCAGAGGAGCCACTGGAGCTGCTGGATCCTCAAAACACAGAACCTCCAGACATCACAAGTCAGCTGGGAGAGCGTGAGACGGCTATTATTGAAGACATAATGGATGCAGCCTGAAGAGTGGAATGTAATTGACAAATGCTTTACTGTGGAAATGCAACCAGACTTGTGTTGCAAGGTGCAGCGACACCTAAAGTGACTCAAAAACAGATGATTATGTGTTTCTGAGTTGACAAGGTGATTAAAATTGTAATTATAGCTCACTTTTACTCCAAAGTGCACCAACACTGAGATGCATTGTGTTCTCACTGATGTCTTCATGACGCATGATAACCCACTGTTCTTGCACCACGTGGCCCCTCAAGAATGTAGCATGCACAGATATGCAGGGATGCACAAAGACCGACTTCAGAGAACAGCAGTGGGTCATGCACAGGAGGGCTGAGCCAGGTGTGCAGAGAAATGTGCCAAGTGAGTCCTGGGAGCCCTAAAAGACTGAGCAGGACTCCTACCAGTATTCCTTCTCTCAGGGTTATCCCTCCTCCTCCCTAACCTCTTTGCACACGCTTGCATCAGCACTAAAACAACTCTTTAAAACAGAGCAGGAGGGTGAGAAAAGGTCAGAAGAAGAATTTATCTTCCTCATACCCCGACTGCTGTGATGAATGCCTCGTGTTGTTCGCTGTCCAGCCTGGCTGCCTTGATTTAAAAAAAAAAAAAAAGGTCCTGGATGAGACTATCAGGTGTTTGTCTTACATAAATTAACCTTAAAGGTGATGAAGCATTTACAAAACTGCCATGAATTAACTTGTCAAAGTGCTTTCACATTTTTTATGATTTGTTTTATTTGTTCGGTGCCTTGACTACTGCTGTTTACTTGAAAATTAAATAAAAGAATTTAATGTCCTCCCTGAGTTGCATGCCCTTTTTTATAAACAATAAATCAGGACTCGTCACTCCTTCTTGTCACACACAATAAAACTTTATTCTCCCACTCATTGCCTCAGTCCAGCAGAGCAAAATTTCCTGCATGGTGCAACTTCCTCATTCCACACTTGTTTTTCCAGCCTTGAGTTTCCAGAAGGTGATAATGTGGCCATTCAACTTTAAGAGGAAACCTCTCCTATAAACTCTATCATCATCACAGTGTCATAAGGCGTCAGCTTTTGCTTCCTTGAGTCACCTGCACACCTGCAGAGGAGGGAGGAGCCAGATAGGAGGCTTGAAGATAAAAAAGGTGTCGCGGGGTGAAGATGCAGGGAAACTGCTGCGGGTCGAGATAAAGTGATCATCATGGCTAACTGGATTATCAACAATGGGCTTACAGCCTTCATACTGGTGAGTGGCTGATGTTTTCACATAGGGAATTTTAACTTTCGTATTCCAGATTGGCTTTTGTAACGGTTCGGGTCAGATTTTACGCACAGATTTGTTGCGTAAAATGTTGAACCGCGTAAACTTCTTTACCTTAAACGCAGAAAGATAAAATGTACATGTTTAATTCTGTTGCGCATTTCTGCAGTTAGGCAGTTAATAGAGCTTCAGATTGAGCATCCAAACATCGCGAGAAGAGAGAAATTACCCAAAAGAAGGGTTAAAAACGTTATTAAAATTAGGAAATAAACTCCAAAACGTTTTAAGGTAAAATAGTTAACAGATGGTCAGATATATGGCGGATAGAAACCATAACCTCATGAGTTATGGTACAAAAATAACTAAAATATGTGATAAATATGAATGTTTAATTTGGTTAAATGCATGTTTTAAAGGTCTCCGGCCTCCATTATTTTTGTTCCAAATTACGCAGCATAGAAATTTACGCTTCTTTTGATGGAAATAGAGCTATATTGAGAAAATGGTCTTTTCTGTGTTTGCAGATTGTCTGGATGGGCATCAACACCTTCCTTTTCGTCTGGTTTTACCTCTTCTACGACCAGGGGGATCAGTTCTTCTACACGCGTCATCTTTTAGGGGTAAGAAACACGCGTAAAGTCAGATGAAAACCATCTCAGTTCATCCGGGCAGAATTAAATGTGTGTATTTATTGTTCTCCAGTCTGCCTTGGCCTGGGCCCGAGCTCCTGCTGCTGTCCTCAACTTTAACTGCATGCTGATCCTGCTGCCAGTGTGCAGAAACCTGCTGTCTCTGATCCGCGGCTCTTTCATGGTAAGATTGAGATGCTCACGTTTTCGAATAGGGCGAGGTGCACTTATACACGCTTATTATGCTATTAAAGTGGAATATTTTCACGCGTGTTAAATAAACTTGTTTGACTGCTGATAATTTCATAGCAAACCTAAATGTTCCCATACAGCCTCTGAAATGTCTAAATTGTCTTTACTTCAAATTTAAGTTTGAAACTTTTTTTTTTTTTTGGCTGTTGCCACCATATTTTAAAGCTCCAGTCTGAAGTTTTTTCCTGGTTATGAAACAGACTTAAGTTAATATGGCTGCCCCTTTTTGACGTAGGAAATCAAACAAGAACAACAACATAAGTATTGTCTATTTTTATTAAGGGGCTGCAGAACCACCATCTGAAATGGCTGGGCCCCTGAACAGCCTTGTAAACAGGCCCTCATGTGTATTGCATCAGTTGTGTTGGTTCTTGCTTCTTAGCTTGTGGCACGCCCACATTTACGACTCTTCCAAAAAGATGGCTTGTACCATTTTAAGAAAATGGGTGTGACATTTAACAATTTTATTGCAAAACTGACATACAGTTTTACTTGGCAGAGAAGACTCTGCTCTAAACATGCTCCCTGGGTTAGTGAAGCAGCATGCTTTCACTTTCCAGGGAGTGCATAGCTGGAAATAGATACATTTAAAACATTGCATATTGAGTACAATAAGATTAGTTCAAAAGTAATAAATCCATAGAAGCATGAAGCTGACAATGAGGAGGCAACAAGCTTTATGCTATAAAGGAGGAGGCTGGGGTGGAGGAGGATAAGCTTTGTCAGTGGTAGTGTGGTGCATCAGCATTAATGCAAGCAGGGATTAATGAGAAGTATGTCATATTTGAATACACCACTGTGTTGAGAGAAAGAGCTCTGACTGGCTGTGGGAGGTTGGAGGCGATAATTAGGATCAGCTGATCAAGGTTGGGTGTATGACTGCTGTGTCCTGAGTGAACTAATGCTAGCCTTCATGAACTATGTATTTATGATAAGAATGGTTAAATATAGTTATTGACTTAGAATTTAAAAAAAAAACAATTCCACGAACAAACAAACAAACAAACAAATCATACAAATACTTAACATTTTCACAGCTAAAGAAAAACCCAATGCAACTCTCTAAAATATATAATATACCAAAATTTTTGTGAAAATTCTTGAAAATTTCCAAGATATAATCCAAAAAAAGTCAATGAAAATTCCTGAAAATTTCCCAGTAAATTCTCCCAGGATTTGCCCAGGATTTGCTTAAACTTCATTGGACAGTCCAGACAATTTTCTTAAAATTTCTAACAGTAGAAATTTTTGCTATGTAGTAGAAAAGCCAGAATGTGATGTCCTCATATGTGCACAGATGGTCTTAGTAGGTAAATAAATTAGGGCTATAAATGTTAATTTTATTCTTCAGACTTTACAGTTCATGTTTTCGCCCAAGCTTCCTCCTCTCTTAATATTCTTGTCTGGTCGGTTTCAGTCACAGCCATGAAAGATCTTCTTTGCCCTTGTCTCACCTCCTTTCCTCCTTTTTCTCATCTGTTATCTCTTCAGTGTTGCGGCAGAACAATGAGGAAACAACTGGACAAAAATCTGAGTTTCCACAAACTGGTAGCGTACATGATCGGCCTGATGACAGGTGAGCTCACCTGCTGCATTTCTGTCTTTCATTCTCAGCGGTTGTTCCGTGGCTGTTGTGGTTCACCTCAGTCATGCTATCATATCAATGAACTCTGACACTCTTCCTTTACAGAAGGAAGACATTTTTCAGTAAGCCGTGCAGTGAAGGGAATAAGATTGGCTGTTTTCCAACACCATGTCAGTTTAGTTGAAGTTTTCTGTTATTCCAGGGTGATAAGTGCAGATTTTGGTGGATTTTCTCCAGAGTCAGAATAGAGGAAAGAGGGGAAAAACATCAAACTAAAAGCCTGTTAACATTAGGCGAGGTTAAAAACACAGATAGGCAGAGGTCAAAGGTTAAAAAGAGTTATGCTTGGAGGATGGAAAGAGGAGAGGGAGGTTAACAAAGCCTAAATTAAATATTTACTAATGGTGGGTTTAAAGGATTTTTCCTCATAAATCTTTCAAAGATAAGGCAGATCTTGAACTCATAGCTGTGTATGTTAAACTACCCTTCTATAAAGTCGGGTTGCATATTTCTGCAGCAGTTTTAAGTGTCTCTTCTCCGTGTGCTGACAGCCGTTCACATGATCGCCCATCTGTTGAACGTGGAGTGGTACAACAACAGCAGACGAGGAGTTTACGACAAACTCAGCACGGCTCTGTCCACCCTGGACGACACGGAAAACACCACCTACCTGAACCCCATCCGCTTCATAGGCGTGGTGAGTCATCTCGACTACATGTGATTGAAGGAAGGTTTAGAGCTTCTCTGTGAAATGTATGCAAGTTAAAGGATCATATGCACCGATGCAAGCTGAGTAAATGTGTTTAGACATCCTGGGTTAACCATAAAAAATCACAGCTTCACTAAATATGATCAGAGGATGACAGATTTAACATGCAGAAGATCCACTGCAATTATTTGGAGGAACATAAGCAGACCAAATGTTAGACACTGGGCTAGACAAAGGCTTGTAGCATTTCCTCATGAAGAAGTGGCATGTATAAGAGATGGAAAAAAGGATTTAGTGCAAACATATTGGCTTAGCTGAATTTATCTAGATCTGTCAGATGATGAAGAGGAGGAATGAGTCTCTCAGATGGAAACGCTACAACGTGTTTACTCTAAAACATGTTTTTTTTAGATAGTGTAAGTTAAGTGGCACTCCTGTTTGTTGCTCTTTTGTTACCAAAATATGTATTAAATTATTAAATATACTGAATTTGATACATATTTAATTTATTTTATAAAGCAATCATGGTCAATATATATTTTGGCTTTTTTGACAAAAAATATACAAAAACCCTTGTTAGTGTCAAAGTAAAAACAGATTTCTACAAAGTAATGTCAATTAAATAAAAATATATATTTTAAAATAAGTGACTGCATAAATATTCACCATCTTTTAAGTGACTGACCGTGCAGAGTGCTGAGTGCAGTGAATGTGTCTCAAGTGACTGTATTATAAAGACACATGTGTCTGTAAGGTCCAGTCGCTGGTTAATCAGTATTCCTGGCTACCATTGCACCATGAAGACAAAAGAACATTACAAAAAACTCCCAAAAGAACTCCCAAAAAATATGGCACATGTTTAAATCTGACTAGAACAGGTCATCCTCACAAACTGAGTGAGCATGTAAGTAGGAGACTAATGAGAGAGGCCGCTAACACCTATGACTACTCTGAAGGAGCTGAGATGGGAGCGACTCTGCAGACAACTGTAGTCCAGGTTCATCATCAGTCAAAGCTTTATGGGAGAGCGGCAAAGAGAAAGCCACTGTTGAAGAAAATTTAGATTAAATCTGGACTAGAGTTCACCAAAAGGCATGTGGAAGACTCCATGGTCAAGTGGTAGAAAGTCCTTTGGCCATCAGATGAGGCGCCAAACACTGACATGACCTCAAACACACCATCCCCACTGTGAAGCATGGCAGTGGCAGCATCATGCTGTGGGGCCCTGGAAGGCTTGTAAAGGTAGTGGGTAAAATGAACACAGCAAAATATAGGAAAATCTAATTCAGTCAGTAAAACAACGACCTGAAGCATACAGCGAAAGCTACACAGAAATGTTTTAAAGACAACAAGGGGAATGTTCTGGAGTGGCTGTGTTGTGTTCTTTTGATCTTGCCCTGTTTTTCCAGTTATCTCAGCATGACATGTTTGTTTTGCATGATAACGCAACAATTATCTGTCAATCTACAAAACAACACAATAGGCTGTCTACAGTGATAGGTGCTGCTTTACTAAAGAGGCAGGTTGAGTCCATTTCGATGTAGATTTTATGTTTTTATAACACAGAGGAAATGGGGTTTGAAGGTCTAGATGTTGAGAAAACAATCATAAAGGAAAACTGTAAAAATATAAAAAACTTGGCTGTAAAAACATAAAAAATCTTGGCTTGTCCGCATAGGGCTTCTGTAATCATCTCCATCACTGATCCTACCTTTTGATTTTATAAACTGGACTGCTTTGAACTTCATATCTGTACTACTCTCTGCTCAGGAAGCCCAGCAGAATCCCACCTACCTTGTCTTCACCACCATTGCCGGCCTCACAGGTGTCATCATCACCTTGGCCCTCATCCTCATCATCACATCCTCCATGGAGGTCATCAGGCGCAGCTACTTCGAGGTCTTCTGGTACACCCACCATCTCTTCATCATCTTCTTCGCCGGTCTGGTCTTCCACGGAGCCGGGTAAGATTAATCCCTACTCCATGAGGAAGTTTGCATTGTTGTTACAGCCAACTGGGTCAACATGTACTTGTAACATACAGACGCATTGTGAGAAGTCAACAGACCACAGACCCACCGCACAACTTCACCATCTGTAAGGACCGCAGTGACGAGTGGGGACGGATTCCTGAGTGTCCCATCCCACAGTTCGCTGGAGGATTCCCACAGGTTCACATTTTATCAGTTTATTTAAACTACATCTTTTGCACCTACTACAAATAAAAGTGTGATTTATTATCTGTACTATCTTCCAGACCTGGATGTGGGTGATTGGTCCCATGATTCTGTACCTTTGTGAGCGTTTGCTCCGTTTCATTCGCTACATGCAGACAGTCAGATACAGAAAGGTACGTCTGCCTCATGATTCACATTTTCCATATGACTGGCTCTGCAGGTTTTGTTCAATCCCCGTTAATCCATTGGCTTTTCCCTCAGATTGTGATGCGACCGTCTAAGGTGCTGGAGCTGCAGCTGGTGAAGAACGGTTTTAAGATGGAAGTGGGCCAATATGTCTTCCTCAACTGCCCAGCCATCTCCCAGCTGGAGTGGCACCCGTTCACCATGACCTCCGCCCCAGAAGAGGACTTCTTCAGCGTCCACATCCGTTCAGCTGGGGACTGGACTGACAAACTCATCAGCATCGTGCAGGAGCTGCCAGAGGGAGCACAGGGACCAAAGTAAGTACCTCTTCTAAGATACTCAGAGTTAAAGGAACATTACGAAGAATTTTCACACTGAAATGTCTAAATAATTATAAATGATCATTCCTATGTTAGATATATTTATTGCTTGATTTCTTACATCATCACAGATTATTTTCAAAGCCAGAGAAACTCTAAATTTTTAGGGCTGGGTAATGGGATGTGTCTTGTCAGTCATCAAAGACTGCTACAGAAGGAAGCGCTAACTGCTACTGGAAGCTGCTGTTCTGTTGCTGTACCACATTCTTACTTGTGATGACCACGATTATTTTCTGCCATCAGCTGCTAGTTTAATTGCCCAAACTCACCTCTGTAACTCAGAATGCTGTCATACCCAGCCTCCATTACACCGTGGCCCCACTAGACAGATGTGCTGTTCATCACTGTCCACCTCTGCAGCTCACTTCTCATTTTGAAAAGTTGCAAAAATGGGTTAACAGCGCCAACGTGTGTTGAAAGTTGCAAAAATGGGTTAAAAGTGGCAGAGACAGGCCAAAAAGTGCTGAAAAGCATTTATAAAGTGGCAAAATGGCTTAAATGGGGGAAAAAATGGACAGAAAAGTTGGGGACATAGAATTAAAAAGTGCCAAAAATGGTTAACAAGGGAAATTTTTCACAAAAATAGGAAAAAATATGGTGAAATATGATTTCAAAGTGATTAAAAAATTGGTTTACATTTTCAAAAATGTGTTGAAAGTGGCAAAAATTGGTTAAAGTAGAAATGTGGGTTATAGTGGTAGAAAATAGGAGCAGGTAATTACAGAATTGGGTTTAAAGTTGCCCAAATGGGTAGAAAAAGGATTTAAAAATCGGCAAAATGGTTCAGATTCTGCAAAAATGGAAGGAAAATATGGGGAAATAAGATGGAGAGTGGCAAAAAATGGCTGAAAGAGGCAAAAATGGATTCAAAGGCACAGAAAAAAATGTGAAATAGGATTTCAGAGTGATAAAAATGGGTTTATAGTGCAAAACATGTTTTTATTGGCAAATTGGGTATAAATGGGTTAACAGGGGCAAAAATGGGATAAAGAATTCAAGAGTGGCATTGAGGGACAAAAAAGGTGTTGGAACGGGTTTAAAAAGTGGCAAAATGGCTTAAATGGGGCAGAAATGGACAGAAAAGGTTGGGAAATAGGATTATAAAGTGACCAAAATGGTTAAGAGGGGCAAAAATGGATTTAAAGACAGTGATATACTTGGGTTTATAGTGTCCAAAATGGGTTAAAAGTAGGAATGTGGGTTTACAATGGCAAAAAAAAGGCAGAAAGTGAGAAAAACGGGTTCAAGGTGGCATAAACAGGTGGAAAAAGTGTTGCAAAGTGTTTAGAAAGTGGTAAAATGGTTTAGAACCTGGAAAATGGAAAGAAAACACACAAAAAGTGGGAAAAAATGGCTAAAGGGGCAAAAATGGATTGAAAGACACAAACATGGGCAGAAAGAAGGTGAAATATGATTTCAAAGTAATAAAAATAGTTTTATAGTGCCAAACGTGTTTTAGTTGGCTAAAAAATAGAGAGAAAGTGGAAATAAATAAATCCAGAGTGGCATAAATGGGTAAAAAAGGTGTTGAAAAGGGTTTAAAAAGTGGCAAAATGGCTTAAATAGGGCAAAATGGACAGAAAAGGTGAGGAAATAGGATTAATAAGTGGCAAAAATGGGTTATATTGGTAAAAATGTGTTTAAAATGTTGAACTGGGTTAAAAACAAGAAAATAGGATAACAAAGGTGCAGAAAGTGGCAAAATGGGAAAAAATGTGTTTGAAAGGGTTTAAAAATTGTTCAAATGGGGTAAAAAACGGACAGAGAAAGTGGGGAAATAATATGAGAATGTGGACAAAAATGGTTTGTAGAGGCAAACATGTATTTAAGTATGAAAAAATGGACAGAATAAGTGGTGAAAAACAAGTTTATAGTGCAGAGTTTTGCAAAGAAGAATGGAGTAAAATTGCAGTGTCCAGATGTTCAAGCCTGCTGAGACCTATCCACACAGACTCAGAGCTGTGACTGCAGCCAAATGTGACTCCACTAAATATTGACTTGAAGAGGCTGAATTTTTATGTAGTCACTTATTTTACATTACAGATTTTGATGGGCATTACTCAGCAGAATCAGATTTCATGTTAAAGAGATTTTTGTGATTTTTCTAGTCAAAAATGATCGCATCAGTTGTTCTTGAGGATTTTTTCATGTATTGTTTGTCTGGTTTTCCCTCAGAATGGGCGTGGATGGACCCTTCGGCACAGCCAGTGAGGACGTGTTCGACTATGAGGTCAGCATGCTGGTGGGAGCTGGCATCGGAGTCACTCCTTTCGCCTCCATCCTCAAATCCATCTGGTACAAGTTCAAAAACTCCAACCCTAAACTCCGCACCAGGAAGGTAACAATCCTCACACCCACGCAGTTTCACAACCAGCCTGTTTCTGACAATCAAACCTGTAAATCCATGCCACCACACTGACAAAGAACCTAGTATTGTCACTTAAATAAAGGACAATGTGTGATTTCACAATACAGCTATGTTAGCGAGTCATCTGCAGCTCTTTTGTAAGAGGATCATTGTTCAGCTGCCTGCATCTGCTTCCTGCTTTCAGATCTATTTCTATTGGCTCTGCCGGGAAACACACGCCTTCGAGTGGTTCGCCGACCTCCTTCAGGTGCTGGAGAGAGAGATGGAGGAGAGAGGAATGGTGGATTTCCTTACCTACAAGCTCTTTCTGACCGGCTGGGATCAGAGCCATGTATGAGAGCTGATCAGCTGTCTCTAAGCATGAGTCAAAGTCCTGATATACCAGGTTAGCTCGTTTCATCTAAAACTCAGCAGCATTCTCCCTCATTTTTCCTCACAGGCTCATCACGCGTGGGTTCACTTTGACGAGGACACAGATGTGGTCACTGGGCTCAAACAGAAAACGCACTATGGAAGGCCTGCCTGGGACAAGGAGTTCGAACAAGTCCGCAAAGAAAACCCCACGTAAGGAAAAAAACACCATCATTCCTCTGAAGCTTTTCAGTTCATCTGTGTGATCCAGACTTAAACGTAAAGCTGATTGCCCTGAAATTTAGTTGAACTATTCATGCTCCCCAGAAGATTCACCTCTAACATCTTCAAGAGGTTCAAACTTTATTTTTGAATATCTCAACATTTACTGTGGCATTTGGTCTGACCAGCCTGTCCCAAACTACAGTACACTTCAGCAAACTCTTCCCAAGAAGCATTAATGCCTCTGAAAGACAGAAGGAGGCACCAGTTAATCCAACACCAGATAAACCATGACACCAGTTTAATGCATCAGACAAAATAAGAGATAATAAGGTGGCATGAGTTAAGACATGGCTGTGTTTTGTTACTTCTGAGACTAAAATGTTATCAAGATTATTAGTCATTTTAAACATTATTTTAAAAAATGTACATTTTGATGATTTTTATTTATTGTAAATGATATTCAGTGCTAGATTTTAAATTTAGATCCAGCCTGACAACCAAACAGGGTCAAAATTTTACTATGAACTGACAACCTCATTAATGGGGTGAAAGACTTAGCACTGAGGATAAATGATTTTAAGATGAAAAAGTCAAAATGCTGAAGTGTAAAGGCTCAAAAACAGAAATAAAAAGTCAAAAATATCAGTCGAAAGGTCAAAACACAAAATTAAAAGTCAAAATCGTGTCTTTTAAAAGGTAAAATGTGAGAGAAAATTTTAAATCATGAGTTTAAAAGGTCAAATTATGAGTTTAAATGTTAAATTGTAAGAGTAAAAGGCAAAATTTTGTTTTAAAAATCGAATTTAGGAGTGGAAAAGGTCAAAATATGAGATAAAATGTTATATTGTGAGACTAAAGGGAAAAAATTGCGGAATAAAGTCACATTTAGGAGTTGAAAAGGTCAAAATGTGAGAAACAATTCAAAGTAATGATTTAAAATGGTCAAAAATGACTCAAAATCTAAAACTAAGAAACTTAAACAGTGATCATCAACTGGCAGCCCAGGGGCCACATCAGGGCCCCCCACATCCTCCCATCCGACCCCCAGAGCATCACCAAATCCAGAACATGCAGAGGAAAAGATATGTTTCTTTGTTTTTGTTGTTTTTTTTTTAATAAGCTCCCAGCAGCTTTTAAAACAACTCCAAAAAAAAATTGAGATTGAAAGTTTCATCAAGGTGACTTTATGTTTCATCCTTTTTTTTGTTGTTGTTGTTTTTTTTTTTTTTTTTTCAGAAAACCACCTGTCAGCTGTTAATAGCAAATATGATGCTTGTTAAACTCAAATTTATCAATCCATTCCTGATAAAACTCATTTTCTATGTCAACTTTTGGCTTCGGGAATATTCAGCTAAAATATCTCAGTCGCCCCCTTGTGGCTGACTGTGATAAATAGGACTGATCTCACTGTTAGAGCCTAACGATTACATACATTTGAAAGAAAATTAAAATATTTAAACAAAAATGCTAATGAGAACATTTTAGAAATGTTTTTAGTTTTGAAGATATCAGCCCCAAAGAGCCTGTATAGAAAAAAAATCTGGCCCTCGTTCAAATGTAGTTGATGACCCCTGATGACCCCCATTTCTACATAGCTACTAGCATGGTTAAACCTATTTCCTAGTAAGAGGAAATTATTCCACCTTGCTATGAGCATGCTAGGAAAACTTAGAGTAGTGTCAGCATCTCACTTTAACAGGAGATTTTTTTTATACATACTATATTCAAACTGAAATTTGTCTTCCAGCTTCAGAGCTTAAGTGCAGCCCCGCATAGCTGCACATAGCTGGATGACATTTCTAGTTTCTTACCTGTGACAAGAGGTGGGATGTGATTACATTTACTCAAATCACTGCAATCCAGTAGCTTTTTTGTACTTGTACTTTCTTGAGTTTGAAACCAGTAATTTTACTTTTTTCTGCGTATATTTTGGTGGAAGTTGTGCAAGATTACATTTTTAAAAGCTTCAATTACTAAGTAGAAAATCCAAAAATGAAAACAAGGAGGTTCATGAAAACTAGCTGGTAGTTTGGCTTTGACTACATGACAGTCAGTAGCACATAGCAAGAGAATGATTCCACACCACAACTAAAACAGCTGTGTTTTTCACTGTTATTAAGGTGTGATTTTACCAGACAGCCTGGTTAGAGATGTATATTCTCATGTTGTTCTTGCCAATCAGGAAAGATCATATTTTACCGTACAACTCCTCAGCACTTTAACTATAAATTACTTTTTTCTCTTATTGAGTAGGTTTATTGGCCAGTACTTTTACTTCTACTTGAGTAAATTCTAACCAAAGTAACTGAACTTTTACTTGAGTACAGTAGTCCTGTACTTTCTCCACCTGAAAACTAATTTCTATTGGTTTATGTTTTCAGATCTGTGGTGGGGACTTTCTTATGCGGCCCTGAGGCTCTGGCTAAAGTCTTGGAGAAAAAATGTGTCAAATACTCAGACGTGGATCCTCGGAAGACCAAATTTTACTTCAACAAGGAAAACTTCTGAGCCATGGGAGTTCATCGGGAAAGCAGTGCTTTTTATTGCATCTTGAAGGACTGCTCTTGTCGGGGACTTTGCTTCCTCAAACAAAGACTCGCTCAGGCTGGGTGTGTTTCTGCACACTCGACCTTTATGCACTCTATTAAAATAGAAGCATAGCATGTTGTTTTCCAGCACTACTCAGGTATTTCAGATTTCTTCAACCATGATGAAAACATGAATTAGAATGAGCTGATAATTCACAATGACGCAAGGTTAACACGCACAGCCTTGTCTGTATAGATCACTGTATTGTTGCTTTAATCCATATGTCTGGTGTGGCCTTTGTTACTGACACTTGAACAAACACGCATGGAAATATTTCTGTTACAGAAAGATTAGGACCTCAAAGGGCTTGTCTCTTACATGCATTTTTAAATATGCAAAAAAAGAAAACAGATTAAAAAGACATGTTGAAATTTTAAATCAGAGCAGTAGTTAAAGATCTAACTCATAAAAATCAAACTCAACTGCTGCAGCAGCTCTGCAGGAACTGATAAAGGATCAAATGCACTGTAAATAACCAGCTTTTGTTCTTAACTGTGTGATTACGCTACATGTTGAAATAATTGCATTGTGAAACCGCAAAACTTTAACTTTTCTCCACTTAAGCGTCACCTGTTGCAGAAGAATGCTTCCTGGAAACCAGCAGTGATTTATCGTTTGCTGTCACATTACCTGCATTTCCTTATCGCTAGAATTAATGAGGTAAAGCAGGAGCTCACGTAGCCTGAGGTTTTCAAACTCAAGACATGTTTGCAAACTTATCAGACTTCATGATTCACTGTGTTTATGCCCTTTCTTGTAAATAATTCTAAACTCATTTTGAATAAATGAATCAATGCAAAAAAGTCTTTCTGGTTTGTTTTATTGACAAAACAATATCAAGACAGTTTCTGGCCAAAATGATGAAAAAGAAGAAAGAAAACAGTCGACTTTAGAGGGAAAGAATGAAAACTTGTGACAGTCCTGTGGTGAACTTCCATCATCCATTCAGACGCTTTGCTAAATGTTGAAGCCACAAATGCATCGCTCTCAGACAGTAAACATCAGATTAAAAAAAAACTATACATAAGTCGAACTAAAGAGACGTCTTCAGACCAGTTCAAGGTGGAGGTGATGGGTGGAGCCTTCTTTCCTGTGTGTAAAAGAAGGAACAAAAGGAGATTACAGGGCTGCTCCATTATTCAAATCAAATCAAATCAATTTATATGTTGGTTCCATAAACGAGGGCCTGCAACAGAAAAGGACCGGTCTCCTCTGAGTTTTCTCAGAGTCAGGAGATGACCAGAAGAGACTGGTCAGAGGAACGGAGTGAACGTGTTTGGACATAGGGGGTTAAAAGGTCAGATGAATAGGAAGGAGCTGAGCCATGGAGTAATTTAAAAAACAAGCAATAAAATTTTAAAATAGATTGTAAAATGGACAGGGAGATAGCGGAGGGAGGAGACTACGGGGTGATGTGGCAGCGGCATTTTGGACATACTGTAGACGTTTTTAAAAGGGATTGGCTCACTCCTAAGTACAGTGAGTTGCAATAATCTAATCTCGATGAAATAAAAGCGTGAATCAATTTCTCAGTGTCATTTGAACTTAAAAACGGTTTTACTTTGGTCAGGGATCTTAACTGAAAGAAACAGCCTCTCACCACCAAGTTTATTTGTTTTTTAAAGGTAAATGAAGAATCAAAAATCACGCCCAGGTTTTTGGCAGAGGGTTTGACACAAGCTGACAGAGGGCCAAGGTGATTTTGAATTTGGGAATTATTTCTGTTTTTTGTTGATTAAGTTTTAAGAAATTTTGTGCCATCCAATCACTGATTTCCTGAAAACAGTTGAGTAGTGGTTGTAGGGACTGAGGTTTCAGGGGGAGATATATTTGAGTGTTGTCAGCAAAGCAGTGGTAAGAGACGTTGTGTTTCTTTATAATGCTACCGAGTGGTAACATGTAAATGGAAAATAAAAAAGGAGCTAAAAACTGAGCCTTGAGGGATGCCACGGGTAAGAGGGGCCGTGGAGGGGGAGTTATTTTTCCAAGTCACATTATAACTGCTGTTTTCCAGGTAAGATTTGAAAAAGTTAAGAGCCATCCCCTGAATCCCACCCCAGTCTTCTAGTCTATTAATGAGCAGCTCATGATCAACCATGTTGAAAGCGGCGCCTAAGTCTAAAAGGATTAAAATGCCACAGTCTCCACTGTCTGCTGTTAAAAACAAATCATTAAGAACTTGTAAAAGAGCTGTCTCAGTGCTATGATATTCCTTAAAACCAGATTGGAATGTTTCAAAAAAATTATTGTCTTTTAAAAACTGTGATGATTATTGATAGACAGCTTTTTCTAGATTTTTTGATAAGAATGGAAGTTTGGAGATTCATTATTCATATATTATTATCAAAATACAGGGTATATACAGATAATCAGACATCAGATTTAATACTTTTAAAGACATTTTCAAGTCCCTCTTCACTCGTTTAAAGACCTCGCACTTTCAATTTCTAACCTGTTAAATTAACTAGTTACATAGCTTTGTGCCGGCAGTAAGACAAAAAGTGACAACAAAGAACAGAAAAATGTCGCTAGTATTTCTAGGAGAATTTTGAGATAAGATTAAAAAAAATGATACCGTAAGGTAGCTGAGAACGGAAGGTCTGATTTTTTTTTTTTAAGTTAAGCAGTCTTCCTATTTATACGATTTACACTAGTTAAACCAACAAGCAGAAAAGCATATGTTATGGTTTTACAACAAACTAGGACAATCAAGAATGACCCCTGGAACAGACCAAAAATACCTCATTCTTGCCTAATTTATTCAAAATGTCAGATTTCCTGTTGGAGATAGAGATTTGCTCCAGGAGACCAAACCAAAAAGGCTCAGAACGCATAAAAATAAAAATAATGATGACGAATCCGACCAATTTCAATAAGGCTCTTGCACCCTCCGTGCTCGGGCCCTAAAAATACAAGGTATAATAGTCCATTTAAGGTTTTTTAAAATACTCTTTAATTCAGTTTCTAAAGCATAAATGTCAGTGATAACTTTACTGTTGCAGCTGATCAGCCATAGCTCACTTTAATTAAGTTGTATTTATTAAATATTTTATTTCTATAAGTCTGGGTGGACGATTAATACTCAAACATGTGTGATTAAATCTAAATATAAAACACAAAGTCAGAAGAACTAGCCAACAATCTCTCCAGATAATTATAAAATTTAAAAAACAACAACATTCTTGCAAAAGTCTGACATTTAAGACTTTTTAATAGCCTTAATTTAGCTCAATTGATCTATAAACTTTTAACACTTCTTGAGACCCACAGACACCCAGAAAATAAAATCAGGAGCGTTAGAAACTCCTGACTTTTTAATTCTAATGAAAGTGAGGGTAAAATTCTTGGTGTACCTGAAGTTTTCCTCCGTCAGACCATCAAGGTCCCCCGCCTGCAGTTTTCTGAATCTGCTCTTTGAGGATGAGGATGCTCTGGCGCTGCTCAGGGGGCAGCATGGCAATCTGTTCTGGGGTCAGCTGTAGGACCTGCATGATCAGGGCCGCCTAGAAAGGAAACAAGTAAAAACACATTTAATTAAAGGAACAATTTGTAGAATTTTCTCACTAAAACAGCCACAAAAATGCCTCTTCTTGTGGTACATATATGCAAGTACAATTCAAATTCAAGAAGTGAAACCTCTAGAAAGTCTCTATTAATCTCATACAAAGTGAAATATTTTAATTTTGATGTCTACAGCTTACAGCTCTCGTAGTCCATTTCCTGGCCCTGTCCGTGTGGTGGCTCTAGCCTCAGTCCACTCTCTATGAAGCTCCCCTAAGTTCTTGAATCTGCTTTGTTTGACAACCCTTTGAAGGCTGAGCTCATCCTTGTTGCTTGTGCTCATTTTCTTACCACACTTCTCCCTTCCAGTCAACTTTTCATGAATTTGTTTTAAAACAGCCTCTAAGAACAGCCTGATCTTTCAGCAGTAACCTTCTGTGGCTTACCCTAATTGTCTTCTGGATATTTGTCCACCAGCTATGGAGACAAAGGCCATGCTCCATGTAAGTGATCCCAAAATGCTTTGCAAGAATCTCAGTTTTAACATCTTTTTTCTCTCTGTGTGTCATCTTTTGTTATCGTTTTGATCGAGAACCTCCTGGTTTAAATATTGCAAGTTCAAATAGCTTTTACAGAAGGACGTCAATATGATCGTCTCTGGTATTCCTAGTAACAGAGAACTCAAAGTGTGTTATCTGATCATCTTATTAAGTCTTTGTTGTGGTAAAACATTTTTAGAGTCAAACAATCTTTGCTGTTGTCTCACAAGCTCTCTGCCTCAGGTGCAGCAAATAAACGTGTGTGAATGACTGCGATCAGTGACTGAGCGTAGATAGTTGTGCTCAGAGGCACCGAAACAGGCCGCTGACTGACAGCAGCTTCGACTAACTGGTTGAAGCCTGTTCTACATCTTTTGTGGTGAGGTTTTGTTCCCACAGCAGATATTAATAAAACACATACCATCAAGAAGACTACTGGAATAAAGCCCATCTATCGTATAACCGGTTTGTAAGACTCTCACCTTCTCCTGGTCCTGTGTGGAGACCTGACTTTGTCCTGGACTGAAGCCTCCTCCTGATGAAGGAACCCCCGAAATACCCTGTAAGAACAACACTCTGTTAGACTGACCTGAAACAGATGTATGCTGCTGACCTTGTGATATCAAGGTCAGATGCTTGGTGCAGTCTTTAAAATCAAAGGAAAAGAAAAGGCTCATCTGCTAAGACCAAAAAGATCGGATGGTCCAACCTCGGCTTGAGGTAGAGTAGAATAAAAGCTGGAAAATCTCCCGTTGTCTATTTATCTTCATACCTTTTACTGCTATCAGAGCTCTAGCAGTTAAGGGTTGTTTGGATCAGTTAAAAGAGCATTGTGACAGTAAGGTAGTAGTCATAAAGGACTACAGTGGCTACGAGTGGCGAGAGGCTGCATTACAGTTCATCCTGGTCAAACATCTAGATCAGGGATGGGCAACAAGACGGTCAGCTCATCTGATGAATAGATGTGCTTGTGTGATTCTTGCAATTTCAGGCTGCACACATGAAGGTACTTTAGATTAAGCAGCAACTATTCTTTTTAACACACAGGCCTGGGTGAAATGGCCTAAATATCAGATCACACTTTGTATATTTATTTGCCCTTTATTTGCCACACTGGACTTCAAGCAACGTGGATTCTGTGCCTCTACACTCTTCTAGGTCCCAGAGTCTGGAGGAGGAGTGGAGAGGCACAGAATCCACGTTGCTTGAAGTCCAGTGTGAAGTTTCCATAGTCAGTGATGATTTGGGCTGCCATGGCATCTGCTGGTGTTGGTCCACCGTGTTTTCTGAAGTCCACAGTCAACGCAGCCATCTACCAGGACATTTTAGAGCACTTCATGCTTCCTTCTACTGACAAGCTTTATGGAGATGCTGATTTCATTTTCCAGCAGGACTTGGGACCTGCCCACACTGCCAAAGGTACCAAAAGCTGGTTCAATGACTATGGTGTTGCTGTGCTTGATTGGCCAGCAAACTGGCCTGACCTGAACCCCACAGAGAATCTATGAGGTATTGTCAAGAGGAGGATGAGAGACACCAGACCCAACAATGCAGATGACCTGAAGGCCGCTATCAAAGCAACCTGGGCTTCCATTACACCTGAGCAGTGCCACAGGCTGATCGCCTCTATACCACGCCACATTGATGCAGCAATTCATGCAAAAGGAGGTTCAACTGAGTATTGAGTGCATAGAAATGAACATACTTATCAGAAGCCTGACATTTCTGTGTAAAACATCAATTTTTTTTGATCTTATGTAATATTCTAATTTTTTGAGACACTGAATTTTGGGTTTTCTTATCTGTAAGCCATAATCATCAACATTTCAAGAAATAAAAGCCTGAAATATTTCACTCTATGTGTAACAAGTCTATACAATATATGGGTTTCAATTTCATAAGAGTGACAAAAAATATTGAACTTTTTCATTATATTGTAATTTTTTTAGATGCACCTTTATTCTTTTGCTAAGGTGTGTCAAGCTGCTAAAACACCCTATTTGGCCTTCAAAATAAAAGCACCAAGGGAAAACCACAACTAAAGACTTTTATAGTAAATCATTACCCAGTTTATCATCAGCTTTTAGCAACGGTACCATTAAGTTAATGTCACTACGGAGTCTACAGCTGCCTCTCTGATTTCATTTATCGCCACAGCCTGCTTCTTTTAATCATAATGGACTTAAAACAAGCAAATCATCCATTTAAACACACCTTCAAACAGGTGTTTAGGCCATTAATACATGAATCCCTGCAGTAGCCGGGGTAAAGACAAACTGTCTTGAGCCCAGCTCATATTAAAGCTCCAGAAAGGCAGAAGGAGGCGCTGTGTAAAGCGAACACTCGCTTCATGTAGCTGTTATTACAAACATCAAACTTCCAGAGGAGAGAACTCCTTTTACCGTACTACTGTGCTTCATATTAATCACAGATACAAAAAGGTGACATGGCTTTTTATCTGGCTGTTCTTGAGTGTCAGACTGAAACATGCCGATGACAAGACTCAGACTGAGCTGTTGTCTGTCACTAAACCTGTGATGAGGTGTTGCAAAAATCCATACAATAGTAGAAATTCTACCTGGTTTACGGCACACCAATTATAACATAATGTTCAGTTTATTTAAAAATCAGCAGTAAAGTGCTCTAAACTAAAGTCAAAGATGTCGTTACCGGTCTCGCAGGTGGAGGAGCGTTGGGCGCCATGCCATGAGGACCAGGGCCTTGCATTCCTGCTGCCATGGGAACTCTCTGTCCTGTCACTGGACCACGAGTGTCCATTGCTCTGGGGTCACGTCCTGCGGAGAAAAAGGAATCAAAAAAGCATATCAGAACCTTCTTCATATTTGATGAATCATTCAATGTAGGATTTTTTTTTGTTTTAAAATGAACTATACTGTTTACAAAAACATGATTATATAGAAAACAGGGTTGTTGTCTGATTGACCTTTAAAAATACCTTAATGTGTATCAAATACAAGGAAAAACCAAATCCTCAGGTTTCAGCAGGAAAAGATGATTGTCAGAACAAACAACATGTCCTATTGTGTAAAAACGTTTTGCTGTTCCTGTTTCAGTGACACATGGGTCTGTCTGCCAGCCGAGCATTAAGATGAACTGATTACAACCACACGCTGCCTTTAAAAAGAATGAAGAATTCAGATTCTCAAACAATGCAGTTTTTTTTTTTTTAAACAGGTACCTCGGTTCTCCATAGGGGGTCCACGTGGCTCCATCATCGGGGGCCCTCGAGGGTCTCCCATCATGTTCCGAGGCTCACCCATGGGTGGGCCTCTTAGGTCCATTTGAGGTCCTCTCATATCCGGAGGGGGTCCGCCTGCCATTGGGGCCATGTGTACAGGCGGGGCTTGGTGGGGTGGAGGAGCTCCCATGTAGGCACGGCTGTTTGGAGACACATGGAAAGAACACATTTAAATCTTTAATATTAGAATAATAACTTGTCATAATCCTGAGTGTCTTTAATGGTCAGAATCTTGTGCTTTCTCATGTGCTGCACTCAATCAATAATTGCAATACGAGTTCAGCAACAAGCTCTTTGTATGGCAATACAAAGAGAAAGTTATCAAGCCTGTTATTTCTGAGCTAATTTCTGACAACCTTCACATGAAGACAAAAATTATAAAAGGATGTTTTTAACAAAATCGTACATTCAAGGCTGAGGGTGAAATTCAGAGGACTTTTCAAGAAATTTCAAGATAGAGAAGCAAAACGTTTTAACCAGAAGGATTATATTTATAGCTTTTTATTTTCCTTACCTTGAAAATATTTCTGAGGGTTTTTTTTTTCACACTAGCATCAAACTACTCATTTAAGGAAACTTTTTGACCTCCTCGGTAACCTCTGATCTGTTATCATGGAACATGAGAAACAGAATGTTGGCATAGAGGGAGTCTCTCTTATAAAGAAGTGATGAAAAAAACATTGCTATCAGTGCCAAAATTGACTAAATTGCTATTCAAACTTTATTATTAGTCCTAATTTTCAATATTAGTGAATCTCTAGCTAAAAGACCACAGTACTTTTCCACTTTATCACTTACTGAAAAACAATTTAAGACTTTTCAAGACCTGAAATAAGAAAAATGAATACCACTTTTGAAAGGCAATTGGTCAAAAATGAAAGACATGCCAGGCCTGGACTTCAAATTTCATGTTCCGTTTATGAGATGTCAAATGGTTTAGCACAAAGACATTTTTGGCCATAAATGCCCACATTTGATGATTTCTGCACTTTAAGCCTCTATTCTATATTTCCGTGATAAGTGGGACTTTTCCATTACATGGAACGGACTGGCTTGATGTTTTTTATACTTAATTGCAGGCTTTAACATACATGTTATCAAGTTTCATCTGTCATTTCTTTCATCCTGCCATATTAATACACTTTTATTTAACAAATTAAAGACAAATCGGGGGAAAATTATTAGTAAACAGAGGACACACACACACACACACACACACACACACACACAAACAACACAAACAAAAGACAAAAAAAACCCTCTTAATGTTAATTCATTTAGTTACATTTTTTCCTATTCTATCTCTCCATTCCTCGGCTTGGCTTGACTTGGTTTGACTCAGCACAGCAGCTAAGTCCGGGATTTGCTTTTCCACCACAACCAAGCTACCCGTTTGAGGATGCGTCTACAACTGACGACGTTTTGAGTCCTCATTGTTCTCATCCACAGTCTGAGAAAAAAATAAAACTACAGACTGACAGCGCCGCACGCCGCTCTTTCAAACAATAAACAATAATTCACGCTCATCATCAAAAAGAGACCATTTTCCTACATAGAATTTAAAGAACAGTCTTCTGCTGATTGATTTATGGGTCTCTAGATAGCAGAACATGAACACAACCATATTTCTGGACTGGGCTATAAGAATGGCATTCTTTACTAGCGACAGTTAATAAATTGAAGACCAACTTTGTCATAGGCTTAATGTTTCAAACTTCCCATTATTTTATTTTCAAAAAGTCTAGAATTTATTTGTCTATAAGAGGGGGAAAGGGTCAAACTTTTGTTATTAGTAGGTATAGAAAAATTTCTCCTGTTTATTTATTGGTTGATAATGCATGCAGACATGTCTCGCGATACGACTTTTTTCTTTTATGTACTAATGCTGATTTGTTCAGATCGCTAGTTTCCTGCTTGTTCCTGTCGACTCCATGAGCAAAGCTAAGCAGACCTCCATGCTCTCTGCCTCTTCCTCCCCCTGTCAGAGCGGCTGTGTGCTGGGATGGATTGACTCAGCACAATGTGAGAGTAGAAACTAGTGTCTGCTAAAGTTGTGTTTGAACCAATGTCCTGTTTTTCACAAGTCTAATGAAGTTAAGCAAAGCCAGAATCCCAGTGTGAGAAAATGCTAAAAAATAATAAATTCCAGCAAGTTACAGGGGTTGATCAGGGTAGGGTTTGAACCTTGTTCTATTTCATTTTTCAATGTAACAGGAGGTGTCACAAAACCAACCAGGAATAAAATATGAAGTAATTTACTTCACACATCCTGTTCTAGAACTAAAATTCTGTGTTATGTCTTGAGTATCTTACTTGGGGTCCATGACCTCTCCAGTGACTGACAGCAGAGATCCTCCTCTGGGATCATTAGGACCGTCTCCCAGCAGGCCTCTGGGTGGGATACCTCCAGGTCCTGAGAGGAGAAATCAAACATTCAAGTTATTAAAGCGCTGCTGCCTTTGTTTTCTATTCATAGAGGAGGGACTGTGCTGTGACTAATCCATTACAAATTGGCTGTAACTGACAGGTTGAATTCCAGGTAGGGCAAAGCACTGACACATAAACACACTAAAGGTTGTGTTTTTACTCAGCAAAGAAATACAGGGAAACAATCAGGGTTGATAAAGAATGATAAACCACACATTAGCAGGAGATAGAAGAGAGGTATGAGGAGCACACTTTGCAAAAGGGAAAGTCTGATTGACAGTAAGCAGAAGGTTAGAGGATTAAAAAAAAACACACACAGATAAGGAGGCCAGATCTGAGTATGTCCCTACTTGGATCTTGTAATTCTGGTGTCATTTGATCGTGGCAGGGAGCATTCAGAGAGAAGATCGAGTACAAAGGGTGTGTCATAAGTTTATTAGGTTACCAGAGAGAATAATAGCACAAATACCACAGTTAACCACCAACAAACTCTACCTGACACTAATAGGAGCAGGCAATTATGTGAGGATGGCGTCCATTTCCTCATAGCTTCTTCGGCAACAGCAATAACATAAGCTGTTGAAATATTCACCATTTCATGGGCTTGGTGAGCCCGCATTTGGTGCTGCATGATTTGATAGCAATGTGTGATTATACTGGGCAATGTTGCGATTATGATATAATACCTGCATGGTATGATGAGTCTACTTGCTTGGTTATCAAGGAAAATGAAGAGAATGATAGTTTTGAAGTGTGCATTTCTCAACTCAAAACATACAAATATTAAGTAGCTGCTTTCAAAAGAAAGTGTATTCTTTTATAAATAAAGAGACCTTTCTGTGTGCATTTTTGTAAACCTTTCTAATACTGCTTAACTCAAAAAGAAGAGCAGCATTTTATGCAAATATGTAAATGCGCAGCCTGATACACTAATTGCAACTGTGATTAGATTAATTGTGCAGCACTACCCTCATACAGCTTTACTACTCAAGAATAGTCATGGAAAGATTGCCTCACACTCTGTAGGAAATACTGGACAAAGCCTGAAGCCCATTTTATTACTGGAGGATGCTTTGGTAGCATTTCCCCTGCTGTAGCCATCTTGAAAACGCTGTCCCATAAGAGCAATCAAGTAAAGGTCTTTAGAAATGATGGGTATAAGTGGAGTTCTCTATGTGGCCATCATTACTTGAGTAAAGTGAAGAAATATGTGTTTGGAAGGTTATTTCTTTGTTGTAACAGTGCTTATTAGCAATAAAGCTTACAAACTCACATGTGTCTGGCTTTTTTAGACTTCAATCATCCAATCCACCAAACCAGAGTCAATGTCAGAATAAGCTGTTTGGCATTGGCAGAGAAGATTTGGCAGATTCTTTCATGGGTGCAACCCACATACTCAGCTTTGCTGCTCATCTCACAAATGAATGTTCCTTACAAATGTGGCACCATTAAAAATGGAAATAAACAGGCTTTCCAACGGTATAAGATTTGTTGCCAAGAAGCATTGTTAAAACAAAGAAATAATCTACCAAACACAAATTTTCTTACTTTTTGTGTCAACTTTATCAATGTTAATTCAAAAAGTGACCATGCCTACGAAAGGTCACTTATTCACCCAAATAAAGGGAGTTTACTCGCTTAAAGGTCACATATTATGCAAAATAAACTTTTCAGGCATTTCTAAAAAAATATATACACATGGCTTGTCCACAATCCCCTCAAGAATCGGAAAAATCCATTCCCTCCTCCCCTCTCTTTCAGAAAATACAGCTGAAACAAGCTGGTCTCAGATTTTCCCCTCAGGATGTCATGTGGGGAGTTAGCCCCGCCCCCAGGTTCAGTCGGCCCTCCCTGCATGGAAGACAGTTCCGCCCTCCTCTCCTGATCCATCAGGAGAGCCACATCCATTTCCTGAGGGAGGGCGGAGTCAGACAGCTCATTAACATTTAAAGCCACAGACACAGAAACAGCTCGTTCTGAGCAGGGCTGAAACAGAGGGGTTTATAGACATACAAAAACCCAATACTGGAATGTTTTTGCAGCAAAAAAACTTCACAGGCATGTTTTGGGGACCCCTGAGACCAATATAAACTTGTCTTAAAGGGGTAAAATATGTGAGCTTTAAATCATTTATAATTTGTGCGATTAACTCACTTCCTTTGCATATCAAATCGCCGTACTAAAGCCGCGAGAGTGGTGGGGCTTCCATCTCCCACATCCAGCATCAGTCGAGTCAACAAACTTGGCTGAGATAGACTACATTGCCCAAATCTGACAGAGACACCGCTGTCTAGGTCCATCAGATCCTTCAGAGCTGCACACAGCTCTGAGAATTCCAGCACCTTTTCCAGGAGCGCCGCCTGGATGATGGCAGCTTCCAGCACTTTTCTAGCTAACCCAGTTCGACAATCTGTTAGCTAGAATCATCTCTCCAGGATACCAACTACAGACGCTCTATCCAAGCTGCAGAATGCCTGTCAACAAACAGTAACAGTGAAGTTGCAAAAAGCATAAATATAAATAGTGTGCTACATGTATGAACCTGCACACTCAAGCCCCAATGCACTGATTTATAAATAAAATTACACATCAAGGGATCAGCAAGCTGCAAGCTAAATATATTTGTAAATTGAAGTTGATGATCTCAAACAATTTCTCAAGTTTTCAAAGACAGAGAAATTCTTAATTTTTGTAAAATTAACAGGACACATCTTGTCATTGAGGCAAGAGTTTAATCGCCCAAACTCACCTCTGTAATATAGAAACCCCTCACACTCAGCACTAATCAGTACAAGGACTGATCGATTTGGGAAAATAGTCTACTTGTGAAGACAACTAACGCTATGTTTAGTTCATAAATTTCTGATAATGAGGGAGAAATGCACTGGAAAAAGGCACTCCTGTGTTCCTGCTGGAAGTGTTGCTTCCAGTGCACAAGGGCATTCTGGTGCCGTGTCTGGCGTGAATGTGGAAGTGCCTTTTTTGGTGCACCTCTCCCTCATTATCAGAAATTTATGAATGAAAATGAAACAGTGGTTTTCTGTTTAATAAATAAGCCTTATGATATTCAATTTTTATTGAACAGTCCTCAATTCAAAACAAGAACAGCAGAGATGTGCAGAGCTGAGCAGCGCTGGTCTAAACTCATCATACTGTGCGACTGTTTTGGTTTAATCTCTGACCACAGAGCCACAGTTTGGTCTGAATCTTGAGGTTTGTAGTGCAACACTAAAAACTAGAGAAAAGTATTCAGAGGTGTTAAGAAGACAGCAGATTTAAAGGATGTTTTGGCTGTTGTTAGTCCTGTTGCCAGAGGAACTAAACAACAAAAGCCGACAGATTTTTGGCAAACCAAGCTGACAAAGTTAAACAAGGCCATGAGAAAAGAGCAGCCAAAAAAACGTGATCTTCCAGATTCCTAGAAGGAGACAGGCAGTTTGGAAGACTACTTCAGGACATCATGAACTGACTCTTGGGTTTTGTTTAGACTAACAGTAAAACCCAGACTGATTTTAACAATCTGAGCTACAAAAAAAAGAAACCCTCTGCAACACTTGAATGAGTATCAAAAGTGATTCCACTATGAATAGCATTAGGTGGCTGTTCACCTTGACTCTGACTCTCTCCGAGGTTTCTGCCTGTTTAAAGGGAGCTGTTCCTTGCCACAACTGCAAAGAGGTTTGCTTGTTATGGGTCTGTGTTGGGTCTCTAAACAATATAACAAAGATGATGGTCTCTTTTGTAAATCCTAAAGTAACTTTAGTTAGGATTTTGCATTGTATAAATTGAACATGCATTAATTAATTGAAAAGAACTTTTCATACCAGTCTAAATTTTTCATCACAGATTCACGGTTTCTTCAGTGTCAGCCATCTCGCATGGAAAAAGATGAACGAGCATGACAGCAGCTACAGCAGAACGTCTAAATCTATGGCAGAGTCTTTCCCGTGTGACAGAGTGGCTCTACAGCACGGCTTTGCAGCCATATGCTCTGTAGGCAAGATGATGGATCTCCATTTGTTCTGCTCTTACGTTTGACAGACACGTCATGGTACATACATACGTACTGACACCTACGGTGTTACCAAGGCAACCTATGCAAAGAGGCTGGTGATGTCTGGGCACAAAAATCACTTACAGTCAGTCTTTAAGGCCCGCTTTGAATGAAATCTCCTATCTAGCTGCGGTGTGACTTCAGTTTGAGTTTTTTAGGTGTGATAGAGTTTAGAGAGTTTAAAGCCAAAGTTGGAGCAACTACGTCTTACTCTAATTCAACTTCCAATTTTCTGCTTTTACTCCAGCAATACAGTCAATGTTTCCTGTCCAAATGATGTAGTCAAAACCTGCATGCTGTAATAAACTAACACCCCAGTTTTTAACTCAAACATCTGTGTGGTTTTCTACTTTTCCACGACTGGAACACCTGCCAGCTGAACACATTAATAGTTGTTTTTCCATCCTTCTAAATGGTGCATTTAATTAGTTGATTAAAAAAAACAGCTCACAGTTCTTCAGGTGCGGCAGACTGTGATGTCTGTATACAAGTATTGGGAGAGGCTCACTGTGATTAACAGTCAAATTTACCCACAGTGCCATAGCAACAGCACCGAGGCTAAAAACAGCTCATAAACACAGAAAATGAGAATGAATAGGCCTTTTTTAGGGCAAAAACGTGCGGCCACCACAACATTTGCCAGAGTGTTACATCATGGAGATTTCCTGTGGTCTTTGACAGACTTCCTGAAACTACAAACAGAAGTCTACAAAGTTAACCCCCTGATGAAGGCCTTCATAACATATCAGCAAAAATAGAAGAGATGGAGGGTTGTATTTTACTTAATATTCAGTAATAATAGTCAAAAGCACCTGTGCAGGAATACCCCCCCCCAAAAAAAATGCATTTTGTGTTTGAACCATGTCGAATACAAGTGCAAAAAAGCTGTCTTTAGAAAGGGAACACGGAAGGTTCTTCCCAAATTGTCAGACTCACTGCAGGTGTTGATACTGACTAATAAAACAAAAAACTTTTTTCCTGTCTGAATTTGTATTATTAACAGAGGCCTAAAGTTGACTGCAGCCTAGAGGTATTAGCTTGAAATCAAAACTGGACAAAAGCATGACGCCTGAGCTGGTTCAGGTTTAAAGTTGATGACAACAGAACAGAAAATAAGTGTTTTACATGCATTTTGAGTCATTTCAAACTGGAGTCTCCAAAAAGGAGCTTTGGTAAGCATGGTCATTTACCTAAAATAAAAAGGCTGTTACTCCTGAATGCTTCAACATACAGGCATCATCTTAGTCTCTATGCAAAGGTTAAACTACGTTTCCACCAGGTGGCAGACATCTAGTCACAACCCACTGAAAACTGCTCCACGACCCACTTTTGGGTACCAACCAACCAGCTGAGAACTACTGCCTTACAGCACTATCCAACTCCCTCTGCACCTCCTCGTCACTCACAACTGATCTGCACCTCCAAGGTCGTCCCGGGGTTAGTATTATCTGCTGACAATGTTGGTGAAAACTGTTGTTCTGATTACATTCTTCTTTTGAAATCCACAGGATATTTAAACACAGAGGTTCTGTGTTTGTGTTTATTACAGCTGTTGCACAGGAAGCGACGATGCTAAATTCAGACACCTTTAATGTGTTTAATTGCTGTTTCTTATATTGTAATAGTGATAGAATTGTGATTGGTAACTCAGCTCCAGTCAAGAGTCCAAGTAATCTAACACCAATCAAGAAGCCCAAGAAGTGCAAATGCACCATTTAGAAGCTCAAATAAAACCACAGCCCCACCATTCTGGATGGAAAATGTGAGTTATTGCCTGTATTCACCATATATCACTAATGGATGCTTTGTGGTTTATGTGAGACTATGAAGAGTGTAAAGGACTCGTGTTATTTCCAAAGACTGGCTCAGATGGCCTACATCTTGATCGGTCACACCTGCACATCTGCCATGTAGGTCACACAGAGGTGGGTGGCATCAGACAATTATCCAGCTGAGCAGTGACAGCCAAGTGTGCCTTCCCAGCATTGTAATGTGAAACATCAAGAGTCACACATTTACTTTTTTACCTGCAGTCATCAGGCTTCACAATGCAGTCAAACCAGGAGAGACGTGCAGGAAGAAAGCCTGCATTGTTTCAAATCTGGCATCGACTGAATAGGTGTTTCCTGGAGTCCACCAACAACTGAAACATTTTATAACAATTGTACATTATCATACAATGTCTACTTAGAAAATTTCTCAAACCTGTAGTGATGTGATAGATATACCAAGGGGAACTTTTAATTATGTTAGAATTTGTTGTTAATTGCATATAAAGAATCATGACAAAATGTCTCGTTAGGGATGCTGCAGATCCAGTCTGTTCTTTCACATATCTAATATAAATAAATAGCTATATTTTATATCTAATAGTCCTTTTGCCATTTAACAATAGTGTTTTTGCTTTCCTTTTCTGTTAATATGTGATTTGATGATGCGCTGTTTATACTGCATTACTTCTTTTAACCTGCTGCTTTTTTTAATCCAAAAACTTCACTGAAATGGTCGACATTCTGTGTATAAAAAAATCAGTTGAATTTCAACTCTAAATTCTTTTGTGATGGTTTTTATATGTGTTTTATGCATAAAAAGGGCGTCACATGTGCCTATTAACTTTACTAACTATATATCAGGTTTTTAGCTCAAGTTAGATTGATATTGGGTCTCTTTGAACAATTTAATAGAGTGGTCTTGACCAGTGGTTTGATTCTCAACAGGGGGGTTGGGAGCTGTTTTTATTGGGTTGCATAAGTCTGAGTGGAAAAATGTTCAGGTGTATGGAAGCCTGGAGCAGACATTTATCCAGGTATTTTATTTCACTCCATTCCAGGTGTTTTCTTGATATCTTGAATCATTTATTTTGAGACAAAAAAGCTGGTTCGCCCATTATAATGTGCTGATTTCTCAAGATCTTTCAAATATACCCCAAATTTTAACAGTATCTTGGAAATGGGGAAAAATAAAACACAGAAGTGTCCTCCCAGGGGTTTCAGTTATGTGGGTTTAAACATGTTAGCTTTGTCTTGTCTCTTTGTTCAGTAAAGCCCAGTTCAGAGCAAATATTGATTTAAGACACAACAAGTTTGCTTTAGACTGGAGCTGGAGATGATTGCAGCCATCTTAACTCAGCCGTTGCAGCTCAGAAATTAAGACGTTGCCTGCAACTTCTGCTGATTTTTGGCTGGTAAAGAGGAGATGGAAAATGGAAATCTTGCTTTGAAAGGCTATAAACACCAAGAAATGTTAGATGAAATCATACGGACAATTTTGGAAATGATTATATCTCTGTTTTTTTTTTTTTGTTTTTGCACAAAAACTTCAGCCTGTAAACATTTCAACCACTTTGCAGGACATTTGCCACTATACTTGCTAATCCATCATAATTATAAGACTGTGATGGCTAAATTTGTATGCAGAAAAAAATGTATCTTTAGCAGATCTATAAGTCACAATAAGACAGAGCAAGCAAAGCATTTTTTGTGTTTACATGTGCTGTGAAATTTCACTGCCATGCTATGATGGCAATGACCAAGGGGGATTAGTGATGAGCAGGAATCATGCAGCCTGATGGTACATACCATCAGGGACTAAAGATACAGGAGAATAAACTGTGAGTGTGCAGTACTGTCTTTCTTGTACGGAGTGATTTATTGCACAAATCAAGAAATAAGTGACTGTGAGAGTTGTTGGGATGGAAACGATGCATCATCTCTGGTTGCGTCCGTGTGAACTCAGGCTTTCAGAATGTTGCAGAGCAGCTTGTTGCTTGCAAATCTTTGGTCTGAACCAGGCTTAATATGATTTCTTCAGTCTAAAGCTAAAACTGCAAAATGCTTGAGTGGTTTGGGGTTTTTTGAAACTTGTGTCATAATTTCACATTAAAGAGGTAGTGGGGGGTCTTGGGACTAAACCAGTTGAGAACCAAAAGTCTAGTCACTATGGTGTTTTGCTACTTTTCTGCTGATTTAAACTACTTTATTTAAACTAAAGGCCATATGTCAGGGGTGTCCAGACTTTTTCCACTTAGGGCCACACACAGAAATATATAAGAATTGTGGGGCCACTTTCATATACCATACCTTAAGGATATCAAAGTTAGTAAATCCAGTCTAATAGGTTTTGGTATTCTGAGTGATTGAGTGTGCTCACATGGCTACTTAGTGGTTGACAAGGCAAATATGAAATTGATTTAAAGGATTTTGGGAAGGCCAGTCAGATTTTAGGAGACCCTGGCTACCACTGGCTCCGCCTCTGCAATGCCATTGGTACTCACTTAGGCCATTAAAAGATATCAATATTATTTTGGTTGCCTATATGTTTATCATTCAAGTGTTGTCTTGGTCTAATCACAAATTTTTTAAAAAAATCAATAAATTCTTGTCAAAATGTTTGTTTACAGAATTAGCATGGTAGCACCTCCTGCTGAAAGAAAGATGTACAATAGAGTTTCATGTTCTAATGTAGGCCATATTTCATTTAATTTTTAAGATTAAACACGGCCATTGCTTGGACATCCCTGCCATATGTGGACAAAATCATCTTATACATTCATCAGTCACTTTATTATGAATATCTGTTCAAATGCTCAATAATGCAAATATATAATCAGCCAATCACATGGAAACAATTAATGCACCCAAACTTTTGTCCGTAGTTCCCACCTAGTTTATCTAAAAATAGCTGTGTGCTGAAGTTCAAACTGAGCATCAGAAAGGTAAAGAAAGGTGATTTAAGTGGCTTTGAACATGGCGTGGTTGTTGATGCTAGATGGGCTTGTCCGGGTATTTCCAAATCAACTGATCTCCTGGGATTTTTTTACACCACCATCTCTAGGGTTTTAGAGAATTGTCTGACAAAGAGAAAATATCCAGTGAGCTGCAGGGCTTAGAGGTCAAAGTGCAATGATCAACCAGACTGGTATGAGCTGATAGAAGGGCAACAAGAACTTCAATAACCACTTGTTACAACTGAGGTATGCAGAATAGCATCTTTGAAAGTACAGACCTTCAAATCTTGAAGCAGATGGGCTACAGCAGCAGAAGACTACACTGGATGAGGCTACAACTCACATGGGCTCACCAAAATTGAGCATTAGAAGACTGGAAAACATCGCCTGATCTGATGAGTCTAAATATCTGCTGCGTCATTCAAATGGTACAGAAAGAGTTTGACAAATGGCATGAAAGCCTGACAGACCATTAACAACCACATCATTTTCAAAGTCATTTAATCCCTCTCTCTGGTGCTCTGTCTGAACTTCAGCAGATCTTATCTACAAGTTTAAATGCACTGGTTGCTACCAGGTGATTGGCTAATTAGATATTCGTGTAAACGAGCAGTTATATCGAATAAAGTGAGTACACTCCTTTCAGAACAAACTGGGATATCCATTACTTCTGCTTGGCTTATAGTAATCATGCATAAACACTTTGACTCCTGGCACCTGCCCCAAACTCCTATCTGTTCCCACACATGTTCACCACAATCCTCCCACCCTCATGATGGAGCACTGCTTCAGCTGTGATAATACTCAGATGATAATTATCATACATAACTAATTCAAGGGCTGAATGTTCTTAAAAGGTTTCTATAGAGTAAACATGCAGTCTACCACGCCTTTTAGAGCTCAAACTAGTGGTACACTCAAACAGTGACCTCTCCGTATCAGTTCTATGACCTGACTGAAGAACTGTAGGAGTACAGTGATACCTTGAGGCCGCTCGATAGCAGCTTGCCCAGACGCTCCTGTGGGAGAATGCTGCAGGTTTCCTGAGCCAGCATTAAAGTGAAAAGAACAGGAGACACAAGACTCAAGAGAGCAAAGCGGCACTTAAACAGCAGTTTGAGGTGTGCTGGTGACATGCAAACACACAGACCGACACACAGACACAGAGGGGTGGAGAGGGAGCTTAAAGAAGCCTATCATTAGTAAATATTTAACTATGATGAGGGTGTACTAGCACACTGAGACAGAAATACCAAACTTTTACGGAGATTCCGCTACAGAGAAGCCGGTTAATGGGCCGAGTACCATCTCTAATGATAAGGCAGTGGTGACACCTAGTGATCCAGGTGAGCCATGACACATGCAAACCTTAAAATAAACCAGGTAAAGGTGTTTGTTCTGGTTTTAAAAAAAGAGTTCTATGTATTTTACATGTCAGTGGTAATGCAGGCCAATCACTTGCAAAAAAAAAAAAAAAGAGTGGGACCATGGAAAAGAATGTGCAAAACATAACCTTGGACAAAGTGACCTTGTATGAAGAGATCTATTATAAAAAGTCATCTGTCCCTAATTCAATGAAACATCCTAATCAGTATGGACTAGGGGTCGCCTGATATGGATTATTAGGAGTTCATAAGACAAATAAACAATATTCTGAACCGATACATATTGACAGAAAAATGTTGGGTTTTTGGGTCTAAATATAGAATTTGAATTGGTATACAGTGCTTGACAAATTTATTAGACCACCTGTCATATTTGTCTCAGAGACCATCCAGCATCAAGAAGTGCTTTAATGCGGACTCTTTCATTTTCAGGAAGCTCTCCACGTTTTACCATTTTGAACAGGAATGCGAGGTTTCAAACTGAATTCACCCAAATTTGAGCCGGCTCACTGGGCTTCTCTGAGAGGTCAGAAATGAATCAAGCATAACATTCAACCACTAAAACTCATTTTTCTGTTCAGGAATGCAAGTAAATAACTTTAATTTGACATATTGATCAAGAAATATTAATGTGCTTTACTATTTTTTCAGTTTCTTGTAAATTAGTAAATTTGAAAATTCATGGATAACAATAATAATTATATTTTAGCATTAAAAATATCATTTGGGTTAAAGAGCTTCTACATATTGGTGTATTAACCATTGCAGAAACTTAAAAAATGATTTTGGTAATTACTAACGCTGTTAATTTAGGGCAGCTGTGGCATAAACCTTACTTTGGTTAGGGTTAGGGTGGTCTAATACATTTGTTAAGCACTGTAGATATATAAGTACAAAAGCAATCAAGCTGCATTTTTATCTCTGAAAACTTTACATTCTATTGTCTACGTATGAGCCAGTGGTACAATTGCTCTAAGTTTTTTACTTCTGGAGAAAAAAAAATACCACTGTGTAAAAATACTCTGTTGCAAGTCTGAGTCTTGTATTTAAAACATTACAGAATTAAATACAATTATATCAATTAAAATATATTTAATGTGACAACTAAAAATTGCATTTTATAGTAATATGGATGGTAAGTACTGTAGTCATCATAATTTAAATGCTACAGATGGTAAAGGTGGAGCCCAGTGAGATGAATAGCTTATTACAATAGCATGAGTATTTAAAGGTGCAGTATGTAATATTCAACTCGAAGCATTAAACGGAACAAACGTGGCAAAAATTAAACACAAGTTGGTCTATCTAAATTGGTGTTTATTAACCTAAATACAAAAACAGCTTTTTATTTTTCAGAAATTCAGATTAAGTTGAATACATAGGGAGGATCCCCTCCACAGACGCCATCTTGGATTTGTGCATTGTGCATGTTTCTATGGTAACACAAGAAAAAAAATTAGCACATACACATCTCTTATTTCACTGGTTGCTGCAGTTATCACCAGAGAAGTGTTGATATTCCCAGTTTTACACTCTACACCTTTAAGTAGATTCATTTCATATAAATAACCCAAATCAGCCCGGTCCTATAAACTAAGTCATCCTCCAATTATTTTCTAACAAAATTAAAACGTTTGTCTCTGGTACAACTGAAAAAATTAAGGATGCACGATATTGGATTTTTGCCGATATCCGACATGCCAATATTTAAAGATTCATTTCAGCCGATACCAATATCAATACCGATATTTAAATACACTTTTTGGGGCAAGAAATTTCAGTCCTTTTAGACGCACCTTATGGTTTGAGGATGACCAGGGAAACAAACGTTAGTCCTTTAAAACACATTTAATTTTAAAGAATGAGGATAAATAAAGAAAAAGACCTCAACTGACATAGGTCTGTTGGTCCAACCTAAAACTCCACCAATTCATTAGTATATACAGACAAAAATTTACAGTCGATATATGCTGAAATACACAGGCAAAATATCGGATGTAAATATTGGCAGAAATTTTGATATCTACCGATACCAGACCGATAATATTGTGCATCCCTAGGAAAAAAAAAGTTACTTTAGCTTTTGTCAAGAAGACTAAATGAGATTAAGATGTTAGTACTAGACTCATGGAAATGTAAAATCCATAATATTTCTCCACTTTGGAAATAAGATAGGAGAATATTTATATATGTGTATTTTAAATCAACTAAAGTATTGATAGTGCATTGACATGAGACTTTTATATTTAGAATAATTGTACAATTTCATTAAATTAGTTCAAAGAGAATAAATACCTCGACTAAAAGTGAAGACTAAAATAAAAGGATTTTTTAGGGACTAAAACTGGACTAAAGCTAGACTAAAACTATAACAGTTAAAACGACCAAAATGTGACTAATACTTAAAGTCAGTTCAACTTAATGACAAAGACTAAATTTAAAACGGCTGCAAAAAAAATTAACTCTGGAATAAGAGCTAACTGGTCACATGAAAACCTTACTTCATAACTGAAACCTCTGTAGTGTTTACCATGAATGAATTGTTTCTTGTTTCATACACCAAATACTTGTTTTGATACTATGCAATATAATATTACCTGAGATTCACAAAACTACATCTGTTATATAAGACAGGTGCATAGGAGAGGAATGAATCCATCGAAAAACTCAGGAAAGGTCCCACACTGTCAAATTTCACAAAAACACTGACAATTTGAAATGTTTCTATCCTGAAAGGAATTAAGACAGTGTACAGTGCAAATTTTTAACAAAGAAAAATAAAAAATACTGGTTTTGTGGGACTTCTATTTTTGTGTCAGCAGAATCGTAAAATCTATTGGCAATGTTGATTTTAACTACAATCAAACTGAAGGTTTATTTCTGTTCACATGCAATCTTACTTTATAGTTACAATTGAAAACATCTTTTAAAGTGTGTTTAATAGTTTAAATGTGTCTTCTTGTATAATGTGTTACCTTGTTTAATGGCGTGTATTTGCAAACACAAGTCAGACACAAATGTCAGTACTCTATTTCTATGTTGTTTTCATTTTGGATTTCTACTGTAACAGTACTGTGATCAGGCATGCTAGATTGCAGGTGAATATAGGCTCTTTTCACTTCAGATTTATGTTTAAAGATAAAAGCAGGTTTCTATTTTCACCATTTCCATGAACTGTGGCAGCAGAAAGTCTGAAATGATCATGCTCATATGTCAAATTACAATTATAAAATAAATCATTAAAATAAGAGTGAAAAATGATTGATTCCGTTTTTGTCCGGTAGACTAATTCTGCAGGAGAATGTGGTTTAATGACACGCTCACACCACAGAAACCATCAATGACTTATGACATTGATATGTGGAACATCACTGATGTTCACTTAACATCAGTGTGCTTTCAGTTAGATGATTACCTGGGGGTCCCACAGGTCCTGGTCCTTGCACTGGCCCTGGTCCAGGTCCTGGTACAGGCATTGGTCCTGGTCCTGGGACAACACCCATGTTGGGGGGCTGCATCATTTGAGGGGCTCCGTTGACATGCATTCCAGGCTAATAAACAAACAGGACGATATTTAACCTTAGTATTAGCTGCAAGTGCAATCTTAGGGCACATCACATTAAGCACAATAAGGGTACACTTGTATTGAACACAGGCTGATATAACAGGTGGTGCTACCTGTGTAGATTTGCAAATCATTAAAGAAGAAGAAACTGCCATGGTAACCACAAGTGTCTGCGTTTGTGTATACACCAGTGTAGCACATTCTGTAGCCTACTATGGATGTTTTTATTATTTTTAAGACATATACTGTGCAGCTCAGATGATGAAGCGGGTCTATGTTGTGTGGATACAATAACTTTTAAAAGGGGACATTAAGAATTATCTTTACAACTCTTATCGCTGATGAGTACTCATATTCGAGCATGGTTGCATTCACATCTTCTGCAGACCGTGCATGAGGACACATGAATCGTGCCTGAGACTGCCTCTTCAAACCGTCTCAGACACTTTTATTAAGTGATCACATTAACCAGACTTTGAAGTCTAGTGTGCTCTGATCTAGGTCTAGGCCCCTAATGTGAAGTCACCCTAAGAGTGGCACTAAAAAGGGTAGCACTGCAGACATTGCTTGGCTCAATATTAATGAATGACCTGCATCAGAGGAGTGGCACTGCCTTATTTCCAGGGCTTTTCACCAAAAATACAAATATGACTGTGAAAATGAAAGACTGTTAAACTTACCCCGGGCTGCGACTGAGACACAGGCACGTTGGGCTGCGCAGCAGGTGGATTGGCAGGTGGTGCTCCTCCACCCTGCCCAGCAGGAATCAGAGGCTGGACTGTAGTTTGACGATGGAGCATTTTCTGCAGGAAGAGGACATGGAACAGCATCTCTTACCATGTTTTTTGTTCAATAGATATGCGTAAGGGTACAGCTATTTTAATTTAGATCAAGCTGGCTGTAAAAAAATTAAGACAAGCAGATTCTAGACAATTTATTCTACTAGCCTCCTCCTACCAAGGCTATCTCAGGGTCCACAATCCTCATGACCACTTGGGCCTGCAGCAGAGCATAGGCCAGCTGAGGGTTCTGCAGGAGCATGTTCCTGGCCTCCTGGGGACTGTTCTGTACACACAGCTGGGGAAAAAACACAAATATAATACAGGTTAATTCACAACTGACTCTGAGCAACACAAGATAAAAAAACTCTAACATGATTCCACATTAAATGAGCTTATTTTACTTCCTGTCAGGTAGGACATCACCTTTCAGTCCTTGCTTCCCACTTATGATTCAGATACATGCCCATCAGTACAGAACGTTTTACCAAAGATGTGCAAGCATATCTGTGGTATCACATGGCGCTTTCTTCTTAAAACAAGCTTTGGTGTAAGAAAACACTCCTCCAGTCTGCAGTGTGGTGTTTCTGTGAGCTTAATGAAGCAGACTGCCAGATGTGCTGAGATAAAGCTTTTCTAGCAGGGCTAAGGGCGACAGACTTAGCGCAGACACTGTTAATGAAATGAGAGGAAAGCATTTGCATACAGACAATGTCCAGGAAGCTGAGGGAAACATCTTTTTTTGGAAGTTGGGGTGATTAAAGATTAAAAAACATAATCTAAGAACATGACCTCTACAGATAACTTTTGCTAAAACTGAATCATTTTAAGCAAAGAGTTTAGTCTTAACATGCTTTGTAAAACTTATTCTGGTATTCTAAATTCAGTTGTAAACCTTTGTTTGTAATCTTATTGTGACTGCCTAAACAGCAGCAGGTGTCTGCCTGGATCAAAATGATTAAATTCTGAGTTTTAGGAGAACCAGACAGACTGCCACTTTTTTGAGAGAGTCTGTACTGTTGTACAAGGTCTGTTCCTTAATTGCTGCATACATAACCACCATTGAAACATCAGTTTCAGACACCGATTCAGAAAACTCGAGCCCACATGTCACAATTGTCCACAACCCATTCAATCCCGGACCAAATACAGTTTTTTTGTGTCATCTGTCACCACATATTTTATCTTATAACCAGAACTGTTGTGGGGAAAAATTATGATCTACAAAAAAATTAAGACTAATGGAGGGGGGTCAATCTCTACAGATGTTGACATACATTTGTGTTGCTGTGCAGCCAAGGTCAAGCTGGACAGCATCTCTTTTGTCCCGGCCTTTCAAAACAGGTAATACGCCGGAGACCACCAGCGGCTTTTCAGGCCCTTGGGACATCTACAGAACAGCCAATATCTGCTCAGTCCTGCTCACTGTGACCAGAAATGCATCATTTTCACTCTGTACTTTCAAGAGATCCGCATCATTTGGCTGAGTTCTGTTGGGCTGGTTTTTTGATTCCCAAACAGCTCAACCTTTCACAGTTAGGCTTTTTAAATGTGGATTAAATAACGACAAAGGATGGAGGAAAGGAAACTGGTACTCAAGCAGAAGTTAGCTACTTTGCCCAACATTACAAAGCTGTTTTGTCCAACAGGCTTGTTCCTGAAAGTGGCTCAGCTAGCCGATTAGCTCAGTACAAGCACAGATGCATGCAGTTAATTGGTTAAACGCTTAAAATCTATTATCTGTTCATCAAATGTCTGCGCAGGATTTACTAGTTGGTTAAACTAATTACCTATCATTTTTTACGAACATGGGCTTGAAATCCTGGTCTATAATTCTCATTTAAACTGTAATGAACCTACTGCCCCTAGAGGCCGCTGTAGCTTCAGGTAATGCTCTACTGCCTTCCCTGTCTGGCATTTCACCGGACATAAATATGAGAAGCTCAGCAGTGGCTTAGCGGGTAGGATGTAACAGGAATACCGCGGTATGACGGTTTACCAAAGTAGTAAATGGAAATAAAGTGGTATGTAGGCTGTCGAGGGTTGAACTCATGTATAACTACTTCCGAAGTGAAATGAGGCCAAATATCAAAGCACAATATTAATCTGCAAAGAAGAACTTTCAATGCTAGCCACGCTGTAGAGGGTATATCAGGCTAACATCACATCCACCAACACAATGACCCTGTGAGGAATTTGCCTGTTTAATAGGGATAATCTCCTCTTTAGACTAGTCAGTTAAACGAAATGTAAATGAGCGTTTAGCTGAATAGGGAACTAGATGCTTGGTGACATCCTTAAGTACAAGACTTTTTTCCCTTCATCTGGATAGATGATGCTAGACACTAGAAAGTCTGCAGGACTGAGTAAATTATGATATTGATCACCTCCACGCCAGGTATATCAGCTGAACTGTGAGGAAAAAACATTTCGTATATTGTAGGGATTGTACTCAGTGTATGAAGAATTTTTCAGATGATAATTGAAGTGCAATGGTCAGTTTACAGCTTTAGAGTGCAAACTGCCCTCGCTTCCCATTCATTTTGGCTGTCTTGGCACGGTCTCCCTCAAAAAGAGATCTCAATCTCAAGGGACTACCTGATTAACTAACGGTTAAATCACTTTTTAAAAACCCTTTCAGCGGTACCCCACTTCCTGTCCCCTAACACAACATCAGAGTCATATGACTGCAAAGAAATTATTTAAACAATAACTCAGAAACTAAACAAGAGAGACAGACATTCTGATAGGAGAGCAGTCTGTAGACTTTACTTAAAAGGTGGGAAAAGTGATTAATCAGAACATTCTAGGATACATCTGGTGTTCTTCGTTTACCTCTTACCATCACTACTTTTTTGGTGAGTAAACTAGAATAGAAAAAAGTGGAGGATGAAGTCGACCTACCTTCATTTGTTTCATTAATTCAAACATCTGCTCAGGTGGCAGACTGGCCACTGCTCTACTGATGGACTCTGGTGCCTCCTGTGGCTGAACGCTGTCTCCATATGGAGATTCAATAATGGGAGCTCCAGTTCCCAAACCTGTGCAAGACAGAAAGATTAGCAACTGCAGCTTCGTATGAGCGCCTTTGAATGAAATCAAACACAACGCCATCTTTTGGACATAAAAAGGAAAAGTAACAAGAGCTTACTTTTTAGCTCCTCCTTGTTTTTCTCACTGGCTGCGTTGTCAACACGGAGAGCCCGACCACTGAACTCTCTGCCGTTCAGGTTCCGCATAGCACTGAGGGCCGTCTCCTGGTCCTGATATTCACAGAAGCCATATCCCTTTGGCTTTCCTGTCTCTCTGTCATACACTAACCTGAAATCAACAAAGCCCTTATAAGCATAACCGAGGGTGTTTGTCAGGAGTTATCAAAATTATTCATGGGAAGAATCAGCTTAGAAAATACACCAAAGGCCAAACAACTCAATCATAAAGAATGCAATGATGAGTTAAAGGCTTAAGAAGTGTTATAAACCTCAGAGCCCCATGGTTCACGGTATCTAAAGATTTAAGGAATGCATGTACAGAACATCACCATAATCAATCAGAGGCATAAGTGGCAGGAACAAGTCTTTTCTTTGCAGAAAAAGGAAAACAAGACGCATTTCTGCAGTAAAAGCCCAGATACAACTTTAATTTCTTTAAAAGTTGCGCAGTATGGGCGCACAGATGGTCTAGCGATCTAAGGCGCTACCCATGAACGCGGGCGGCCCGGGATCGAATCTGACCTGTGGCCCTTTGCTGCATGTCTCTCCCCACTCTCTCTCCCATTTCCAATTCTATCCACTGTCCTCTTCTCTCGATTAAAGGCATAAAAAGCCCAAAAATAAATCTTTAAAAGAAAAAGCACAATATGAGGCTTAAAAGTCAGAGAATTATCAATCAAAAACCCATGGTATTTATAAGATGACAAGCAATGGATGTGGTAATGGTTGGCAGGCTCAGTGCCTTTATCTTTTATTTTAAAAACACAGGTTTGGTTTTGTCAGGAGTCAGAGACAATTTGAACTCACACAGGTGTCCTGTACAGCATCAAAAGCTTCAGAGAGCCTGAAGCTGTGTAGGAGCGGAGCAATAAATGACAGTGTCAACAGCATATTGATGACAATTTGCATTGGAAACATTATGACAGAGGCTGTTGATATGCAGTGCCAATAACAGCGATCCCAAGACTGAGCCCTGAGGCACTAAATTTTTAACTTCAAGATATCTAGAAGTGAAGCTTTCAGGCTGCACACACTGTGTTCTGTTTGATAAATAATTGCGAAACCAAAAGACTAATACAGAGCAGTCCATCTTTCAAAATGACATGATCAACAATATCGACAAATCAGTAAAAAGTAGGGATGAAAACAGAGGACTAGTTCCAGTGGAGAACTGGTTCCAATTGGTTCAATCCATTGGCATCATTAACATTTAATCTTACCAATTCCCTTATCAACATGGTCTTGAAAGAGGCAGTCGGCAAAGTAAGCAAGAACAGAGAAGGAAGTAAACATAGTGGACAGTCATGAAAACAGGCTAAAGCGGGCAAAAGTGTGGCTTCATTTCTCAAAGAAGGATGTGAACAGCACGACATGCAACATTTGTCGAACAGTAATTTCATGCAAGGCGTGCATCTTTTTGCACAAGAATTATCAATGTTGAACAAGATTTCAGTTTATTTTTTATACATCCAGACATCTAGGGCCCAGAGACTAATTTCATGCTCATTTAAGGTTTTATCTTTAAAAGAAAGTGAGCAGCAGTATTGTGCTGTATTTCAAGTTCAGAGATTGAAGATCGAGAGAGAAGTTTGTTTTAACTGAGACGTTCCCAACAAAAAAAAAGACTTTTTAGTATATCGTAGCATGTTCTCCTCCCAAACACATAATGTTTCACATTTTTAGTGATCAAGTCAGCATTTATTATAACCAGTTATTAAAGTGTGCTTGTCACTGACTCTCACTGAAGGTGGAATACAGCTTGTTCAGTGTTCAGAGAGAAAGAGAATCAATAAATTTGAGTTGTTAACGTTGAAAACCTATATGGTCTACTTTTCCCAAAAAGAGAATTCACAGGAAAGAATTGATAAGGGAATCAACAAAAAACTGAATTGATAAAAAATCGATAATGGCATAGACATAGATAAAATCTTATCAATTCCCATCCCTTATATAAAAAAGTGTCTCAATGTGTAGGATATCCTCCTTTCAACAGAGGAAGCACAAAGGCAGATTTCCAAACAAGTGGAATTTTGTTTGGGACCAGAGAGTGAATAAATTTTAAATTCCTGATTAGATACATTTAAATAAATAAATAATGCACGTTAGAATAGATTAAGGAAAAATACATAGGGAGTCTGATGTTTATATAATAGAACAAATAGGCGGGTAACTGTTTATTGCATATTAGTTTTAAAAATGTAGGCTAACTTGACACTAATACAAATGAATGGAAGTCTTACACTCACCTGAAGCTGACAACAAGTCCGACTTCAGAAAAGATGTCTTTTAGTTGTTCTTCTGTGGCTTCATATGGAATATTTCCCACTATGAAAACAATGTTAAGTAAAAGTTAATTTAACAGTACAAAAAAACAATGGCAGTAAACACATTGTTTTCTTCCTCCTCAGGTAGGGAACATTAAGTTTGCCCCTCGTTGCCTAGCTAACGGTGACTAGCCGACTCCCCGTGTTAGCTAGCCAATTCATCGGGGCGTTATAATAAATAAACAACGAAAACAACATATTGTTAATTCATAAAGAGAGCGAACTTACCGAACACGGATCGTAATGAACGATCAACGGCAGGGTCTCTGTTTGCAGCAGCGGCGGCGGCGGCGGCAGCAGCAGCAGCAGCTACGTTCGCCATTTTGGGGACAGAAATTAATGTGACACCACCGGAAACTACAACGGGACGAGATCCGTTTGTGGGGAAGACGGGCCACATTCAAATACGATTTTTTTTTTTAAACCGATAGTTGTCGCCTTTGCTTATTTTAACCTTTCATACAATGGCAAATACATAAATGAACAATTGGTTTTTTATAACCATACAGTAGCGGGCTTAAAAAGTTAAGGCTGTGTCGAAGTTGTAATTAATAAATTGTAGGAAGTAGATGGCGCTGTCGTCCCCAGTTAACGTTTTTTTCAGCTAAACTAGCTTATTTTATCAACAAATACTATAAACTGGTAAAAACCCCGGTTGGAAAACAAGTTAACACTTGTTAAATTTGTTGCCCTAGAAGCAGTTTTCTACTAAGGAAGATTTGGTAAGTAACTGTTAATTTTTTTGGATAAAGAGGCTAACTTATCTTTGTACTGTTTGAAAACAGTAAAAAAGAAGCCGTTGGAAATGAAAGTTGGCTGCCATTACTTAGTTCAGTCCAATTAAAATACACATGTATGTGCACAATAATTTAAAGAGAAGTTATGGGCTGGTTACCCATCATTTTTTATGTGCTGTCCTTTTCAAAAAGAAAATAAGCTTGGCTGTATATGACATTGTACTGTATGTAGTGAAGCAGTACGCTAAAGACTATAATTGGGCTTCGCTGGGAGAATGACACACCTGTTAATTGTCAAAGCTGTGATTGTTGCTCAGTTTTATGAAGTCACTTTCTTGGTTTTGTCCAAAAACTACAATTAATTTTATTTGTTGGTTCATGTATTTTAATCTGAGTATGAATTTTCTCTGGAGCTTTGCTCTGGGTACACCTCTGCCTTTGAAAGCCTGTAGTTGTTTTAGTTATTTCTTCTGCAGAGGAAAGTGGCGAGGCTAGTTGGTTGTACTTGTTGGTGTGATTTGGTCATTTTGTTTTATTTTATTCTTTAAATCTTTGAAATTAATGTGTAGACATAGTTGGTTTGCAAATTGTAGTGACAGTGTGAAAGTTGGGGTTATGCCTGCAGAATCACAATTCCAGTGTACCTAAATATTAATGTGATATGAATGATAGATTTTGGCTCAACAGTACTCAGAGTGTGAGGTTTTTCACCATACACTATACAGTAGCTCCATTGGTTTGAGTATGTCTTAGTTCTCACCACCAACTAATTGTCTGTGCAAAGTCACAAAATTGACAAAAGGCTTCTGTAATTGGTCACAGGTCAGTGAGAGATATTTTAAGTGTTGTTATATTAAGCCAACTGTCCCAGACCCAAATATCCTCAGCTTTTGGCAGATGAAAGTAACTTCACCCCCTCCATACATACTGATATATGCTAAACATGCAGAAGAAGGATCTGGCGCTTTTCATTACTCGGCATTGTACAGGTGAATCCAAAGACAGGATGTAACTCATCACATTTTTTTCTTAGGTTAGTTTTTGTGATAGTTGGTTTATAAAACTACGTGTTTTTATCCTTACACTTAATTGGGAAAAACTCTCTCAGTGTGCCATGCAATGGTAGCTATGCTACCAAAGCATGGCACATTCAGCACAGACTTTTTTGCTTTGCCGCACCGCCCTTTCATAACATCAGGCCCTCCCTGGGGGCCATGAGCCCCACTATGGGAACCACTGGCATGAAGTAATATACAGAAGGCAAAGATAAAATGTAATTCCTCAGACTACAGAGCAAAGACCCTGCCAGTTTTTGACATTTTTAATTAAAATATTTCTGAGTGTTTAAATGTCATCTCAAAATTTTATTCTCAAGGACATTTTATTGTTGTTGTCTTTCTTGCATTGTCTTTATTCTTATATTGTTTGTCTTTGTTTTGTTCATTCAATGGCTTCTGAAGCTAACACAGTTTTTGTGGTCTTGAATGGTAAAATAGATTATCAGACCTTTTGTTACATTGCAGCTAGAGTGATGCACAGAAAAAAACATAATAGAAAACCTTAGATAAAAATTATAAGGTTCTTTTGCCAATTTCTTAATTGTGAAACATGTAATGAAAAGATAGATAATCAAAGACATGAGGGCTGTTAACATCAGTATGAGGGAGATCTCAGCTTCATCCCCTTCAAAATTCCTATCAGATCAGTTCCTTGATGTGAATAACAGATGCCTAAGTGACTTACTGTAACAGTGTACTGACAAATTCTAATTGAATTATTACTGTCATTTGATATCATCATTATCCTCATCATCATGTTGTCATCATACTTAGGCTTTTACTGCTTGCCACACATTGGCATCTTCCCACTACCACCATCACATCCACCCTGACAGGTTTGAAATGGTCAGATAACTTCTAAAAATATGTAGAACATGGAATTTTATTGATCATAACCACTTGTGACCCTAAGTCACAAAGAAACCTTCCCAGCCACCTTATTATAACAGGTAAGTTTACATTAATATGTCATCAGTATTTTATATAACATCAATATACCAATATAACTTCTCTGCCCCAAATTGTATATATCAAAAGAGCATTGTGCTCTTTGTTTCACACATCCATCTGGAAAACCACTCATAGACAGCGTTTGGGAAAGGGCAGAGCCTTTGAAAAAAACTCGGAGGGTGATTGGATGAGCGTTCTGTCTATCACATCTTTACGGGCCAATCAGAGCAACAGAACACATGATGTTGTAGCCGCTACCGAGGAATAAACTCCATATAGAACATCATAACGCGAACCATGGCGACTAAAGACATGTCAGTACCATAGACTGTGGAAAGAATTGGACAAACCCCGTGTGACTTCAGTCTTCTGCTTACAATAGGCGGACTCAAACGGCTCTTGAAGCCAATCCACGGAGGCTTCCATACTGAAATTGCGGTCTCAATCACCGTGAAGTGAGGTTTAATAATAAAAATAAAAATAATAATATCTTGAATTTATATAGCGCCTTTCAAGAAACCCAAGGACGCTTTACAGGAACACATATACATGGACAAACTATGTGAGGGGTAGGATGAGTGTAAGGGGTGGTTTAGTGAAGACTGTAGGCTGTGGTGAACAGGTGGTGCTTGAGACGTTTTTTGAAAATGTCCAGAGATGGAGCGCTATGGATGTCTGCAGGAAGAGTGTTCCAGAGGGTGGGAGCTGCAGCACTGAAGGCTCTGTCTCCATAGGTTCGGAGTTTGGTTTTGGGCATGGAAAGTAGGCCGGTGTCTGAAGATTGAAGGTTGCGGGATGGTGTGTATGGATGGAGGAGATCAGAAAGGTACTGGGGAGCCAGAGCATGGAGAGATTTGTATGTGAGGAGGAGGACTTTGTAGTTGATACGGGACTTGATAGGGAGCCAGTGGAGGTGGATGAGGGTCGGAGTGATGTGTTGCCAGGGTCTAGTGCGGGTGAGAACTCTAGCTGCAGAGTTGTGGACGTACTGAAGCCTGTCCAGGGTTTTGCTGGGAACTCCAGACAGGACTCCATTACAGTAGTCCAGGTGGGAGGTTATGAAAGCATGAATGAGTGTTTCAGCCGCAGAATCAGGGAGTGATGGTCGGAGTCTGGAGATGTTCTTGAGATGATAGATGGCAGATTTGGTGACAGACTTTATGTGGGACTGGAAGTAGAGGGTGGAGTCCAGGATGACGCCCAGGTTTCGGACCTTGGAGGACAGACAGATGGAGGTCCCGTCCACATCGAGCATGAGATCTCCAACCTTCTGCAGCAGCGCTTTGGGGGCCATCACCATGAGCTCTGTTTTATTGCTGTTGAGTTTGAGTTGGATAGAGGTCATCCAGGCTTTGATGTCGTGGAGGCAGTTTACCAGGGAGTGGGGAGGGAGCTGAGTGGATGGTTTGGTCCTGAGATAGAGTTGGGTGTCATCTGCATAAGAGTGGAAGCGGAGATCATGTTTGTTAATAATCTGTCCAAGGGGAAGCATGTAGATGGTGAAAAGGAGAGGTCCAAGAACAGAGCCTTGAGGCACGCCCTGGTTAACTGGGGCGGGGGATGAGTGAGAGGTGCCGATGGTAACAAACTGTTTTCTTTGTGAGAGATATAAGTGGAACCAGGAGAGAGCTGTACCAGTGATGCCAAGATGGTGAGACAGGCGGTCAAGGAAGATGGTGTGGGATATTGTGTCGAAGGTAGCGGTTAGGTCAAGGAGAATGAGGAGGCTGATGTGTCCAGAATCTGCAGCTGTGAGGAGGTCATTGGTTATTTTGAAAAGGGCGGTCTCAGTGCTGTGGTGAGTGCAAAATCCTGATGGAAGAGGTTCATGGAGCTCATGGTTGGACATGTGTTGCTGGAGTTGGGCAGCAACTGCTTTTTCGAGAATTTTGCTGATGAAGGGAAGGTTGGAGATCGGTCGATAGTTGGAGAGGTCCTCCGGGTCTGACCCAGGCTTCTTGATATTTAGGTTTATCCTAAATACAATCCAAACAATCGGGGTACAAGAAAATTCACCCCCCAGTACAATGAGAGCATGATAAGACACTAGCTAATGAGACACGTTTGCTTTTTGAACCAGGCTGTAAACCAGTTTATTTCTGTTTAACGTGTCCAGATGGGACTTCCGGTGTTCCTGCAGCTAGCCTCAAGTGGACACTCGCATTATTGCATTTTTTTGCACTTCCACATTGGCTTCAGTTTTCAGGACCGGAGGTTGCCGCTTGGTCAGTACTCGACTTTTGTCATTTTTGAATAGAAAACAACTCACTGCTGTTCTTTGTTCTTTTTTAATGGAGAAATGTCATCAGGTTCTGATAAAACTGGTGCTTTAGCAGCATCCATGCTAATCTCTTCCACTATAATTGCACCGGCTTCTTGTTGCTGCTTGCTTACATATGGACTCTGCTGCGCCCAAAAGTACTGCCCCTCATCGCTGATTGGTCCTGTCACTTTCTAACCGGGCCCAAACAGTTCAGACAGGAGCTTTGCAAGATGGATTCACCAGTGAGAAACTCAGAAACCGGCGGATCCATCTGCTTTGCAAGGTTAGGAGAGCTTAATATCAGAATCACATTCATTTCCAGATCAAACACACTTATCCTCTTAAATTTGTCCTACTCTGAAAACTATGGGACAAAATATCACTGTGACGCCAAGAACGATATAAAATCAACAAGCAAATTACATAAACATGATTAAATATGTCAAATGTGTATGTTTCACACGTAAAAGAAAAAAACAAAACAAAACAATGACGAGGGTGTGCATGGACTGTGTAAGAAACTCCTCTGCAAACTACTCCAGAAACTAATAAACCTATTACACATCCAATTTGTTCAGTGTTTACTGCATAAACATAGATTCTGTTGTTTGTATTGGATTGCTTTAAAGCTTATATACATCACTGGATTGTGTTGTATTTCACCTATTCAGCTTTTTAGAAAATATATTTAGCTCTAGTGTATTAAATACTACCATATTAGGACATAATGTTGTACAAAGTTACAAACTGAACAGTAAAAATCCTATGTGAACATTTTTATTTTTAATATGTTAAGGTCCATGTAAGCTTAATATTCAGTATTGTCAGAGGTCTAAGACCATATCTTACATCCATCATAAATTTATATTTGTAGTGGCGTAGGGTATTGGGAAATCATCCATATGGTTAAGATCTTAGCTTTATTGTACTTTAGAGAAGTGATGGCAAAGTGTCACCTTAATATTTTTTGTGTGTTTTGAAAAGAATCGTGGTTCCACTGGGGCTCGAACCCAGGACCTTCTGCGTGTAAAGCAGACGTGATAACCGCTACACTATGGAACCAGCTGATCGGTGCGGTTAACAAATTGCTTCATAAATGTAAATATAACCGTGATTGTAAACACGAGTACTATGATTAAAAGGCTATAACATTGCCGGTCCGCTCTCGTTAACGGAACCGTCATGTGACGTCACATTCAAGGGTCGCCTCCTACGCTAAAGAGAAACACAAACCCACACATATATTTATCACGCAAGTGTAGATATGAGCACATATCCATAGATACGGTCGCGTAAATGTGCACTTGAACACAAACCCGTAGATTTATATCTGCGAACACAGAACGAGCAGTAGGTCATCCGGGGTGTCAGCCGTTGGCTGGTGCTCCGACCTTCCGTCTGAGCTGGTTGTGTCAGGGCTCCGTTCACGAGTGGAGCCCTCTCTGGTTGTTCAGTCGTTGTGGTCGATCGCTGTTTGCGGAAGCGAACATCCTTCATACATTCAGTTACAGATCTGCCAGCTCTGCACCGACAGCCTCAACCATATCTGCCCGTCCCTCTCTTCAGCCTGCAGCTCGTCTGCACTGATTCCAACATAGCGGAGTTCATAGCGTGTTCATGTTTCTACACTCAGCCATTACCAGGGACTTTTTTTTTCTACTTCAATTTTTTATTCTTCCAATTTTAATACCTATGTTATTTGGCAGTGTTGTACTTTTTTCCCCTAAGTTTTGAAAAATGAACCTCATCTAAAAATGTGCCTACAGTACTACATTAGTGTCAATGTTGACGACTAAATCTGTTTATAAATGTTGGTCAACATTCTTTTCCATAAGACAGACGAGACTAAGAGTAGGTACAACATAATATTGGTGACTGACGTAAAGTAAGTTTAGTGTTTTTGTCAAGGAGACTAAAATGTAATTTACTTTATGTTGGACATTCAGAATCCACAATATTTCTTTACAATGGGTAAATCTGTCAAAACACAATGCTCCTGTAGCTCTTCTGTCTCCCAGCTTCTGGAAAACAGGAATCCCAGGTTTGGCAGAATGCACAGAACATACTAGAATGATCTGGCACCAGATTTAGGCAAAGAGAATTTTCTTCAAAAATTAGACACTGAAAAAAATATGAATCCAAAATAATATTGCTGTTCACCAATGACATGTTTTAGAGTGTCATTCCATGAAAACATTCTTCACCCAGAATTAAGTATGCAGAATTTGTGGATAGATAGATAATCCGGAGAGAAATTCAAGGTATCCAGGCCCCCCACCCCCACCCACACACACAATTTTACCAAAGCAAAATAAACACAAACTTCTTCACAGCTGTGAAAATCTTACCAAATTTGAATTATACTTTAATCTAAAATTTGAAATTATACTACAACCAAAAGTTTAATAGAAAAAAAGCCTTTGCAGAGAAACACAAATAACCTATAGCCTATATTGTTAAACCCTCCTGTTGTCTTTAGGTCACTTTGACCCGATTCCAAAAATTAAAATGTCATAACTTTAGTATTCTTTCATATAATTGCCTGAAAATGACATGGATGATTCCATGCTATGCTCGTTGCAAGTAACATTAATTTTGAATATTTCTGTTGAATTATATGTGCTTAATAAAAATGTGTAGCATATGTTGTCTTCCTGGGTCAGTTTGACCTGGGAAGACAACAGATTTGACTTTTTGTTGCCGTTAAAAAATGGAATTGGTGTCAAAACAATATTCTGACAAAACTTTGACATATACCAACCCCTGATATTCCATCAAATTTTGTGTCTCAGATCATAACCATTGTTAAAATAATACAAAATTTCTGCTTTTTAAAAAAAAATTTTACACAAAAATGAGGTATCTTTTTATGTGAATGTAAATGAGGTCTATTATACCATACATAACAAAACCAAGTGTAAAATATATGTCAGTGTGTTGGAAACAAGTTTACTAAAAAGATGAAGAAAAAAATATAGTAACAATTTTATACCTCATGCTTTATGAGTAGTCAGACAAGGTCGGGTCAATTTGACAACCCGGAGGTCATCAGGGGCGTAGAAAATGGGAGGACAATACGAGGGTTAAAGCAAAAATATGTTTTAGCCTGTACAAGAAAAAAACTGTGCAAAATGTTACAGCAAAGTACGGCAGCGTTAGAGAAATCATTAAGATCTGAATATGTTCAAGCGCTTGTTCAGCATTTTTAGTAAATACAAGTCTGTGTGCATTCATAGTATGGTAGGAAGAATGTGCAAAGAGTGCAAAAACTGCTGACTAGAACGCTGCTTGGAATTTTTGGCAAACTCCAAGCGGTCTTCCACCATGTGCTCCGGACAAATTAATCCATTAGTTTAAAGGCATGCAACTGGTTTATGGTATGGGGACTTACATTTTATGCATTTTGGACTGAAACCATACTTTCACAATTTATGAAACAGATCAGACCATTCTATTCTGTCAAATGCTTTTTCAGTGTTGAGTAAGATTGCAACAGCAGGGTGTTTGATAGATGCAGCCTCTGACATTACATGAAAAAGCCTTTGCATAGCTTTCAGATGTTAAGTGTCTTGGTCACACACATAAAGCATATCTTAGGAGATAAAACGTACACCTATACTCCCCGTTTCAGGGAGTAGCTTTGGCCTTGAGAAAGTTTTAATGAAGAAGAGTCAAAAAATAAATCATAAACAGAGTTATTTAGGATGTGTAGCTATGTGATTATTAATATTTTCCATTAGCCTAGAATGACACCAATCCCAGCAGAGATGACAGGCTTAAAAAATATTTTTTTTCAAATTAGACTTGTTCCTGGTGGTCATATTTGTCACTGTAACTCATAAAGAAACAATTTGTCAAAGTGCAGCCTCACAGGGGGCTTTGATAAAGTTTTCAGGCCAAACTAGCAACTGTTTCAAGCAAGGTCCTTTTTAAACCGGCTAATGAAAAATAATTATGATAATTAATCTATGTGCATCTGGAGCTTTATTCCTCCTTTCACAAATTGCGTATTTTTGGTGTGCCGCATCACATTCTAGGGGTGTTTTTGGCCTGCCGTGTCACATATGCATGAAAAGGTGCAAGTTCAGTTGTTTCTCCTGTGCCGCCACGCTGTTAGTTGTATCTGCAAATGTTTCTGCTGTAGTCTTCGCATCAAATGCAAAAGTTAAGAGTTCAAAACCAAACTCGAAAGATTCACAGTCACAACTCTCCTTCTTTGAGACATTTGGGCTTTGTGTGTATATTCCTCTTCTGCTAAAGTTGTTGGTTGTGAGTGTGTTTGAGCATTCAAACTTTCAAGAATCTACTCAAAGTGCCTCTAAATGTCAAATTCTCCATATTTAACTGGTGTGGGGTTTGTTATCTGTGACAAAGACTTCATCTCCCTCCTCAGCACCGTCTTTCCATTTTTAGCCACTTTGACTGGAGCGCTCCAGCTTCCTTAGGTGCCAGGGAGGGAAGGGCAGTAAGGCGTGCGTTGGAAAAATGTGGGGATGACAGCTGCATCTGTTTATCATGTGGGGTACAATAGCGCACCTTGAGAGGCAGCCAGAGCTGGTTTTCTCACTGATCCTGGCTCCAGCACAGCGGACCAGAATTAATAGACAAAGCAGATTCATATGTGGGCACACTCTGCTTAAAAGTGCTACATCCACAGGCTCTGGGTTTGACTAACTTCAGTATGTCAGAGTGATATGACAGAGCAACATCAGTTTTTCAAATGTAAGATGGCATATCAAACATCAATATTTATGTTGATGTGGTGAAATGTTATTTTTGTTAGATACTAATCTGATGGAATGTTCTTGTCAGAAAATAGTGACTATATTTCTGTTAAGTTTCCCATTGTCAGACAGTGAAGGTACAGTGCTGGGTCATGAAGAAGGGCTATGGTGTTGTCTGTGGTCGAAATTAGGGCTGAACTATATATCTGATGGCAGTGTAAGCACATGCAGTAGTGTACTGCGGGATGTCCACTGTAAGTCATGTCACCTGAAGCACAAGACAGTTTCCCTGTTTCTGTGACTGATCTGTTAGAGTAGTGATTCTCGAATGGTGTGGCAAAGCACACTGGTGTGCCTTGAGCTAAGTCTTGGTGTGCCGTAGTATTTTGTACATCCATAATACAGCTGCAAGTATACAATGACTTAAGTTCAGTCAGGACCACTTGGTCAAAAAACACACATGATTTGCTGTCACAAATACTTTTTCTTTGTTAGCAGTTGTAAATTTGCACTTATTGCTGTTTTTCATATGTGGCTGTTCTGGGAAGGAGGAGCTGGGGTGGAGGAGGGTTGTGAAAAGTGGCTTGGAGAGGGAGCAGCGAAACACAGCCAGGTTAGAGCAGTTTAGGCATAGCAGCAGGGGTGTGGTTAACCAATAGCGTGCTTAAAAGCAAATCAGCTGGCCGTCACTGATGAGGGCTATGTAATTGAGATCAGCTGATTTCAATCATATAGCAGCGCTTGATTCCATGGCTTGCCTGAGCTAATTGCCTGAGTTATTTGCTCGATTTACTGTAACATGTTTTAAATAGGCAATTTTGTATAGCTAGATATGGATTTGGTGTGTCTTGAAATTTTTGCTTGATCTTAGGTTTGCCTTGGGCAAAAAAGGTTGAAAACCACTGTGTTAGAGTCTGCATAAAATCAAAATCAGCAGTCAGAAAAATGCTCAGTGTGCATGCAGATTCTGTTTGTCTCCTGCTTGTGTGGGCTGCAAGTGGTGCTGCTGCTGTGAAAGATACACCAGCATGATGCTCCAGGCAGACACTAAATTATGCAAAGTGAGAGGATTCCTGCTAACAACAGTAAATTGTCCCAGTGCTAATATACTGTCCACTTATGAACATTCAGGCAAGTTTGAAGAAAGTTTAAGAAATCACTTTCACATGAAGGAAAGACGGACAAAAAAACCTGAAAATGTAATGCTTCTGACCTTGGCTATCACCATCTTACAGACATGAAGATATCTGTAGAAATCAAAAAGCAAGAAACTAAGCAAGGGGACCAATTTGAGAAGCTATAAAACTATAATTTTTAGTATTGTACCTTAAACTTTTAGTCTTGTTGAATTATTTTCAATTATCATTTGTTTTTATTTTTTATTTTTTTGGCAGATAGGGGTAGAAAATGGGGAGAGAAAGCAGGAAATGGCATGTAGGACTGCCCACATAAAAGAACAGCCTCTGTACGTGGGGTGCAAGGGCATAGGGCACCATTAGTTGCCTGGCATTCCATTGACTTATAGCTGTGATTGTCAGTTCATTTACTTGTCATTATATATTTTTTTGTTTGTGTATGTTAGTGCTTTCAGTATTTATCAAACACATTTTAAATGTTCTTGAAGTCTCAGAAACCTACCCATCCACTTTTCATCGCCATAAAAAGTTTGTAAAATTGATTTTGGGAAACTGTTTTCAACTGTCAATATAGGCCGATATTTACATACATTATAGATAGATATTTACAGTCAATATAGGCTGATATTTAAGGCCAATATAGACCGATATTTACAGCCAATATAGGCTGATATTTAAGGCGAATATCGAGCGATATTTACAGCCAGTACAGGACAATATGCACAGCCAACACAGGCCGATATTTAGGCTAATGCCATTAGGCTATAGGCCAATATTTAAGGCCAATATAGGTTGATATTTACAGCCAATATGTGCAGTTAATAATGACCAATATTCACAGCCAATATAGGCCAACATGTAAAGTCAATGTAGGCAGGTATTTACAGCCAATATACAGTGCTTAACAAATTTATTAGATCACCTGTCATAGTTGTCTCAGAGACCATCCAGCATCATGAAGTGCTTTAATTCAGACTCTTTCATTTTAAGCGAGCTCTCCACGTTTTACAATTTTTAACAGGAATGAGGAATTTCAAACTGAATTCACTCAAATTTGAGCCGGCTCACTGGAGTTCTCTGAGAAGTCAGAAATGAATCAAGCATAACATTCAACTACTAAAACTCATTTTCCTGTTCAGGAATGCAAGTGAATAACTTTAATTTGATATATTAATCAAGAAATATTAATATGCTTTACTATTTTTTCAGTTTTTTTTATACATCAGTAAATTTGAAAATTCATGGATAACAATAATTATTATTTTTCAGCATTAAAAATATCATTTCAGTTAAAGAGCTTCTACATATTGGTGTATTAACCATTGCAGAAACATAGTAAATGATTTTGGTAATTACCAGTGCTGTTAATTTAGGGCCACTGTGGCATAAACCTTCTTTGGTTAGGGTTAGGGTGGTCTAATAAATTTGTTAAGCACTGTATGTAGAAATCGAATTGTTATGATTTTACTAATATCGATGCCATTATTAATTTCGCTTATCGATTTTTTTGTCTTTATCTATTTCCTTATTGATTCCTTCCGGTGAAAGCCACACTTTTGACCGCTGAAGACTGTATTTGTAACTATAAGTCCTCCAAAACATTTGCCTGTCATTAGAGATGCAGGGATTGTGAAAAATTGGCTGATACTGAAAATTTGTTTAAACTTTCACTTTAGCCAGTGTCAATACTGATGATGCTTTTTTCTTTTCTGGTGTAAGACTCTCAGTGTGGCAGCATTTTCTTGTTTGGTTGTGAAAACAGATCAGAGTTTGTCCAGAAGGTGACTTCTGCTTATTTAGAAACTCACCTTTGTGTCAGCAGTTAGGTGATCTAGTTGCCAAATTAATATGACACAAACACTGGTAACTGATATCTGCCATGGCACATTATTAGTTGATGGCCGATGTTTGTCAACAGAGCCAAAACTGACAAATTCTGATGTAAAACCAATGCAGCTGTGCATCCCTACCTGTTATTATCTGACTCCATCAATGACTAACATATCTGTGCCTCGCCCATCATGTTTCATCAAATTGAATTGATTCTTATCCTCAAAAGCAGCAAATCAAACCAGCCATTTTTTTTGAAAAAATGACGTATAACCTTCTGCATGGAGACTGACAATCTTGTTTTGTTTAAACAGACACATCTCTCTGGACAAAAAGTCAAGGTGACTAAATTAGTGTTACAGTGGGACTTCAAACTGTGCCATGGGTTCTCAGTTTGACAGCCTCTGGCCACACTAGTCAGGCTCTTTTTGCACACACTTGTGATTCTAATAAGTGTATGGACCCTGCAGAGACGCTGGTGTGCAGAGTATCTATAGACACAGACAGCACACTCAGTCTGTATTCACTTCCTGATTTCTTTGTCTGGTCCTGTCTGTTCTTGTCAGCCACCTGGCATAACTTTTATACATTTTATCAATCAATTCTAGCATCTTCTGGCCATACCAGGCATTTCAGTTAATGTATTCACACACTCCTCACTGACATTTTGACAACACTTAAAGAATGAGGGTGAACTAAGTTTGTGTGCTGCTAAAAAGTTTGAAAGTCAGATTTGAAAAATACAGCTGCAGTGTCCCAGTTACTCAGGATAATCCACACCTCACTGTCAACAGTTTCCATGGGTCTGTTTCTTCAGTGTTTCCAGTGAAAATCTCTCAGAGTGAAGTCTGTAGATTATCCAGATTAATTTAGAGCAATTAGGCTATTTCTAAAGATGAACATACTTTTGAGCTTTATCCATAATCAATTTTGATAGATTAAGCTCTTCTCATCTTATCAGGGTGGGCTGAAATGTAAAAACCTGCAAATTTCATGACTGCACACAACAAAGAGGAGTTAATTCATACCTGTAAATGGGTTATATGTATTTCTACTTAAGTGACCAAATGGTTTAGTGACTATAAACAAGTCTACAGAATCTGCAGAAAGGCAATATTGATATGTTCACTTAAGCACCACCCTGATCAAGTTTCATCTCTTAATGAAGGAAACCCTAAAAAAAAGCCTCCATGCCACACATGTTTAAAAGAAACGCAGCTGGGAGCCTCAAACTGATTAAACTCGTGGTTATGGCTTATTCGTAGCAATGTCAAAGTAATATCTACCAACCTTATTTACACAACAATTATCATCATTCATTTTGAAGTCATACAGAGGTGAACTTTTTTCCTTATCTCTGGAAAGTTTGGGCATCATAAAAACTGCAGCACACTTCCATCAGCTTTCACAGACAGGAGGCTTTATTTATGCCATGCTGTTATCATCCTCATCATTAGATGTTTAATCCAATAATGCCAATTTGCATAGAAAGGAGTGTTTTTTTCTAAAATAACTGCGTATGAGCTGAGCGCCTCTGTGCACCAGTGCATATTTGTGCAGATTGGCCTCCAACATATTGAGGGGAGCATTAAAGCTGTGCCTTTTGACTTTTTTTACAGGGTTAGAGTGCACACTTTTTTGTGGAGCTTTAACAAACCTGCCCACTTGCTGTGTTTCAACAAGGTCCAGGTGTTTTCCGGCTCTGTCACTTACTCTTATGAGCTTGTAGCAAATGAAATGCATTTAACTTGAGTGTGGCATGATCCCTAGGCCTGACATCCAATTGCCAAGGTAAATGGAACGTAGCAGAGATCCTTGAGTGATGACTCGGCACAACGTTCTGTGACTTGATAAAAATTTTTTTTTTTTTAAACTGTACATAGTATTTTTTCATGGTTCCAGTTATGAACCAGTACACCTAAGAAGTCTTCTGAGAGGAACGGGGACAATTGGAGCAACGATGTGGCATGCAAATCAACACAGACACACAGAAAAAATACAGAACAAATCCATTGTGTAACCTGCACTTTTGACACCTATTTTTTTCATCAAAATAAAAAGTTGGCTGCAGCCAGAGATGGAAAAAGTCCATGAATTGTACTCAAGTAAAAGTACAGTTACTATGATTTAAATTTACTTAAGTAAAGTAAAAGTATCTAACCAAATAAAATTAAGAAGTATTAGACTTAAAGTTTACTTTAAAGGGGACATATTTTACCCTTTTAAGACAAGTTTGTATTGGTCTCAGAGGTTACCAAAACGTGCCAGTGATGTTTATTGCTGAAAAAACACTCCAGTATTGGACTTTTGCATGTTTAAAAACTCCTCTGTTTCAGCCCTTCTCAGAACAAGCTGTTTCTGCGTCTGTGTCTTTAAATGGTAATTAGCTGTCTGACTCTGTCCCTGACCACACCCCTCTCAGGCAATGGATGGAGCACTCATGATATTACAGGCACTTTTTTTTTTTCCCCAAAGTTTAGACTGGGATTCAAACTATCAATCTCCCAGACTGTAGTCAGCAGGGTAACCCCCTGAGCTCTCCAGCATCTCAGCTGGTAGCTAAGAGGATCAGTAGAGGAGGATGGAACTTTCCTCCAAGTGGGGGAGGGCCAACCAAACCTGGGGGCAGGTGCTTAGGCCCCTGGTGAGGTCACTAGATATAAAATCTGAAAACAGCTTGTTTCAGCACACATTTTCTAAAAGGTGGAGAAAGAGAAGGGAAGAGGGAATGGATTTTTCTAGTACTTGAGGGGATTGTGGACAGGCCAGGGGCACATACTTGCATCAGAAAAGCCTGAAAAAGTGATTATTGCATAATATGTCTCCTTTAAGCACTGAGTACGGAGTAGCTATTAAGAAGGTGTACAGTGAAATATGAGCTTTTCTTACTGTCAAGAACAAGAGAACAGATCCCCAACCAGGTTGTTCAGATCAAACCCCACCTCTGTAATGAAGTAAAATAAGGAGCAAAATTTATAGTGTTTATATAACTCATATAGAGTTAAATGTAACACAAGTGTCTATATTGCTCCACATATAGATAAACTATTCTTTAAAGTCTTAAATAGTTTACAATATGACAGAGCTGCAGCAACTCTCGAAAATCCGTGGGGAGGTTGGTCTCCTCTGGTAAGAACAAAGGAAGGAGTCAACCTCATAGTAAGGCAATGCAGACTGATGAAGAATATGCTCTATGCACCCTTTACAAACAGCTAAAGTCACAGGCAGAAACTCTAATTCAGTGAATCACTTCAGTCATGTTGCAAATGTGTCTACCATCAAAAACAGCAACAATTCACCAAAACATTAGCAAAAAAAACATACAACAGGCAACATCCAAACAGAACAAATCACAAATAACACATCTAAACACTCTGCCCGAGGGTATGATGGGGAACTCCGCCCACACACCACCCCAGATTTCAGATGGAAGTGGACAGAGCTTAGATCAGTTGAATCTTTACAGAGTTGAAATAACACTGGTGGCTCAACACTGTCAATAACTCCAACACTGAAGACCGTTTCACTCAGAATGGAGTTAAAATGACACTTTGGGGGTGCCAGCGTAGCTTAGTTGGTAGAGCAGGCGCCCCTGTACAAGAGTATTGTACTTAAGAAAATGCAACAGTTACTCTGGTTAAAACTTAAGTAGAAGTAAAAGTACTGATTAAAATGTTACTCAAAAAAACTACTCAGTTACAGTAATTTAAGTAAATGTAATAAGTTACTTTCCACCCCTGGCTGCGGCTCATACTGTATACCAGGGCAACTTATGTATCAGTATAAAGTGCTGAGACACAGACCACACCAGCAGGGCTTGGCGCCACCTTTAATTTTCTCATAAGGTCATATTTAAAGAAAACTGAGGCTATACCATTAAGTTAACAAACCATGTGGAGTGCTAGTTTGAAAGAGAACACTCATTAGAAAGGACAGCAGATGACAGGTAACCTGCCACACCAGATAGATGTGTTTCACACAGCCATCTGGTAAACCTTCCACAGACGGTGTTTGGAAAAGGGCAGAGCCAAAACTGGGAGGGTGATTGGATGAACATTCTGTCTGTCACATCTTTACGGGCCAATCAGAGCAAAAAAACACGTGATGTTGTACTGCCAAGTAAACACCATAGACAGCTGCATAACACGAACCATGGTGACTGTAGACATGTCAGTACACGACTTTTGTCGTTTTTGAAAATAAAACAACCCAATGCTGTTCTTTGTTTTTCTTTTAATGAAGAAATGTCATCAAGTTCTGATTAAACTTACGCTTTAGCAGCATCCATGCTAATTTCTTCTACCATAATTGCACCGGCCTCTTGTTGCTGCTTGCTTACGTCACGGCTCCGCCACCCCTTGACACCGATGGTCCTGTCACTTTCTAACCCAGCCCAAACAGTTCAGATGGGAGCTTTGCAAGATGGATTCACCAGTGAGAAACACGGAAATGGGCAAATCCATCTGCTTTGCAAGGTTAGATGACATGTGGAGGAGGACAGATCAACTGATCTGTCTCATTACTGCAGGCAGAGAGCTCAACTACCATATTATAGCGAGTAGATGTGCAAACTCCATACTGTAATTACGGATGGTACTAAAGCAGCAACATAGCTGCACAAAAACTGCATGCTGTAGACTTTGCCGTATGAAATGGAAATCTTTGTACATGAGGATGCTTTTTCCCCTTATGTGACTTAAAGAACAGACAGTATCTTATATTCTTATATTCTGCAATTTATATTCTGGATTTTACAGTATTTACCAGGGTTTCAATCTCAATAGTAATATGGAACAACTCTGATTTTAGGATTCAGAAATGGAACAGTGTTAAGGTACAAGGTTAGGGCCGCCTGTCAAGGCAACAAGACAAATTTCCATTTGAAATTCACATAAAATGTTGTATAGATCTTTATTTTGATCTCAATATCAGTCCAAATCAAATCAAATCAAATCATCATTTTTGCTATAATTGTTCCGTCCTGTCCAGAAGTGCAAAAAATGCAGGTCTCCTAATGTTAACTTCTAGTGTCTAGTGCCGTTGGCTGCAAAGGCTTTTAAAGGCTTACTAAATGGGGATGCCAGTATTATCGGTATGATCTCAGTATTGGCAGACAATTCTGATAATATATTGGTCGTACATTTGGCAGCCTTAATTTCATGTAAAATGTACAACCCTACCATCAGGTATAGGAGATTTTTCAGGGTGCTGCACTCTCAAGGAGGCCTATCATGAGACCTGGAAACTTTAAATTAAGCCCCATATGTAAAAACAACCACCAGACTGTCTACTTTTCTCTCTCTTCTCTCTCAGTCCTGCTTGACTCAGCCTCTCTTTGCAAAGGAGACACTTGTTTTTTTTACAGTACAAAAGGTGTGTTTATATCAGTTTCAGCACCAGGTAAATGGGTTTTGAAATATTGGCAAATCCAATATGCAGATATGTATTCATTTTTACAGCAGAAATAAACATAGGTTTTACAGATTGTTTTAAAAGCACATATAGTATCAATAACTATTTTTTTGTGGTACTAGAGGTGTGCTAGAGGTGACATTGACATGGATGCGTTTTAGATTACATGGTGACTGTTGTTGTTAGGCTTCATAGCGCCTCAATAGAAACCATTGGGTGATGTCCCTAAACTTCCCTAAGAATAGACGACTTCCAGAGAAACCCAGCCTAATGTATCATTGACTTGTTGCTCTGAGAGGTGGTCTACCAATGTTAGACCACCTGCTCCGTCTTGATGCATTCTCACAACCCACCAGTTCAGTCTTGATCCTCTAACTGGGCCTTGGAGTTACTCACCAAGCAAACTAATTGTACAAGCCTTTGTACAATTGTGTGACCAGGATGTCCTGACCTCAGAAAGGTTTCTGTGGGAGGTTTGAGACCAAAATGGCACAAGTACTCAATAAAGAAAGACTGATTTTACCACATATGTAACTGATGTTTTTCTGACACCAGAGTTTTCCCCTATCTATATTTATACTTGTACTAGTTTAATCTGCAGTGTTTCATTTAGTTTGTGTGTCATGTTGCCAAGAGAACAAGGCATAGCTGCTTCTGATCTGTTAACCTAAATGAGCACACAAACACCTTAATCTTCTCCCCGTAAATTAACCAACAAAACATACGTGTTATTGGAGACAGTTTGCATGAAAAGGTGAATATGCTGGTATGGTATGTCATGAACACAGACTGATTTTCAGTTCCTCCCTCAGCAAAAAATAAATTAAAAATAAAAAACAAATCAAAGCAATCCCACGTATGAAGCCACACTCCAACTCTGCCTTGCTTATATTCCATCTTTTTCAACAACATTTTGTATTAATTCACCTGACCTTCACAATTTTATTAACACAGGAAATGAAGAGAAGCAGTCTTACTCCTGTCTAAAGCTTCTTGCGCAGAAAATCCACTCTTACGCCCTCCTCCGTGAACATTATGCAAAATACTGTGTGACACATTACAGAATACTGTAACTTTAGATCAGGATGTTTGATTCAGTTGAAGCTAAGACTTATAAAGGCAGGATGTAAAATAACCCTGTCACTGCTTTTCATGGGCAGACTTTGAAATGGTGATGGATAGTGGGTTTCCGTACAACTGTTTTTCAGCTGATTTTGCCATAATGTTGTCATGATCGGCACTGTTGCCTTAAAATAAGAGAGCTTTATGTCTGTCTATCCTCATGGCAGGGACATAAAGAAAGCATTCAGACCCCTCTCACTTTTTTCAATTTTGTTATATTGCAATCCGATGCTACAGTTGAAAAAGTCCTTTATTGTCATGAATCTACACTTAGAGCCCAAATCTGTTAAAATTAAAAAAAAACTGATGTATCACATTGACACGAGTACTCAGACCCTTTGCAACAGCACTTGAAATTTAGGTCCACACAGCTGCCCATTCACATCAGAGCAAAAACCAAGCCTTGAGGTCAAAGGAACTGCCTGCAGAGCTCAGAGACAGGATTGTTGCAAGGCACAGATCTGAAGGCCACAAAACAATCCAACTGCACTGAAGGTTCCCAAAAGCACAGTGGCCTCCATAATTCTCAAATGGAAGATGTTTGGCACAACCAGGGCTCTTCGAAGAGGTGGTCGCCAGGCCAAAGTGTGCAGGGAAAATGGCCTTAGTAAGAGAAGTGACCAAGAATTCAATGGTCACTCTGACTGGGCTCCAGAGATCCTGTGTGGAGATGAGACAAAGTACCTGAAGGACAACCATCACTGCAGCCCTCTACTGATCTGGGCTTTATAGCAGAGTGGCCGCTCCTCAGAGCAAAACACATGAGAGTCCACTTGGAGTTCGAAAATAAGCACTTGACAAATTCTCAGATTGTGAGATACAAGATTCTCAAGATTAAACTGTTTGGATTCAGTTCTAAATCTTATGTCTGGAGGAAACCAGACACACTCATCACCTGCCCAATACCATCCTAGCAGTGAAGCATGGTGGTGGCAGCATCATGCTGTGGGGATGCTTTTCTGCAGCAGGGACTAGGAGACTGGTCAGGGTTGAGGGAGACCAGAGTGAAACAACGTACAGAGATATCCTCAATGAAACCACAGCATTGTGGACCTCAGACTGGACCAAAGGTTCCCCTTCCAACATGACAATGACCCTGAGTTCTCAGCCAAGAAAACATAGGAGTGGCTTAGGGACAACTCTGTGAATGTCCTAGAGTGGCTCAGCCAGAGCCCTGACTTGAACCCTATCCAACATATCTGGAGACCTGAAAATGGCTTTTCACTGACCGTCCCCATCTAGCCTGAAGAAGAATGGCAGAAAATCCCCCAATCCAGGTGTGCAAAGCTTGTTGTGCCATATTCAAAAAGACTCAAGGCTGTAATTGCAGGCAAAGGTGCTTGAACTAAGTACTGAGTAAAGGGTCTGAATACTTCTGTCAGTGTGACATTTCAGTTTTGTCTTTTTAATGTATTTGCAAAAGTTTCTAAAATTCTGTTTTCACTTTGTCATTATGGGGTTGTGAGTGTGGATTAATGAAAGAAAAAATGAACTGTAGCATCAGACTGCAGCATAATAGAACTAAAAAAGTAAAGGGGGTTCTGAATACATTCTGAATACTTTCTTTGCCCTCTAAACCCATTTCTCACAAAGTGATCTAACAGCATGTGAGTGGAGCAGCACCACCTGCTGCTTTGCTTACAGCTCTTTACTTTCACTTAGTAGTAATTGATGAAAAACAAAACGGCAACAAAAAGGGCTACAAAATAAAGACAGCAAGGTCCCCAAAACTGCAGTTCCATGAATGGCCACTTGAGGCTGGCTCCAAAAGCAAGTCAGCCCTCATTAACCCCTTTGTTAAGATGCTCAACTTTAGCTTGGTATAACCTGTAATTTTTTCAAACTTTCCAGTGAGCTGCTATGTCATGGAAACTATGTACAGGCTGGTCTTTACCAGGGCTGAATGATTTGGGAAAATAATCTAATTGTGTTTTTCCCCCCAATATTGCAATTGCAATTTAATATGCTCCCTAAGTTCTTTATATTGTGTTTTTTTACAAGCAAACACAAGCAATAAATCAATCTATATAATAACCAACACAATGTTAGATTAAACTAGAGCTGAACAATTTTGAAAGCTATCTAATTGTGATGATTTTGCCTTGGGTTGCAAATTGGATATGAATTGATGTATTGAAGGGAGTGAAAGTTTTTATATCATTCTCATATTTATTAAGAAAAACCAGGGATGTTCCAATAGTTTTTTCCTTCCTGATACGATTCGGATACCAGTGTGTTGGGTATCAGCCGATACCGAGTACTGATCCGCTACTAGTCTAAACTTTCTGAACTGTTCAGACTAGCAAATTATTTTAGACCTATCTTTGACTCAAAACATGGATCAACAAATCGAATCATAATGTTCAGCATCTCTGTGACCCTAAAGTTGTTTTCCTGATGATTATTGAGTTTTGCTGCTAAATATTAAAATAATAGTGATACAGGGGGCTGCATCACAGGCTCTCTTTATCTCTGTCTCTTTTTTTTTTAATTACAAACTTTATTGCACTTTTCTAAATACAATATAAAACTTACAACTTGCATATTGACAATTGTATACAGATATGTTCTTAATGTATACACTTGTATAAATCATCAAGTGCATGGAACTCTCTCTCTTCTTTCTGCTATTTTGTGCAGCATCACGTGATTATGGAACAGCCTGCTGTTGGCTGACGGACACTTAGAGAGAAATAATATGGAGGTTAGCATTCGAGCTAGTGGTAATAAATGATCATAATTCGATTAAAAGGTATAAAAAGATGTTCAATATCGGGTTTACTGGTGTGGATTTAATCATTAAAGTCCCCAAAAGACACATGAGTTCCAGGCTCACTGAAAGTGCTGCGGCACAGGATTTAAAGGCATCAATAGTGTCAATGGGAAAACACAACAGCTAGCTTCAAGAGGAAAAACAAGTGAGAGGCAACGATTTATGGTTCAAAAGTTATTTAAGTTTTTATAAACTGTGTCACTTCTTGTCTTGTACGACAGTGCCGGTCTGAAAGGCATTTTAACGATCACATTCTGAGAAAAACTGTCACACAGCCAACATTCTTGGTTGTTCTTCGCTGCCGCTGCACTAAAAACGGAAGCCTGTTCATACAGTGGCAGCAAAGAAGAATTAATTTCTGGTTTATAGTGCTAACCGTTAGCATGGTTAAACGAAGCAAGTATAAGGCTAAACCAAATGGCATCGGATCGGCGCATAAACTCGTGTACACACTGATACCAACACCTGCATTTTAAGCAGTATTGGACATGTTTCCGATACTGGTATCGGTATCGGAACAACCCTAAGAAAAACGTACAAAAAAGTAGAATTTTTGTAGACCATTCTAAAAAATTACCCCCAGTAGCTTAAATGATATTTAATGCATAACCTCTCTGCTGCAAAAAAAAAAAAAAAAAAGTTTTTACATAGTATTTTGACCCAAATTTCAGGTTAAAGAAATATTGCACCTTCTGCGATTTGAAAAATGCAGCAGGCTTTATTGCGATTTAATCTAATTTTGAATTAATTTCCCAGCCCTAGTCTTTACTATAACCCAACTGCTCAGATGACATGAGGGCTTCAGATGTATGTGGATGTGATTGAGTGACATGCAGTTGACTGTCCTACTGAACCTTCATTGCAAATTCAGTCACTTGACCTCTTGGCTATGTTTGTGTTTTGGGGCATTTTGAACACTCTTTATAGAAGGTCTCTAAAAAGTATAGCAGACACTCTCACATTTACATATTGCAGAAATGGTCTCCACATTTTGAGGAAGTCAACTGTTTTAGACGGGTTCTAGACAGGTCAAGAGGTCTAGTGGAATAATTTCCATTTTTATCATGTACAGTACCAGCCAGAGAGTGTGGGAGCTTTAGGGGAAATCCAGTGTCGTAGTACTCAGAATTCCTGAAACATTAAACAGTTTTTTATGATGAACATTACATGTGCATTTGGAAAACCAAAAAGAAGTAGGAATGGGTGGGGTTGAGTTCAGTTTCAAGCTTTTTTGGTATATTCCCTTTCACACTGTTTATAGTCTTTAATGAAAGCAAACTATTTTTTAAATTATTATTATTGTTGCCGTTATTGTTTGCTATTAAGTTGAAAACATATCTTTGGCACCTCTACATTTTCTCCTTCACATTCAGCTGACATGTTCCCCTATAGCACTGTATCTGAATGATGTAATATTGAGAGATATAGTGTTGACAACAATGATCTCTCTGCCAGGCCCCTTAGGATCATATCAAGAAGAACCTGTGGGTATGCACGTTATATTTTCTGGAAGGAAAACAGTCTTGAAACTGTCAAGCATGCGAACCGTCTGACCAATCACAATAATGATTCACTACAGCTTCTGGCTGGACTGCTGAGCTTAGTCTTGTGCAAAACACAAAAAATAAACAGATAAAAATATGATTAGATTTGGTGTGGGTGGAGCTTCCATGGTGACAGGAAATAAATATCTACTTTTCAATTCTCAGAGAGGAAATTTTGATTCAGAAAATCAAAATGGAGGCTTTCTGGCCCCAGACTAGTTGTCCCTGACTCTGTGTCCAGCAGGTCCACTCAGTGATGAAGCATGCTGAAAATCAGGGATGCACTGATGCGTCAGTTTTACATAAGTATCGGCTAATATCTGCACTTTTGACAGTAAGCTGAAATTGTTATTTCAATTACAGTTTTAGCTTCTTACTATCATGAAAACGAGATAGCTGATCTTAAATGATTACTAAAGCAGATGATAGAAAGGCAACAAAGCAACATATAAATATAAACATATAAAATAGCTTGGACAATTTGCTACATGCTTGTTGCTGCCCATTACCGTGACACATCTATTTAACATTTTAAAGACATGCACAGATGTAGATGCTGTTTCATCAATGTGTAATCGTGCTTGATAGTTATGATGAACATATCAGTAAAAATAATAGGGATGCATAATATTATCAACATTAAAAGTTAAATTTTGGTATCAGTAGATTATGAAAGTCCTGCTGATATTTACAGCTGATTTATCGATCATGTATATCATCACTATAAGTCATATACTGACTCTAAACACTGGCTAAATGTACAACTGTATCGTCAGGTTTAGGTGGTTACCCAGGATGTCAAACAGTCAAGGAGGCCCATCGTAAGCCCTGAACATTTTAAAAGAAGCTCCAAACATAAAACACACTGAAGTCAGTGATGTGGCTCCAGAGCAGGGATGTAGCTCCAGAGCAGGGGTGGGCAGCTTCACTTTCCAAGTAGGCTACATTAATTTAATTGGCAAAATTAGTACAAGTTATAGGATACTGTCAATATAACAATTACAGTTACTTGAATTTAAACAAATGGTGCAAAGCTTTATCTTTGCACCAATATTGTTTTGTTTTTTTCAGGGCTGATACTGATTAGTAGTTCATGAGACCATTAACCAATATTTGGAACCGATATGCATTTATTATGATGACAAAAGGTACTTAATGCAGCAAAAGTAAAATTGCACAGTCAAAAAATGAAGGCAAATAAACAATTAAGCCTTAGCTCTTTCAGTATGAGAAATGGCACTGAGCAACACTGTTGAGGTAAACAGGAAGTCACTGTATAAGTGGCTCAGAGGAATAAGTGTTGATTGGCTAGTACTCGTGTCACATCTAGCCTATCAAATAGTGTTGTGTGCTGGACATTTGGTCAGACTGTGGAGAGTGATAATAAAGCTAGAGGTGAAAAACACTTTGCAGTGGAACCAAAGTAGTGCATTTTATGATTAATTTACTTTATTGATTATCTGTAAAATATAATGCCAATACTGTTAATCGGCCAAATATCGGCCTCAATAATCAGTCAGGGATGGTAATTTGTCCATCCCTAGCTTTCACAAGAATTTATTTTACCAACATTTATGTTCTTGAACTCAGTTGCAAACACAAAGGCTTATTCTAATGAACTGAACACAGAATTCAAGCCAATAAATACATTATTTACTGTTTGTTTATATTTTACTTACATTTCTTTTTGTTTTAAGAAATGCATTTATTAATACAAATAAATAGGCTAGTTTTACAAGAAGTCAGCCAGTTTTATCTCTAATTTCTTACAAAGAACTAAAATTATACAGGTAATCAAAAATTATTACAGAATTTTTCCTGTTTTCCGTGCTTCCATGGCAGATAGTTTTATGTTTTCTTCATGTTTAAAATGTACTGATATTTGAAGTTGACTTTGCATTAATTGAAAAGGAAGGCTGCCAGTTGCCCACCCCTGCTCTGGAGAGTAGCGTGTATTTAGTCTTGTTAAATAGCCTTAGTTAACACAGAGCATGTTGTAATTGACTGAAAGCTGTGGGGTTTGAATGGTTGAATTCACAGTTTTTCCAGGGAAATGTAAAACTGTATCATCAGCATAAAGGACAGTGCTACAGTCTGCTGCAGCAGTTGTGATACACAGTGCTTGACAAATTTATTAGACCACCTGCCATATTTGTCCCAGAGACCATCCAGCATCATGAAGTGTTTTAATGCGGACTCTTTCATTTTCAGTGAGCTCTCCACGTTTTACCATTTTGAACAGGAATGAGGGATTTCAAACTGAATTCACCCAAATTTGAGCCGGCTCACTGGGCTTCTCTGAGAAGTCAGAAATGAATCAAGCATAACATTCAACCACTAAAACTCATTTTTCTGTTCAGGAATGCAAGTAAATAACTATAATTTGACATATTAGTCAAGAAATATTAATGTGCTTTACTATTTTTTCAGTTTTTTTGTAAATCAGTAAATTTGAAAATTCATGGATAACAATAATGATTATATTTTAGCATTAAAAATATAATTTCGGTGAAAGAGCTTCTACATATTGGTGTATTAACCATTGCAGAAACTTAAAAAATGATTTTGGTAATTACTAATGCTGTTAATTTAGGGCAGCTGTGGCATAAACCTTACTTTAGTTAGGGTTAGGGTGGTCTAATAAATTTGTTAAGCACTGTACATTGTAAATAAGACAGGACCTAGTGATGAACCTTGTGGTACCCCCAATGCCAATGGCATATACACAGAATGACAATGACCTGAAACCACTTTAGAATATTTTTTTGTTAATGGTAGTTCTGAAATTAGGTACAGGATACAGAGGTAGTCCTTCTTAACCTCAAAAGGGGTCAGGAATAGGGATGCATGATGTTATTTGCATGATTTTGGTATTGGCAGATATCCACTATAAAAATTAGGTACTGGTGGATAGTGGAAATTCATGCAGATATTTACTGCTGACCTATAGCTTGTACATATCAGCAGTATAAATCACAGATCAGCACTAAATATTGGTGAAAAGTACAACTGCATCATTAGGTATAGGTGGTTTCTTAGGGTGCAACGCACTCTCTGTGAGCCCTGCACATTTTGAATGATGCTCCAAACATAAACAAATGCTAGACTGTCTACTTCCCTGCTCCTCTCTCAGCTCCGCTCGATTCAGCCTCTCTTTGTGCAGGAGACACCCGAGTTTATAAACATTTAACAGCAGCTCTTACACAGGGATGAGGTGGGGTTCTGTGGTAGGTTCTGAGTAGGGCCGCTCCATTTTGATCATAAAGTCGGTAAGACAACCAGAAAACTAAGACACAATCTATTAGGGCTGGGCAATTAATCGATAATTAGATTAAATCGCAATATGGCCTGCTGCAATTTTCAAATCGCAGAAGGTGCAGTATTTCTTTGACCTGAAATTGGTGTCAAAATTGCAGTTTTAAACTTTTTTGCAGCAGCAGAGATGCTATGCATGACATATCATGCAATCATTTAAGTGCCATTTTTTTCAGAATAGTCTGTTAAAAATCCTACCTTCATTTTTGTACTTTTTTATTAGTAAATATAAGAATGACAAAACCCCTTCAATGCAACAATTAGATCCAATTTGCAATATGAGTCCAAATCATCATAATAAGATATTTTTAAAGAATTTTTCAGCCCTTGTTTAGGAATAAGAGAGTTAAGGAATAATCGCATATCCAATCGCATTCGCAATATTGGATGAAAAAATTGCAATTAGATTATTTTCCAAAATCGTTCAGCCCTACAATCTATGCTGTTTACTGTTACAAAATCAGCCTGCTCTGTAACTTTTAAATAGGCTGGGCTTATTCACCAGACACTGTCAGAAATACCTGCATTTGACTGGTAGTGGGTGCAAATTTCCCATCCTGCTGTTCATCCCTCAAAATAATTGCAATTCTGATTTTTTGCTTTAACCGAGCAGCCCTACCATTGTATCAATTCAACACTGGTATGTAGCACACAGACATTTATCATTGGGTGGAAGATGTGATCTGTTAGAAAAACTTTCATGGTCAAACATGAGAGAAATTGCTGGAATTGTAGGATTGTTTCACCAGAAGAAGTCATTTGAAAAAAATAATATTAAAAAAAATATATGTTGCTTATAGAGATGTCAAGATTAATTGCATTAATAACAATTAACTATAATGCCCAATAAGAGAACATATTTTTGATTCATTCATTCATGATTAACTGAATGCTTTATTATTGCTTTTCAAAACCTTTATTTAATCATCTCCCTGCAGCCAGTGAGATAAAATAAGTCCACCACTGCTCCTTAATGCCTCCTTTCACTAAAAGAAACTCCCAAGCAGCTCAGTGGACAGCTCAGAATTCATCTGAACCTTTTGTTATCGACAGGGTCGTCAAAAGATTTACATTTTAATCCTGTTTAATCTCGGGATTTCTGTAGTTAATCACGATTAATCACACCTCATTTATAGCATATGAAAATTCTACTCTGTTGCATTTAAAACTGGTTTGTGGCATTTTGTTATTTTTTTCTACCGTCTTAAACAAAGGGCCAGAGACTTCCAGTTTGGATATAGACCTGCTTTTATAGGCGGACTGAAGGTTTTAACATGAGCTTTACCATGGAAAAAGGAACTTGTTATGGACTGAAGAGAAAATAAGTGAACTGTAAAAAGGTACATTTTGGTATCAAATGTTCACATAGCCTTCCACTTGTCCACTGAGCTGAAGTGATTTTTTTTTAAGTGAAATGAGACATTAAAAGGCCATGGTAAACTTATTTTAAATCACTGTGGCTGCAGAGAGACACTGATGTGGATTAAACAAAGCATTTTCGACTATTTTAAGCCTCTTTTCACCCCTTTTTCTGCTGCTTTTGCCTCTGTTGACCCTTTTCAGCTCTGTTGGCCCGTTTTTGCCACTTTATACCTTTTTTGCCTTGGCTAACCCTTTTCCCCTCTTTTAACCATGCTTTGTCAATTTAAACCCTTTTTGCCTCTGTCAACCCATCATTTCACCACCTTTTCTGCCCATTTTGCCACATTTTAACCATTTTGCCACTTTTTGGACCCTTTCCACCACCTTTTATTCTCTGTTTGCCTCTCTTAACTCATTTTTGTAGTCTCTATAAACCCATTTTTCACCACTACTAACCCCTTTCCCCACATTTTACGCCAGTTTTTGCCATTTTAACTGCATTTCACTCTTTGTTATGCTAATTTTTGGCTCTTGTAACCCCTTTTCACCACTTTTGTAAGCCATTTATGAAACCTTCTGCCAGTTTTGCTTTTGTCAACACATTTTTGCTATTTTTACCCATTTTAATTCTATTGTTAGAAAATTGGTTTACATTTTGAAGAAGGATATATACTGTGACATAAATAGATAAACAGTTGCTTTAATAAGAGTGGTTGCTATTCAGTTATAAAATAAATAAAATATGGCTATCACAGCGTAACTCTACAATGGATCATGATTTTGCTGACCTATGTGGGCCCCCCATTTGACCGTCCCCAGAAAGCTCTCCCTTATCCCCCCTTATGGACGGCCTTGTCCAGTATGTATTATGTATGTTATTTGTGAATTGTTTGATGATGTATGGGCTCCTATCTATACAGGGGCGTAGGGATTTTGGGCCCCCAGTGAGAATATTACACAGTCCCCCCCCTTAACTGGCTAGCCAAGCAACAAATGTTGCATCCTTTTTTACAAATTTATATGCAATTTTATGTATTTTTGAAGCATAAATTTCCCATTTATGAGCAATATTTTTACTGTGGTTAAATTAAATTTACTTGCATTATTTTGCAGTGCTGGACTAAACCATTTGGATCTTTTTAAGGAAGGGGCACAGCCCCCCCAGCATTTATTTTACTCTATTTGATACACATTTCAGTCTGCTGACCCATTATTTTGTCGCTTTTAATTTATACAACGACACTAATTACTAAGACAAAATCGATAAAAACACACTTTTCACTGCAGGCTCTTCAAGGGCCCCTTCCCACTGTGGGCCCGGGTAATCAGTACCCTTTTTCCCTCCTGTGTTCCGCCCCTGTATCTAGCTCCACATAGCTTCTGAGGAGTTCCAGTTTACAAATAAGTTTTTTAATTCATCACCAGGATGGATTGTATTGCATTTTTAATTTGTTTTGTGAATACAACACGTGGTATTGAAAGTTTGTAAATGATAATAATGATGATGATCATTTTCAGGGTAACAACAAAAGCAAAATCCTGAACTGAAGTGTTGTCATCAAGGCTTCAGGATGCTGAAAAACGACATTATTCCTTCCCTTGGTGTCCTCTAAGCTGATTGTCTTCGTTTACGTTGAATCTGTGGTGCTAAAAGGCGAGACAGTGAGCTGTAGGATGTATATTTATCTGACTCCAGCGAGGTCCCCTGCAATTAGAGATTGAATCCCAGCGAGCAGCAGCGTGTTTGTTATTCACCTGTAGGGCTTTACCCGGCGCTAGGACCCAGGGTGCGCGATTTTCATCTCCAGCTGCTGCAGACCGAAAACTGGCAATAAGGGAAGATCGCGAGGACAAGCCAAAATTGCATACTGTATTCATTGTACTTGAAAATCACATCCCTGGACCCACACGGAAGACTCCGTGCAGACAACAATAGCTTGTTGCGCTGTGTGCAGGCTTTGTGGCTGGAGACAGCTCGGAGCGCAAGGTAAGACGGTGCAATACCATGCGATTACTAATAACAAAGGCGTTACGGGCGAGCAGGGGGCATTAAAGGGGGCATTGCACAACGCTATTGAGGGCGAGTAAAACTCTGCCAAACTTTGACCTGGATATCTGTTTTTTTCGACTTGTCGGTGTCTTGCAGGAGCCACAGTAGTTGCAGTGCTGTGTCGCCGCTCTCCCTCGGCATTATGTAGGATCGTGTCACATGTATGGACAGCCAAGTTGTGTATCGAGATGACATACTTGGGTCTAGTGTCCATGCGTGGCTGCTGTGGATGCGGTAGACTATCAAACGCTGACACGGTAACTATACATGAAGTGATGCGTTTCCATTTCCCACACATATTTAACATCATGTGGACGGCGCATCGGGCCATCCATTAACCTGGCAAACAGGAACATCACCCTCCCCTGTTCCTGTGATCGGCTGCCATCCTGCCTGCGTTTATTTATTTCACATTAATCCATCACTTACATCAAAATGGAAGAATAATGCGTTTGATTTTTCACTCAGCATTCAGCCCCCCACCGCCTCCCCAGCCTCGACATTCAGCATTGACCAGGTGAACCACCAACTTAGACGGGACATCCTCGTCGCCGTAAACCATGGCGGCCTATACAGGGTCGATTATCTCCAGCGTGACTCTTGGATAGATGACCACGTTAGCTTACTTTTGAGACGACAGTGTATTTTTTTAATCAGGCCTTCGAAACAAACAACGTGCCTTCATGTGTGCTGTGTATCGCAGTTGTCATAGTGCATGTGCGGAACACCACATCCCTGCTCGCGAGGGTTTAAAATGCACGTATAACAAGTTTGAGTGCAACCCCACAGCTTCACAAACCCGATCTGCAGCCTGTGAAGCAAACTCGTCTATAATTGGTGAAGCCCCGAGCAGCCGGTCACTACCGGGATAGCTCCTGCGCGGTCGTTGAGGTCTCCGGGTTACCCCCGGCTCAGACACAATGCGATGTGTCAGCTGCCCACTTTGTGATACTCCCGCTTCTTCACGCCGACACGGACTCCCACACCGTTCCTCTTTTTCATAACCGATCGGCGCTTTCTGGTTTCCCTAATTTCACGTTTGGCCATCTGTCAACGATTTGGCTGCCTGTACGCAGCCATTACTGAGCGAATGGCGAAGGGCATGTTAGAGGCTCACTCTCACACCGATCCTCTCCGCGATAGACCGGCAGCGAAACAGTTTGAGCTCGTCCAAACACTCACTGCTCTCCGAGGACGGACACTGTCGTGGTCCTGCACCGACACGGATCCTGCACGGTAGTAAACAAACTCTTTTCAGTCACACAACGATGTCAGCCTCGCTCCGTTTGTGTGTATGTGTATGCGTGTGCACGGTTATTTCCTCACCACCACAAGTGTTGAGAAAAGTAGGAAATTTGTTGGCCTAGAGGAGTGGGTACCCTTGTACACAGCAGGCCCGTGCTGCTTTCACGATTCAGGTAAGACAAGTGGCCTAATTACCGAGCAGGGTAACCTGTACTGCTTAAACACTGAGTCTAAATGTGATTATGGAATAACAGCTCAATATCCTGTGGCTCTGTCTCTTTGTGGCACAATGTGAAAGTGTAGAGATCCCCTCCCAGGCAGGCTGATATGATGCCACAAACATTTGTCTGTTTGAGTGTGGCTGGAAGCTGCAGATGTGTTGACATTCAGCTCCTAACTATGAGCTTCTGAGCCACGTTTGTCTTTGTTTTACATACTTGTGAATATTACAGTTACAGGAGAGTTAAAGGAAACTGTGATGGTGAACTTTTAAAGAAAAAGTTGGATGGAAAAACTTTTTTAATTACTATTGATGCAAAGATTAGCATATGGCAGCAGTAGAGCTTGCTGTGTGGGTCACATTACAGCAGTTTCACCTCCATAGTGCCTTGTATTTTTACATGTTTTCTGTTTATTACTTATAAAGGACTGTATATCTTTTGCTGTGTGGAGCATGTTATGTTGAAGTTGGTACAGGTGTGTCTTGATTTTGTGTCAAGTTTTGTAGCAGCACTGCAGAAGTCAGCTCCTCTTAAGGCAATGATGTGTAAGTCTAGTTTGAACCTGACCTGATACACACAGGAAGTGTGATTTTGTCACACTGCCCTGCAATAGTGACAGTGAAGAGGAGACAGAGTAGGAAACTTGGTGTTTATATTGAAAATCACTGAAACAGCAGCATCAACTCCAGATACTATACAACTAAAAATACTGGCTTCACTATAAGATTATATAAGACTGACTTTTAATGAAGACTAATTCAAAATATGAGAGAATTAAGTTATTTCAATTCTTTCACAATAAAAATGGACAAATATCAAATGTATTTATATATCTTTTTATAAATATAAATGTTACTTTTTAAATCTGAGGTTGTGTAGTTGCTATTAATTTTTTTTTTATTAAAAGTTACACAAATAGTCTAATATCGTACAAAAAGCCATTTTTGAAACTGTATTTTTTGGTGAAAGAAAGATTTCCCCCTCTCTTGGCTAAAAATGACACTGCTATTATGCATTTTGTTTGTCTTTATTTTGAGCCCCCAATGGTAGCCCACTGGCCTGGTCTGGTTGCCAAATGTTAAATACCCGACCCCGCATGGACCCTTGAAATAATATATACACAATTAAATTTGTCGTAGTTTTCTAAAATAGTATGATCATGACAAAGTTTGCTTTTTTTTACAGTCTGATCACCTTCCTCACCCAGATCTTCTTATGACTTTGCTTAAATGTTTACCTGTATGTCCTACTAAAAGATTTGATCATTTTTTTTAATCTCTTCACAGCCTATAATGCTTAGTATGATTATAAATATTATAGTAATCAAAGCAGTTATGCTATCTAGAGACTTGTTTGTGCCATGGAAAGGAAAACTCTTAGAATGCACCAATTTAGGAACTGTCTTATTGTATTGCGAGGTATTGTAACAGTCATAGTCCTGCTGTCAAAATGCCTATAGGTTTGAACTTCATGCCTGGAAATCTTGAAAGATTGTCTTTTGTGTGGTCCAGTACAGCTAGGATGAAGTCAGAGGTTGCCAGACTTTTACTGTGAATCTCGGGGGAAGTGCTGAACATATTTAACAAAGCAAAGTTGTCATGGCTAATCATGCCAGGTCTTGTTGTGGATTGATTGTGTGTTTTCCTGATTTTCAGAGAAGAGCGATAATTTCGGTGATAATATCATGAAGAATGCATTGACATTGTCTCTAGGGATGCACAATATGGGGTTTTTGCTGATATCTGATGAGCCAGTGTTTTGAAATGTATTTTAGACAATATAAATGCTGATATTTAAATGTAGATCATCCCTAAAACACACTTTTAATTCTAGAGAATGAGGATGAACAAAGAAGAACACTTCAGCTGATGCAGGTCTGTTTTTCATATGGCTGATCCTGGTCATTTCTAAGCTAATATCTGCCAATGCTGAAACCAAACAAATAATATTGTGCATCCCTAACTGCCTCATATCACTTGTTTGCACACTAGAGTGGCTTAGGATAACCCTAAACTCCACACATTTAAAAATTTTTAAGTGGTCACCTTGTGTTCAAATGCTTTTTGTCTCTGGTCTTCTATTAAGCCTTTAACTGAACCTGAACCTCAGCAGGTGTTAATTAGGCTACCTACATGGCATACACACAAAACTGCTGAAAGATAACATGTCTATAGTAGTTTTGAGATCCTCCTAACATCAGTAGAGGAGGGATTAGTGTTTCCCCCATCTTCTTCCTGAAGCTGCAGCAGCCTGCAGACACAGCCTGACACTGGAGAGCCTCCAGCAGCCCCAGTCTCGCTTCCTCCTGCTCATTCTCCTGCAACAGACTCAAACCTCTCCCTTTTATTTTTATTTTCTTACATTTTCTAGTGAAGTCCGTTTAGCAGCCGTCACCCTGTGGCCTGTCTCTGTTAATTGACCTGAGCCTCAGATATTCTCTCAGTGACACTTGGAGCCTCCTTTGGTTTAAGGAAATACACTTTATTACTTCGTTACCCTGATAAGCTTTTTCAGTTTAGCGCACCGTTACACTCTTTGGTCGCGACCCCCTCGCTCCCCCCTTCCCTCCCCATTCCCCTTGAGCGGCTGGAGCTCGCGTTGCATGCCGGTACCTGCAGTCCTCACCCCTCCCTGCCTCTCCAGCGTCTAATCCTGGGCGTGGATAGCCGAGCACTACATCTCCCATGCTGTCACCGAGCACCCTTCTGCCCCTCTCTCCCTCTCTCTCCCACCAGACTGGAGACTGGCGATACGAAACGGACTGTCTTGACGACCCCCCCTCCTCCCCTCCCCTCCTCTTCCTCCTCCTCCTCTCTCCCTCTCTCCCCTCCGCCCCCCTCCTCCCTCCCCTCCCCGGACTTTTAGAACCGAAAACCGTCGAGATTAGTGAGCAGCCGCGGTCGGCAGAGGCGAAAGGCTGGACACGGCCGTATATCCGAGCCGTGCCTGGTTCGTCGTTCACGTGCCATCTGGACGAGCTGGTTGGTAACTGTTCTTGTCACTAGACATCTTTTTTTATCTCGCCTGCTTATTAGCTCAGGAAATATTTAGCCTTTCAGAGAAAGAGGGAGAGGAGAGGCTCGGTGGGGTCATTTATACAACGCCGGAGTGGTTCAGTCAGTCCAACCGGAGGGCCGATAGGAGAGACGGGAGCACTTCACGTCAAGTCGGCCGGCGGATAAATAACAGTAGCCCGCCTCGACATGTACTAGCCACCGGGAGTGGAGCGCTGCGAGACGGGCTCCGCGGAGACTCCGCTGCGCAGGGAGCTGGTGGAGGTGGTCAGAGGAGTTTTATGTGTTTAGCCCATTTTTGTGGCTGCTCCAACAGGACATTGTACATCAAGTTAGCTCGCCCATCCTTCTTTTAGTGGCCCAGGCTGGATACTTTTCAGCATTTCTAACTCAGCAGCCAGTTTGCGTGTTATCAGTGAAATTGATTGTTTGCAGAAAAAGCCTCCGGTAGCAGACTTTTTGCAGGCTGATGAGTTGTTTGGCTGTGCTTTGTGTTGTCTGCGTGGCTTTGCATTGATGTTGACTTACCTTATCAGGCTGGAGATGTGACACACTGCCACATTGTGTCCCTGCTGCCTCTCCGTAGTGGAAGTGGTCTTGTCACTAATACGCCCCAACATCTGTCCTCCATCTCCAAGAAAATGAGATTCCCGCTACGTGTTTTAGTTCTGAGAGAAAGCCCGGCTGCATCACCTGAGAGCCAGCTGCCATGCTCTCATGATGGTGACCGCTCGCCATCTCCAGAGAGAGAGAGAGAGAGCCGGAGCTCTCCAGAGTTTTTCCGTGCTGATGTTTCAAACACAGAAAAGCACATTGTTTTCCGGGTGACCCACCAACACAGCATGCATGTGGGACATGTGCCCTTTGTGGACACCGAGCTGACCGTGTTTAAGTATTCTCCAGCAGAATACATTCTCCTCTTCGCTGCTGTTTTGTCTCTAAGGTATTGTCAGGCTCCACTTTGTTGCCCACGGTGTGTTTGCGGACTGCTGCATGCATATATTGGCCTACATCAGAGCGGATGGATTCTCATGTAGACCCGGTACGATCGCAGCACAAAGACAAACTAGCTGTAAGCAAACTGTTGTACACGGTAATGAATGCAAACCCTCCTTGCACCGAGCGCTGTCTGCGTGGCCGTGCTGCTCGCAGATTCCAGCAGAGATTGGCGTGTCAGTCATTATGTGCATCATATTCGTTATGTTTCACTGACTCCAGGGTGAAGGTTTGACATAGATTTTTTATTGCCTGCTCCCTGTTTGTAGTCGTCTCATTTACTTGCAGATGCGCTCGCCTGCGCTCAACTCTACCTACATACCAGGAGCTGCCCTGGCGTGTGTCGCCCTCTCCATCTGAGACTATTTCAAATGTTTGTTTTCAGATTATCAGTTTGTTTATTATTCATCAACATTGTGTACATGCTTAGCGTTGTTTTCTGATGGAGGCATGCGTGGAAATAGCTATAAGTTTCCAGGATAAGAGAAATAGAATTAATTCCACGTCTTATTTTAGATGACAGTGAACAGCAGTCAAACTGCATGACTCACCATTAAAAAGGCATTTAACTGAGGTGGATATCTTCATTATAATTATAGATAATTAGCTGTCAAGTGATAAATATTCTTACAAGAGAATAAAGAAACTTATGACCACTTAGTATTCCACTTTCCACTAATGTGCATGTCTCTATTTGGGTTGCCATGATACTAGATTTTTAAAATTTTATGAGTCCAATAAAAATCAAATTACATCGATATTAGATCTTTGCCTTTATCAAATATGCTAATATGTACATACTGATTTAAGCTAATCTTGATATGTAAATGTAGTCCAGACCTAGAACTTCAGTCCTTAAAACAGTCTAAAGTGTAAGGAATGGTGATGAATAAAGTCAAAGACTTTAGGTGACAGCAGTCTGTTATTCCAGCCTAAAACTCCCCAAACTTAATTGTTCATATGGGCAATATTTACAGCTTATATAGGCAGATTTTTAAAGCCAAATTGTGTATGTAAATATTGGCAGACATTTTTGTGTGATACCAGTAATTGACTTTTTACGCAGGGATGTACAATATTGGAAATATGCAGATATCTGATTCTGGCTAATATTGATACAGATAGTCAAATGGAGTCCAGACTTAAAAACTCAGTCCTTAAACCACATAATTAGAAGTTTGAGGATGAACAAATTAACAAATTTCAGTCCTTAAAACACACTAAAGTGTAAGGAATGATGATTAATCAGGTCAGGTATGGTAGCATATGCCAGTTCGGCACTTCGCTGTATCAACCTTGGTCCTGTACTGGCCATCCTCCAGGCCTGCGCCAGGCCCATACCCCATCTCTCCAGGCATCCCCCAGCGTCTGTACCAGCCCACCTGGTCCTGGGAACCCAGTATGCGGTGAGCTGGATCAGGCCCAGGATGATGAGTATAGTCAAAGGACTCGGCTGACAGCAGTCTGTAGGTCCAGCCTGACACTCCACTGACTTATTTGTTCATATGGTCAATGTTTCCAGCTGATATGGGCAGATTTTTTTATAAACAAAACATATGGGTTATAAATAGTGGGAGAAATTTTCATATTCACCAATGCCAATGATTGACTTTTTACATAGGGATCCACAATAATGGATTTTTGCTGATATCTGATATGCTTTCATCCAGCAAATAATTTTAGCTGATATCAATACCAATATTTAAATGTAGTTCAGACCTAAACTTTCAGCCCTTAAAAACACCATTAAAAGTTTGAGGCTGACCAAACGGACAAATTTCAGTCCTTAAAATATACTTTAAAGCATTGGTTTTCAACTGTACTGACTGCGTCCACCTTAACAGAAATAACGACCCAGATTTTTGAAAAAATTAAACCACTCAGAGTTGTTGAATAAACGTTTTGGACCCTAAATTTAAAAAAAAAATGGAACAAAGAGAGAAGACAAAACAAATATCTTTAAAAGCACATCATTTGGAACAGACATGCATGCATACATCTTATTGTACTCCATTTTCTAGATACAGCATAGAAATTTGGTGCATTTTGAGGAATTTTCTCACTATCTTAGGGCTTCTGTTCTGTTGAAACTCTGCCTCATTTTTGTTTCCTGGCACACATTTGTGACCCACTGAAAAGAGCTTTGCGGCCCACTTTTGGGTTGCGACCCACCAGTGGAGAATCTATAGCTACTTTCACACTGCCTCTCTTTTCCGTGTCTGTTATGCCTTCATTCTGCAACGCCGTTCTGTATGAAAGCAACCATTCCGCAGAGGGGGGTCGATCTCGCCCCACCTTTGATCCGGATCGAGAGGTAGTATCAGAGCTGTAACAGACTTTTCCGCAACGTGTGTGAAAGGATGTCATGGCATTCCACAACGGTGAGTGTGCGCTGCTGTCTCCATAAACGGGAGATTTAAAAACCAGCGCGGTTTACTCGAGCGGTATTTCATCGGAGAGAACAACAGGGAGATAAAAGAAAGAATAATGTGGATTAAGTGGAGAGACTGCAAGGTTAGAGAGCTGATCACACTCTGTACAGGAGAGGAGAGAGCCGACACATCTCTGCTCACAGCAGAGTTTGAAAAGCTCCATGATGTGTTCAAGTGAGCTCGGCACTCTGAAGTTTCCGACCTCCGACGTAAATACGTGCGCTGTGACACTGCTTAAAGTCGGACCTCCAACTCAGAAATATGGAGGAAAAAAAGTCTATTGGACCTAATCAATCAAAATGAATGTTCATGTTATTTTCCCCATATTTCATTTACAAAATACAAAGTTTTAAACCGAGAAATCCAGAGTTTCGAGTTTCATTGAAAGCAACAGCTCGGGCAGCGGCTGCCATCTGATTACGGCATGCCGAGGTGTGTGTGTAAGCTCGGGCGTGCACAGGTCTGTTACACCTTTGTGTGAATTGCTTGTTGCGGGACAGAGACGAACATTCCTTTTCGCCTTTATTGCGGAATCTCTGTGTAAAAACGGCCACTGCTTTAAAGTGTACGAAATGATGATGAACAAAGAAAAAGACGTCAGCTGATGTAGGACTGTTGGTCCTGTCCAAAACTCCCCTAACTTATTTGTTTATGCAGCCAGTATTTACAGCTGATACAGGCAGATTTTTATAGCCATGATATTAGTTGTACATTTTGTTATAAAATTTAATATCTGCCAGTAACTGACTTTTAAGTAGGGATGCAAAATATTCTAGTTTTACTGATATGCCAAGAGTCAGAAAATAGTTTTAGCCAATATTAACACAGTATTTAAATTTAACTTCAGCCCTTAAAACACACAATTTAAAGTTTAAGGATAAACTGTTTATTTCCCATTTACATGGTGCCACATTTGTAAGGATGATGCATTTGTGGGATGAGCAGCAGAGCTGAGTATGTGGGTTGCACCCATGAAAAATGTGCCAAATCTTCTCTGCCAATGCCAAACAGCTGATTCTGCCGTTGAGTCTTGTTTGGTGGATTAGATGATTGAAGTTTGAAGAAGCAAGACATGTTAGCAATTAAACAATTTATTCATTTAACAAACAGGAGCCTCAGCAGCATGTAGAAGAACCATACACAGCAACAACAGCCTGGCACCTCTTCCTCATGCTGGCCACCAGCCTGGTCACACACTGCTGTGGGATGGCATTCCATTCTTTAACCAGCATTTGTCACAAGTCAGCCAATGTGATTATGTTGGTCACTCTGGCATGAACAGCACACCCAAGCTGGTCCCACAAGTGGTCAGTGGGTTTGACGTCAGGACTGCTGGCAGGACATTCCATCCTCTCCACTCCCAAATTCTGGAGGTGGTCGCTGATAAACCCTGCTCTGTGGGGGCGAGCGTTGTCATCTTGGAGGATAGATTTCAGTCCCAGACTGTGGAGATATGGGATTGCCACTGGTTGCAGAATCTCATCTCAATATTTCTCTTCACTGAGATTGCTTCTGATGATGACAAGCCTTGTTTTTCCAGTGAAGGAGATGCCACCCCACTCCATCACACTGCCTCCACCAAAAGATGTTACTCTATTGGTGCAGCAATCAGCATAGCGTTCTCTGCGTCTTCTCCACACTTTGACCCTTTGATTCAACTTCCGTAGGCAGAATCTGGACTCATCGCTGAACATAACGTTCTTCCACATGTTCAGCTTCCAGTGCACGTGTTGCCAACACCAGCGCAAACGAGCCTGATGGTGAAGGACAGTCATGGCAGGCCTCCTGGCAGCCCTATGAGACCAGAGATTGGCTGCATGCAGTCTGTTCTGGATTGTCTGGCCAGACAGCCATCGGCCATATCGTCCTACAAACCATGACTATAATTCTGTAGAAGACAGCCTATGGTACCTAAGCGCTGACAGTGTGAGGAAATGGTCTTCTTGGGACGCCCACTTCGAAGCCTGTCTCTGACATCTCCAGTTATATGGAACTGGGTCTTCAGTTTGGAGATGGTACTAGGGCTCACCCAAAACAATGTCAGAACTGGGTTTTGCGGAACACCAGCTTGAAGTTGCCCTATCGCACGGGCCCTATCCAGATCTGTCAAATGTGGCATGTCGGTTCTTGGAGCAGACATCTACTGACCACTGTAGCAGGGTCCGTGCTCAGGTGCTCAAGTTTAGTATAAACATTTTCCTTAAAATTTTACTGTGAAAATATTTTTCTCTTCTTTGAAGTGCATGCAATTTTTAGCCTTTTGCATTGAGATCACCTATACTGCAGCCAGTCAAAAAAGAGTGATCGAGCTATTTTTCTGAGGCTATTGTGCTTCCCATCACTAGGTTTGATGCTTACATGCTGTTTTGATAGGGGAATCTGTGCTGGAAACAGGTCTTTGGTGTTGATTCTTATGCATGGATATTGCACTCTCAAAGATGTGGCGTGGAAAGTTGTTGCTAAAGATTTCATCCAAAATAGCTGACTTGTATGTCAGCCATGTTTGATAATGGCTGATAGGCGTATTTCTGTTAAAAATAACAAACATCGAGTTTTTCCTGATAAAATTGTTCCAATCTCAATTGTTTTTGGGAGCTTTTTTAATAGCAGCCGGGATTTTAAAAAGATAACCTTGATGTGTCAACATATGTTTTTACTCACATTTTCTGAATTTATTAAGCGTATGGGGGCCAGATGGAAATCTGTGGGGGGCCTGATGTGGCCATTGGGCCACTAGTTGATTATCACAGCACCTAAATGTATGGAATGGTGACGAAAAAGACCTTTGCTGTTGTAGGTCTGTTGCACCTGTCGATAATATAGCCAAAGTATGGGTTTTAAATATTATTAATACTGGCAGAAATTTTCACATCTGCTGATACCATTGATTGACTTTTTTTTTTTTTTTGGGGGGGGGGGGGTGTTTTGTGCTTTTATTAGATAGCAGAGGACAGTGGCTAGAGTTGGAAACGGAGATGAGAGAGGGGGAGAGACATGCGGTAAAGGGCCTCAGGCTGGATTCAAACCCAGGCCGTCCACATATATGGGGCATGCCTTAAACCACTAGGCTACCTGCACCCCTGATTGACAGTTTTTAAGTAGGGATGCAAAATATGGGAGTTTCAGTATTCAGAAAATATTTTAAGCTGATATGGATAGTGATATTTAAATATAGTTCAGACTTAAAACTTCAATTATTAAAACACACTTAAAGTGTAAAGAATGACGATGAATCAAGATAAAGACTCGAGCTGTTTGAGGTCTGTTTTCCAGTGTAATACTTAGCAAAATTATATGCTCATATTGCCAATATATACAGCTGATAAAGGCAGATTTTCATAGGCAAAATATTGGTTGTAAATTTCGGCATAACTTTTATATATCTGCTAATGCAAGTAATTGACTTTATAAGCCAATATCTGCCTTTACTAATTTCACCCTATTAATATTGAGTATCACTTATATCAATGGGGGCTTCAGTTACACAGGAACAACAACTGAAGTCCTGCGCACTCTTTATTGGGCGATTTCTTGGTTGTTGTTTTTTTTTGTTTTTTTTTTACAAAATTACAGGCAATATCTTTAACACAGTCTAAATTGTGCAGAACCATTTCAAGAATATGTGTGCAGTTTAGACAGTGTTCTTGCTCTTTTGCCATGGCGGCTTTAAGTTAGAATTATGACTGAATTTCTGTAGTTATTTGTAGGATTTTGTACTTTTCGGTACAATTGATTGTTATGATAACCCGGATCATTTTGTTTGAAACATGTGATATGGAAAAGTATCAACTTGTCAAAAAATTTGAAATGCTTCGCCTTTATCCGTCCAAAAAACATCAAGGCAGCAGCTCACTAATAAAAGATCATTTGAGCAGTCACAGCTGATTTGCCTCATGGTGGGATCACTGATCCAGCCCACCAGGCACAGACCCAGGTAGTCACAGGGCGAACATGAAGGTCTGTGTGACTGTTCAAAGTGTTCCTATTGAAAACCATAAAGCTTAGCCTCATCCAGTTATTATTTGTGTTTCCTGAAACAGCTGCTCAGTGATTACTTAGAAAGCAAGTCATTTTGATGTTTCTGGCAGTAGAATATCCCTGCCTGGAAAGAAGAGTCTCGTCTTTCTATATTGTTTCTTATAATTTGTTTACTACTGTATTGAGTATAATCTCCATGCAGAGGAGTACAAACCTGAAGAGGGCAGACTGTCATTATCATCTCAAATTTTGTCACCTAAAAAGCATGTAAATCCGATGCAAACAGTGTGAACATGGTTAATTTAGTATAAAGAAATCAAGCCCTTATACGTGTCTCTTCCAGGGGGCCTATTGGCTTAGTATCCAACCATTTTGCAGCTAATGAATTAGGTCTCATTCACTCGCTGATTACCCAATTTTTACTCTAGATTATTCACTTTCCAGAACAATCAGTGCAGATAAATTGTTCCTATTCCCTGTGTGCAAACAAATAAAATCAAATGGAACAACAGACCATTTTTCAGTTTATAATACTTCTCTCTGCTACCCTGAATTGTCTCCCTGCTCTGAGGAAATTGTTACGCATCTGGCCTCCAAGCCCCAACTCAAAGAAAGGAAGCTTTCAATTTCCCAATGTTGGTTAGTCTGAATTATTTACTGTTGCAGAGAGCAGGTCTTCAATGAAAGTAAGAGCAGCATTTACAGTCATCACATCAAGTGTTCTTTTTCTTGTTGTTCTGCAGCACAGAACTGCATTTCAACGGAAACTCTCACCTGACAGACCCAGCTACTCCTGAGGCATGTTGTGTTAAAGCAACACCTATGCAGGTATTTTTTCATTACAGTTAGATTGCTAGATCAGAGCATAATTTCTTCTTATCTAATTAACACTGCCCTAATGAACTTCTCTTATTGCTCAGGTGGATCCTACACTAATGAATGTAGGGGATGGAGGCACGGTGAGCAGAGAGATCAGTGCTCCAAATAAAGCGTCTGCTAGCATGGTGGGAAATCCCCCCCAGACGCTCCCCCTTGAGTTCCGAGGAGATGTTACCCTCAGTCAGCAAAACAAGACCACTCCAACAACAGACTGTAAGACAGCAAAAGCCTGCCTGGACTCTAGTAGTTACAACCACAGCTCTGAGCTTTCTGCACCTCAACACAACAATGTACCAACTTCCTGCTCAGCTGTCACCAGCTCAGAAAAGAGAGCAGACAAGAGAGCAGAGGCTCCTAAAATCAAAACTGACGGAGCTACGGTCGTCCCTGCTCCTCAGTGGTCAAGCGGCATAAAAGTGAACCGAGAGGACTCATTAAAGCCTTGTCACAGCAACATGATGACCAGTAAGAAATCTATTCCACAGACACAATCTGTGCAAAGCGTTGCACCTGGATTTCAGTGCTCCACCATGTTCAAGCCAGTCCAGCCTGTTGCCTTCCTCCCTGCTACTAATTTTTCCTCCCCACTCTGTAAAATAACTCTTCCACCAGCATTGGGTCAGATTGCAGCGTTAAGAGAAGCTACGGCCAGCCAGTTTCAGAAAGAAATCCAGCCTCAAAGCTCAGGTGTCGGAGGGACACCTCTAATGCGGACCTATGCCTATCCGTTCTCTGTGGGCCGAAATCCGGCTGCAGAGAAAAAAGCTGCAACCTCAAAACTTAAGCCTAACCATTCATCCAGTAAGAACACCAAATCTGTAGCAGAGCATTCATCTCTAGCATCAGTAGTAGCCTCACCAGCCATTGCCCTACCACTGCAGCACCCGTCATTAACTTCTGCTGCTCCCACCTGCTACACTTTGTCGCCCACTGCTGCCATTTGCTGCGGCTCTGCATTGGCCAGCATCACATCTCAAAGCAGACTGTTGAACCATGTGGATAAAGGAAACAGTATAGACAAGACTACCATGGGCCCTCTTAAAGCATCTCCCTCTGCCTCAGAGGACAGTACTCATTGCTCAGTGGAACCAAGGGATGTACCTCTTGATTTATCTGCGAAATCAAAACGTCCAAAATGCCTAAACGACCCTCCAGTTACAACGATTGAGCCTCATAACAATGATTCAAATCAGAGAGACTTTCTCAACTCAAAGAGGACTCATTCTACCACTTATAGCCCAGCTGTGCAATATCCTATTTTACCCAACACCCACAGAAATGGATCCCACCAAAAGCAAATTAAAAGGCCTCAGAATCACCAGATACCAGAACCCAAACCAAACTGGGGAAAGGGGCCCTCACAAGACATTAAAAATATCCCTGGGACTTACGTTGGCGTTGCAAGCCCCATCCTGGCATCTACTCTACGTGGAAAAGACGGGAAAGGGACATTTGCAGATGAGTTTCAGAGTTTTGCAAAGCAGGAGTTTATATCTATAATTGATCAAGGAGAACATCTGGCCTCAGGAGGAAAGAAGCCATCCTGTCTGATGAAGGGCAACCAACATACTCACTTAGTCAAGCCTGTTAAAAACACCAGCACAGCCATAACTAAGAACTGTCCTTCTAAAGGCGCCCTCACAACAGCCCTGTCAGCCTCTGCGAATGCTCAGATTCATCAGATATCTGGACCTGGTAAAACAGCAGTGCCATACTCCAACACCATTGTCAACCCAGCCTGGCAACAGCCGTCCCATCTCCTGCACCAAGCCTCATCCACTCAGAGGAAAGCCTCACAAGGATCTCCAAAAACGAAGGGAACCACAGTTACAGAGGGGTCCAAGTTACAGAGTGCCCTTCACAGCCCGTCCAAACCTGAGGATGAAAAGTGGGAGAGGTTGAAGTCTCCCCTGTCTAACCTTGCATCCATCGTAAAGCAGCAAGCTTTTGAAACTGCAGCAGTAACAGGTGAGACTAATCCCCAAACCCCACCTGTTGGGTCTAGAAAGGCTGACGTTTTAAGTCCAATAATTGGCAGCCAAGACCCCCCATTGAAACATACTTCTTATGAGTATCCATCACGCTGGTCTGTGGAGAAATGGCATAGTGTCCCAGCAAAATCAGATTCAACTCATGCTTTGAAAAGACATGAGCCTGAACCTGTGGAGAATAACACTGAGTTAAACACCACTGAGGGAGAGCACAAGGGACTGAAAGTGAAGCAGGGCTCCTTAAAGCCTGCTGGCCAGTCTCATCTCTTTGGGTGCAATGCATCGACAAACGGGAACAGGATGGAGAGCAAACTGGCTCAGGTGTTAGAGGGGGACATATTGAAGAAAGAAAGTGGGGCGTCAGACATTCCCAACAGAAATGAGAAATTAGAAGGCATGGTCGGGTCCGTGCTTTCGGGCCAGCATGAAGGAGTAGGAGGCGACAAGTTTGAGAAGAAAACAAATGGAACCAAAGAGGAGTCGCCAACCAAAGCAAAGTCTGCCGCTGTCAAACAGAAGAAGAGCAGCCCGAAGAAGCCAGCGAAGGAAAAGTCACCGACGGGACCAGTGAAGAAGACTCCTGCAAAGAAGAAGCAAGAAAGCACTCCAACCAAAGTGTCCCCCAACAAGAAGGTAATGTATCATTGTGCATCGTAAGGCTGTGCAGTCAAGTTACAGTATGGCTTATTGCATGTTTAAGATCACAGTCTGTATAATATTTCTTTAACCTGAATTCTGTGTCAAAATACCAGTTTATTTTTGCAGCACATATGTTAAGCTCCTCACATCATGCAAACATTCAAGTGTCATTTTTTGGGGGGCTTATTTTTTATTTTTTAATCAAACAGTTCATATCCAACTTGCAGTTTGTTTGAGCCAAAATAATCGCGATTAGATATTCATCCCTCATCTATTATGTTTCTTTGTTGCAGTAAAATACATAAGATAGGTAATGCATTCTGATTATTTCAACTATTTAATTGGCCACATTGATTTCATCATTCTGATATTAATCTTATGACTGATGCTTTCACTTTCCCTGGTTTCTGTAACATCCCCTCCGTCACCACAAAGCTTTGTGATCAATAACGCCGATACAGCATGCTCACTTGGTCCCCTGTGTATTTCAGCAGAAGAAACAGTGTGCACCTGTGCTGGAGCAGAGTCTGTCTGCAGGGAAACTTTCCCCTAAGAGTAAAGAGCCCACTCAGAGGGACAAGATCAGTCCCAGCAAGGTGGACAAACAAAGCCCCAGGAAACCAGGTAAGGTCTTTCGTCTTTTTATTTCTGTCACCTGAAATTTTCTCTCTGTTTCTGAAATCTATGACAAACTTAGTAATGCTTTCAGCTGTGTCAGATAAGAAGCCTTTTATTGTGCTTACATCTGGATTACTGAGGGATCTCATAGCTTTAGTTTGTTAGATAAATAGCCTGCAGTCAGCCTCCGTGGTACAGTAGATTGTGTGCAAAGCAGACCGAAAAATGTCACACATATTGTCTCTGTGGCATTTTTTGATGTCTCAGTCTTATATCTTTGTGTAAATGCTGGTGTGCGTTTAACAGTTTAATGTGATCTTAATCAGTTACAGATAGTGACAGCAGTCCTCAGAGCGTGGAGACTCCTGCATCTCTAAACAGCTCTAATATATCCAGCAAAGAGGCTGACACCACCGAGAACTCCTTCCCCAGGCTGAGAAGAGGACGACGGCGAGCAGATGAGGCTCGGCTCGACCTGTGGGGCTTTGCAACCCCTTCCCCTCCACCCCCACCAATGCCTCCTCCCCGGGTGTCCCCCTCACCCCCTCGATCTCCCACCAAGCCGGCACGCCGTCCAAGAGGGAGGCCTCGCTCCGCCCCTCTGCCAGAGCGAGCCTTTCAGGGCAAAGGCAAAAGCGGCGGTGCGGAGGGCGAGACAGCCGCTAATAAGAAACGCCGGCGATGTCGTAGCAAAAAGTACCAGACTGGAGATTACATCATTGAGAGAGACAAGCTGGAGGACGGGGAGCACCACGAAGAGCCTGACCCCACAAGAGAGGACAGTGAAAGTCCAGCAGGTATGAAGTTTCTCTCTGTCAAGTTTAATAGAACAAAGTTTTGGCTCAAATTTCAGCCTTGTTTGTTTTACAGTTTAGGCAACAAAAGAAATAATTAGGGCTTCAATGCTTCTTCAGCTTCTTCAACTTAACTACAAATCATTTACAAAAAATAACATGCAACAACACTAGTCAGGAATAGTCTTAAAAGCAATTTTCCAGAAAAAATGTCTAACATATGATTTAATTTCAATAGTTGCTCAGATTTGTGTTTGGAAACTGAATGTCTTTGGACTTTAACTGCTCATCAGATGTCAAAATATGGGCAGAAATCATCTTACATAGGTAACAGCAATGGAACTTTAAATATACACAGTATTTCCTGACATGTTATTAAAATAAATCATCACTTAAACAATCTTAAAACAATCATGAGATAGCATTAGTTGGTTAATCCTCCAGAGTCGATGGATTGTCCAAATCCCATGACTTCAGGCAGATCCATCTTGCAGAGTGCCACTCTGGAACATTTGTGCCAGGTCTGAGAATTGACAGACCAATCAGTGTCATTTGAGGCAGAAGCTAGGGGTGGGGATTAGTTGTAGTGCAAGCTGGTAAACAATGGCTTAAAAAATAAAAATAGTCAAAGTTAATAAACAAATTCAGACAAAATTAAGGCTTTTAAAAAGTATTAGAAAGACTTAAATGTTAGACTACAAGGTCTTTGGTTTTGTAGTTTTTGAATAACTTTTTTTAATCTAAAAAGCCTTTTGGCTAGACTTAGATTTAGAGATCATCACACATGAGAGTTTTCGAAACTGTGACAGATCTGACCTGAATTTCTTCCAGACTTATGAAGATTAATTATTTAAATTAACACAACTCGATTATTGTGTGCTATGACTTATCAGCTGTAGCAGTGGAGGGATTATTTACACATCAGTGCTTAAAATTAGAATTAAAGTTTATAAGTATCCTGACATTGGCAATTATACCTTACCAATTATACCTAGTTTTTTGTTAGTACTTAGTCTTTTTAAAGGGGGGGGGGCTCTAAATAGATACTTCTAGATTTTAGGATAGCTATATTAAGGCAACTTAATTAAAGAATAAGACCTTCCATTCAGCTACCCTTTTTGGTTCTTTTTTTCTTACAGTCTAATCTCAAAATGTTTAAAGAAATCTCAAATTAAATCTTACAATAGAAAATAATACTCACATTTTCTGTTCTTACAACATTCTGGTCTTACTGTCAGCACAACACAATGTCTTATATATAACTGGTTAGAAATTGAATATGTGATAGTTCTTAACATGGACAAAGAGGGTCTTTAAAGTATTAAATCCAGTGTCAGATGTTCTGTTTATACCCTGTTAAAGAAAAGAACAGCACTGAAGGCTTTTCTAGGCTTTTGCTTTCTCCTGCTGGCCTCAGCATGAGTTTGCGGTCATTATGGGCGTGATTTTGTTTTACTGCAAGGCAGTAAACAATGCCTGTTGCCAGTGATGGGACTAGCTTGGATGTAGCTATAGCGGCAGTTTTATTGTAACTGAACAGCATTTCACAAATAAAAGCAGAGAAAAGAACCAAGTTTTTTCTGGCAGGAAAGGTGTTCTTCTCTTGACTGGATTCAGCTCGAGTTTGAGTCACCACCTGGCTCCACCAATAGTGAACAATGATAGCCGCTACCTGTCAAGCTCATGCTGTTTGTTTACTGGGCCTGTGCCTACTACATCATATGTTTTGTCCGTCTGATTGGTCCTTAATGAATGTGACAGAACATTGATGCAATCTCCCTCCAAGAATTTTTTAAAGTTTTTTTTCCTCCCAAAACACCAACTATAGGCTGTTGCCCAGATGGATGTGAAATACTGATTACATTGACGCACACTGGTGTAACTGAGTAGCTTTTGTGTGTTTGTACTCTTAAAAATAGTAATATTTATTTTACTTTAGTACATTCTGGAAGAGGTAATGTACTTCACTAAATTTTAAAAAGCATCAATTGATGAGTGAAAAAATAAACACTTAAAGGTCACAGATGATCCAAAATACAATTTTTCAAGCATCAGAAGAGACACATTCATTAAGCCACATCCATTTTCTGAGAGGGGCGGAGTCAGACAGCTCAGTAACATTTAAAGCCACAGACCCAGAAACGGCTCATTCTGAGCAGGGCTGAAACCAAGGATGTTTTAGACATGCAAAAATCCAATAGTGGAGTGTTTTTTCAGCAACAAACTTTACAGGCATCTTTTGGGGACCTTTGAGACCGATATAAATTTGTCTTAAAGGGGGAAAATATGTAACCTTTAAAGGCAATACAAGGAGTTCCATCTTTTCTGCCAATAACATAAAAATGGTTGGTGTTCAGCTTTGATAACACAAGGTCAGTAGCTTAAAGCCAAAGAATTATTCCATATTTTACCCCAAACCATCTGATGTATTTCACTTTAGGTTAAGTCCACCTTATATTAAACAGCCTGGATGGTTGCTGTTATTGCACATTAAGCAAAGGTCATACTTTACTGTACAAGCCTCTTTAACCCCTTAAAGCCTGCTGTATCATATTTGATACATACTTTTATGATACCTGTATCTAATTGGTCTGATCATAAATTACTAAAAAAACCTTCTGAATACAATCTGAAACATGATAAAAAATGCCCTCAAGTGGATTATCAGTTACCAAAAACACCTAATGTATCAAATGAGATACAAAATATATATATATGTTAAATTTTATGGAACTTTGGATTTTTTAAATTTCAGTAGAAAATAAACATGTCACTTCCAAAAAAATAGTATTTTCTGGCTCTAATTTGTGTTGTCAGCCTTTAATAGGTTTAAGCTTTCCTTGAGTGGATTTTTAGACTTTTACTTCTGCTTACGTTCATTTTAATGAAAGTAGCTGCGCTTTTACTTGAGTACAATATTCTTGTACTCCTCACCTCTGGAAATATATATCCCATGCCATGGTTAAATAAAACAGTCTACAAGGCATGTCAGGTTAACAGTAACAGCCTCACAAGTTCTCATAAGTGTGAGTATTTTTAACTGTGATAACATGATTTTTTAAATTCTTTTGGCTGCTGATCAGATCAAGTGATAAACACATGCCTTGTGATGAAAATATCTGTTTTTTTTTTCTGGCCATCACAGACTTAAAGGAGGTATCTGAACCTGGACTCTCAGTTGCTTTGTCCCTCTTTTAGTCTCAGCGCTGATTTTGAAACCACCAGTCACTGATTCCTTGACATTTGTCTACAATTATCTCTCTCTTTTGTAATGTTGCTCCTAAACAGCAGCATCACTCTATGATTAATCCACTTAGTCCACCTGATTTAAGTGAATTTAATCCCACTGGCAATTAAATGGCCATTTAAGCCATGTTTTTAGCAGATTTGTAACAGAGGCTCCAATACACATGTAAAATTCATAACAAATATCTCTAATCAACAACATAAACAATGTTCGATCCTCAAAGTCTTTAGGGGGAATGCTACCATAAATTGCTTTTCTCAACCTACCAAACAATACATGGAGAAAAGATAATTTGATTTGGTATCTGCAAACTCAGACTTAGTGTATTTTACTGAAAAGTATAGAATACAAATGTACAAATCACCTGTTGGTTTCTGAAGCAGCAGTGGAAAAGCTTTCTTTATTTAACTCGTATTCAGTTAAGTAACAAAAAGAGCTGGACCTGAGATGGGCCTTAAGCCTCTCCACTAACAGCTAAAACACATCCACCTTATTCAGATCAGTCACGCTCCTAATTAGGCCAACTAGAGCTCTGTGCAGGGCTCTTTCTTAATCTCGTTCCCGCTGGATTCCTGACCATTACCACCCGTTCCTGCAGCATGTGCCATCCGTTCCCAACTGCAACAGGTGTGGAATCTGACAATCCATGTTGAATATTCAGAATAACAGTGTGTTTAATTAAAGGCAATATTGATATGTTTGCTTAAGAAAACAACCACATCCTTGTCATGCATAACGGTGCTACACCTGGATGAAAAAGCAGCTGGGAGTCTCAGACTGATTCAACATTTGGTTATGGTTTAGTAATAATGATGTCAAAGTAATAATTACCAAGCTTATTTACACATCATTTATCATCATTATTTTAAATCATACAGAGGTGGTATTGTTTCCTGATCTCTGTAAAGTTTGTGCATCAAAAAACCTGCAGTACACTTCCATCAGCTCTCACAGAAAGTAGGCCAATCTCTACTTTATCTATGCCGAGCTATTACCATCCTCATCATTAGTTGCTTAATGCAATAAGGCCAATTTGCTTGGAAACCCCCCCCACACACACACACACAACTGCATTGTGGCTCAGTGTCTCTGCGCACTGATGCATATGTGCAGTGATTGGCCTACAACACAAAATAAGGCTGAACGATTTTTACAAATAATCTAATTGCGATTTTTTTTCCAATTTAACATGCGATTATTTTCAGGTTCCTCATCTTGTGTATTTTTCAACAAATTCAAGCAATAAATCATTCTATATAATAACCTACATCCAGTCAGGAACACACTCATCATATATTTAACTTTTTTATCGCGCACTGAATATGCAGTTTTATAGCTTTAAGCTATAAAGGAGGCAGCTGGGATGGAGGAGGTTCAGCTTTGCCAGCAGCAGAATGGTGCAGCCAGCATTAACGCAAGCAAGGATTAGTAAGAAGTACGTCATATTTAAATGTACCGCTCTGTTGACAGTTGAATGTTTGTTTAATGTGCATAAAATCTCTGCTGCAAAATAATAATATATCAAACAGGTACTTTGAGGAATTTCAAGTTAAAGAAATATTGCAACTTCTGCGATTTGTAAATTGCAGCAGGCCATATTGCAATTTAATCTAATTTGCAATTAATTGCCAAGTCCTATTCAAAAATGACCTTGAATATCAAAAATAAGACAATCAAAGTATGCACACTGCTTTAGTTAAAGGGAATAAAATATTCTGAAAAATTTAAGTCTGACAAAACAAAATTTATGATGACTGGAGATTTATTCAGCAAACCTACAACCAAGGGCAGAGAACTGGTGGGGTAGTAGTGAAATGTCCAGAGTAATATCCAGCTTGTACTGACTTGTCTCTACAAATAGTTTCAGCAAAATTTGATTTAAAATATGCAAGTCCCTTAATGCAAATTCAACCAACAGAGGGATGATTCATATGAGACAGCTGTCTTAGTTTGTTTCTGTTGACAGAAATTCCGGGCTGCAGTGGGTTTTATAAACTTCACTAATAAACCTAACAGTCACAGAGCAACAGCAGGCTATGTGATCAGATATCTTGATTTCATTTTGCTTATGCACTGCTGTTCATCTGAAACTGCATTAATGTTGATAAGACTTTGAAAATATGTATAGAATAAAGATGCACTAGAAGCCTCATGGCTGGATTATAGTAACATGAGTAAATCTATTTAGGTACTTTCCACCCCTGTTTCCAACTCAAACCACAATCCTGTTTCTAAAGAAAGGCGTAAGTTTTCGAACTACTTTGTGAAACTGGCCAGTTGTTTGTTTCCTGGTACCACAAGGGGTTCACAAAGCATGATAAAGGCTTGATTCTAACCCTTCCTTGCCCCTCTCAATTAGCCCTACACCTATTTCTTTAAAAGCTGATGTGTAGAGTAGGTTGTCCCAATTCTTCAGTGTTAATTTGATTGACAAAAATTATAAGAGAGTAGAGTTACTCTGGTTTGAATTTACTGATGTAAAAGTACTGGTCTATAAATCCACTGAAGTTAAAGTGAAAAGTATGTAATTTAAAGGGTTTTTTAAGTGCTGAGTACAGAGAAGATATTAGGGTTGAATGATTTGGGAAAATAATATAGTCGCATTTTTTTCTTTCCAATATTTTATTTATGATTTGACATGCAATTATTATTTTTAAGTTCCTCATCTTATGTATTTCTCAGAAAACACAAGCAGTAAATCCATCTATGTTATAACCAACACAATGGATAGAGTAAACAGAAACTTGTCTTTCCTGTAGATCTAAATGTCAGAATGACATAACATGATGCATGAATCAGTATGATTTACATATTCTTATTTATCTAATTCATTCACAGTAGTTAATTTGCAGATGTGTTGGATTTATCACCATGAAAACTAGGGATCGACTGTTTTGAAAATTATCAAACTGCAGTTATTTTAACACATGTTGCAGATGTAATGTGGATTGTTGTTTAGAAGGGGTCATTCTCATTTTAAATAAGAAAACATTAAAAAATAAGAAAATTTCTACTATAAGATTTTTTGCAAAGTATTATAGAGAAACTGCTGTTTCAATATTTGCCTGATGTGTAGAGTCAGCTATAAAATGTATGAAACTTTTCCACACACATTTCAGGTTAATGAAATGTTGCAACTTCTGCTGTTAGAAAATTGCAGTAGGAAATGTTGTAATTTGATTTAAATTTTGATTAAAATCTGATTTTTCCTTATTGACAATAACAACAGGAGAATATGGATCTCCTTCAATACAACAGCTGTATGTATGATGATGTGGAATCATCTGTCTCTCTATGTGCTACTGAGTATTCAGAGGTGTAAAAAGTATAAAAGTGTAGTGCTCAAGTAAAAAGTACCCTTATTCTGGCACAATTACTGATTTCAGAATGTACTAGAAAAGTACAAGTACAAAAAACCCACTCAATACCTACAATACTTAGGTTTCTTTCCACCTTTGCTAAAACAAGACAAAAATGTTAGTGCCAGACTGTTGGACATTCAAAAGTTATAGTATTTTTGACAATAATTTCACAATATGGCTAATAAAACTTGTTAAAAGGAAATAAATGCCTGGACTAAATGTGAAGACTAAAATATAAGGACTTTTTACTTAACCTGGACTAATGTGTTTTCTAGATTTCATCATTTATACTAGGCTAAAACTATAAAGGTTAAAAATGACTTAAATGTGACTAAAACATTTTAATCTGAAGACTAAATTTAAAATAATTGCCAGAATCAACACCAGTTGGAATGGAGGGGCCAGGTGAAGGTGTAGTGCTACATGGCCCTTCAAACAGAGATTTTCCAGAGGCCCAGTCAGACCTGGGTGTTTTCTCCCACAATACCTTGTGAGTGATTGATGAGATTTGAAACAGGCTATGTGCAGGGTCTTTAAAAATATTAAACCAGATAAATCTTTGTAGCAAAAAATACTGTTTTTAGATATATTAAAATGTCTTGAATTCAAGACCACTGGTCTTAGATTTTGTAGTTGTCCTCTCTTTTTATATCTGCCCAAAGAGGACGTAGTTGTTTTACATTTGGTTTAAATCACAGCAGGGATTCTGACGGCCCCCCACCAGATCTGCACGCTTGTTTGTGTTCTGGCCTGTTGAGCTCCCAGTGCATCCTTAAAGCTCCGTTGTGTCCCCAGAAAGAAAACTAACGATGTGATCGAGTGATGTGTTTATGCAAATGATTGTTGAAAGGTTTTCTGAAAAGTGGTTGGAGGAGAAGGTGTTGGAGCTGAGTCTGGGGCAGCTACTTTTTCAACACAGGATTTTGCAAATAAAAAGCAGCCATGCAGTGAAGGTTTGCCTGGTGTAATACCAGCACAGGGCCTGCTAATGTTAGCCATGCTAGCATCTACAAGAAGGCTTTATTTCCACACTACAATAACAAATACGGTCTGTATTTTAATGAATATTTTGTCACATTTTCATCTTACAGTCTGCAAAAAATGCATATTAACTGTGTTACCTAAAAGTAATAATAATAATTATTAAATTGGATGTCTGATTTTTGTATACCCTTTAAAAAAATAATGGCAGCTATCAAATCTTTCGTCTGTTTACATAAATGCTATTGGTGATGACTGATGATGCATTAGGAACTTAAAGGGTCGTCCTATTTTATTGGGGAACTACTACTTCCTGTTACTCTGATTTTAGGGACAAAGAGGCCTTTGAAAGGGAGGGGTAGGGGTAAAAGTTGGAAACGAGCCAAAGTGTCTGTATTAAATTACAAATTTGCAGTTGTGCTGCAGTTAAATGACAATATAGTTTAAGATGCGTATTCTTGTTTTTTTCACATGAAGGAAAAATCATGTTTTACTTTTCAAACCCCCTCAGGTATCACAAATTACTTACTCTGTACTAACACTAAATTAACTACTTTTACTTTAATTGGACTTGATTAACAGCCTAGTGATTGTACTTCTGCTTAATTTCTAGTCACAGTAACTGTACTTTTACTTGTGCACAATAGTCTTTCTTTCCACCCCTTGTTTTTACCCTGGTAACATAGACAGGACAAAGGCCATTTGCTCAACGCTACTTAACTGTTTTTATCCCCCTTCTTCTGCCCTTTGACTCTGCAGCTGATACTGAGCACTCATTTGTTCATCACAGTTAAAACAGGAGAAACTGGATTTTTTTTACTGTGTTGAGCTTTGCTACCACTAAGCATAACCTCAGACATGCTTTGTCATTACAGATCAAGAGGAACATCAGTGTCCTAGTCCAACTGCCTCCAGTCCAGAGCCTCCCACACGGAGACCCTCGTTCACCCGGTCGGGATCAGTGCGTTACCAGGACAGCGATCTGTCTCCTGAGTGCAACGACAAGCCTTCAGGGAAAAGAAAGTTCAAAAGCAAGCACTTATGTGACAGTGATGAGCAGAAGGTAAGTCGCTCGCTGATGCTGCTGTGGGCTTATAGCATATTTCAAACCATTCAAGGATGATAGGAATAAAGCACAAAGGGCCATGAATATATTAGTTCACAGTGCCCCCCTGTGGCTAGATAAATGCTGTGTTTGTCACATTTATGAGGGCAGCTGAGTTTATACTGCTCAGGTCCTTGATAAGTGGACGCCATTGCTCTTACTTTGCAGTGTATTACAGCCTGATTCCAATGCACACAGAGCTCTTAACAGTAAATCTGTATCTAAGGTTAAGACCAAACGCAGCTGCTTGGGGAAGCGTGGCGCCTCAATTCCCCTGGATGATGAGGGTGCTGATGTAAAAAGAACAGACAGCCCCCTACCCGCTCCAAAAAGTGTGGCATCACCTCCACCCAGCAAGAAAGCCTCATCGGGAAAAAGCAACAGCTCAGAGTCTCCACCCAAAAGGCCCATTCCTCCTGAAGTCCGTCGGCTGATTGTCAATAAAAATGCTGGGGAGACCTTGCTTCAACGTGCTGCACGTCTGGGCTACCAGGTAAACCACCTGTTTATCTGAATAAGTTTAACTCCGTTTTGAACCACTTAAGTGTGACACGATTTTTCTGTCTTTCTGCTCTGCAGGATGTAGTTCAGTACTGCCTTGAGAAGGACATCAGGGAGGTCAATCGGCGTGATAATGCTGGGTACACCGCTCTCCATGAGGCGTCCTCACGAGGCTGGACACAGATTGTCCAGATGTTGCTAAAATACGGGGCTGACGTCAACTGCAGCGCTCAGGATGGAACACGGTGAGGCTTTGTGATGCATGTGTTAGAGTCAAGCTGTAATTAGTCAACAGTTGCTGCTTTTTCAGGTTCCATCATGTGTGTGACCTTTGAGACAAATTTGAGCTTTGTTTGTCATTTATTGCTCTTTTTCACAGCATGTCTAACATTTTTGATTTACAAAGGATTCCCAAGGATCCTTAAAAGATTCTTAAAACAGACTTTTAAATTTAAAGTCGTAACATTTCTTGACAAGTCTTATTTTATACATGAGAGCTCTATTAGATGGCATGTATGACATTTAAGACATTTATGAATACCTTATCATATCTGCAATTTCTAGTTGGTGATGTAGGTTAATAACAATAAAAAGGATTTTTTTCCCAACGGTGGCATCAGGATGCGACATAAGAAACCTTGAATACCTTCTGAATGCTATGAATAACTTAATCCTCTGAGACCAGCGTTGTTGTATACGACAAGAAGAAACCATGTTATTCAAAGTTAAATAACTTTTAAACCATAAATCACAGCCACTTCTTTTTCCTCAGAAAATCCTCTGCTGTGCTGTTCTAATGACACTATCCACACATTTGTAGCTCTTTTCTAGCAAGCCTGGAACTTGGCTGACTTTCAGGGGTTTTTCAAGATTAAATCCACACCAGTAACTCCGATATTAGATGTTTTTACTTTTTGATCATTCCTGCAGCTAGCAGGCTAGCCATCCACCATATTGTCTGTTTGCATCCCATAATGCATTGTGACTGGGCTGTGACAACCAATGGCAGGCTGTTCTGTTATCACCTCATGCTTTTTGAAACAGCACCTGTGCAAACACTTAGAAACTGGAGAAGAGAGCCTGAATTACTCATAATGGAGAGAAAAAGACACAGAGAGGCTGTGACGTGTCCGTCTGTGTCTCTGCAGACAGGCACTGCTCTGAATAATATCTCAAATTCCCAAAGGCGCAAGAACTTTTTTGACTATTTTGTAGACTTTCTGTCGCAGTGATCATTTATTCACTTTCTGGTTCCCAAGAGATGGGAGAACAGGCTTGTGCATAAAAGAACCCTGGTCATTATTGTTTACTGTGTGTAATACATGAAAATCTTTAAGTTTTAATATCCGTTTATTTTCTTCTTTTTAGTCCCATAACTTTTTCAGATTTAAGTGGCATCACTGCAGCAGACACATTCTCAAAAAGACTAGGCTGTCCTGAAGAAGAGGAAGTTTAGGGCTTGACCATGCACCACAGGGTTGATGTTTTACAAGCTTTTTAAGACAAAACGTTTTGGCAAGACAAAGTGGTTAAAAAATAGCAGAGGTCTCAGAGGGAGCATCAGGCTGCTACATAAGAAAAACTAAAAAAAAATGAGGGGGGTCTGAATACTTTCTAATGTTTTGTATAACTTAACTGGGAGCCAGTGAAGGATGATGAGGGTAGGGGTGATGTGCTGCCTGCTCTTAGTTCGCTGGCGGCAGATTTTTGGACGTACTGGAGCCTGTCCAGGGTTATGCTGGGTACCCCAGACAGGATTTTATTACAGTAGTCCAGACAGGAGGTGATGAATGCAAGGATCAGGGAGAAACTTCCACAGGAGAAGGATGTTTACAAACAGACTCTAAAGTTATAAAATTACTGAAGTCATTTGTGTTTGCTCATTTTTCTTTAGGCCTCTTCACGATGCCGTAGCCAGCGATAACCTTTCCATAGTCTGGTTACTTCTGAACCACGGGGCAGACCCGACCCTGGCCACGTACTCCGGACACACACCAGTCAAACTTGCACACAGCCAGAGCATGAAGACATTCCTTACAGGTAAGAAAGACCTTATCAGCTTTCTTTTTCATCACACAACAGGCTAGATTTGTTTCTCACATCATAAACATACACTCAGAACACAATAATGAACACAGCACAAAAGCCATAATAAAGCTAAGTGAAATGCTAGGTGGTATTTAACAACAGTGTCCTGTCATAAACATGTCAACACATTAAGCGCTCAATCCCACTACATCACATTTGATATTATGAGTGATAAACACACTTTGCATGAAGCATCCATGCAGAAACATTGCTATGGCTCAGATTGTTTGTCGTCTAAAGGCTCAATGTTTTTATTCGAAACTGAAAATGTTTCCTGAACATTTAAGGCATCAGTTCAGTGCGTTTTGGAGTTTACGCTGCTTGATTTATTTGGAACTTCTTTTCAGTTTTAGGACTGATTTAGGTTTTATGCACAACATGAGCAGTGAAATTTGAAGCTCACCTTGATGCCTCCTTCCCTTGTCTGTTACCATTTCTCTGTTGCTGTGTGACTCCCCTTTCAAAGAAAGATCAGCTGAATTTTTATCAGTAAAAAGTCAGAATAGAGAGACGGAGTAGATGAGTCATGACCACGCTGGTATGCTCATGTTGCTAAATAAAAATCAGTGAGTCTTGTCAGAAGATGGCTGCTGTGCCAAAACAACCCATGACAGCTTAAGTAAAGCTTTTATTAGTCCCTTTCATACTGCCAGTTCAGGCCGGGATATTCATGCCCCTGTAATATCTTACCTTTAGTGTGAATGTTAAAGAGGCTAACCGTGTCAGCAACAGAGGAGGTAACAGAGGTGCTGCAGGAGAGAGACGGGATATGTGGATAATGTTTAAGTCAGCAAGGTGATGTTTGTGTTAGGGACGTTCCCAGGTGAATAATTTCAAATTCTGCCATCGAAACTGTAATTATTATTATTTTTATTTTTTTTTAGCCAGCTAGTCTAAAGCCAAGTCTGTAAACAAACTTCATAACCTAACCATGGGAAGTTGGTTTGCAAAGTGTAGTTAAAGTTAGCAGTACTAGCACCGCTGGCCTCCAGTCCTCTTTGCATGTTAACGTCCACTCTCCTGAGCTGAATACAAGATGCTATGAACCTACAAGATGCTATGAGCATGATCTGTTCATTGTCTTCTACACTGGATCAAAGAGCACTGTGGCAGCAAGGCAATAATCAGAACTGCTACTTAGGCTACTAGTGGCTAGCTGGGTTACAGCATATGCAGATTGTTGACTGGGATTGTGGGCCCAACTGATAAAATAGTACTAAGAAATAATTTTATCATCTTGTAATTCTGGTGCTAGCTACCAAGAGGTGGAAAAGGTACACAACAGTTATTCAGATTAAAATTTACTTAAATAAAAATAAAAATACTGGTCTATAAATCTACTCAAGTAAAAGTACTAAGTATTTAATTTAAAGTATACTTTAAGTACTGAGTAGATGCCAAGGACGTGTATGGTAACATTTGATCTTTCCTTGTTGAAAAGAAAAGCAACAGCAACAATCCAATTCAACAATCCACTTGAAAAATGATCTAAAGAACTCCAGCAACAACAGGCAACATCTTAACACAAGGAGAAACATATATGTTTATCTTTTGCTGCAAAGAAAATACTTGTTGCTGCCACTTTTCCACCTTAGATTGATTACGGGGATGTTCTGTACATGCATGCAACTTCTAAATGCCTTAAAAGACACTGTGTACCACGGGGTACTGAGGTTTATAACGAACCTTAAGTCCTTGACTCATCATTGTTCTCTGTACGATCGAGTTGGTTGGGCTTCTTTGTCCTCTCATTGGCTAAGTCATTGGTATATCCTTTTTTTTTACGGCTTTATTAAATCTGCTTCCATCCTACTTGTGTAACTTTTTTCATGTAAAAAGTTCTGGAAGCTACCGTCTTCGCTCTGTGACTCAGTCACAGGATTGACTTTTGCTCTCTGTTCCCAAAGTCTGTCTTGAGATGGGTAAAAAGAGTTTCGGGTATGCTGCTCCTGCAGCCTGGAATCTTCTGCAGGAAAATGTTTGTCTTGGGAAGCTGGTCTCTTTAAATTGTTTTAAAAGTAGATTGAAGGCATTGGAGGTAGATGTTGTAGGATGTAGATATTTTAACTGATGACTTTCTTATCTGTAACTTGGGATTGGTTGATCTGTGCTTTGTGGCGTTTTCATGTTTCATGTTTGTAACTCTGTGAATGTGCTGCTGTTTGTCTTGGCCAGGACACTTGTAAATGAGGTTTGTAATCTCAATGAGGCTTTCCTGTTTAAACAAATCTAAATAACTAAAAAAAATACACGTAAACACTCTGCCCAAGGGCATGGTGGGAAACTCTGCCAACTCACCCCCCAGATTTGAAATACAGTATAGTCAACAGAGGGGGAAAACTACAAGAGTGTGGTACTCAAGTACAGTTACTCTGGTTAAAACTTACTTAAGTAGAAATGCTGATTTAAAAAAGTACAGTTACCCCCAAAAATTCTCAAGTACAGTAATCTGAGTAAAAGTAATTAGTTACTTTCCACCCCTGGATTACCAAGGAATACAATTTTAAAGCCAATTTTAAACTGGGGGTGTGAGACACACTATCAAATTTGGCACATCTGCATCCATTATTGGGCATCCCCAGCTACAATGCAAACAGAAAATGGTATCTGAAAATTACTGAAAATAACAATGTAGATACTTTTGCCGAGTGCTGCCTGTTTTCCCCTCATGATGTCATATATGGAGTTAGCACTGCCCCCAGGTTTGGTTGGCCCTCCCCACTTGGAAGAAAGTTCCGCCCTCCTCTCCTATAGAGTCACATCCATGAAGCTGCATCCATTTCCCGTAAGGGGCAGAGTCAGACTGCTCATTTACATTTAAAGACACAGAAACAGCTCGTTCTCAGCAGGGCCGAAACAGAGGACTCTTTAGACATGCAAAAATCCAATACTGGAGTGTTTTTGCAGCAACAAACTTCACAGGCATGTTTTGGGGACCTATGGGACCAAAGTAAACTTGTCTTAAAAGGGTAAAATATGTGACCTTTAAAGCAGCAGTATACAGCTGACGAAATACATGTAGGGATTAATTTTGCTTTGCTTTTGTATTTAAAATTCAGCATTAAATACTCCTCTTTCCAATGCTCAGGATGCTTCTATCTTAGCATCCTGTCCCTCTGGTCAGTGTGATCCCATACCAGAGCTAAACAGTGCTGGAAAAAGTCACATTGTGGCATTTCCACTCTCTGGGATATAAAAAAGTACAGGATGTCATTCTACATTCATGCATTAAGCTTCTGTTGGCTAAAATGGGCCATTTACATTTGTATCAAACAGCTAGTCATTATCTGACTTTAAGTCTGTTTTTCAATTTCAAGCTGTGCTATATGAGGGAAAGAAAGTGTTTACTACACTATTATTAAAGTCTGATATATTTATATATGTGAAATGATTCCCTTTTTTGTATACTCTGCATTCCCTTTTGTTTTACTGGAAAAGAAAAAATGCCTTGATTCAGCTTGTTTATACTCTCCATTACTTTATTTTTCTCATTTATTCCCACATTACTGATGATGACTATGTTGACCAGTTATAAGGATCTTCCTGCAGCACTTGGCCAGGTTTTATAAAGTGAGGAAACATCAGCCAACACTACACTGCTACTGCTGTTTCTTTTCCATTATCAACTTGGCTGCAGTATCCATGTTTACTTCAGTGTGTTAGTATAACACTTTGGATCTCAGGTAAACAGAGAGATGATGGCTCTGAGCTGAAACAGCAACAATGAACAGTTTTCTTTTTGAAGTGGAAGTCAGCAGAGAGCTGATAGACGGACCATGTCAGGAAGTCAAACTCTGAGAAACACTTTCATATTTCCTTATTGTTTTGATTTTTTTGTCTTCATATCTAAATAGGTTTACATGTGATAAAGCTGATGTGTTGTGTAAGCTGGACTTAAATTACTAAACAAACTGTTGCTTTTTTCTTCCTCACAGAATATTTTACAGATCTAGAAGGCCGTAAGGACCAGGATCCCAGTCTACCGTGGGATTTCTACAGCAGCTCTCTGTTTGGTAAGAAACCTTGGACCAGTATCTGAATATTCGTCTGTCTGTCTGCCAGTTCATCAGGCCTCTGATCAATCAAACATGTTGCTTCAGTTTGTAAATGCCAGTGCTCAAAAAACTCATTCCTCCACTGGCTGTGAGGAAGTCGAGTTGAGGCCTGTTGGACAAACCACCAGGTGGCCGCTGGGAAATCACTGCAGTTTGTTGGCCAGGCTCAGGCTCTGCTGTTGGGACGTTAGAGGGGTGTTAGTCTTGTGTACCAGCATCAGTTTTGTGTTGTAAACAGCCACAGGGAGCCAGTTATCCAGCAGAGGAAGAACAGGATTAAGAGTTCAGTGGAAGAACTGAGGGAGACTAAACAGGAAGTGGACCACGGCTTTCTGGATAACCCAAGAGATATTTTTCTGATCTATTAGAGAAAATAAAAAATAAATATCAAAGTAATAAAAACAGTCGAGTAAGGGGCCCAAGTTTCAATAAAGAGTAGGCTGTCAAGAGAAATCACATCCAAAATTAGTGTACTGTTTTTTTTAATTGCATGCTTTATTGTCTCTGTCAGCACTCATTGGTTAATCCACATCAGCATCTCCCTGCAGCCACAGTGATATAAACTGTCCACCACTGCTCCTTAATGTCTCATTACACTTTAAAAAACTCATTGATGGCTCAGTGGACAAGTCAGAAGTCATCTGAACTTTGTGTTATCAAACATTTATGTTTTAACTGCTCCTTTGTCTCCTTTTCAATCCGTAACAAGTTCTTTTTTTCGTGGTTCTGTATACAAACAGGAAGTCGGATACCCTCACTTTAAGGGTCAATGACACCAAAACATTTGTGAATGCAAAAAAGGTTGAATTATAAGACATGATAAACAGGATGTAATTAATTGCAATTCACTGCAGAAATTCTGAGATTAATCATGATTAGATCATTAGAATTAGAACCTTTTGACAGCCCTCGTGAAAAGAAATTTAGACAGTCTGTAAATACATTTTTGTGTGGATGAACAGTTTATGTTTCAGTAGACAAAAGATGGTTTTAACAGCCTTAATTTATTTCTTACTTTCAAATACATGTGTTCTGCTTTTCCTTCTGTCTTACAGCTTTATGTTTTAAAGATACAGCTGCTCCAGTCTCAGGACCCACCAATACCTCCTAAAAGAGAAAACAGAGGACAATTTCCAATACCCAAACTGATTTAGTGAAAAACGTAGGAATTTAGACCTTCAGTGGAAACAGAATAATGTTATTGAATGAAGACGAACCAAAACAAACATGTTTGAAAGGCACACGGTTACAGAAGCCTTGGAAGTACGGATGTATGATATCATCTGCATGATATCCATATCGGCAGATAAAAGCTGTAAAAGTAAATTATAAGGATCTGTAGATAAGAAAATGTCTGCATATCCCTTATATCGGCTGTAAATATTGGCTTAGTAATATAAGTGAGTGGAGTTTTAGATTGGACCAACAGAACTTCATCTTTAATTTTTGTGTTTTAAGGACTGAAGTTGTAGGTCTCAACTACATTCACTAACCACTATATTAGGTACACCTTTGTAGTACCAAGTTGGACCCCCTTTTGTCTTCAGAACTGCCGTAATGCTTTGTGGCATAGGTTCAACAAGGTGTTGGAAACATTCCTCAGAGATTTTGGTCCATATTGACATGATAGCATCACACAGTTGCTGGAGATTTGTTGGCTGCACATCCATGATGTGAATCTCTCTTTAAAACAATGCTCAGTTGGTACTAAGGGGACCAAAGTGTGGCAAGAAAATATCTCCAACACCATTACACCACCACCAACCTTGAGCATTGATACAAGGCAGGATGGATCCATGCTATCATATTGTTTATGCTAAATCCAGACCCTACCATCTGAATGTAACAGCGTAAACCAAGACTCATGAGACCAGGCAAGATTTTTCCAGTCTCAGTTGTCCAATTTTGGTGAGCCCGTGTGAATTGTAGCCTCAGTTTCCTGTTCTTAGCTGACAGGAGTGGCCCACTCTTTAGTCTTCTGCTGCTGTAGCCCATCTGCTTCAATCAGAGATGGTTTTCTGCACACCTTAGTTCAGTTACTGTTGCCTCTCTATCATCTCAAACCAGTCAGCCCATTCTCCTCTGACATCAACAAGGCACACAACTGCAGCTCACGGGATATTTTACCTTTTCACACCATTCTCTGTAAACCCTAGAGATGGTTGTGTTTGAAAATCCCAGTAGATCAGCAGTTTCTGAAATACTCAGACCAGCCCACCTGGCACCAACACATGCCACATTCAGATTCACTTAATTCCCCTTTCTTCCCCATTCTGATGCTACTTCAGCAAGTCGTCTTTACCATGTCTACATGCATAGATGCACTGAGTTGCTGCCATGTGATTGGCTGATTAGCTGTTTGTGTGAACAAGCAATTGAACAGGCGTACCTAATAATGTGGCTGGTGAGTGTATATTTGAATATTGGAGTCAACATCAGCTAAAATAATTAGTAAATATCAGCATATCGAATATCAACACAAATCAAAAATTGTGCATCCCTACCTGTTAGGAGATAATTCTATGTATTTATCCTTCACATAAGGCATTGGGTACCCATGAGACCAAGGTCTCTTCTCCAAGGATGCCAGCTACAATTCTCTTTGAATGTTTGATAATACTCTCCTTAAGTAGCTCATACATTAGCTCTTTTAAAACACCATAACATACTAGAGAAGGCAGCTATTTGAAAATTGTTCCTCAAATTAGGTGCAGTAACGCTAAAAGCAGTCATTCCCCATTCAGTCTTAAGCCTTGTTGTTTTATAGTAATGCAGCCCTGAGAGCTGGTTGTATGGGCTGAGATGTTTATAGTTAAGAGACGAGTCAGATAGACAAGATTGCATTTTATTTGACTCCATTTCCAGTGCCATTGTGTACATTTTGGTAATTCTTTTTAGGGATATCAAGACCCCTCAGACTTTTAATCCTAGAATAATGAGATAAATAGGTCAAGATTTCAAGAAATAGTCCTCTAGTCACTTGTTTATTACTGGAAATAGAGTTTAAGGTATAATATAAAGACATTCATCACTGATCATCAACTGGCAGCCCAGGGGCCACATCAGGCCCCCCAAAGCTTCCTGTCCAGCCCCCGAAAGATTATTAAATTCAGAAAAGGAGGAAAAGAAGATGTGCTTTTAAGACTATCCTTTGGCTTCAGCTGTTAAATCAATCCCACAAAAAATTTATATTGAAATAGTTTTAGAATGATTTTACATTAGGTCTGTTTTTACTGAAATTTACTGTGATAATTAGTAGATATTTACAAAAAAAAGGCTTAAGGTTGGCAGAACTGCTGCAAAAATGACAAGATAAAGTGGTGAAAAGGTTAGAGAGTAAAGTTAGAGAGTAGCAAAAATGGGTGATAAGTAGCAAATGGGTTGTGGAGTGGCACAAAGAAACAAAAGTTGGCAGAAAAAGTGGTGACAGGAGGTTAAAATTGGGCAAAAATTGGTAAAAAAAAAAAAAAGAAAAGAAGAAGAAGAAGAAGAAAGGGGCAAAAAATAATGAAAAGAGGTTAAAAAGTGGCAAAAAGAGCAGAATAATGGATTAAAAAAACGTGGCACAAAGGAGATAAAACATGCTGGAAAAGTGGCTTGAATGGGTTAAAGAATGGCAAAAATTGTGTATAAGAGGCAAAAAGCAAAAATGGGTTGAAAGTGGCAAAATACAGTCTTGAAGTTGCAACATTTGTTGAGAAAAATGTGTTAAAAAGTGGCAAAAATGGATGAGAGTGGCACAAAGGGAATAAAATGTGTAGGGAAAGTTGTCCAAAATGGGTTAAAAATCTTGCAAAATTGGGTTAAAAGAGGCAAAAGGGGTTAAAAGTGTCAAAAATGAGTTAATACTAGTACTAAATAACAATTGTGGTGGGCCCATTCTCTGGTATTTTCAGGGGCCCAGCCAGTTCTGTTGTCAGGCCTGTCTCCTTGTGGCCTGCTGCATTATAGATCATAGGGATAGATCTCACTGGTAATGCCTAAAGATGTCCTGCATTTTGAAAGAAAATACAACTACTACTACAATAATATTTCAATCTGACCAAAATGTTTATTTAATTTTTGTGTATTTGAAAATCTGGCCCCCAGAGTTTCTGTCGAGACTAAATCTGGCCCTTGTAAGAATTTGATGACCCCTGAAATACATTAAGAATGAATAATATGTAGAAATTCTGGCTGAAATAAGTAAGGTGGAGGTTGCATTATTATGAGTCTGAAAAATTGTACAAATTTTAGAGGATGGGCCTCTCCGTCAAAGAGTTCACACATTTTCCAAACCTCTTTTCATAAAAGACTCAAAGTTTGCTGTGATAGTAACAGTCTTTGGGTTCGTTTTAAATAGAATAACTGTAAATTATGTTACATTACTTGCAACATACTCAAGAGGGTTATATTATCTTAAAGTCCCTGGAGATATGAACAGTGATTCTGTGATCCATACCTTTCATTTATGTTCAGTTATAAAGCAATCTCACTGACTGTGAGCTTTGCCACACTGAGATTCTCGAGTCACAGAAAACATAAAGCTTTCATGTCAGTAAATACATGAACGACAGTCTGCTGATCATCAAACCCTTGAAGTCAAACTGCTCGCAGCTTCCGCAGCAGTCAGCCACATCCAGTACGCCCTAATGTGTTATGAATAAAGCCTCCTCTAGAGGGCGTCCAAACCCTCCTCATTTAATCTGCTGAGATTGCCCGCTCCTCTGACCTCGGTGAACTCTCCTCCACAGAAACGGACCAGGAGCCGTGCTGGGATTACTTGCTGTCGGAGCAGAATCAGGATCAGGAAGAGGACACGACGGGGAGGACTGAGCCGGATTCTGACAAAGACTTCCTTCTGTTCGAGTTCTCCTCTGAGCCGCTCTTACCCTGCTATCATGTCCAGGTGTCGTTAACACAGGGGTGAGTACACAGAGATAATAAGGCTGAAAGAAGTCATTGAAAGTTAGCGCCAAAGCAAAGCGAAATTTCAATGTGCAGAGACAAATTTTACACTAGAAATGTGGGGACTTTTTTATTTTCAAGAAAAAAAATTACAAAACATTTAAAGTTTTTATGTGAACAGTGGGTTTCCATTTGTTTAAGGATGCTTTGATTTTAAACATGGAGTAGTAAATGGGCAAATTTCAAGTGTTTTAAAAAGTAAGATCTCACCGCAGAAGTCTCATTGCAAAGTAAAAGAGGTTCGATTTTTTTTTGATAGTGCTAACATCATCTTGCATGATTTTCCTGCAGTGTGAAGTTAATTTAGTTATTTTAGTTAACTCCCATTCTACCCAGAGGAAAGCTGTCACCACAAATACGGAAAATTAAACACTAAGATTTATAATTTGGGGGTCCCGATGTCAGCCGATTCTGACAAGGATGAGCCGATAGTCAAGTCAGAGGTGAGTTTTAGAAAGAGAACTGCAAAATAATCAGGAAAATTCCAAGATACAAATATGAAAACGGTAAAAATAGGAAAAATAAGTATGCAAATAAATAACTAAGAAATTCCACATGTGCACTTTTAGTCTGAAATTAAATAAGAAATTTCATGCCAAGGGCTGTCAAACAATTACAATTTTTAATCATAATTAATCTTAGAGTATCTGTAGTTAATTTTGATTAATCTCCCCTTTTTTTTTCTTTTGTAAATTCCATTATTTTGCATTTTAAACTGTTTTTGTTTCATTCTGGATTGTGTCTTAAACTAGAGGTAGCTGACTTTCTGTTTGTTAACAGATCTGCTTTTATTTTGAAGGACTCTGGGGCGGTCCAGGATGATGACTTTATCTCCCTGGTAACCACAGAAAAAAAGGAATTTTTCAATGGATAGAAAAGGAAATAACGGAACAGTAGAAAAGTTAAATATTTAACGCTGATACTTTCCAGCCTAGCCTCAGGACCTGCCAGTATCGTGGATGACAAATCACAACCCAAATTTATAAAAAAAATTAAACAACACAGTTCATAAAAATGTTGCACTTAAGATCTTGGATTGCACAGAATTTATGACAGGAACAATAGACAGGAGAAACATGTTAACATGTTTCCATGATAACATGGAAATTTTAGCCAATTTTCCAGAGATCTTAAGAAATTCTTTCATGGTAAAAGCGGCTCTTTTATCACAAGAAAAGGAGATAAATGAGTTGAAATATTGATAAAACATTCAAATTTACCCATTATCACAATAAATCAGAGTTAAATAAATGTTGCATTTTCTTCATAGACTTTTGCCCCATTGTTTTCCAGCGGCCCACTTTTGGGTCCCATCCCACCATCTGAGAACCACTGATTTAGAGTATTTATTGAGTTTTAACATGAATGGAAATGCTCTGTCTGCCTGTATCCTTCCCTCTCACATGCGTCTGTAATTTGTCATTTATTTAATATAAAGCACCCCAATGTCTTTATTACAGTGTATTATTTAAATGGCTTCAGGATGCCAAAGAATTATAGAATATAGAATAAACAGATAAAATCAAAGTAAAACTTATTATTATCAGAAAATGTGACCAAGACAGAAAGAGACAAGGACTTAGAGTTAATAACTGTACAAGATCTAGTAAGTTAAGGAAAAAAGATGATCACTTTTAGAATCTATTTCCAGATTTCCAGGTCTGGTGATTGTGTTTAAAATATGATTTTATAATGGATCAACCTGCGGAAAAATTTGTTTGGATAATTTATATTCCTGCAATAAGAGTTGCAGCTTTTTTAAAAATTATTGCACTTTATTTCTTAATATAAAGTAATATTTTAAATTCATGCACCAGGGGCCAGTTATTATTTCAATTAAATAAAGTTACATTGCCACTATCATCACAAAATAGGGCATAAAGTACTCTAGAGCAGTGGTTCTCAAATTGTGTGGCAAGGCACACTAGTGTGCCTTCAGGCAAGTCCAGGTTTGCCTTGGGAATTTGTACTTTTTCCACTTGTTACCTATTTTTGCCACCACTTTGACACTTTCAGTGTGTTTTTGCAAATCTAAACCAATTTCTGCCACCTATTTAAACCTTTTTGCCCACTTTTGCTATTTTTTGTCATTTTTGCCAATTTTTCATCACCTTTAACCCCTTTTTGCCACTTTTAACCCCTTTTTGCCACCTTTTTGCCAATTTTTGCCCACTTTTTGCCCAATTTTCCACATCAACATATTTGTTGTCTCTTTTCACAATTATTCAGTTCTTCTCAACTAAAGTTGTCTCAGTATGTTCTACTTTATTTTCCAGGATCCTGATGTTTATGCACATTATGACCTAGCTATAAAGTAGACATTATTTTTCTAATCATTTAGTTGATTGCATTGTTATTACGTTGTTAGCATTACCAATAAAAGGTTATTTTGGTTTTAATGGGATAACATTTTTAAGATGCCTGTATCTTACCAAAGCGTAAATAAATAAAACTGATTTTTGTTGTTTTGATGAGAGTGTTTATTGTTTGGGTTAAATATGTTGGTCATCACAGTTTAACCTTACAATAGATCATGGTTTTGCTGACCTCCTTGATCCCTCAGTTGGCTGGGCCCCAGAAGGCTCTCCTCATTATCCCCCCTTTGGGCGGCCTTGACTGTAACATTATTGAAAGAGTCTATTTTGTATCAGTATGAATACGGTGTGCCTTGAGATTTTGGCTTAACCTTAGGTGTGCCTTGGGCAAAAAAGTTAGAAAACCACTGCTCTAGAGTATAAGAAATAAAGCATTTGGGCTGCAGAATATCCTGGAGGAGAATGTGATTCTCTCAGTGCAATCAGCATGCGATTAATTGCGGATTTTAAAAATGTACCAATTATAGGCTTTAATTGATGCATTTGATGCATTAATGCTGCACCTCTATTTATATTGTTTGCTGGCTATCCCTTTTGTGAACATTTTGTATGTTTTTTTTTTATTCTGTAAAAATATCTGTTCAATAATAATAACACTAAAAACTCTAAGGAAGGAATCACAGCAACCTCAGAAAATGTTTTCTTATCTCCCCTTTGGGCATCCACTGCCCATGCTGTCTCCACAACTTGTTCAGTCATTTTTCAGTTTTTCTCATTTATAGAGTTATGACTGGTTGTATATAAATGGGTTTGGTTTGAGTGTGGTCTGCTGTTTAGGTCCAGTCTTTATGTGTGGGGTCTTTAACATTTTTTTCATCTTCTAAGACTTTAAACCCTTTGATTGTTATTCAGGCTCTCCTCTCGTCTGCAGCTAATAACGGAGATTTGTTCTTTCTTGCAGCTTTTGTAACTGGTTCCTCCTGACCGACGTCCTGAAGCGACTGAAGATGTCGGAGCGGATCTTTCGAGCGAGATACCCACACCTGGAGGTGGTGAGTTTGTCACACTCTGAGCTCTGGAAGCAGGTGTCTGTGAGCCAGGTGAGCTCCGCTTTGTCGTCGCCACCGAGAGCCAAGAAAAAGACCGAGGTGGACGAGGAGGAGGACGAGGACAAGGACGAGGACGGACTTGTGGATCTGGTGCGATGTGTGCCAGAGCTGCAGAGACTACTGGGCTCTTCCATCCACATCCTGCAGGATGAGGAGGAGGAGGAAGAGGCACTGACAAACACAGGGAAGCCTCGCAGCCGATAGCCTTCCTTTAAAATATCGTCCTTTCACCCGAGTCCTTCCCTGCAAGCAGCAGCTGAAAGGAAACCTCTCCGTCCGGCAGAGCGAGGGTTTTAACTCCAGCGATGACTCGACACTCCTCCTTTAACCTCAGACAGACGGTGACTAAATGATCACTTGGACCTGCACACGGGACGTGTCGATGCTGGAAGCAGCTTTCAGGTTCCTATCTATAGGTATATTTGAATACAGGAGAACTATGAACAAACCTTTTTTATCGATTAAGTCTGTACATGGTAGTGTAAATGTAAGTCTTGCCATCAGGGTGAACACATTTGGTTCTATAAATGTATTCTTGTGGCAAAGGATGGATTAAGTTTAGGTTTTTGTTTTGTTTCTGAGGGAAAGCGATGTTTTTTTCAACGGGAGGTAATCCGAGGCTTTTATCTCGGGGAACTCTTGCGTGACGATAAGACGCTTATGTCAGGGAGGCCAGCAGCCCGGATGGTTTCTCCGTCAACCTGGGAGACGTGGAGACCTGCAGAGAGGAGACCACCACGGCACATAATGAACGCACGTAGTCACCGACCAGCTCAGAGACTCATTAACATTTTCTCACCATTTACTCGACGGATCATGACCAGACCTGATAGCTTCTGTTTAGGAATTCTCCTCCACATTTCACGGAGTAAACCCAGGCAGGAAAACGCAGTCGGTGGAAGAAATCATGTTGTTTTGGACCTTGACCTTGAGAGCTTGTTTACAGAGCTGAACAGATTGTAAAGTCTCCATTTCCCAGGATGCACTCCTCCTGAACTGAAACAGAATCCTGTGGATCTCTCTCAGAGGAAAAGTAGTCCCATCCTGTGTCCAAGGAGCAGAGACGCCCTCGAAACTGCAGCCACGGCTCTCCCCTCTCCACGTCCTGATACGGTGTTACAAAATCCCAGAGTGCTTTGTGTTGCAGTGTTTTCTTTACACTGTTTGTTGTGCTTAATTTAATAGTCATTAATATATTTGATCTCTTGTGTATCTGACAAGCCTATCCTTGAGAAGAAGATGCTTTGTATGGTTGATGCTTCATTTTGAAAATGTACTTATTATTAGGATCCCTTTATCAGGAGATTTCGCTCCCTCCTTCGAAAACAGTATTTCAAAACAGCTAAAGTACAGTTTTATTGTACTGGTGCTACAACAGATTTTTGTGTTGACAATCAATGATGTTTTGGTTTGAAGTCACAAACTAATAAAAGATATTTAAGATGAAGAGACTAAAGGTGTAAAGAGAAGTATAGTTTAGCTAAAGAAAAATGGGAAACAGCGAGACTGAGCAGTGTGTGAGGTCCTGGACACACTTTTATTTGATTCTTTTATAAGAAATCAACCAGAATAAAGCATGATTGTGGATCATAGGTACTATCTCTCTCTCTCTGTGTTGTCAGTTCAATCATTATGACAGTTTAATGAATGTTCAGGGCAGAAGCTTTTATCTGGTTTGAAATTTAGCTAAATAATAAGCTAGGCTATTTTTTCTCCTCTGGTAAATAGGAAAAGAAACATGACAGTAATATCACAGCTTCCTTTACAGAGCTGATTTAACCCTCTGAGGTCCGAGGTTTCTTGATTTTTACTTTTTTTTTTTATTCACCTTTTTAAGGTATTTACAAATAACACAATACCCGTGTTTTATATCAAAATTGTCAGGAGTTGTTATTATTGCAAATTATTCGTGAATGTATGCACAAATCCACAAATGCATAAACAGATCTGCAAATGCATGCAGAAGTTTTGCAAATCTAAAAAAAAAGCAAATTTGTGCAAAGATGCACAAATCTGCAAATGTGTAGACCACTTTGTAATTGTAGACTTAGTTTGTTTTTGGTTTAAGTTGTCAAACAGTTATAAGATAATCTCTCCCATTCATGTTGATGTTATAAAGACTGCTACCCTCTGTGTGATGCATAAGCTTTGAGGCAGGTAGCCTTGCCTGTGAGCCTTAGCTGAGGGCAAGAAAACCCAGGGCTTTTAGGCTTACAGATCTGAATACACATTTGTAGATTGTGTGCGGCATAGGTGTTGCAAAAGTCACGTGTTTCTGACAGCCAATGGAGAGGCAGACTCCAGTTGTAATTGATGGCTTGTGAGTATTTTGACTGCCTAAAGTAAAAAGGATGAGTTTTCTGAGCCAAAATAAATTAAGTCCACAATTACAAACTGGTCTACACATTTAAAGATTAGTGCACACATTTGTAGATCTTTTTGCAAATTTACAAATCTTTTCACAGATTGCAAATCTTTGCGCGGATTTGTGCATGCATTTGCACATCAATCTAGGCGTTTGCTGGTTTGTGTATAGATCTCTATTATAAAAAGTTTTGTAACAATAATAGTTCTATATATTTTAGCCCAGATGCTGAATTTTGAAATCAGATTTTGGAAAATTTTTGAACCTCTTGTGAAACACACCTTCACTCAATTGTTTAGGTGCTTGAAATAGGTTAACTAAAGTCTTAGCTTCACAAAAGTAGTAGAATATATGAGAAAGACACTAGGTAAATGCAGAAAACATGTCTAAAATGATATTTGGTCATCGTTTTTTGAGCATAAATGTTGTCTGCCATTCTATTTTCACCAAAATGAAGTTGAGTCATCTTCATCTCTGCTTCTCAGTATTTGTTCCAGGGCTTCTGCAACATTCAAAAGCTTCACCATCATCGGAGATTAACAGGTGTAGTTCTCTCCTCTCACTCCTGTCCCTTGCCTTGCCTCTCCTGCAATAACTATGGTACAGAGGCCATAGGGATTCCAGAGTGTCAGTTCGTTGGCAAAAGAAGGACACAACCAATGACGGACGAAGGATTCGTGCAATGGCGCACAGTGAGAGGTGACGACATGTGCCCATTGCTGTCTTATCTGCCCTGTGACCCCGGCTGTGGGATGGCAAGTGAGGACAGAAGTGAAAGATGAGATTCTCCTGTTTACTGAAGTGTTTGAACCGCATTGTTACCACTTAAAATGACCAAATATGAAGAAAACTGCAAAAACATGCTGGGGAGACTAGAGGGTTAACATTTTGAGACCAAATTTTATGTTTAATTACCACATTTTCTGTCTTAGACATGCAGAAATTTCACTGGTTTGATCACATCTAAAGGCTTCATGTTGTGGATTCATGCAGATAGAAGAACATGATATACTTGTACTATTTAGAGAGGAAACTTCAGATGTGTTGCTGCTGCTATAATCTCTGGAGGCAACCTTTGGGAGTCAACAGGCTATTTTTGCTGTCTTGTCAATACTTTTGAAACTAGAAACCACTCAGAAAATATCTACCAGGCTCATGTTTGGTATCTTTTTTTGGCACACAATTTTATGAAATGAAAACTGTTTTTCACTTTAACTTATTGTTTTAGATACACAACCTCCAAAGGCAATGATAAAACAGATTGAAAAATTGACATTTTATTTTAAAATACATAAAAAAAATGTCATTTCAAGAGTTAGTTTCGAAATGTTGTAAACTTACCCACAGACATGGTAAAATTACACAAATCAAGTTTAAAAAATTAATATTTTTACACAGAATACATATCTATGTATAGGCAGTTTTCTCCACTAAACTATGCCCAATTTCAAAATAGATATGTCCATAAGTGTACAGAGAATAATTCTTTGCATTCCCAGACTGTGAGGGACTCCAAAGTAGTGCAAACAAAAGATGTATAAGAGAGCCAAAACCAAGCTAAATACAGCAAATTACAGTTATATACACTGGTGTTTTTTTTTTGCATGTTTAGCTGTTCCACTCTGTACAGTATTTTATGAACACAATTACAAGGACTAGAGTCCTGTGCAGGACTCTTTTCCTAATCCTGCTCCTGCCCACTTCCACTGGAATTCTAACCATTACCACCCACACCTGCATCAAGTGTGTCAATCCTGCCTACATTCAGCACACATTCTACCAATCCATTCTAAATATTTAGAAAAAAATATTGCATTTAATTAGAGGCAATATTGATATGTTTATGTAAGCAATGCCCGATCAAGTTTCCTCTCTGAATGAAGGAAACTCTAAAACAACCTCATCCTCTGCAGCAGGGAGTCTCAGACTAATTTAACTCCTGGTTATGGCTTACTAATAGTGACGTCAAAGTACATTTACCAACCTTTTTTTAACGTGATATAAAGTCATACTGAAGTGGAATTGTTTCCTGATCTCTGGAAAGTGTGTGCATCATAAAAACTTAAGCGCACTTCCATCAGCTCTCACAGACAGTAGGCTTATCTCTTTTTTTTTAAGATTTATTTTGGGATTTTTGTGCCTTTATTGATAGAGGAGGATGGTGGATGGAATCAGAAACAGGGATTAGAGACATGCAGGAAAGGGCCACAGGCCAGATCCGAACCTGGGCTGCTTGCGTACATGGGGTGCACCTTAAACCACTAGACCATCTGCGCCCCAGCTAATTTTTTTTAATGCAATGCTTTTACCATCCCATATCATTAGAAGCTTTATATAATAAGGCCAATTTGCATGGAAATGAGCGTTTTTCCCCCAAATAACTGCATAATGGCTCAGCATCTCTGCACGACAGTGCATATCTGCGGTGATTGGCTAACAACACAATAAGAGGAGCATTAAAGCTGTGCTTTTTGACATCTTTAAAAGGTTTTAGAGCGTGCACTTTTTTGTGGAGCTTTAACACAGTATCACACAGCCCACCTGCTGTTTGATTCTGGCTACACAAAGACAGTTTAAATGAATAATTTCTCATGCCATGGAGCAGATCCTTTTGCTGCTGCAGCCATATTTAGTTTTTCTGACATTCATCCTTTTTTTGCACCAAAACAACATAAATAATAGACAGGATGTGAACTTTATGTACTCATCAACTTGTTCACTCTCCTGGAGCTTTTTGGAATCTTTTGTTTTCTTTTTGGTTTCTTATTTATATGACTTTACTAAACAATATTTATCTTCCTAGAGATAAAACACACTCTTCCTCTTACAAATGCATCAAAGTTAAGTTTGAAAGTTTATAGAGTTTCTGCCAAAGTTTAGTTACCGTATTACTCGTCTCTGTGTGCCTCTGCTTTATTAGGTCTTTATTTTTGAAGCATAGCAAACTTAAAGCCAGCATGATTCAGAGTTGTAAGACACGCTCACAATTAAAAGGTCTGACCTTATTTTATCCACTAGAGGGAACCAATGACGGCACTTCAGCTCAAGTTCAAACTAAGAAGTCATCTGCTGCCTGATTCTCACCACATCTATTCACAGTGAGCTTTGAATCAGTACTTACTTCGAATTTCTCAGCATATTTTGTTGCTTTTGGTCATTCAGAAGCATTTTCTGGGATAACATGTTCAGAAAACTCTGCTTAAACTGCTCAGAACTTCTAAAACACAATGCAACAACTTTTACGTTTCTACAAACGCTTTTAACTTCATCCACTCCTCACTGATATTTCTGATCAACAATAAAAACCTGTTCAAAGAAAGTTAAAGTGCTTATAGAAGATTTTATATGTAATACAATCAAGAAGTTACTACTGGAACTAAGTTAAAGCTGGAACATATTCTAAAAAGAAAACATTGAGTAAGAAAATAAAAGACGTCTTACATAAAAGCGGAGACATTTGAATGGCATGATCATTGCATGATGGAGCCTCATGCTGTTATGTAACAGACCAAATAACAGGAGGAGGCATCATGTGAGACGTTTCTCCGTGTGTCCGGCATGCCGCAGCTGTTCACGGTGGGAAAAGTCTGCCCTCAGGGAGCAAACGGTTAAAAGAACAAAATCCGTCTGTAAAATGCAAATTTTTTCTCTGAGGTTTACATGCGTCTGTTTGAAGAGCCGAACGTCCCGATGTGTAGGGGCTGAGGAGAGGGCCAGGGAGCTTTTAGAGCAAGGTAGTGATAAAACAATAAAATTTAATGTTTCACAATCAAAAGTCCATAAAACATGAGCGTTATAAAACATAGTTCAAGACTAAATTACATGAAATAAAGGAGGAAGGGATTTAAATTTACCTCGGTTCACAGAAAAGTCTAATTGCACAGTTCAAAGTCTCAGATTTGGCAGTAAGGATTCTGAATAACTCTAAATAAGCAGCATTTTCTCTTAAAAATGGATTTGAATTGCCTTTTTATCACTTATTTTTCAATCTTATGACCTTTCAATTCTACATTTCTCCTTACAGTTGCAGCTGCAGTGCTGGGGAAAGTATTTGCCTTCTTGGTTTCTGTTATTTCTTTCTTTCTTTTTTTTTTTTTTACATGTTTGTCACATTTTTTTTATTTTGGACAAAGATAACCTGAGTACAGCGAAAATGCAGTTTTATGCAGTTAAATGAGGATTTTATTTACTAAGGGAAAAAGACATCAAGTGCAACTCGACCTTTTCAAATCATGATTAAGCTGTAGTTCACTCAGTTTTTTTCACTAGCCATATTCAGACCTGCTTACTCCCAGACCTGTTGAATCCAGAATCTGTCTGAAAAGTGAAGAAGCTGAGAAGATCTCAATTTCTAAAGAAATTCAAGAACAGCTGAGAAGCAAAGTCATTGTTATCTATCAGTCTGGAAACGGTCACAAAGTCATTTCAAAGGCTTTGGTGCTCCAGCGAACCATGGTGAGAGCCATTACCCACAAATGGAGAAAACTTGGAACGGGGGGAACCTTCCCAGGAGAGAGCGGTGAACCAAAATGACACCAAGAGTGCATCGATGACTCATCCAGGAGGTCACAAAAGAACCCAGAACAACTTCTAAAGACCTGCCGGCCTCACTGGCCTCAGTTAAGGTCAGAGTTCATGATTCAAGCATAAGACAGAGACTGGGAAAAAATGGCATACATGTAGGAATCTAAGGCCAAAACTGCTGCTGACCAAAACGAACACAAAGGCTCGTCTCACATTTGACTAAAAACATCCTGATGATCCCCAAGACTTTTGGAGAAATATCCTGTGGACTGACAAAACAAAAGAGCAACAAAACCAACAGTCAGACATGATGGTGGTAGTGTGATGGTCTGGGGCTGCTTTGCTGCTTTAGGACCTGGACTCTTGCCGTAATTGACGAAGCCATTAATTCTGCTCTCTACCAGAAAATCCTGACGACACCAGCAAGTCCACCTCTGAATGGCTATAAAAAAAACAACTAATTGAAGGTTTTGGAGTGACCTTTTTTTAAAGTCCAGACTTAAATCTGGTGGATTTGCTGTGGCATGACCTTAAACAGGCCATTCATGCTGGAAAACCCTCCAGCGTGGCTAAATTATAACAATTCTGCAGAGAAGAGTGAGCCAAAGTTCCTCCACAGGGATGTGAAAGACTCACTGCTCGTTATTGTAAATGCTTGCCACCAAGGGTGGAACAGACAGTCATTAGGTTTAGGAGGTGATTACTTTTTCCTCTTAATAACTTACATCATGTTAAAAGCTGCATTTTGTATTCACTCAGGTTATCTTTGTAGATTATGCAAATAAATAAATCAGGAAGGAGGCAAATATTTTGTCACTGTTACTTTGTTGCTAATTTAATGGGTAAGAAATTGAAGGTATTACAGGGTCTGAAAAGGGTTAAAAAGGTATTTAAAAGTGTTAAAATGAATGTCACTTTTCTAGTGTAAACCCCACCTTTCTTTCTTCATATAAAAATAAGCAGATTATTTTTTTGTCAGACAGCCTCTCATATTTTGCTTGAAATAAAAAGTGATGCTAATATTCTATAAAAGGATCATTTTTAATCTTGTTTTAATACTAATATGCACAAACATGCAAAATAAAGCCCCATTGGATCATATTTCTCCATAAGATAAAGCTCAAATCTGATCATAACCCATATTCAGCGGTTTCCTGTGAGCATATGTGCTCCTTCTCGTCGTCTCAGTGTGATCCTGAAGCTGCGAGACGCTGTATTGTATGGGGACGTGACGGAGCAGTCGTTGCCCCTCTGCAGGGCCTCATGGTACAGATGGTCCTTACCACAGAGTAACCTGTGCAGGCCCACGGGGGTTACTGGAGTTCACTCACTGCTGCTGCTGCTGCTGCTGGGCGTCACCTCCCAGCTCTGATAGCGTGTGTCTACTATGAGGTTTCAGCTGTTTTTATCAGGTTTAATCATTGACTACACCCACAAATAAACACAGATTCTTCAAGAGTCAGAATTCCTCTCTAGTTTGGTGAAAAAAAAAAATTAATATATGTATATATATTCCTACTTTTGCTTTTTGTTCTTATGGAACACTTTGTCCAGACAGTTCCAGCTGCTCTAAGAGAAGAGATCGGGTTTCCAAAGGGGGTGTCTTGGGAAACTTTGACTATCCAGTAAATCAGGGTTTATTACATCATACATGGAGCAGAGCACGCCAAGGCCGCCCCATACACCAAGCCCCTGCCATACCTCGCAGCTGATTGGCTGACCTATAGTAGGGCAAGACGATGTGATTGGCTAAAAATGAGGGCAAGTCTGGACAAGACCTACTGACTGACTGACATGGAAAGAGGAAGAGTGGTCCTTGCATGGAGACAAAGGGAGGTAAGGGTTAACGTAAGGAAAACAACACTGTGAAAAACACATCATATTTACATTGATTTAAGTGTTTGTATAAGCTCAAGGCTCCGTGGTTTTAGTTCACCTCAGAACCTTTTTATTTGTCAAACTAAACCAGCACAGTCCAACAAAAGGCTCCTCATTCTGTTAATGATTATTGAGGTCCATCTGTATTTTGTTTGTGAGGAGAATTAGCTTCTCTAAATGCCTCTTAAGTTGACTGTTGACTGTTGTTAATGTTGCTTAGATAAGGTTATGTAACTGTCCTCCCTGAAGAAGAAAAAAAAACAGAAGAGGGAAGTCCTGCTCCGCTCGCTCGCATCTACAGCTCAGACGAGTCATTTCCTCTTCTCTGAGTTCTCTCTTTTAAAAACAGCTCGCTGTGCAGTGCTGAAGACAGCTGACCAGAATCTTAAACATACAGGAATAAATGTTGTAGACTGTCTGATTTGTCTTTGGATGTTTCAGGAATGTTTAAGTGTTTGAGACAGATCAAACCGACCCCAACCCCTGAGACTAAACCAAGCTTTTTCTGTTATGATCATGGAGACAAATCTGTTCTTTCTTTAGTAACATCTGCAGGAGTCTGGTTCATATCTTACTTCAGCTTTATATTCAAACATTTTTATAAATCAAACAAGCTTTAAATAGCAACACAAGTCATACTGTGATAAAGAGTACTTTTCCTCCCTTCCTGATTTCTTATTGTTGTGCATATTTGTCAAGCTAGACATAGATAGTAAATTTATTTATTGAGGTTAAGCACCATCCAAACCTTCCTGGTCCTACATGAAAAAAGTCGTCCCCCTCCTTGTTAAATCATGACTCAACTGTGGTTAACCACATCTTTTGGAAAGCTCAGTTCATTCTCCCTATCCACACCCAGACCTGATTACTGCCAGACCTGTTGAATCCAGAAATCCCCTAAACAGAACCTGTCTGACAAAGTGAAGTAGACTACAAGATCTCAAAATGCAACACATCATGGCGCCATCTAAAGAACATTCAAGAACAGCTGAGAAACAAAGTTTCTCACAATTGGGATTCCGGCAAACCATGGTGAGAGCCATTACCCACAAATGGAGAAAACTTGGAACAGTGGTGAACCTTCCCAGGAGTGGCCAGCCTAGCAAAATGACTCCAACAGAGCATGGACAACTCATCCAGGGGGTCCCAAAAGAACCTAAAACAACATCCTAAGACCTGCAGGCCTCACTTGACTCTGTTAAGGTCAGAGTTCATGATTCAACAATAAGAAAGAGACTGGGCAAAAATGGCACCCATGGGAGAGTTCCAACACCAAAACCACTGCTGACCAAAAAGAACACAAAGAAAAGAAAAAAAACAAACCCTGATGATCCCCAGGATGTTTGGAGAAATATTCTGTGGACTGGCCAGACAAAATTTGGACTTTGTCCTGTTACATCTGGAGTAAACCTAACAACATTTTATTCAAAGACAATCAAACCAACAATCAAACATGGTGGTGGTTGTGTGATGATCTGGAGCTGCTTTGCTGGACCACTTGTCATAAATGATGGAGCCATAAATGCTGCTCTTTAGAAGAAAATCCTAAGGGGAATGCTTGGCCATTATCTTAAGCACACTTGAGTTATGAAGCAGCACAATGATTGGAAATACAGCAGCAAGTGCACCTCTGACTGACATGGCAAAACAAAACCAAGGTTTTGGAGCACCCTAGTTAAAGTCTGGACTTAAATCTGATTGAGATGCTGTGGCATGACCTTAAACAGGCCGTGCATGCTTGAAAACGCTTTAATATGGCTGAATTAAAATGATTCTGCAATGAAGAGTGGGACTAAATTCCTCCACAGTGATGTGAAATACTCATTGCCAGTTGTTGTCACCACCAACAGTGGTTAGAGGTGTTAAGCCGGACGTACGCTGTGTGACTCTTTATTTGAGCTCACACTGTGCAACTGAATCATTTATGCTGTACGATCACCATGCATGATTTATGCACTTACTGATGGTCTTGCATGACCTGAGTGCCCACACTGTACGAGTGAAATCAGGACGGACAAATGCCAATGGAGTTTCCTTTGAAAGTCTCAAACACTGGTTGAAGTCGCCATCTTATTTTTAGGTTTCAAACAGCAGCAAAACGTCTCTTACCATCTCTTACACACATAAACAGCATCGCCAGCAAACACAACTAGCAGATAAATAATAGCAAATATTCTGTGTCAGCTGGAGGTCTGCGGGTAGACTTAGTTCCTGCTCATTTATTTCCTTTATGATAATCAGGGATGGTACATCAAAAGGATTGCTGCTGTTTTCATGGTGATGTAAGATGCTATGCAACACAATGAAGGCCATAAAGTTTAGGACTTTGCTCCTCGTCCAGTCAGGAGCAGGTGGTCAGGCTATGATGGGCCATCTTGTTCCCCTGTATACTGTGTAAAAAATGATGCATGATAGGCTGAAAGTTGGTGTGACATCCATTTGCGCGTACACCTCAAAAGTCAGGTCTGAATCCACTGAAAATTGCACCTTGTACACCCAGCTTTAAGAGTAATCTTACCAGCTGCAGGTGGTCTAGTGGTTTAAGGTGCACCCCATGTACACGGGCGGCCCAAGTCCTGCATGTCTCTCGTCCCTGTTTCCAATACTGTCCTCCTCTATAAAGGCACAGACAGCTCCACATTAAAAAAAGAGTGATTTTTTACTTAAGAAAGACAGCCAAGCATGCTCTCTGTGAACCGTTACATTATAAATCAGGAAACAAGCTGATTGAAGAAGGAAGCACAACCAAAGGCCATTGCACAAGAGTAAACACAAAGCATGGACATTAGAAATAGAGAACCAACTTGATAGCAGCGCAAGTGTTAAAACAAAGTTCATGTCAGGTAAAACAAATCACAATCCAACCAACAAGGAGAGGAGCTGGACTGAATTTAACATCACAGTGTACTTGGCAGATAGCTAACAGTCACATCTAGCTTGTTAGCTGTAAAGTCATGATCTACAGTGGAAGATTGAAAGTTTTGAGAGTGGGGAGTGCTCATGGGTGAATGAGTCTGTTGGTCTTGTTACTATAACACCGTTGAAGCTGCCGTTATTCTTCCTCGTGTGGAGTCCCTCAATTAAAACACAGAAATCTTTTAGTGTGTGCCAGGCTTATGCCAGGCAAACTTGCTCTGTCGTTTTCACCTCTGCAGCTCTAAATATAACTCATGGAAAATAACACTATCATGTATTACCTCAGCTATTTTTCAAAGAGGATGACCTTGTTCAGACATCTGAGATAGCCTGAGTATGCAGAGTAGCAGACATTGCATGCAGCAACCTGCATGCCTCCAAGAGACCCGGTCATGCTGTCACAGCAGTAAAATCTAGTTAGACCAATGATAAATATGCATCTCCATTTCCTACTAGAACTGGCAGTTATATCCCCCTGTGAGGTATACAGTTACCGGACAGTCAAAGTACAGTTGGGTTAAGGGAGGGTATAGCTCCTAAGAGGCACCCTTTTACAGTGACATTGCCATCCTATAGGGTAGGTATATCAGCATATGTGCAGTGAATCTGCTTGAAATAGTTTGTTTACAGTCACATGATACCAATGATGTGTTAATTCCAGATGGGGGGCAGGAAGTGAAGAACATCCGTTAGGAATCAATGGGAATGGAGGACACTCTAAATGGACTTGCATGCTGCAGTTATCATCAGAAAATGTCTACATACCTTAGATATGGTCGCTCCACTTTCATACTAAAGCCTTTTCATCTATGGTTGAACTGATTTAGCTGGCATGGAGGCGATTAGTACAACACATTACTCAGTCCTGCAGACGTCCTACTGCACATCTAACCAGATGACAACAGACTTAAGGAGTCTTATACTGAGCTAAGAACCTAGCTAGACTTCTTTAACCGCTTTTCTCCCTTGTTTTGTCATTAACATACCTTTAATTCAAATGGTGATGAACATTTGACCACATAAATCTAACAGGAAAAGCAACCAAGTACTGATGTTTTGATGTTTTGTGTAAACCAAAAGTGCTGACTTTTGTTTGAGTACCAGTTTCCTTTCTCCTTTTTTGTTATTGAATATAAGCTTAAAAGACCAAACGGGCACCCACTGAAGGGCCATTTGGGAACCAAAACATGGGCTCTTGTAAGAGCTGAGCCATGTGATCCAGATCTCTAAAAAGAGACTGTTTCTAGTCAAATCAAGTGTGGTTGGATGGACATCAGCTGTTGATATGAAGCAAGATCAGAGTTTAGTGTGCCAAAACGGTGTCAAACAGTCCTAAACCATGTGGACCAAACAGACCATTTAAGTGTTGTATGACACCACAGATCCAGGCTTCAAAAGAGGGCTTTAATCCATAAAGTTAAATGAAAACCTGTTCAGATTTCATTGTTATCACCACCCTGATATATTTTATCCATCTTTCTCTTCGCTGCCATTATTTTTGCTAATGCTAGTATTACAGTGATCATTGCTTCATCTATTAACATATTACTAGAACAGTTAAACTCAAAGAGCCATACTACTTTGCTGCTCTCTACTTCATACAATCCAAGCTGCCAGTGCTAATACTGCATTGTTTTGTTTTCTATCAACCACAGCTGTTGCTGCTAATATTGGTAATTTTTTGCATTTTGTACCATTATCAATAAATTTATATCCATTTTCTACAAAATGGGAGATAAGTTCATGGCCCCAACTGCCATGAAGTTATCTTTCATTTGGTGTTTTGTTGTTTCGCTTTTCCCTCTCCTCTTCCTGCTTTTCTCCATCCCTACCCCTCCTTCTAGCCCTTTCCAACTCCAGTGCAGCTTCGCCATGGTAATGGGGCTAAATACTGCTAGTGCTGTCCTCATGCTTATCTTTATTATAATATAGTCTTTATTATAATATTAATGATTAACGCTGATCTAATATAATAGGCAACAACAGGGAGAGAGTCTGGTCTAGGGAGATAACTTTGGAGATAACCTTGCAAAGCAGATGGATTTGCCTGTTTCCGTGTTTCTTACTGGCAAATCCATCTTGCAAAGCTTCTGTCTGAACAGTTTGGACCCGGTTAGAAAGTGACAGGACCAATCAGCGTCGAGGGGCACGGCGGAGTCATGACGTAAGCAAGCAGCAACAAGAGGCCGGTGCAGTTATGGCGGAAGAGATGAGGGTGGATGCTGCTAAAGCGCCAGATTTATCAGAACTTGACGACATTTCTTCATTAAAAGAAGAACAAAGAACAGCGGTGAGTTGTTTTCTTTTCAGAAACAAGTTGTGTACTGACATGTCTACAGTTTCCATGGTTCACGTTATGCAGCTCTCTATGGAGTTTAGCGGCTACGTCATGTTTTGTTACTCTGATTGACCCGTAAAGATGTAACAGACAGAACGTTCATCCAGTCACCCTCCAAATTTTTTTCAAAGGCTCTGCCCTTTCCCAAATGCTGTCTACGGGAGGTTTTCCAGATGAATGTGTGAAACAAATCCATGTGGCGTGTCAGGTTACTTCTGTTATGAATTGGCACAATACAAACATAGAGACTGATTGATGATTGCTGCTGTTTCTCTGTGAGATTCTTTAAACTCTTCTCCCTGAACGTGTCTGTACTTTCAGGACTCAAAAGTAGCTAAAGATTGATTCTATTCCCCCTGAAGTGAACAGTTGGTACAACCGTAAACGGCACTAAACTTCGGCATTTTGCCAGTGCTTCTCTAAAGTTCTTCACTGTGACCTGATGTCATCTCTAAAAAATCCATATAAATGAACAGCCATGGGGCACAGCGGTTAAGGTGCGCCCCATGTGCATGGGCGGCCCAGGACTAATGCTGTGGTCCATTTACCTCAAAAGTCGGAACTGGGAATGGCGTAGCGTTTTTTCTGAAAAAAACAGAGTTCCAGTTGTTTGCATTCCATTTCTCACGAGTTGGAAAACAATGGATGGTGTTCTTGCGTTAGTGCTGTATCTACAATTTCTAAAATTGCACAGAGAAACAGCAAAAGGTTCTGAAAACAGGTCAAAATCAAAGTTTTTACTAAACTTTATGCTTTGTGCCACCAAGTTGTGTCGTCGAGGTTGGGGTGCTCTGTGAAAGAACGAGTTCACGAGCTGTAAATACGACTTGGAGAGACATTCCATTTGTTACTTCCAGTCGGAATACGAGTTAGGATGACAAATGGAACGCAGCATTAGTCTGGCCTGTAGCGCCTTTCCCGCAGGAATCTCCCCCACTCTCTCATCCCTGTATCTGACTCTATCTACCGTCCTCCTCTCCAAATAAAGGCATAAAATGCCCCAAAAATACTGTTAAGTAATTCTTGATAATTTTGGGTCATATTTATATGTTGTAATCATTTCCATGCTCAGGAAACAGCTGCCGTTTTAACATTTGAGCCCTCTATTGTTTACAACCAAGCTTACAGGCTAACCCTCTCCTTCTTCTCTGCCTTCACACATGCATTATTGTTTCTCTCCACATCAGAGGGAGCATTGTGCACAACAAAAACACAGCCCTGATAAAGCCAAACTACAGAAATGATAGGGATGACAGCTGCTGAAAGTTCAGTCCTTATGTAACAGTCAGAGCTGAGTACAAATGCAGACAATGTTTCAGCCATCCTGGTCTGGAATTTGAAAGCTCAACCATCCAGACACAATCCCAGCTAAACTGCAGAAACTCCTCACCTTTAATCCTGGCAAAATGGTCGAAAAGTTCATTTAAAAAAGGCCAAATAAAAGACACATTAAGCCTACTGCTCTGTTCTTTGTGCTGTGTCATATTTGTAGTCATGGTTGCTTTTACCACCACAGAACCACAGAAGTTTCTCATTCAAAATGAAGCTTTTTCATCACGTTAAAAACAAACTCTGTGATGTTGGAAATCTGATCGCTGTGTTTTCTCTGGGCTTTTCCCGTTTCCAGTAGCCGCACACACAATAGAGGGCTTCACAGTGAACACATTCACATACAGCCGTGCCTTTGTCTCGTCCCTCTTGTCTTGCAGATCAGATTAAACACAGCAGCCGGTCAGAGTGGCACACAGGTGCTGACCTGAAGAGAACTCATGTCTTTGTCTCTCCAGCTGACGGAGGGCTGAGAGGGACGACCCTGATTCTTATCACCCTGATACCTGATCATCACAGTAATCACAGGACTTCACACACAGCACCATGACTGCAAAGATACCAGGACAAGGGAGGAAAGAACGGCAAGAACAGTCAGCTGCAGGACTATTTCAATACTTTAACTTCAATACTGAATGATATAAATATGGTAATTATTGTTCTAAACTTCCACTAAATGTATCTGATACCTACAAGCCCACCAGTGTTCATTTGTTGACTAAGCCTGTGACTTAAAATGTTCTTTGAGTACCTTTTTTCCATGCGGAAGACTTGACTTAGACTATCTAAAAATAGATCTGTGCTGGTGAAAACTCTGACAAAAACCAGACTGAGTTCAAGCACAGTAGACAGCTTGTCCAGATTCCATGTCTGTCATCAGGTAGATTCATCTAAAATAATTGTGCTGGGTCTAAGATCAGACCTGACCAATCAGCATCTTTTGAGGAGAACGAGGTGGAGGCTGTGGGCAGGGCTTAGTTGTTCACAAAGCTGGTAGCATTGGCTGCAGTTTAATCAGAACTGGACCACCCTCATGTCCTAGTTGTTCCATCCTTGGTAGCAACACCTGCAAGCATTTGCAATAACTGGCAATGAGTTTTTCACATCACTGTGGAGGAATTTTCACGCCACATTGGAGGGTTTTGGAGCTTGGATGGCCTGTTTAAGGTCATGCCACAGACATTCAGAGGTGGACTTGCTGTTGTGTTTGGGGACATTGTCCTGCTGCATTACCAATAGTGCATGATGGCCAGACATTCTCCTTCAGGATCTTCTGATGGAGAGCAGAATTCATGGTTTCGCTGATTACAAGGGATCCAGGTCCTGAAGCAGCAAAGCAGCCCCAGACCATCACACTACCTCCACCATGTTTGACTGTTGGTATGATGTTCTTTTGATAAAATGCTGAGTTAAGTTTTACTCCAGATTTAGCTGGAAAAGTTCAACCTTTGTCTCGCCAGTCCACAGAATATTTTCCCAAAAGTCTTGGGGATCATCAGGATGTCTTACGTCAAATGTGAGATGAGCCTTTGTGTTCTTTTTGGTCAGCGTGGTTTTGGTGTTGGATGCCATTTTTGCCCAGTCCCTTTCTTATTGTTGAATCATGAACTCTGACCTTAACTGAGTCAGGTGAGGCCTGCAGGTCTTTAGATGCAGTTCTGGGTTCTTTTGTGACCTCCTGGATGAGTTGTCGATGCACTTTTGGAGTCACTTTGCTAGGCCGGCCACTCCTGGGAAGGTTGGCCACTGTTCCAAGTTTTCTCCATTTGTGGGTAATGACTGTCACACTGGTTTGCTGGAGTCCCAGAGCCTTAGAAATGGCTATGTTACTTTGTTTCTCAGCTGTTCTTGAATGTTCTTTAGATGGTGCCATGGTGTGTTGCATTTTGAGATCTTGTAGCCTACTTCACTTTGTTAGGCAGGTTCTATTTGAGGGATTTCTGGATTCAACAGGTCTGGCAGTAATCAGGCTTAGGTGTGGATAGGGAGAATGGATGAGTCGTCCATGCTCTCTTGGAGTCATTTTGGTAGGCCAGCCAATCCTGGGAAGGTTCACCACTGTTCCAAGTTTTCTCCATTTGTGGGTAATGGCTCTCACCATGAGTCCCAAAGCCTTAGAGATGGCTTTGTGATCCTTTTATACTGACGTTCCATGATGTGTTTGAGATCTTTTGTTCTACTTCACTTTGTCAGACAGGTTCTATTTAACAGATTTCTGGATTCAACAGGTCTGGCAGTAATCAGGTCTGGGTGTGGGTAGTGAAACTGAACTCAGCTTTCCAGAATATGTGATTAATCACAGTTAATTCATGATTCACATGGGGGGCAATGGCTTTCATACATAAGACCAGTTACTTGAGTTTTTCCATCTACTATTTTGTCTTTGGAGGCTGTGTAGAAACATTATGTTTGGACTCAAACATCTGTAGAGAATCCTTCACAGGACGTTTCTGGGTGTCACCCTACAGGTGGTGGGTGTGTAGCCATCAGCAAATAACACTGTGTAACGTTTGAGGGCGGGAGCCTACGCCAACGTGTGCATGATAGTAAGCATGCATCTAAGATGAGCGTGTCACTGACCAGGGGAGGCTGGGCCAATGTTAAATATCGTGTGTCCAACTGTGTGCTGAACTTTTACGATGCCTTTCTGTAGAGTTTTTGCGACTCTGAGGTCAGATATCTGAGCTTGTCTTCCAAAACTGTGAAGAAACATCAATCTGACTTGACTAACTGACTTTTGCTTGCAACAGCCATCTTTCTGATTTACTTATTTCCTGTTAAAAAGCTCTTAAAGTTGTTTCCATGCTCCCAGAGGTTATACATGATGGAGCTGTAGCCTGTTTTCATGCCAACCAGCGTGCTCAGCGTCTATTTGATCCTAATCTTACATGCATGTGTACATTGTGTGCAGGGCAGCAGCTTGTATTGACCTATATTATCAGAACACATTGGCGTGTTTGAGCAGCAGACGGGGCTGGGCGGAGAGGACTGCTGCTCTCAGAGACAGTCTGTGTCAGGCTGCTCCAGCTGGACTCCACACCCTCCTCTCTTACATAACCTCGTGCATTCCTCCCCTACACTGGAGAGCGTTGCACACTGGCTGTGGTGCGATGTTCACCAGTGATGGCAGAGTGGCGTGTTGGGTTGACTGGGTTTGTTCTGTGAGGAAATAAAACAGCTTATTGTGCTCTGGGTGTATTCTTCTCCAGCCTCTGAGGGGCGAGCAGCACTAGAAAGGAAACCCAGACAGCACATTTATTCTTTATAGAAACAGAGTATTTTAGCTGGACTCAGGTCTCATCATTAAGGCTTCAGAGGGAGAGCAGGGAGTGAGGAGTGGGTGGTGCCTTTTTGTGTTGTGGGGGTTCAGTGGGAAAGAGAACACAGTGTTCCCGGCTTCACATCTGCAGCCTCGTCCTGACAAGACAAAGAACCCGGGGCTGATCTGAGACTGAAACACAGGACAGTAAACCGTCAGTCATAAATCACACTTTCAACCTTTTGGTACCACGTCTATGGGTTATGCAGAGGCCTTGAGCCATAACACAAGAAATAATGGAGGAAAATTGCAGCAGAAATATTCTGCCTGTGGATAAACTGAGCATTTGCATGTTTGTCTGCAAAAGGAGAGAGAGGAAGCTCCAAGAAATCCTGCTTAAACAACAAAATATTACATGCAAATTTTACTTTAGTGAGAAAATGATCAATTAGTGTCAATTTATGTTTTAGTTTTTTTTATGATTTTAATGTTCACTGTGGCTTAAAAATAGCCACAGAGTTAATGTGGTTGCTTGGAAACATGGGGAGAGAAAGCAGGGAGCATGCACTAAACAGTGCCAGGATTTGGACTCAAACCTGCAACCAGTGCCACAATGAACAGGGCTAAACCAGTGCACAGTGCAAATAAACTTTATCGATGCTATCTGCTATGACCATTTCTAGTTCAATCAATACAAATGCCTTATAATTTGTCAAACAAAATCTTATTTGTGATATAACCTGTGGTTGTAGAGGTCAAATAAAGTAAATGTGGATTTTTTTTCCCTCTAAAGGTGAAATAAGACTGACGGATAAGATGGAGATACTCGAGTAAAGATGATATAAAGTGTAACCTAGTTCAGTACTTATGCTAATGTGCATTACATCACTGCAGGATAAACAGATCAGCGTTATCCTTCACCACCCATCTAATCTAATCAGAGACAACACCTTGTACCAGTGTATGTGCGTCTATTGTTACATAAATGTGTTTTACCAATGAACAAGTCCATCAAATTAGATTGGACCCAATTCTGCAGCAGGTTTATCGACTGGTCTAGCCTTAGGACCCACCAAAAAACTCCTTAATGAAAATTTGCAACCTAAAATTTGTGAGATGAAAATTTGAAAAAACTTATATGGAACAAAGAACACCGAAGAAAGACACAGGACAAAAAAAAGTGCATCATTACAGAAGCCCTGGGGAGGGGCATGCATGCAAATACTCTAGAGATGCATGACATACACCATATGGACAAAAGTATTTGGCCACACCTGTTAATTATTGAATTCAGGTGTTTCAATTAGTCCCATTGCCACAGGTGCATAAAATCAAGCCCCTATCCGTGCAGTCTCCATTTGCAGACATGTGTGATACTAAATGAGTCGTTCTGAAGAGCTCAGTGACGTCAAGGATGGTACTGTGATAAATGCCACCTTTGCAATCAGACTGTGTGAAATATCCTTGCTAGAAATTCAACACTCAACTGTAAATGAAGCTTAGCGCTAGTTCATACACCCAGCCATGATCAGCTGACGGTCAGCTGATCCCAATTATCACCTCCCAGCTCCCACAGCCAATCACAGCTCTATCTCTCAACACAGCGGTCCATTTAGCTATGACGCACTTCTCACTAATGCCTGGTGCACCACCCTGCTGCTGCTGCTGGCAAAGCTTTGCCTCCTCCACCCCAGCCTTCTCCTTGATTGCATAAAGGCTGGTTGAACCCTCATACTGAGATTCATGCTTTTGCATTTGAACTAATTTTGTAGTACTCAATATGCATTGTAGTAAATGTATGTATCCACATGGGGGGTTTTAGCCATGCGCTCCCTGGAAAGTCAAAGCATGCTGCTTGACTAACCCAGGCAGCATCTTTTGAGCAGAGCCTTCTCTGCGAGTAAAACTGTAGGTCCATTTTGCAATAAAATGGTAAAATGTATGATGAGAGTGTGTGTGAAGTGATATCATTAGAAAGTGGAAGCATTTAGGAGCAACAGAAACTCAGCCTCGAAGCTGAGGACCATGTTTATCACAAAAGCAGGGCAAACTGAGGGGCATAAAGTTCACCAACGCTCTGCTGGTTCCTTAGCTGAAGAGCTCTGAACTTCCATTGAAATTAATGTAAGCACAAAAACTCCAGCAGGAGCTTCATGAATGAGTTTCCATGGCCAAGCAGCTGCATGCAAGCCTCACATCACCAAATCCAATGCCAACAGTCTGATGGAGTGGTGTAAAACACACCGACACTGGACTGTGGAGCAGTGGAAACATGTTCTGTGGAGTGATGAATCAAGCTTCTCTGTCTCTCTAAATCCTAATGCTTCATCATACCGAAGTATTTTGGGCAATGCTTTTTCATGGTTTTTATGAGTTGACTGGCTACTTCGACACTTGGTGTACGTCAGTTAAAACACAAGTGATAAGAAAGACAAAAATGTAAATGTAAAATGACCAAAGAGACGTTGAATGACAGCTGAAAATGCCCCTCTTGTTGGCATGTTTACATGTCTCTTTAAAAAAAAAAAAAAAACAGAATCCTGGCTGATCTTTAAATCAGACGTGAATGAAACCAATTTGAATCCTGTTTGTTTCAGTTGAGCCTGTTTAGACTGGCTGTTACACATTAGTATCCTGATTTACCACAGTACAAAGATCACGGGAAGTTAAACAAAAACAAGGCACAATACTTCAATTTGCATGTTGGTTCTGTAGTTACTGCTCGAACATTTAACATACTTTCCATCAACTGTAGTCAAATGTTAATTTATGCATAGTTGGAGGATAAACATGTTTAGTAATGAATAGAATCTGGACACAGTTGACTGTAGAGGACTGTTTCCTTGACTCAGGGTTTCTGAAACCATGCAGGCCATGTGCACAATCATCTTAATGCCATCAGTGAGCGTGCTGATTCTCATTATCTCTGCAGGACAAGGAGGCATATTGTGTATCTGACCCGCACACAATGATGTAGGCTTCACGTATTTCACATGAGAAGATTTTAAACTATGGTAATGCTAAGCAACACTTACTCTGATGCACGCAGGCAGCACTGATCACATTACACAATAACAAACCAGTTTTTTCTCAAACAGCAGTTTCCCTGGGAGTCTTGGGCATAAGCGTTTAGCTTGGTCATTTGAAGGTTGCATTTGACAGACATTCAGTATTTCAGGTTTGAGAGTCAGGACTGGTTGCCGATAAGTGAAGCTGATGGCCTCCTACTGGATGTACTTTTAGTTTCAAGTTTGCATATATTTGTCTTTTTTCCTTATTTTACAGGAAGCTCAAAGGTTAACTGAAACCCGCCGGGATATAATACAAATAAAACACTGAATGCACTCAGGTGTTTGCTCAGGGAGCAGCTCAGTTGCCATAGCGAGGTGACCTGGTGATAAGAGCAGTGTCGGTGAGGCAGCCAGACATTCAGCATATTAACACTGGAACAGTTTAAAAGCCTCAAATCTTATTTTAGAAGTACCTTATCAACCTCATCCATCATCCTGCAGCTCTTGTGTCAGGTTGACCTTCATCATAAAGTAATAACCCTGTCTCTGTGTGGCATTCTGGTGCTTTCTACCTATCAGGTGGGAGTTTTATAGCCATTTGGCAGCAGGCAGGGCTGCTGAGGTGAAGCCAGAACAGGCAGATGTCTGTGTGATCACGCAGCCACATCGTGCTGGGCGGGCGGGTTGGGACAAAGACCGTCCAACTCTGCAGAGATTTAAGACGCCTTTCATCACCAGAAGTCCAAAGATCCGTCCCTCATATTAACTTGAACCTAGATCTGCAACACCAAAAACCTGAAAGGAGAGGTCACACATTGAGACATCTTTCCCTTAATTTCTCTAAAGCCTTCAGTGCTTTGCACAAGAGGAAGATTGCACATGCATGCAATATCAAATGTAATTTTGGAATTTGAACCTAGTAACCCTGAACAGCTGATGAGTGTAACAGAGCAGCACATCCTCAAAACTCTGGAGCCGTCTCAATGTGGAATGTCCTGCAGCCGTTTGCTCTCAGGTTTCTCAAGACATGAAGGCGTCTGGCACAATTTGTGCAAGCTTGCAGGCTGAAGAGTATAACAAAAGATCAGTGTCATGGTTGGATTTGAATCAAATCACATTTTCCTCAAAGATATACTGAACGTTAGCTAAACTACACAGCTTTATGCAACACAGTGTTTACCTTTCTGTTACCTAACATAAAAAAAAATGGGTTAATGGCGGGATTTTTCCGCCCAAATGCAAGTAGACTGATAAATATTTGTCTCTTCTAGACAGCAGTATTGCCAATTTAAATATTAGCCTACAAACAGAGTTACATTGAGCTAGATAAGCTTACGGCGACAAATGAAAACAAAGAAGCTAGTTTTCACGACCAAATAAGACATTTCAAATATTTTTATGTAATTCATACTAAACTCAAGAAAAAAATCCAAAATTTATCAGTTATTTATTAAGTTCTCTTACTTGAGAGAGGAAAAGAAGCCTTAATAAAGCCCTGATTTTTTAAAGTTTGTATACTAAACAATTTAAGACATGTCTCATCATTTAAAGTACCTTTGGTTGAGTTTTGTAACTACAGGCCAAAGTCCAGCAAGCTCTCTCCATAATTCACAAGAGTTTATATGAGGTAACTTTGCAAAGCTGATGGACTGTCCAGATTCCGTGTCTGTCATCAGGCAGATCCATCGGTGTTTGTGGAGAATGAGGCTGTAGCTACGGCCATGGATTAGTTGTATTGCAAGTAGATAAGCTGTGTGTGGGGGTATAGCTCAGTGGTAGAGCATTTGACTGCAGATCAAGAGGTCCCCAGTTCAAATCTGGGTGCCCCCTCTCTCTTTCTTGAATTTCCCTCAGGATTAATTAAGAATCTATCCATCCATCTATCCATCTATCTATATATGTATATATATATATATATACATCCATCTCTCTATATATCTATCCATCTATCTGTCTATCAATAGTTGCCACTGAAGCAATTCACTTGGATGTAGTTGAAGTGAATGTTTCATCTGAACTGGCAGTAGAAATGTGTAAGCAAGTCTCCCAGCATGAGTTTGCGGTAATTATGGCCATGCTATAATAATACTGCAAACCAGTAAACAATGGCCTCCACTGGGGAAGCGATCAGCTCGGACAAGCTATCGCAGCTGTTTTGCCAGAACTGGACATTTCTTTATTTAAAAAAGAGAAAAGAACTGCACTAAAGCAGAAAAGGCGTTTTTATTATTCTCCCAGCTGGCTTTGAGTCCATGAAAACATTATAATGCAGCAAATGTAGCTTACATAGCTTTATTCGCGGCACAAGCTATATAGAAAGTGTAGCAAACATAGCTAACATAGCCCCATTAGCTGTATAAGCCATTCAGAAAGTGTAGTAAACTTAGCTTACATAGCACTGCTGCATAGCTGCATAAGCTACATAGATAATGTAGCAAACACAGCTTACATAGTGCTGTTAGCTGCATAAGCCACATAGATAGCATAGCAACCATGGCTAACATAGCTCCATTATTTGCATAATCTACGCATATAATGTAGCAAATGTAGCTTATGTAGCCCCATTAGCTGTGTAAGCTATGCAGATAACATAGTTTTGTAGCAAACACAGCTAAATCTTGTAATGCTCATGGATATCTATACTAACAAAGCTACTAAGCTAATGTTACCTACATAGCCTACATAGATCATGTAGCAAACATCTCTTACATAGCGCTGTTAACTGTATAAGCTACACAGATAATGTAGCAAACATGGCTTACATAGTGCTGTTAGCTGCATAAGCTACATAGATAGCATAGCAAACATGTCTTACATAGCCCCACTAGTTGCAGATAATGTTTCAAACATAGCTTATGTAGCTCGATTAGCTATGTAAACTATGCAGATTACATAGTTTTGTAGCTACCATAGCTAAATCTTGTAATGCCCATATATACTAACAAAGCTACTAAGCTAATGTTAGCAACATAATCTATATAGATCATGTAGCAAACATCTCTTACATAGTGCTGTTAGCTGCATAAGCTATGTAGATAGCATAGCAAACTTAGCTTTCATAGCATAGTATATAATGTAGAAAATGTAGCTTATGTAGCTCCATTAGCTGCGTAAGCTACATAGATAATATTACTATGTAGCCAACAAAGCTAAAGCTCATGATGCTTATGGATATCTGTACTTGGACACTACGATGCTAATGTTAGCTTCATACGCTCTGTAGCTATTCTAGTGCAAACCAGTGTAACTAAGTCAGATTTTGGCTTTGTTTGCTGACACTCACCTTGCTAAAGCTAACTCAGGTACACTGGCCGACAAAGAAACATTAACTACGTAGCTATGTTAACTTTAGCTAAAGCTAACAAAGCTAGAGTGAGCCACCTTTCCCCCAACTATTTCTAAAACGGGTCTATTCATAATTTAGACCTCTGATCTTTTTCTCTGTTTTATTTCTCAAATGTTGCCATGTCTGCCGTGTTTGCAATGTGGTTATTGCATGAATTTGTTTATGAATAAAGTCGCACGAGGAGGCGTCAGAGATCTATGGTCTGCATCCAGAGCGTCTGAATTAATCGCATGCTTTAATGATCCTTTCAGCACACTTTGGTTCAGCCACGCCAGCGTGGCTGCTATAAGTCTGCTACTTCTTCTTAATTTCTCACTTTACTTTAAAAACTAAGAGACAGCTCAGAGGACAAGTAAAGTCTGAACCTTGTGTTATCAACCATTAAAGTTCTTTAGTCTGTGGTGAAATCATTTCATTTTATCTAAAATTTCTCTTTCTTTCAAAATAAAAGCAGGTATGTATCCAAACAGCAAGGTAATCAACCTTAGTTTAAGGCGGTACAAAAAGTTGAGATTAATTGTAATTAAAATCATGAATTGCTTGACAGCCCTAGTTTATACAGATCAAATATAAGATAACCAAAGCTAAGTGTCAGCTGGTTTAGCTGTATTTAACAGACATTTGTGAGAAGTAACATCAGTTTTCTCACCACATTCCTGTCAAGAAAGGCCTTCTTTCCCTAAAAGCATGACTTTTGCCCTAAACCACATATAAACCTGTAGTTTGACTGCTGTTTATTTAAGATTTAGATTTTATTCAAATGTAAAATCTTTCATGTCTAGAAACTCCTTTCTCCATTCACGTCCACCGTCAGGCCAGCTGTCACCCTTTCAGCTGACCCACTTTATCAGAGTAGGCTGGAGCACACTGACCAGCACTGCCATTTTGTTCTGTTTGTATGGAGCCATTGTGAGTGGAAAAAAAGACTGTAGCTATGCTCACCGCAGGGCTCACGCAGCACTTTTTATGCAAACTCTGGCCCCTGGCATACACGCTGCTCCTGGTCAGAGGAGCATCATTTCATCTGCCCTACACTTGCTTCCTGGGTGCCCTTCATCACATCACTATCTCTTAATCACTGCTTCGCTCTTTGAAAGAGAGGAGAAAAAAACTCTGCCACCGGATTGGCTGCTCTGGCTGAACTGTTGCTAAGGGGCGGGTTTTTACTCAGTGATGGATTGATATGGCAGCTGGTGAGTGCAACCAGTTTGAGCAACATATACGTCAATGTAATGTTTCACCTACATGCTGCTGAGATCAGAATAAATGGGACAAAATGCGGATCAAACTGATCCAAAACCCCTTAATCTCCAGCATGGATTGTTGTCTCAGTGCCTGCAGGTGTCATTAATTTTCCAACAAGTTTATTGTTTTAATGAAGCAAAGTGTTATCACAGCTGATGGGTCAACACACTTTACAGCCTGTAGGGCTCCTATATTATTGCCACCCTTTAGAATGACTAAATTGATTGTAAATGTCAGCGGTGTTTGACTGAGATAAACAACCACAAAAGTAGGTTGATGGCTGAAGGGGTTTTCTTACAGCCTGTGATGTTAGCTGGGAAAATAAAGACATAATTGCATGCTCAGTTGCTGCAATGAATTTCTCTTTAAAGGTAATCATAAGGAAACTGTCTGTTTGATCATTTTCTCTGGGATTATTTCAGTGGCATGACTGGTTACTTGCATTACTTGGACGAAAACTGTAAAAATATTTGATCCAGCACTTTTAATACCATACATTTTAAATGACGCAATTGGTGATATTTTGGCAATAGATGGTATCTAAAATTACCATAGCTTAAAAAAGATAGAGCTGTTTCATAGGAAAGGTCTAAAAGAAAGGAGGAATCCATCAAAAACTGCAAACTCTTACATCACAAGGACTCAACCTGTCTTAACCAAAGAGACAAATCATTGAAAAAGTGAAGCTTTGCATTAGCTGATCATAATTACTGCCTCCCAGCTCCCACAGCTCTCTCTCAACACAGCGGTGTGTTTAAATATGACGCACCTCTCACTAATCCCTGCTTGCGTTGATGCTGATTCACCACAGTGCTGCTGCTGGCAAAGCTTAACCTCCTCCACCCCAGCCTCCTCCTTTATAGCATACAGCTTGTTGCACCCTCATATTAAGATTCATGCTAATTGCTTTCAAACTAATTTTATTGCATTCAATACACATTGTCATAAATGTATCTATCCATTTGGGGGTTTCTAGCCATGCGCTCCCTGGAAAGTCAAAGCTGCTTGATTAACTGGCATGCAGAGAGCTGGGTTAAGATACAGTAATCATTTAGGTTAAAAAGATAGTCAGATGATGGTTTTGTTCACTTTACAAGAAATGCATTATCCTTTGTTCATTTAATTCTGCTTTTTAGTTAAAATATCAGCTAATTCATATGCCATAAACAACTTTTAGAAACTTATTTATTTAAAAGGATTATTAGTTTAATATGGTTAATATTAAAGATTAGATTAGAAAATCATGAAATTCAGAAATGAGATACTTCAAATGAGTAGAAAAAAGTTAAAAATAATGTTGTCGTTTTGTTTTTTTTTACTTAATGTCTTAATGATAACTGAAAACGTGACCTTCATCTTGAATTATCAAAATAAAAATTAGATCAATTTTAGTGTGTGTGACAAAGTTGACAAAATTAAGATATGATTGGCAAAAAAGTAATATTTTGAAAAAAAAAAAAACAACTTTATCTAAAAACACCTGATGGAAACAGACAAAAAAATAAAGGTTGGCAGTTGAAAGTCTAATGTAAAAGTGTGGGAAACCGACTGATTAATGTGACTTTTGATGGATAATTTCTGAAGTCAAAATGTCCTTTTTTAAGTTTTCTGGGAGAATTATTCTTCCAGGTTAGACTTAAAGAGCCACAAGTCATCACAAAAGAGTCAAGACTTGAGCATCTCTGTCTTACACTGTTGACCAGAGCTCCTCAGTTAGTCTGGAATAGGGACCTGAAAAAGGATCCCACATGAAAGGACATTTAATGACACATAATATGTGATGAATCATTTATGATTTTTATAGCTGCATTCAAACTGTGTTGTATTTTCTCATCCATAACAACCTCTTCAGTTGACACAAGGCTATGCACTGGCGGTCTTTGTGGTTGTTAATGGCCTGTTCTTTTGCCCTAATTTCTTGCCACTAGTAGTGACACTAAATTAGCTCCCTCTAGTCCTGCACAGCCCCCAAAAAAGGAGCTATGTCTTTGCTCACAACATGAGGTCTACTCCTAAGTCTTCTTACAGAAAAAGTCAGAGCCAAGTGGTGTCGTCTATTTGCTGTTGGGCCCTTTGTTCTCTACTGTGCATCTACTTTTTTGTTTTTTTAAGGTAGTGGTGACATTTGATCTGATTTTCATATTTGCCTCAACTTTTGTGGATCAGTTTGAGCTTAAGTGTTCTGCTTAAAGGGCCTCCAACTGAATAGCCTGGCTATAGACAATGTGCAGGAGTTTGCCTGCAAATTAAACAATATATTACCCAATATTAGATGCTAAGGACTCAATTTTTAGTCGCAGTGGTACTGGAACAGGCATCGATATCATTTACTCACGAGTATAATCTTAAAGTTTAACTGCTGCAATATTAAAACTTAAATATGCATAAGTTAAAATCCTTAAAATGCATTGGTCTCTTTTGCACCATATAAAGCCTAATGTTTAGTGATCATTTCTACCACATATGCACTCACACAACTTGACTTCCTTCCTCATTTTTTAATCTCTGCATGCATTTCTGCCAGGATTTTAGCATGCAACTCCTTGAAATGTTTATTCCAAGCATTATTCTTTGAAGAGTTGCATCTTTAATTGCCATATAAAAATGTCTGAGATGATTGCAGATATAAGCAAACCTGTAAGAGATGTGAAGGATTTCCATACAAAATAGGACTAAGTTAAAGTAACACTTAACATGTATAGATGCACTAAAGAAAAAAATGTGCTCACTCACTGCACCCTTAAGGGCAAAAAGCTGCATGGTTTTCAGTTAGAGTGCAGCAAAAACATTGAAGGGGATTTGCCTCAGAGCACAACAGACTATTTGCATAAAACTGCAATGCCAAAAAGGTGTGAGATAAATTCAGCTTCAGAGCCATGTAGTTTTGTAACACTGCTTTAGGTGTTCTCCTTTAGGTAAATCCTCTGTAAAGCACTTTAAATCCTAGACGTTACATAAAGCTGCTCAGCAACATAAAAGAACAAGGCAGCTTTGGTCTCCTCCCGTTAATGCATGTCAAAAAACACTTTCACGCCATCCTGCCCAGGCATAAATACTTTAAAACAAAAACAAGACAACAGCAAGAGTCAAATTATTTATTTGATTTAATATAAAATTGTCTTTTGAAATACCCATGGACAAAGAAATGCATCATTTCATTATGAACACCTTGAAGAAAGCAGTCAGACGCTGGGCAGAGTAACTGAACAGGGCATGAGGGAATATAAAAGTCAAGGCACGCCATGTTACAGTAAGACTGAGTGGAAATATTTAAAACCTCAACAGGTTGAGAGCCCTTCAGCTCAGCTTTAAAATAAGATGTACAGGAGGGACAGAATAACCAGCATTCAATTTCTCCTACAGTCAGAAACCTTTTATTCAAAACCTGGTGAAAAATTTAGCTTCAACTTGGAAATAGTGGACCAAATCAAAAGGGGAGGACACGTTTCTGCATAAACCAGAGCTGTGCTTCATCTGGACATGGGAACAGATTTAATAAACCTCCACCGGGCACAAGGAGTCGACCTCTGCTCTGACAGAGGGACCTGTGCAGGCGTCACTGGCTTCAGGTAAGTTCAAGGGGAGAGTCGGAGTGTCGCTACAGGAGTGAGAGAAGTCAAAGTGGTTTCCCTGGTCAGTTTGAGAACTGTTAGAAATGTTTGGGCCCTTCTCAACACATCCCATGTGCAAGTCAAGCAGGGAAAGGACAGGAACAAGGTCAAAGGAAGACGAGCTGGTCGTGGCTTTTATCTCATGAAGTTTCCCCCTCCGATTTCCCTCTTGTATCTGTTGGTGAGGTGGTCGGCCTGTAGCGTGAGCTTTGACAGAACACCGAACAGTCCCCTGAGGTGATAGTGAAACTGATGCTCCAGGTCAGAGTGGTCGTCGACGGACAGGCTCCCAGTGACTGGCTGCTGCTCCTCCTGCTTCACCGCCATCTCCAGGAAGCTTGTGCCGCTGCTCATCTCCCTCTTCAGCAGACCCCACTCCATGTCGTTTTTGATGGACTTGAGGAGCAGGTAGTGCTCGTACATGTCCCTCTGCTTGTTGGAACAAGGCGGTTCGTGGTTGTTGTTGGGCTCCACCTGGGCTGCATTCACTTGATCCTCCAGAGGCACGTCTCGCAGTAGGCTCGGCACCATGATGGTCTCGTCCATGTTGTTGGCGGCTGCTATGAAGCGGTGCATGACGTTGATGAGAGAGTGCTTGTTGCTGGCTGAGTCGCTGCTGATCTGCATCATTTTGAAGGCTTTAGGTTACAGGATAGAGCTGGTAGAAAAGGTGTTACAAGGCTTTCTAGAAGTAGATGATCTGCAAGGAGAAGAGGCAACATGAGGATGCAGAAAAGATACACAAAGAAACACCACATATATAGTGCATAATCATACAAATGCATGACTCTAAAAAGACATTAATACATGCAGAATCGACATAAATGCATCCCAATCACTACCACATGTGCATGCACCTTTTACTCATGCAGCTTTTAAAAGAAAATCTCTTGCTAAGAAATAATCTTAACTCTAAAACAAAGGCCCAAAAGGTTATAAAGTCACTGATCACAATGGTTGCTGCACACACTGGAGTGCAGCCAGGCTGCAGGAAATCTGATGTAACAGATGCACTTTGTTTCTCATCTCATCTACAGAGCCCTGCCTTGCTTCTAACACACACAAAAACAATACAGCTCGACTTCTGCATGAAAAACGATACTACTGCGATAGCAGACATCACAACAATGACCTTGACTTCCTGGTATAATAACACCCAACAGACTGCTACATTTAGAGCTCAGTAGGAGAAAATAAATGATTCACACTGACCTGAAGCACGACGTAACCTGAGGAAAAGCCTTCTTGGCGTGCTGCTTACATAAACCAAGTCTTCTCAGGATCTACGTACCACCTGCAGCGAAGGAAAGTGATGATTTCCCCAACTGAGCGGCAGCTGCACCCTCTTTTTATAACCGATAAGCCGGGTAGGGCTGGGAAATAAATATAAGGCCCGCCCACATGGTATTTTTACAGCGAGCCTATTGGACAGCCTTGGGGATAAGGACGGACTCTCATAGCATCTGATCCGAAACTGACCAATGAGAGAGCACTTCTTAGCTGTCACTCAAACTGTATTTGCTTGTTAGGCTATTAGCTCCCTTTAGATGTTTTCACCGGAGGTTTGCAGCCTGAAGGTAACAATGATGCATGCTGATACAGTAGCACGTTGGATGTCAGGTGTGCTTTTCTGTTTTTTCTCCTTAAACTGAAAAAAAAAGCGAAATAAATGGCATTATTTTCCTGTTAAGCTTATTTCCTTCTTCCTCTTGCGCCGCTCTTATCTATTGTTGCACAGCACTGCCACCTGGTGGTCAAATTATGAAATCTTTATTTTTTTAAATTACATCAGTAGTCTCACACTTTAAGAAGTTTAATTCCGCCACAATATTGTTTTTTGTTTTGTTTTTTTTTTCCTTTTTTTTTTTTTTTAAGTTGTAGGACTTACCGGATAGAAATGTCTGTGCTTGCTTCACTTCAGACATGAAAGAAGCCGCCAGGTTTCTCAACAGGTGTTTTAATAGAAGTAATTAGGCTTCCTGCTGCATCATTACCGTGATTGGTTACACCTGTTATTCTTTGCCTACTTTGTCCGTGCAGTCAACGCAATTTCTGTGGAAGCAAATTTCCGCTTATTGAAGGGAAAAAATGTGAAAGTAAGGCAATTTGTGAAAAAACAAAAATATCTTAAGTCATAATCATGAGATAAAAAGTAAAAAAATCCGAGTTAAAAAGTCATAATTATAGTATAAAAAAAAAGAAAGAAAAAAGAAAAAGTCAAAATAATGAGATAAGTCAAATACGAGATTAAAGAAGTCATTATTATTTGAGACACATTTTAAATTATGAGATTAAAACTCATAATTATGAGTTTAAAAGTCATAAATTAGATAAGTCATAAATATAAAACAAATTTTAAATTATGAAATAAAAAGTCAAAATTGTAGATAAAAAGTCAAATTTGAGATACAAAGTCATAATTATTACATAAAAAGTCAAAATTATGAGATAAAAAGTCAGAAATATGAGATAAAATTCAAAATTATGACATAAAAACTCAGTTATGAGATTAAAAAGTCAATTATTAGATAAAAAGTCAAAAATATGCGCTAAAAAGTCATAATTTTGAGATAAAAAGTCATAATTATGAGATACAAAGACTTTTTTAATCATAATTTTTCACTTTTTCTCTCATGATTATGAATTAGGATTATTTTTTTTAAATTTCCTAACTTCCATATTTTTCTTTTTTAAGTGGCAGAAATGGGCTTCCATAAATCTCAGCACTGACACCAAAACATACACAACGTGTAAGTTCAACAGAATTTGGAATTCTATTTTAATGCATTTTTTTATTATTATAAATGGTTAAGTATGAATTTAAATATGCAGTGTTTGATCTTGGCCGTGAACTGTTAAATTATGAGTATAAACTTAGCATGTGTAGGAGTTTTCAGCGGTTGAAGACGTACAAGATAATTATACTGAAGTAGAAGTGCATTCACTTTGGTTAAATTTACTTTAATAGGGGTACTGCTTTTTTTATAAATCAACTCAAGTGAGAGCAGGTGTGGAAAGTACCTAATTACATTTACTCCAATGACTGTGACTGAGTAGCTTTTAGGGAACCTGTACATTTTGAAATCAGTACATTTACTTCTACTTAAATACGTTTTAACCAGAGTAACTGTACTTAAACTTGAGTTCAAAACTCTTGAGTACAGCTGGGATTCTTCTGCTTATGTTTCTGTTGGATTTTGGTGTTTTTTTTTTTTTTTTTTTTTTACACATTTGCATCATGAGTGAAGCTATCCAGTGAGTCAGAGTTCTCACCTGTGACTAGTTGTTCCTATAGGATACACAGTGCATAATCTTCATCAGTATGCACTGCCTTTCCACAAGCTTTATTTTGTGTGTTGTCACCAGAGGAGACCCACCTTACCACAGATTTTCAAAAGTTGCTGCAGCTCTGTCATATTAACTATCCAACGTTTTCAAAACTGTAGGTAACTATAGTAAGTGTGGACCAAATAGACACTTTTAAATCTTTAAATTTCAATCTAAACTGATGTGTATTTTGCTTTACTATAGAGGTATGACTTTACGTTAACAACCTGGTTAGAGATCTAGTATCATTGTTCTTGCCAACAAGGAAAGATCATATTTTACTGTAGAACTTGTACAGTGAAATATGAAGCTACCCACTACTCAAAGTAAACTTCAAATTTCACACTTTTACTTGGAGCAGATTTACAGATGAGAGTAAAAAGTAGATCATTCAAAGTACTGAGTATCTACTACTCCATGGAGCCAGAGCAGTAAAACATCCTTAATGTGCAATAACAACAAGAGAATGTAAATCGCCATCCAATCTGTTTATAAGATGTGACTTAACCTTAAGTAAGATGCAACAGCTGATTTGGGATAAAATGTATACTCATTCTCCTGCTATTTGCTACTGACAGCTATGTGTTGCAAACATCAAACTACTGGCCAGTTTTGTGTAGTATGCAAAAAGCTTGGGCCTTGTTTTGTTGGATTTAAGTGTAAAATTTTCTGCTTAGTTTTATGCTTTTTTAAAAATGTGATGAAGTACAAATCTCTCCCCAGAATATACTCAAGTAAAAGTATCTGGGGGGCCCAAACACTCCATAGATGGTTTCAAATCAGGATTTTAATGTATATTATTAATATAGTTTTACATGTGATTTACACAACATCTGAGCTAACAGGACTCTGCACCCACCTGAGATCTCTGGTTCCACCCCCGGGGGTGCTCTGACCCCAGGATGAGGACCAATGCTATGATGTGAAGAGAGAACCTGAAACCTTTAATAAAATTTGGGGTCCCTTTTTCATTGATTTTGTTTGATGTACAGAACTGGTGTAATGGTTTAACTGGTGATGGATTAACTAGTGATGCTTCAATATTCTACTATGGCACTTTAGGATTAAAAGAAATGAGGCATTGGGGATTCTAGGAAAGTATTTGTAGGGTCACAGAGTACATTTGAAGAGATAAATAATAGAAAAGAAAATGTAGGTGACTTTGCAGATGCCTGATTAAAACACAATAAACGCTAATTTTCAGGTTTTAGACCCGGCATTCTCAACCTTGGGAAAGGCTTACCTAAAGAATAACTTTTTTTTTTCTTCTATAAGACACATCATGAGTTTCAAGCACACTTTAAAGATACAAAATATTATCTTTATTTTTTTCTCAAGAATTTCACATGCATCCACAAAAGAATAACAATTTAACACTGAAAACTGGATATAAAGTTGGCTGGCTGACTGTAATTGGCACACACTGACACAGTTTCAACAATACTGGCCTACAAAATCAGTAAAGCTCTTTTACTGTAAATCCCTTACTTTATCTTGACTTTCTTTAAGGCTTATTTGGGTTTCACTTAGTGTTACAGAGAAGTTTATCAGCAATAAGCTTATCCTCTAGATCTGCAAATCTTGGAGACTAATTTAAGTACGATTACAAAATATGGCAGCTGCATTAGACACGGACACAACAAAATAGATACACTGACAGTTTGTTGAGTTACTTATCTAAAATGAAAGTGACAACATCTATGCTAAACTGGAAATCCCTCCATTAATCCCTGAAGTGACATGATTTAAAATGCCCGGGTCCCTTTTCTTTTATTTTTGGTCAATCTACGCTGCAGACAACATCCCTTTAACATGACCCCTCTCTGCTCGTTTTCATTGGTGACACTGATTAAAAGAAGAAGCAGCGAGTGTTCTTCCCTCTCTAAAATAATATCAACTAACACAAACACATAATATTTAAAATCACAGGAGATTCTTTTCACTCAGTTTTCATCCAGAGCTGCCTGCCAGTAACCTGTGGAGAGAAATATAAAAAATATCAGACAGGTTTAAAGATGCAGTGGTTCCTAAAGACTTAAATCACAGGAATCGTTTAATCACTGCAGAATGAAAGCGCTCACCTGTCAAAGTGTCGCCGTCAGACCATCTCATATTGGTTATTGGTTATGTACCGAGACAAGCAGCAGGACAGGAAGATCCCAATAAGCTAAAGGGAGCACAAAAACATAAAGAATGTAGAGCAGAGCATGTCACTTTTCTAAACATTTTCACAGCAAAAATATTTAACCTACACTTTACGGTTCAGCTTAACAACATCTAAGCCCAACATAAGAAGTAAGGAAATTTGTTTGTAGTTTTGTAGATTACTGTATATCTCTGCTGTAATAATGCTTCTTGGCAATAATTCTTATACCATTAGAGAGCCTGTTTATTCCCCTTTTAAATGGTGCCACATTTGTAAGGAGCATGCATTTGATGGATGAGCAGCAGAGCTAAGTATGTAGGTTGTACCAAATTCCTGCAAATGCCAAACAGCTTATTCTGGAAAAGCACTATATGTGTATATAGGTATACATGTAAATGTCTCCCATATCCAATCTGTAATATATTCAACATGTATATAACAGCTGTAAATACTAGTTATAATTTTTTTTATTTGCAAGTTACATTTCTGTATTTCCTATTTTATATTTATTCATGCTTCAATGCTTCTATAACCAGTAAGAATGATGGACAAAGCTTTGAAAACAACATACAACATGGGAAAAATATAGTCAGGAAAGAATGTTAACATGTTTACCTGGAAGAATGCAATTCCAAATGAGATCCCTGCAATGATTCCCAGGTTGGCCTCCATCACACTAGTCATCAGTGCAAAGCAGCCCTGCAAAACAGTAAAAGGAACATTTTTAGGTTATTTTTTAAAGACTTCTGTGTGTTTAATGTTTAGAGACAACATAAAGCAATCTAAATAAATTAAAGCAACAGAAATATGAAGCTGCTGTGACTCACCGTGTTGTACACCTCCGTCTTAGCCTTGTTGAGGTCCATCAGGACTGCAGTTGTGCAGTTGGTGCTGTCTTTACAGCAGCTGGTCGGGATTCCCTTATATTTGAAGTAAGGTGTTGCACCCCAGTCGGTGTAATTTGTCACCCCACAACAATGCAACTGTATGCATGAGAAGACAGCAGCACACATTTCTCAAACTGGGTAGAAAAGTTCTTCATAACAACAGAAAATGCTTAGTATTGCTTTTCGTCATGAGTGACGTCACTGCAGATGTTTCGAATCACCTTTTGGGAAAAAATCTGCTCCTGCACACGAGAGCAACATGATTATAATTCTAAATTCACAGAGGGCAGAGCGGAATGTTTCCCTGCTTTCCTGCATTTTAAATGTTTTTATACAAACTGGAGTTATCTGGTTCTTACAGTGAGATGTTAATAGTTACTGAAAACTGAAAAATCTCTCACTCACAGTCCTCTGGATGGCATCCACTGCAGTGCTGCTGCTGTCTGTGTTGTTGTAGGTCTGCACAGCATGTTTGTAGGCTCCGTCTAACTTGGCCTTGATCTGTAGGATTAAAAACAAAAAAAGATGTCATATTCTAGTAAGCTAGTTTTTCTTGTAAATACAGTTCTGTTTTTAGACGAGTGACTCACTTCATGTCTGAAGATAAAGCCTGAGATACCAGCTACAAGCTCAGCCAGGAATACCAGGGTCAAAAACATGGCATACTGCAGGAAGTAATAGAAACACCAGGTTATACAGAGACACATCTACAGGGAATCTGTGAGTGAACTTAACGCAGCCTCACTCACCAGTTTGAGCATCCATGGGCTGCCACGGCATGTAGCAAAGCAGCCAAACAGTCCGAAAATAACGATGGTGGCTCCGGTCCCGATGAGGACATATGGTGCATTGGTGGTGCTCTCGTCTGTGGACAGGGAGAAATAGGCCTCCAGGCTCACCTTCCCCCACACCCCGACAGCCAATAGGATCACGCCTGTGACCTGAGAAGGACAGCAAGGTGAGTCAACTCCAGCATCAAAGAGGCAGAGAGAAAGATGAGCAGTGTTTAAGAGCTGCTTCTGACACAGAGCTGAAGATTTAGAGCTTAATGATAGAATACCTTTGTAAGAGGGGGTGGAGGCTTATAAATCAAAAGTGTAGCCTTTCTGTATCATTTGCAATTACTTAAAGTAACAAAAAATATGATGCATTCATTTCCCTGAATACTGACATTTTAGCTTAGAACAATAAATGTCATTTAAGCTTGCTAACAATAAAATGTAAATTTTTTGCAACCGTGGGTCAGTAGGAAACGATGGGTGGAGGACTGCAGTGATGGCTGTCCTTTTGGAACTTTGTCCAATCTCCACACAAGATCTCTGGAGCTCAGTCAGAGTGACCTTCAGGTTCTTGGTTGCCTCCCTTACTCCCCTGATTTGCAGTTTGGCTGGACGAAGAGCCAAACTTCTTCCATTAGAGATTTCTGGAGGCCACTTTGCTCTTGGGAAACTTCAGTGCAGCAGATTTTAGTAGCCTTCCAAAGATCTGTGCCTGTCAACAATCCTGTCTCTGAGCTCTGCAGGCAGTTCCTTTGACCTCATGGCTTGGTTTTTGCTCTGATTTGCATTGTTAACTGTGAGGCCTTCTATAGAGAGGTGTGTGCCTTTCCAAATCATGTCCAATCAATTTAATTTACCACAGGTGAACTCCAATCAAAGTGTAGAAACATTTGAACCTGAGCTAAATTTCAAGTGCTTTTGCAAAGGCTCTGAGTACTTATGTCAAGGTGATATTTCAGTTCTTTTATTTCATTATAGATTTGAAAAATAAAATCTGTTTTCACTTTGTCATGATGAGGTACTGGCAGCAGATTTATAAGAGAAAAAAATTAATTCATTAGATTTTGATTTATAATGACTTCACAGTTTGGAAAGATAGAGGAAAGAAAATGTGAATGCACTTTTAGAAGACATCAGACAGAAGCATTTCTAATCCTGTTTAACTCCTGACTTTTGTGACAGTGCTTTTCCACTTAGCCATTACCTACAGATAATAATAAATTCATAATTTGTAAATACACTCACTGACTACTTCATTAGACACATCTGTGCAATGTCTCAATAACGGCATCTCTACCATGAATTCTACTTCAATAAATGTATGATTTTGAAATGTTGCTGACACAGTCAGAGAGATGATTCAGGATTATAGTGAGTGGTGCCGCTGTAGTAAGAGGTGTTCTGAATATTTCAACTTTCTGGTGCACATGAGCATGTTGGCAAAATGTCACAGACTCCTCAACACGATGCTCCTCACACCAACACCCACTACCACCTCAATAAGAAGAATTATCAGCTTTCTGACAGTCAACAACATTTTAAAAGTCATAAGTTTAGTCTAATGAAGAGGCCAGGGAGTGTGCAAGCTAGATTCATGTAAACATAAGAAAAATACATATAAATACTATAAATACTGACATGTTTGTAATGTTTTATTTATTCTTATTCCAATTAGGGCTGAATGATTTGTGAAAATAATCTAATTGTGACTGTTTTTCTCAATATTGCGATTTAATATGCAATTATTTTTAGGTTCCTCATCTTATGTATTGTTTAATAAACACACACAATAAATCATTCTATATTATAACCATCATAATATTAGATAAATTAAACTAGGATGAAAGATTTGAAAAAAAAACTAATTGCAATTTTTTGACTCATATAGCAAATGTGTTATCAATTGCTATACTAAAGGAGATGCTATTCTTTTTGTTATTGTTGTTTTGATTAAGAAAATCATATACTTGAACTCAAAAAATATGATTTTGTAAAATATTTTTTAAAAGACACTTGAATGTGTGCAAACTGTGTAGAACATAAAAGCTCTGCTACAGAAAAAAATGTATTAAACTGGTATTTTGACACATTTAAGGTTACGGAAATATTGCACTCTCTGCAATTTGAAAATTGCAGTTGGCCATATAGCGATTGAATCTAATTTGCAATTAACTGCTTAGCCCTAATTCCAATGCATACTTAAGTTTTACAGGTTTTAACAGTTTGCAAAAAGTTGAGACACCAAGGATGTTTCTGATGAAGTAGTCTGTAATATTTGTGCAGCTTTGTGCATTTTTGCACAGCATTTTGTTCATTATAGTTCTTTTTTTTTTACACTAAAAGTAGTCAAAAATAGTAAAATGTTGTGCCTTGTAATGTATATCTCTGTAACACATATTTGAACTGTATTCAAGGGATCAGAAGTAGCTATTTTTATTTATTAATTTTTTTTCTAAATCATGTAAAAATTTAATTGGCCGATATATTGGGTATCACCTATCTGTTCTAACTCACGTTTGGAGTATTTGCACCTCTACATCTCTTTGAAACAAAAAAAGTAGGAACATTTTATAAAACAATAAATATTAAATTTAATTAACTGACAAGCACATAATAAGTCAGCAGCTTTTCTTCTTATTATGTTTTATTTTTCCAGCTAAAATTTAAACCATGTTTTCATGTTTGTGGATTAAAGATTTTTTTTTTTTAAAGATTGGGGAGAGACATGCGGCAAAGGGCCACAGGCTGGATTCGAATCTGGGCCGCCCGCTTACATGGGTCGCACCTTAGACCGTTAGGCCATCTGTGTGCTCCTTGATTAAAGAATTTAATGCCCCTCTTTGTGACATCTGAAACTGTATTTAACATTATAAGGCTTATGGCTGTTGGTAAGACAAGCAATAAAAATACAATGACATGCCTTTAGGAACTTATAAGTACGGTAATTTATGTCTTAACTGAAATAATCTCCAGGCCCAATCAATATCCAGCCTTTCTCACAGGCTCTCCTCCTCTCTCATCATGTTGTAAATGCGCTCTCCTTCTCACACAGTTGTAAAATAATAAATTCTCGCTGTTTCACTGTGAACTAGGATATATGGCTGTTCAGAGTGCCTAAGGATCAGCACAGAATCTGGTAAATACCTTTAATTAAGAACCATGATTGGCTGAATCTAGTAAAAAAAAAAAACAAAAAAAAAACAAATTTGCCTCATTGATTTGTTAAATCTGACTGTTTTCTGGGGAGGAAACACCGATGAGCACACAAACAGATCTCTTAAAGAAAGATTTGGAGCTTGGGTTTAAACTCTCTTCCCACTGGTATTGATCATAGGACAGACGATTAATGTGCAGGGCTTTATTTAATTCATTAAAAGCACACCTGGCGGCTTACCTGACTGGGGTTTAATCAGCACTGCATCTTCTGCCTTAAACTGCCCACACATGTCATTAGCCAGGGGGGAGAAATCAGCTCAACCAGGCGAGAGCTATAAATGGCCAGATAAAAGCACTAAGCTGAACTTTGTGTCAGCAGCAGCTGCAGAAAGGCAAGATGGCTATTTGTTCAGTACAAAGATTGAAAACAATGATAACGGCTCCTTTTCTCAAAGAACATGCTTATGTTTATCATATTTGTGGCTTGGGCTGTAACTAACAATAACTTAAGCTAGGATGATAACTGTATTTGTTATGATCTTTATTCACACAATATTAAAATTAGAATGCCTGACAGCCTAGTTCATGTTTTATCAGTTCCCTACCATAAAAAAGAAAAAGATTTAGGCTATAAAGCCTGATAACTCAAACACATGACAACTGATCTGCAACAGTGTCCAAGTGAAACTCTAAAACATTTTTTCAGTTTTTTTGGTTATAAAGACCTGCATCTTTAAGGTTTTTTTTTTTTTGACAGAAACTTTGCATACATCATAGCTTTGAAAGTTTGGAGTGTTGCAGCATATTAGAAGAAACTCTACAAGGTAGACCGTCAAAATTAAGCTTCTGTAACAAGGATTCACATTTTTTGGTGTCAGGTTTTACTTATGTTTCCTGTTTGAGAGCCAAGGTTTGATCTATTTTTACGACACAGTGAAAAGCTTATCTTTCACAAGACTTGTATAGGTTTCAACTATTTCTGTTGTCGAAACAAATACAACAAAATTTAGCAAAATAATAATAATAATAATAATAATAATTAGCTGGCTAAATGTGTACAGTTAAAACTCTAACTTCAACTAACACCAAGAAAATACGGCTAAAGACCTTTCTAATTTGTTTAAAAGAAAATTCGATTTTTGAAGAGGCATCTATCGGTCTATTATTATTACAGACGTAATATGCTGCTACCTCTTATCAACACATAGGTGTTAAACTGACCTTCACCGGACAGTGCTTCAGCTAACAACAAAGATGCAGTCTATTCTATTTAAATGTGGTTTTCAATCAATGGCGTAAATAATTGACGTTACGTGTTTTTGGGCGCACGAACGTTGATAAAGCTGTGAAGCACGAGCGTCTGATCTAACGCCTCCAACGGTCGGAGCGTTTTCAACAAGTGGCTCTTTATTTCAACAGCAACAAACACACAAAACAACTCTTCTCTCTCCCCGGGGACGTTTCACGTCTTCCAGCATTTCTATCTCCGTCTATGTAGCTGTCGTGATTTCAGTAAATGAGCGAGAAACAAATGTGTCGCTGGCACCAGCGCCGCTTTTAGCCCATTGTTGCTCCTCTAGCTTGTTGTCCCCCATTATGTTACATGTCAGACAACAACTCACCCAGAAAATGAGGCTGTAGGAGATGAGGAAAGTCTTCAGGCAGGTTATCACTGGCTTCGTCTGAAGCCGTCGAGACGGCGGCGACATATTGGTGTTTGTTTTAGTGATGTTTTCACTTTAAACTGGGTAAAAAGGGGAGAAAAGTTCACGGCACAGCGCCCCGGAGGCGAGAAAAAAAAAACTTCGGGATAAATCCAAAAGGAGAGGGGGGAAGTGTCGTCACTAACCCACATTCACTTTCCTGATGGGAAAACACTTTTCTACCAAGATCCAGAGCTGCTTCGACTTAGCCAAAATACATACTGCTCGCACCTGGCCTTCAAAATAAACACTTCCGGTGTTAGTTTGAACACATGGCGAGTTTTAATATAAATGTATGAATTTGTAATTGTTCACTTATTCCTGATTCGGCCCTTCATCCACCTTAGTAATTTCCTATTAATAATCAATTTATTTATTCATAAACTTACTACTACTACTATTATTATTAATAATAATAATAATAATAATAATAATAAGTTTTTCATCTTTTAGTTCAAGTTGGTTTTTAGGGAATATAACCATAAAGCCTTCTACGATTTGATGATTTAGTCAGCTATCAAAAAGTTGTATTTAACACATTAAACTGAACATTTCAGAGATTGTTTTATTCATCAATTTATATAAATTTCTGTAGGCCTGTGACTTAATGATTTAAATTTTCACAACACAATAACTGAAGTACATCTTTTTCATAACAGCCTTTTAAAGAAGAAACTCAACCGAAACAAGGAGAGAGTAGCATACATTGGTCTAGTTCAGTCAAATTACAATAAAGCAAATACAATTACGCATTAATACGATTTTTTTTGGTCGGCAAATTCATTTTAAATAAGTTCAATTTTTGGCTCCAACTGTGAAGTTTTATGTTTTAAGGTGATATTTCTGTTTAAAGTGTTCACACCCGCATATTTGGAAAGCTCAAACTGTTATTTCACTTAAGGAACAGAATGCTTTTATTTTGATGTAAGAAGCCGCATTTCCTGCCACGTGTCGTCTGACTTTATTATTTGACGCATCAGTTGACAGACTTGTATGGTCTTGCTTACTTTAAGTTAATAAACCACTTGAGGTGCAACTAATTTTTTCTTTGTCCAAAGTTGTAATTTAGCAGTTTAGAATCGCAATAAACTTAATTTCCACTCTTTGTGTGTGATGTGACGTCTATATGTGGCTTCTGTGGTTTTATTACCTTCTATATGTTTTAAAAGTGTGACTTAAACTTCTTTTGTAGGATTATGCTACACTTACATACGTTGCTTTTATGTTTGTTTGTTCGTTTGTTTTAATTTGCACTACTGTCTGGTTAAAGGAATAAATAGCCAATTAAAAGTGTTTAATCACTGTTATCAATTACTAATGGTGATCTTGTTAAAACAATATCACGTAAAAAAGTGTCCTTGTATCTGTTTTTGTCACGTTATCAGTGAAAATATTAATTTTGAATAATTTCTGTGCCGTTTAGGGGGCTGGGTTTCTATGCTTTCATTGAACAGCCCAGTCATCAAGTTTCATACAGCTGTGGGAGGAAACAGCTGATCATGAAGAAACCAACAGCGCCCCCCAGCGGCTCATCCCTTTATCGTGACCCAGAAGGATCTCTGCTCTTTAAAACTGCGGAGGATCTGGTGAGACTGGAGACTTTCCGTCAGCAGGAAACACTGAAACATCTTTAAGCTTAAATATCGTTTCTTAGGTTTGTCTGGATCTCACATTTGGTGTTTCTGTTTTTTGGGTTCGATTTAGGGAATTAATCCGATTTTAGGAGCAAGAGTTTTTCCTTGTTGGAGTTTCTTCTTTGTGTTTCTGACATGCCCCTCTGCTGCTTTGTTGCTGTGTTCGTTTTATTCATCTCAGGTGAGTGTCAACAGTAAAGTTAGAGAAACCCTTTAAAACATTTTATGAGTTGTGTGGGAAGAAACCATTTTAATTCTACACATTAGTATGATTTTGAGGTATTTTATGGGTACAATCCACTATCTACTGGCTGTTGCTTCACACTCAAAGGAGACATTTTACTTTTTACTCTACTGCATTCAAGCAAAATGAAGCTACTATTGCAAATGATAGTTATTTATAGGAAAAAAGACGATTTTTTGGTCAAGGCTACCATGCATTTATTAAAATGAGCATCACAATCACTCAATGTAACATCAAAGTGATACAAAAATGCATCGCCAATGTGTAGTGGACCACTGTGTTTTTAACACTTTTGGCAATGAAAGCTCATTTTTATTTTTACACATACTTCTGTCTTTTTAATGCATAACTGTGACATGAGATACTACCTCACTGCATTATTACTCCACCACTAAAGTTTTTCAGCTTGTGTGTCATTAAGACACTGCTATTGAAGTGTCTCCCTATTCTTTCTAATTCTTCTCCATGAACATGGAATATTGTGATAGTTAGGTCTGATCAAGTCTTCTCCCTGCGGTGGGAAATACCTTCAGCTGAGCAGTAACAGGACTTGCATGAGTTGCAGATGTGCTGAATATTTGAGGCTGACTGCGTGCAAAAGGAGCCCACACTTTCCCTCGGGGGTTAAAAAGTTTGGACGGCGCTCCTTCACAACATTTCCCAACATGCATCTGGCCACTATCCAGTCAGAAGATGTAGCTCCTCTTTAAGGGGACGCTCTGCCTGCTTTAACTACAGATGCCCTCCAATCACTGTCTGTTAATCACTGAGCACAGTCCCCCTCTCTGGGGGCTAAGCGTGCTGCTCAAACCACCCTGCAGACCCAGCAGCACGTAAAACCTTAAGTGTTAATAAAGCAGAGGGATAAAAGGCTGCAGGTCATTAGCTCACCTCTGTCATTAAAGTTACACGAGGCCTTTTTGGCAAACTGCACACCTCACCATGGTGTGACTCACAGCTGCATGTCTGTGTGTGCTGAGTGGTGTGTGATGCACAGTGTGTGTCAGTGTCTTGGTATCCTACAACCTAAATACTGAAGGTTGTTCAAGGTGCACCCACACACTGAACTGGAGTACAAGTACAGCTTTTAAACTATGAAACTATAACACATCACTACTGTATGAAAGACTGCTGTCAAGTACAGAAGCTTTACCAGCTAACCATACTCCCACACAGAGTCAGACAGAGGAGGGGGCAGTAATGTCCCTGCATGTCACTTAGGGCTTATTTGTACTAAAGAAGGGATGAGACGTTTTGGTGACCAAGTGGCCTTATTCATTTAGTCTCATTGCCAGAGAGCCATGTTTTTGCATACTGTAGGATGCTCTAGACCAGTGGTTCTCAACCTTTTCAGCCTGCGGCCCCCAAAATAGGTGCCAGAGACTGGGAACCCTCCAGTACTGTACTTGAAGGTGGTTTAACACAGCCATGAACTTTCAAAAACAGTCATGTGCAGACAAGGCTGTCCATGAGGAGGGATAAAGGGGTAGGTTTCTGGGACCTAGCCAAACTGGGGGTCCATGGAGGTTATCAAAATCATGGTTAGTTGTAAAGTTAAGCTGTGATATCCTATTACATTTGACCTGAATAATAACCACTCTTATCAAAAAATATCTTTATTTATCCCTTTTATGTAGTAAATGGCCGTCTTCAAAATGAAAACTTTTGTTTAAGAACCTAATTAAAATGGATTACAAAAAGCAAAAAAGGTTAATAATGGAAAAAAATGGTGGAAAAGGTGGTGAAATTAGATATTTAAATAACCAAAAATGGGTTAAAGTGGCAAATGGGCACAAACAGTGGTAAAAGAGGATTAAAAAGTGGCTGAAATGGCTTTAAAGTACAAAAAATGTTGGTGGAAATTAGGTGAAATCGGATGAAAAATTGATATAAACTGGCAAAAACGGTTTAACTGTTGTTAAAATGGGCAAAAGGGGGTGTAAAAAGTGGTTTATAGTGTCAATTACGGGTCAACAATAGGCAGAAAGTGGCAAAAATTCATTTAGAAGTGTGCAAAACTAGGAAGAAAAAGTGGTGGAAAGGGTTTAAAATGGACAAAATGGGTTTTAAGTGGCAAAAATTATTTAAATTGACAAATTGGTGTTTAAAAGTGACGAAAAAGGCGTGGCAACAGTGTAATCTAAAAAATATTCTTGTTTTTTTTAAAGGCATCTAGTGACCCCTTTCAGTGTCTTGCGACCCCCAAGGGGGCCCTGACCCCAAGGTTGAGAACCACTGCTCTAGACTACAAAAAAATCATCTCCTATCTTAAGAAAAAGAAAAGCTTTAAGAAGTTTATCATATAAACATTTACATTTTCAACTCAGTTGTAAATAGTAATACTTACCTTAATGAACTAAACATTTTATGAAGCTAATTTAATTCTCCTTTTTATGCAATGAACTGAGAATATATTTTACTTGCATGCATTCAAGTCAAATGCATTTAGTGATGCTTCTTAGAAAGGTTTGTAGAAAGAATTAAAGTCTCTTATTCCCACAGATATCTTGCATATCAATCAAAGATTGCAATGGAAAATTTGGATTTTTAACTCATGGACTGCACTGAGCAATAAAAGGGGCTGAATGTGGCCTGATATACTCCTGCTATACAGGCAGCATTTTACTTTTGCAGCTGATTGCTGTGGTACTTATCTATTTTCTGTATGGTTCATAAGTTTTTAAAATTTGTCTCAAACTAAGAGGTCAGACACCTTTAAATGACCATTAACTGTATTTAATCTAAAGACTGTTAAATGTAGACTGCATAAGAAGCTGACAAGAGGAAAACAGATTTGGCATCACAGTGAACAATGATGTTCATTACCTTTTTTTTTTTTAACTTAAAAAGAGAATAAAAAATGTACTTATTGAAAAGATAGACAGTATGAATGTCCAGTAAAGGAAATGTAATATATTAAGAAGTTTCCACATGAAAACTTTTTTTTCAGTTAGACAATGGCATAAATAAGTCCAGACTTTAAGTAAACAGGAAACACGTTTAGCTGAAAAATTGATTAAAAATAATTTTATGGATGTTTTTCTGTTTTAGGCTTCAATAGAAGAGTCAGCTTTTAATATTTTAAGTAATATCACTATCCACACCCAGGCCTGACTACTACCAGACCTGCTGAATCCAGAAATCCCTTAAATAGAAGCTGTCTGACAAAGTGAAGTAGGCTAAAAGATATCAGAAAGCAACACATTATGGTGCCATCTATAGAAATTCAAGAACAGATGAGAAACAAAGTCAGTGACATCTATCAGTCTAGAAAGGGTTACAAAGACATGTCTAAGGCCTTGGGACTCCAGCCAATCATGGTGAGAGCCATTACACACAAATGGAGAAAACATGGAACAGTGGTGAACCTTCCCAGGAGTGGCCGGTCTACCAAAAATGACTCTAAGAATGGATCCACAACTCATTCAGGAGGTCACAAAAGAACCCAGAACAACATCTTAAAGACCTGCAGGCCTCACTTGACTCAGTTAAGGTCAGAGTTCATGACTCAACAATAAGAAAGACACTGGGCATTAATGGCATCCATGGGAGAGATCCAAGACCAAAAACACAGCTGACCATAGAGGACACAAAGGCTCGCCTCATATTTGACAAGAACATCTTGATGATGGTCTGGGGCTGCTTTGCTGCTTCAGGACCTGGATTACTTGTAATTGATGGAACCATGAATTCTGGTCCCTACCAGGAAATCCTGAAGGAGAATGTCCAGCCATCAGTTCACCTTAAGCACAGGAGCACTTAGGTTTTGCAGCAGGACAATGATCCAAAGCACACCAGCATGTCCACCTCTGAATGGCTCAAAAAAACTAAATGAAGATTTTTGGAGTGGCCTAGCCTGGACTTAAATCTGATTGATTTACTGTGGCATGTCCTTAAACAGGCTGTTCATACTTGAAAACCCTCCAATGTAGCCGAATTAAAACAATTCTGCAAAGAAGAGTGGGACAAAATCTCTCCATAGTGATGTGAAAGACTCAGGAAAGAGACAAATACTTTTTCACAGCTAATCAGTGCTGCAGTAGAAGCTTGTCATTAAATAAATATATTTTTATTGCTCTATGCATGATTGTACATGTACCTGAGGTAATGTCTCTACTTTAGCTCTTTCATTCGGAGCAGCAGACTGATGAGCTTGTTAATTTCCTCGGTGACTAACTCTTAGTGAAGAGGACGGGGGAAATATTAGTCTGGAGAAGTGTTACCGAGTGGAACATCAGGCTCATTACAAGAAAACCGCTGATGCCGGGTTTAATTCACACATCGCTGAAACAATCTGAAGCAAAGAGGGGAGTTTAATGGGCTCCATTATTATTATTAGAAAATGTGTTAAAGAGAACATTAGGAGGCTGAGGGAAACTGCTAGAAAACAGGAACTGACTTAGGATCGGCCTGGAAGGTTGACAGGAGGTTTGGAAAGTTTGGCACTCTTCTCTAAACACAGAGCCACTCTCAAAAGTGGGTTTAAAGAGGATATTGTGTCTGAATCACAACTATTGAGAAAGGACTGGAGGATAACACTTGAGACGGTTTATTGTGTAGAAGAACTCAGAAAAAAAGGAATAAGGATTAAGGCCAAGTGAGATGAGTAAGAGGGAAAATCTCCAAGTTAGCAATGAAAACATGCTGTTTGACCTCATTTGTGGTAAACATGATGTTGACACAAAAGCCAAAGACAGTCAATGATAAAAAGTCTGCCCTCTTCTGTTCCTATGTCTGCTTTAAGATCCTGAACTCAACAATATAATCTTTGTCCCATTTTAAAGAATTTGAAATTTCCTGAGCCTTTAAACCCCTCCAGGAGTTTCCACTAGCATCACTGATTGTAAATCCAGGTGTTGGTGGAGTCTTGTTGAGCTCCTGTTAGAGGAAACCTGAGAGGAAGTGAAGGAAGAGAGGTTGAATAGGGAGGGTCGTGTGTGCCAGTGTGACTTTGTTTGACCTATGTTCAAACTATTCTGATACAGAATCTGATGTTTTTTCAGGTGGCTCAGGAACCACAGTTTACGACACCCACAATGACTTTGAAGAGGAACACCACACTCCTCAACTAGACTACAAAGGTGTGTAAGTAAACAGACACAGTCTGTCTTTAAACAGGGGGGAGAGAATTCACTACTGCTGTGTGCAATGATTACCCTTTATACTCCCATCTATCATACTAGTATTATTACTTATTTTAATATGGCCTCCATACATTTATGTATCCATCCATCCATCACCCATCCTACCTAACATCCATCCACTGACCATGCCTTATTAACTCCTTCCATCCATCCATCCATCCATCCATCCATCTCCCCCTTCTATCCACAACACATCCATTCATCCATCCATCAATCCATTCATTCAACCGTCCATCGAACCCTATACAAAATCCATCCATCCATCAGTCCTAACTAACTACTTCCATCCATCTATTCATCCATCGATCCTATCCAACCTAACATCCATCCATTCACCCCTTCAACCTTCCATCCATCTGTCCTACCCAACATCCATCCATCCATTAATCCATCCATCCTACCTAACATCCATCGACTCCACCCCTTCAACCTTCCATCCATCCATCCCACCTAACATCCATCCATCCATTAACCCATCCATCCTACCTACCTAACATCCATCCATCAATCCGCCCATCCATCCTACCTAACATCCATCCATCAATCCGTCCATCCATCCTACCTAACATCCATCCATCCATCCACCCATACATTCACCCATACATCCATCCATCAGTCCTAACTAACTACATCCATCCATCAATTCATCCATCCATCCTATCCAACGTAACATCCATCCATCCATTAACCCATCCGTCCTACTACCTAACATCCATCCACCCATTCATCCATCCTACTCTCCTAACATTCATCCATCAATCCTTCCATCCATCCCAACATCCATCCACCATCCATCCTACTTAACATCCATCCATCCACCCATCCATCCATCCATCAATCAGTCCTAACTACATGCATCCATCATCAAACATACATCCATCATCCATCCATCAGTCATAACTAAATCCATCCATTCATCCATCCATCCACCCATCCCACCTAACATGCATGCATGCATCCATCCACCCCTTCAACCTTCCATCCATCAATCCATCCTACCTAACAGCCATCCAACGTAACATCCATCCATCCACCGCTCAGTCAGTGTCTTTGACCTTTCTGCACTCTACAAACCCATTCGCCCCATCTGCCTTTGTTTGTTTAGAAAATGTAAAAAAAAAATGTGTTTCTTCTTGTAAATCATGTTTTCTGACACCTACACCGCTGCAGCAGTGTTGAAAGATTTGGTCTTGTCTGTTCACTGATGATCTTGTTTGCTTTCGTTGGTGATAAAAAGTGCCTTTTTTCATTTAAGTCTGTTTTGTAACTGGTGAAAAACTCCCCAAAGAAGCTTTAAAGAGCTGGACTCAAACACACAAATCTGTTTCATGCCTGACATCATCATCATCATCATGTCGCTGTCTGAGTTTATGTCATCTGCAGCAAATAATAACTAATTTCTCTGATTCCACTATGAGTGTTTCACACAGCTCTGTGTGTTTTTATTCCTTACAGACCCACACTGGTGCCACTCTCCCAGCCTGACCAATGGGGAGGTGACCTGCCACTCACCCAGAGGCAGAGCCTACAAGAGCACGTTGGGGACCCGCTGTGGGATGAGCTGTGATCGAGGATACCGACTTCTGGGGAGGAGCTCCATCCAGTGCCTCGCCAACCGACGCTGGTCTGGGACCGCTTTCTGCCGAAGTATGTGGACCACTGTCCCCCCTCTGAATCCACCAGTGGAGTCAGAAATGAACTGTTTTATTAGCAGCTCTTTGCTGAGATCACCAGTTTCTTTGCTGTAGAAATCAATGAAAAGTTGATGACTACAAACAACAACAGTCCAAAGGAAAACACTAAACTTCACTGTTCAGATGTAGACATTCAAAATTGTTTGCAAAGATGCTGTTTGGATGAAGATTGCTGCTTCAACTTTCAAGTTATGTAACAAAACGTACTCAAAGACTATCAAAGCTTTTTCTGTCTTAGTATAATCTGTTTAATCTTCCAAGTTGTGACCTATATTTCCAAATTTTCCCAGCTCCACTTGAATGCAGTGAGAGATAGAGGCTAAAAAAATGAATGGAAGAAATAATATTATCAGATTTGCTCATAATTTTATCCTTCCAGCGTTTCATTTATTTTTTGACCCTGACACTAAACATGCTGCCTCCCTCTGTGTGATGATATTCCTCCAGAAATGCGTTGCCATGTCCTGAACCTCATCCCATACGGCAGATACACCTGCACTTACGGCTTCATGGTGGACTCCAGGTGTGAATTCACCTGCAACCCCGGCTATCGAATCGAGGGGGAGCACTCACGTACGTGCCAGCATGGGGGGACCTGGAGTGGAGTACAGCCAGTTTGTTCAGGTACAAATCTAGGCCTGTTTTTTCAGATGCATCCTTACAAAACAACCGGGGCTGATATTCTGAATTTGAGGTTTCTGCAATAACACAGACCTAAATCCAGACCATCTGCTGCTGTCAGGTCCAGACTCAGAATGACACAAAAACAAACTTATTTCCTGGGCTGAATTGAAAACCTCTGCTTTTGCCTCTTTGTTCCCAACTGTTCTTTTAGACACTGAACCTCCAAAGATCAAGTGTCCAGCGTCCAGACTGAAGGTCGCCCAGCCTGGAAAACTCACCGCCGAGGTGAGCTGGGACCCACCCGCTGCCAAAGACACCGCAGATAAATCCCTCGAGTACGTCTGTGGTTTACTTTTTTCCCTTTCCTGCTCACTTTAACAAATATCAGACTCAAATATTAATGGACGTGGCCTTATAGAGCCATTACTGTTTGAGTTTTTATTTTAATTTAGCTGTATTTCATTTCTTTGAGAACATTTCTTATTTTTGGCTGTTTTGATGTCAGTTTTCTTCTTAAACCTGATAATTTGGGTGATTTTTGGGATGTTTTATTTAGTTGCCTTTCTGGAACACTTCATAATGTTGGTTTTGATATTAGATTGTTGAGATGCATTTATAAACCTTATTCACAAAGTTAAACTTGCTTATATTTAAGATTTATCAGACAGAAGGTGACATATTCCAGAGGTTTTAGTTTTAGTTTTGATGATTACGGCTTATGAAAAAAAATAATATCTCAAAATATCAGAATATTGTAGAAAAGTCCAACCTAATCAACCTGAAAGACCTGCAAAGTTTTCCTCAGCATTCATTCTCTCATTCTGGTTCAGTACACACAACCACAATCATGGGGAAGACTACTGACATGACAGTTGTCCAGAAGACAATTATTGATACTCTCTGCAAGGGGGATAAGCTACAGAAGGTTATTGCTGAAAGGGCAGGCTGTTCTCAGAGGCCGTGCCAAAGCATATTCATGCAAAGTTGACCGGAAGGGAATAGGTGGTAAGAAAAGGAGCACAAGCAACAGAGATCAGCTCAGAGGATCAGAGGATTGTCAAACAAAGCAGATTCAGTACTTTATGGGGGCTTCACAAGGAGTGGACTGAGGCTGGAGTCAGTGGATCAAGTGTTGTGTTCGTAGTGTGGACCACAGACAGCATCAGCGTCTCACCGGGGCTAAGGAGAAAGAGAACAGGACTGTTGCTCAGTTGTCCAAATTCCTTTTTTCAGGTGAAACTCCAGAGTCTGGAGGAAAATCAGAGAGGCACAGTCCAAAGTGCTTGAAGTCCAGTGTATTCAGTTTCCAGTCTTTGGTTTGGGGTGCCATGTCATCTGCTGCTGTTGGTCCACTGGTCTTTATCAAGTCCAGAGTCAAGGCAGGTAGAGCCCTTCATGCTTCCATCTGCTGAGGTTTACAGAGATACTGATTTCCTTTTCGCCTGCCTGCAGTGAAGCCAAAATTACCAGAAACTGGTTTGCTGACCATGGTTTTACTGGCCTGACCTGAACCCCACAGAGCAGTGTTTCCCAAACTTTTTCTGGTGATCCACTTTTTAGAAGGTACAGGCCATTGCGGCTCAACAATGGTTTTGGTACGTTATTGCTTGTTGGTTGGTCGAGCTGATGGCCAGTGCTAGCTTGGGTAAGCCTGGACTCAATCTGGTCCTGGCCTGGCACTTTCCATTTTATGAGCATGAAGAGGGCCACTTAATCTCTGTCACACAGGCGTTTTTTGAATGCTTGGCCCCTTGGGCCTTTAGTAGCTGGGACAATGAGTCTCATTTTTACTAACCAAGCACCCATAACTGTGACTGTAGCTCTGCTGGCATCCAGAGGCTGAGGGAGCCTTTTTTGTTTTATTAAGGTGGAGAGGGTGAAAGAAATTCCGACAGCTCATTTGGAGATGGAAAAAATCTCCAACGACCCACCTGTGGGGTCCTGACTGGAAGAGGAAGATGAGGGACACCAGACTCATCAATACAGAGGAGCTGAAGGCTACTATTAGAGCAACCTGGGCTTCATAACACCAAGGCGTGCCACAGACTGATCTCCTCCATGCCATGTCCCACAGATGCAGTAATTTTTGCAAAAAAAGCTCTGACCAAATACTGAGTACATAAACAAGCATAAATATCAGAGGGTTGACATTTCTGTGTTATAAATCCTTTTTTGGACTGATGTAATATTCTAATATTATGAGGTAGATTTTTTATTTCATGAGTTGTAATAATGATGATTAAAACATAAAAAAATCTTTGAAATATTTCACTTTGAATTTAATGACTTAACATATGGAAGTTTCACTTTTGAATTAAGTTATGAGAAAAAAAAAAACAAACTTTTTTTGATATGCTTATACTTTGGGATACTCGCCTCTCTGCAGAGTAATATTAGTAGGCCCGGAGCCAGGCACTGAGTTTAATGAGGGAGTGCACATCATCCGATACAAAGTGTACGATCAAGCCAGGAACAGAGCTGCCTGCAAGTTTATCATACGTGTTGAAGGTGAGCTGCCTTTTCTAAGTTTGCAGAGCAAGTTTAGATAATGCACATAAGTCTGACTTACACTACTGGATTATTTTTTACCCTCCTTCCAGTGAGAAGATGTACAGTTCTGCCTCCACCTATGCATGGCTACCTGAGCTGCACCTCTGACGGGAATAACTACGGTGCAACGTGTGAATACCACTGCGATGGAGGATATGAGCTGAGAGGGATAGCCAGTCGTGTCTGCCAGTTCAACCGTGACTGGGATGGAAGCCCTGCTGAGTGTGTCCGTGAGTCTGCATACAGGCAACTTCTCCTGCATATACATGATATTTAACATACAGTATAAATACATATATACCTTGTGTGCTTGCAGCGATGGAGATTAAATCAGACGTAAAGACGGTCTCTGCTCTCCTGAATCAGTTCTATGAAAAGAGGAGGCTGCTGATCCTGTCTGCACCCAACATAACAGACCCAGACTACCAGCTGCAGAACCTCATGATACAAGTGAGGAGGCATTCAACTGCACACAAAACATCAGTCTTAAAATCAAAGGCGGTGTTAATTAAGTATTTTTTCCTTCTTTGAACCAGAAAGCAGACTGTGGATTGGACCTGAGACATATAACTATTATTGAGCTCCTCGGCACGCCACCTCGAGAGACGGGACGGATTAAAGAGAGTGTGCTCAACTCTGAAGTCATCGAGGGTTTGAGGTAATGGTCATAAAATCTTACTTCATGGCCTCATGTAACTTCTATGTTCCTACTCACTATGTAAATGTCAGGAGCTGCATGGTAAAAATAAACCTTTGTGTGACTTTAAAAGGAAAAACTATCCACTCAAAAGAAAAACAGCACAAGAGGCTCTCAGAGAGTTCAACAGTAAACAGAATCAATATTCTTTTAACATCCATTACTTTCACCAGACAAAGGCACAAGCTTTAAAAGAGTCAGTAATCCTACAAGAGACAGTGATATAGATTTTTCCACCTACGATGCAACTTGAGCAAGGGGCACTGCTCATTTTTTCCTGACTGGAAAATGTCTTCTCAAAGAATCAGATTCTTCAGTTCAAACACTAATCCCACTGCTGAGTTAGCAAAAAAAAAAAAAAAAAAAGGTTTTCTTTGAGTATAGCTCAAGTGAAAATAGGGGCTTTCAGTAGGGCTTATTAATAAGAATGCATGACTCTGACTTTAAACTTAACCATAAAGCTTAAATACAAAAGACTATAGCTGAGTCAATATGTGGATAATTTAAAAAGTCTTCTGCCTTGATGTCAGCAGTATTATGGCCAAAGTCTGTTGTTTCCAAAAAAGACAGGATTAACTTAATGATCCTTTGTAGAGCTGTCAAAAGATTAAAATGTTTAGTTGCTATTAATCCCAAAATTTATGTAGCATTTTAAAATGTCACTATTTTTGCCATTTTGGTACCTAAACTAAGGGAAATAGACTTTCTGTTTAGATACAGACCTACTTTTAAAGTAGAACAAAGTTTTTAAAATGAACTTATAACGAACAGTAAAAATGTCTCACACACTGCAGGGCTCCAAAAGTCCACATTATTAATCGCAATAAATAATACCTTCACTAAGCGGCAAAACAAATATGTTTATTTAAAAAATCAAAGTTATAACCTTGAAGATTTTGAGTTAAATGATGAGTTAAATCAATTTTCATCTCCCAGCAGGAGTTCCACCAGAGAGAGCAGATGCAACGGCTTTACTTTTGTTCTTTTCTCTGAACTGGGAGTAAATATTTACTGAGGCTGTGCAAACATGGGGAAGATTGATGACAACTAATGATGCAAAGGAAGTGTAAAAATATTAACATTCAGACAGAATGTCTTTAAAATAGCATTCAAAAACAAAAAAAAAAACATTACAGCTGAAAGCTGGGGAAGCGCTACATAGAAAGAACAAACATTGCAAAAATTCAAACCTTACACTGGGACTGTTATGACATTGTTTTCAAACACATGTACTTTAGTCTGGAGTTGGCCCCCCTTTTGCAACTATAACAGCCTCTACTCCTCCTTGAAGGCTTTCCACAAGATTTTAGAGTGTTTCTTTGGGAATTTGTGCCTGTTCATTCTGAAGGGCATTTATGAGGTCAGGCGCTGATGTTGGACCAGAAGTCCTGGCTCTCAATCACCGTTCCAGTTCATCCCAAAGGTGATCAATGGGGTTGAGGTCAGGGCTCTGTACAGGGCAGTCAAGTTCTTCCATACTGAACTCATCAAAACATGACTCTTTATTCCATGCTTTGTGCACTGGGACACAGTCATGTTGGAATAGAAAAAGGCCTTCCCCAAACTGTTGCCACAAAGTTGGAAGCATAGCATTGTCCAAAATGTCCTGTAATGCTGAAACATTAAGATTGGTCTTCAGTGAAGATAAGGGACCTTGCCCAAACTGTGATAATCAGCTCCGTACCATTATCCCTCCTCCACCTTCCAGTTGGCACAATGCAGTTAGGCAGGTGACATTCTCCCGGCATCTGCCAAACCCAGACTCATCTGATTGCCAAACAGAGAAGCGTCATTGGTCAATCACTCCACAGGACATGTTTCCACTGCTCCTCAGTCCAGTGTCTGTGTGCGCTTTACACCACTAAATCTTGCATGAGCAGCTGCTTGCATGCAAAACCCATTCCATAAAGCTCCTGCTGCAGTTTTAGCACTTACATTAATGCCAGTGGAAGTTCTAGAATTCTTAAGCTATGGAATCAGCAGAGCGCTGCTGACCAACATTGACCCTGCTCTGTGATTTTTTTTGTGCTCTTCTGCTTTGTGGCTACATTGCTGCTACTCCTAAACTCTTCCACTTTCTAATACTATCCAGCAGGAATGAAATTTCAAAAAACGTCTTATTGCAAAGTTGACATCCATTACAGTACCACACTTAAAGTCACTGAGCTCTCCAGAACGACCCATTTAGGATCACAGATGTTTGTATATGGAGACTACATGGCTAGGTGTTTGATTTTATACACCTGTGGCAAGAGGTCTGATTGAAACAGATAACAGGTTTTGCCAAATACTTTTGATCATAAAGTGTAACCTTTTTGACCTAAAAATCCCATTCATGTGACAAGTCTGAATATACTCATATAGTCAGGATGTGAAAAGCAGAATTCAAGGCCTAATCTAGACTAACTGAGCTGTTATTTCCTCTCTGCAGACAAGCATTCAGAATCTCCAGATCTTACTTCAGCATAGTGCTGCTGGACAAGCTGGGGCTGGACCGGGAGCGCTTCATTGCCCCGCTGGCATCAGAAGAGTTGTTCTCTTACATCGACAGCTTCCTGTTGGATGAAGAAGAGAGAGAAAGGCTGGAGCTCCACAGAGACTTCTGTGAAGACCTTTAGGAGACATGACTGGTTCCCACAGTGAGAAACAAATCAGCATTATAAACACAAGATGAGCAGGGAGAAACGAGCTGAAAACAGAGGCCTGGAATGACATTAGGAGAGGAAAAAAGAATTCTCATGTTAAAATGTGATCACTATACTACACTGAAGTATGAGCACTGTTTTCTATGTATCACAAACTCAGCTGAAAGGCATAGGGACAGAAAATAGAGTAGACAGCAGGTTTTTTATAGGTTGGATGTAAAAAAAAATATTGTAGATAAGAGCGAAAAGCTAATTTTTAATGAGACTTGGGCTGCAGGTAGCCTTTTGGTCTACTTTCCTCAAAGCAGGTGTTCTGGTTCAGATCTGGCCTGTGGCTCTTTTACTGCATGTCATTCCCCGCTGTCTTCCCAGTTTCAAACTCTATCCACTGTCTTTTCTAGATAAAGTTTAAAAAATAAATATTAAACCCAAGAGATCTGAGTAGATCTTCAGTGAACTGACTCCTGGTGGTATTTAAATGTTAAGAGCTGAGACAATCACTTGTCTTTCATTTGTTCAGTTTTATTAGGTGAACAGAATAAAGGAAACATTATGTTAAACATGACTCTGCTCACACTCTGAAGGGTTAAAATCCACATTTATATCTACGTAAAGACAAAGTTTTATAATTTTTGTATAAATATATAGTTTTCATAAGAGCGTTTATGTAAAATACAATAAAATATTAATTTGTGCGAATTTTGTTTGATGCATGAGTGGAGTGTTAAGTGATGTGTTTTTCCATGTATTAGTATAAATCTGTACACAGTTATAAAGAACAGGTCAACATTGGTTAAAATGTGTCTGTGCTAAGTGCTGTACATGACTTAAAATCGTGCTCATATACCAGGCCAGAATTTTAAAAACATAAAATGACTACAACAATGCTCTAAAATCAAATCCAGAGTTCAGAGAGTAGCTTTGGCACATTTCACCAACAGTCTGAAGCATTAATAAGCTCCACACAGTGAGGCAGGAGTGAGCATGTGTTTAGTTTCCAGCAGCTCAATCAGCTGTTTTTTGAGTGTCCAACTTCTAGGCCTTCAAAAAATGACTCTAAATGATACCACATTAGTCACAGTTTCTCCCATTGTTAGTCACCAAGTATTTTCCCATGGATCCATGCTCTCAGGTCCTTATTTGCTCTTTGACTTCCCCAAAGAGGAGCGCAGTGGAAGAGTGCCCTCTGCCCATGAGTCAGGGTACTGCATCATCTTCTGCCAGAGGCTGACCTCCTCGCCAACAGAGTCCATTTCCACTTCCTCTTTTCCTATCTTCACAGTGCCTGCAGGAACAAACGTCACACAGTGAATGAAACGTTAGAACAGAGTCTGTTACCTCTGTATTATTGCAAATACTTCTACTCGGAGGCAATGCTACACGAAAGGCATTTTTACAAAATTAAAACAAAAATAATACAAAAAGTCAAAACAACTAACTAAAACTTAACTGAAATTAAAAACTAAACGTGAAAATTAAATTGATATAAAAACTAACCAAAGATCCATAACTGTTACAACCTCATTGGACACCCTGTAGGAGCTACAGCTGTAACGTAACACTTAACATCTTTCTCAATAAGGCAATAAAGCAACACTTAAACTAAACTAGAAAACAGTAGACATATTTATTAGTTCTCTTAATTACGGAGTTTGAATTAATTTTCACTACAGTGTTAGACATTAACTAAGTAAAAGGCTGCTGACCCTGGTAGATGCTCAAACCAGGATCTAAACACTGGATTATAATTAATTCTAAGTGTATACCATGATTTCACATGGTGTACACATGCAAGCCCTGAAATCTATGAGAAAAAAATTGTAGAAGCTCAGGATATATTAAATTCTTTCTTTTACCGGTTCCAGAGCTCAGACGGACTCCTCCCAGAAGTTCATTGGTCAGCACTGCTTCTTTGTCCCACACCGTCAGCTCCAGACACATCCCCTTCAGCTGCTCCAGAGTCAGATCCTTGTACACGAATGTTTGGTCATAGTGGGGGTTCAGGTTCTTCTTTACCACTGAAGTCTTCCTCTTTGTGTCTTTTGCCTTAGTTGGGAACAAGTACCTGTTTTGCCACAGCAGAGCATTAGTCTATAAAAAGAAAAACAGCTTCTATATGAACAGAGACTTTAGAGAGAATATCACCAACCCTTTCACATAGCTGTCTAAGGTGCCTCCTGGTTTTACTGGCATCAAATTCTTCGCCTCTTTAATAAGGACGTGTAGTTCTCCTTCGTTTGCTGCCTCCTTTTTTCCTGTGGAGACCATTACAAAGTATCTTTATGCTACTAAGTGTAAGTGTATTAAACAGCCAAAGCTGAATGCAATTTCCCTGTACTCTTACCTTTAAAGATCTCAGTTGTTGGGTTTTTAGGCGGGATGTACTTCAGGGAGATCACCAACTCTCCTTTGTACTGAACAAAAGAGGAAGCTGGCACAGCATAGGAGGCCTGATAGAGAAAAGTACATTGTTTTCAGAACACAATAATTACTACCATTTATAGTACATTTTATAACAGACAGGCCTGTGCACTAAAAGTGAAAGGTTTCTAAGGGGGAAACATAAGTTGTCTTAAGAGTGTGACAAAAGATCAAATCATGGATAAACCAAATTATAAAAACCTACCTGAAATTTATTTTAGGCCACATAAAAATGAACGACCATTGCCCGTATGCAATGCAAGAAAAACAAAGTTACAGAATATTTGAGGAAGATGTAGAATTTTCATACTATTTAGATTATATAAAAAGTGAACACACCTATCTTAGCGCTAAATTTTGTTAATTTGCTCTGGAAACACTAGGTGTTAAGTCAAAGACTGCTATATCAGAAAGCATGAACAGCTACTGGAAGCTGCTGTGCTACTGTGGTTTCTCATTTGCCATGATTATTCCCCGCAATCAGCTGTGCTTTCTCTCCCCAAAGCTCATCCCTGTAGCGTGTAACTCCATCCCTCTGCCTTATTCCCCAAACCCTGTAACACTGTGGCCCCACTAGACATTTCCAGGTCAAGCAGAGACACAATGCTTAGCTCTGCCCCCTCTGTTGCTTACTACTTGTCTTGAATTGTGGACTCTATTCAATTAAAAACTGCATTCCTGTAACAGTAAACCACAATTTTCATTTCATAGGTGAGCTTCACATAAGGAAGAAAAGCTGTTAAAAGTGGCCTTCATAGTCAAGCTACTCACAAAGCATTCTGGGATCCCTCAGAGGGTTAACCAAAAAGATCACATTCAATAGAGTAACTCCAACATTATGTGAAATTCAGCCATATTTACTTTTTAGTAAATAAATCATATGGAGCAGGGATGCACGATATTGGACTTTTGCCAATTTACAGTATGCCGATATTTCCAAATTTAGTTTTGTTAAGACTGACTTTCTTAATTCTAAAAAGCACCTAGTGTCTCCTGTGCAAAAAGAGGCTAAGGTTAGATTAGGACAGTCTGGTAGTTGCTTTATGATTGGGATAGCATGCAAAGCATGTTTAAACTGCAATATTCATCCCCCGTTTTTGGCTTAGGAAAACATTTTCTAATCTAAGTCCAAAATACCCTTGGTACTTTTATGTGCTGTAATTCAACTTTCTTGTCCCCTAAAAGAAATTTGCTTTGCAGTCAGGTAAATACATGAAACATGAGAACAAGAAACACACTAATGTGAGGTGTGGCTCTCTCACAGCCAGTCAATATCAGCTCATTTTGACATGCTAGGACCTGTTTTAATACTGTTGACATAATCAGCAAATTCAGCCAAATTCAGTGTTTTTTTTTTTTTTGTGAATATAAACTTTAACATTACAGTCTACTTTATCTCACATCTGTGTAACATCTATATCCTCTCATATAGTGTTGATTAACAGTCTTCTAACAGTATTCAACACAATAGCAAAAATGTTAACAGCAATATTTAAAATAGAAAGATCCCTTTAGAGTTTTAACTGCACTTTTTAAGGCATTCGACCTCAAGGAGCAAAAAAAATCCACTTTGCAAAGTTTTAGGATGCAAATAAAGAAAGAAAATGCAGCCAACAGTTTGTTTTTTACCTCACGGATATGCACAAATGTGGGAAACAACTCCTTGTGTTTTTTCCTTGAGGCGTTTACAGTATGTTGTGTAGACTTGCTTTTGTACAAAATGGACAAACAGCCAAAAACACACAAATCCTTTCTCTCTAAAAGATGCTGCTTCTGGTCAAAAGTTACTGATTCTCTGATTTAATACACAATTTGTTTTGGTTTCATAACAGCACAATTTTTCAAAAACCCTCTAGTTTCTGAACTGTACCTTAGGCATGAGAGCCATGCAGTCCTCGTAAGGGGAGCTGAGGTCTCTGCTGTCCAGAGGGATCTCCACCTCACCCAGGAAGGCGTTTCTGCTGAGGCGACCATTATGCCACACTGCTATTAGCAAGGAGCGGGTGAACAGCTGGGCGCGTCCGATGGAGTACTGTTGAAGAAGGTGAGGGGGCGAGGACAGGATGGATGAAAGGCCTGTCTCAATACTAATACAGTGGTGAAGAGGTTGATATAATATTCATGCACTGGTGCTGAGGGAGGTTTAAATAAGCATCGAGCATAGATTAAAGCAGAAGACAGACTCAGACAGAACTCAAAGTTTCATTTTGAAGTTTTTCTTAAAGCCAAACTCATTAAGAATTCATTAAGACTAGATTCATCAAGATAGAGTCCTATGCAGCAGTTTGGTTTGTTGCTGTACTTAAACTCTCTCTACATGCAAGGCCAGGACCAAAATCAATATTTGCCTGCAGCTTTTCTAATCTACAGTGTCAATATCAATCTTAAGGTCTTTGCAGGTGTGGTCATTTTCTGCTGTAGACATGGCACAAGGTGTCTAACAAGGGAGTCTTTAAGTCAACAAGACAGGACTGAAACTCTCACCTTCAGTGTTTCATTGTAAACTGGGTTCACAGTGTTCCTCTTAATGTTCGTTTTCCTTTTGCTGTGGTGAGATTTGTCAGGCAGGAGATAACACTTGACATACCTGAGACACAAAAAAGGAAAAAAAAAAAAACTGTTAACTGGTGTTTTTACACATGCTCAAAAACCAATAACATTTCTAGGTCATTTTAAGGTAAATGCATACAGTCATGTTTTTCATTCTGACTTTACCCGTGCTTCCTGTACCAGCCCCTCTGTAAAACATCAATGTGGAGCAGGGGTGGAAAATCAGCAAAAAGTCAAGTAATTCACAGATAGTGAGTGGTTGGGGGTGGTGTTTATATCCGGCCACCGATGCACCACCCTTTAGCACATAATCAAGCTGCTTCATTTGCTCTTCTTCCAACAAGTAAGCTTTTTTCACTTCTTTATTTGCTCAATTACACTGTCATTAAAAAAATATAATTCTTGTTTCCTGGATCAAAGAGAAACCCCAACAGTTACACAGTGGTACAGAGAGCTATACAAAGTACCAGTAGAAAGCCTCTCTGCTAAACTGAAGGAGAACTACACAGATTTTTTTCAAAATTTGGCAACCCATTCTAGTTTACTCGTTTCTTTTTTAAATTTTTTTTTTTTTTTTTTGTGCTTATTTGGTGAATCCTATTGCCATTTTTCGTTCGAGGAAAATTATGAAAAAGTGGTATACTACAATACTGCAGATTTCTTTTTTTAGCCTGTGTTACACTACTTCTGGAAACTATACGTTATATGATGTTCTATGGCTGAGTCTTGATCTTGGTGCTGTCTTCTCATAATGTCATTGTTGAGTTTAGTCATGTCTTTTATATTAGTCATGTTTTGTATTTGTTCTGTTGTTTGGTTGTCTTCTGCTGCTGTAATTGTTTCTGAAAAACAATTAAATTTATATTTTATAATAGTCATAATAATAATAATTCTTGTGTCTGACTCTTCTGCTATGCTGCAATATTGGATTTCTGAAGTGTCTTTTACGTCCCTCTCTAAAACTTTAATGGCAAAGCTAGGCAATATGGCCTAAAATTCATAAAACCGTTTTTTTTTATTCACTCTTTAAGGTAGCAGTATCATTTCATGGGATTACAATGTTAATCGGAAATACCTTCAAATGCATATTCAGGTGCTACTACCTCCTCTGCTCTTTAAAACAAACCTCATGTCAGAGCATAACATCAAAGAAATAAGTTTTCATAAGTCCCTCTGTCTTCAGTTCTTTGTAACCCCATCTGTAGTTTTGTTTCATTTTGCTCCTTCTGAGATGTGTAAAGCTGCTTCTGACAACTCACATTAACAGAATAACAATATAATTTTAATTGGTTTGACTTAGCTTTAGCAGCTGCACCAACTACTGCCTATGACTGCATGGAGTTACAGAGTTTACAGCTGCTTCTCTGTCCTCATATAATAGCACAGCCCACTTCTCAGAACTATCATGGACTTAAATCAAGCAAGGTGGCAGTTTAAACAAACCTTTAAACAATGGTTTAAATCACCATCATACGAATCAAGCTGAAGACAAACCAAGTTAATCCATTGCAGCTCACAGCTAATATTAAAAACCCTTAGAATACAGGGTAAATTCAGTCAAAATGTATTTGAAACATTTGGAGTTCAAGTACAAACTAGGTGTCTTTAGAAGGACAAAAATCTGTTTCTTTTGCAACTATCAGACTCACTGTAGCTGCTACTGATATTGAGTAATATACTGCAAAAAAGGGACAAAATCCTTTGCTTCCTGTCTGGATTTGTATTGTCAAACAGAGGCCTATAGATTATTGTAGCTGAGAGGTATTATCTGGAAAACTCAACTGGAACCCAGCATGAAGCCATAGCTAGTTCAAGTTCAAAGTTCAAATTTTACACCTGTGTTTATAAATAAAGTCAAGGTGTTTCAAACTTGAGACTCCAAAAAGGATCAGGGTTGGATACATTTTTCAATACAACATTGCTATTTAGTGTCTGGAAAACAGACACTACAGCAAATACAGTGGACTATTGAGAACTGCAAATCTGAAATGATAAACACAGTCCATGGATCTTTATGGATGTAATCCTGTTTTTGGACTAAACACTTGGCTGGATTTAGATTGTGGGAACTCTTTCTGATGCAGCAGGACTGTTTTTGATGGAACATTATGATCAAGAGATTATGGGAGAGCTGTGTCACTTTCATTATTGCTTGCTTGTTTGTTTATAGCCTGACAATTGCATTAATTGTGGCTGCTGTGGTGGTTCAATCCTGGAACAATTAACATGATCATAATCCTGAGAAGCAGAGCTTTCTGGTGGTTAATAACATGCTATATTTACATTTTGTAAATAAGTGAACAGTTACAAATAAACCTGCTGGCCCGCCGAAGGGCCCTTGGATTTTTAAGGGTTTAAAGCCCCAGATATGCTGACGGACACACTTTGCAAAGCAAGTACACTCACTGTATGTTGCTGTTATTGCAGACACCAAACCAGGAGAAGTAGAGGACACGTTTTACCTGACCACTGTGCTGCCCTTAATGACAGGGGCATGAGTGGGTGACGTTCTTTTCTGTTACCTGGCTGCTCTAAAGTGTCAGAGTGAGCTGTCATCTGTCACATATCACTCTGCTCTACTTTATTTATCCACCACTCTGAGTGGAGGAAATTATACCAGTGACTGTATTAATAGCCATTTAGTGCCCACCACTTCATTCTGGGCATGTTCAAAGAGCTTCACTCTTAGCCTGAATTTCTTGGGTAAATATAGAAAAAATGTTGACATTACATTTCCTGTGAAGCTCAATCACCCCGAGAGGTGATAAGGGTGACTTTGTAAACAAAGTAGACTCTTATCTACACTGATCAAGCCATGTCAGCATCACAGAGGGATTTGATGTGTATATAGAAAAAAGTGTTAAGCGCCACTGACTGCACTCCAGCCCACTGTAAATACCAGACTTTACAAGTGGAGCTTGATATGAAGCTAAAAAGGGAAAGTTCCTGATATTTACGGGTTGGAAAGCTGCCGTGCGACATCGCCGTGAGCCAGCCCGTGGCACTCCTTGATGAAGACCTGGAGGCTCTGCGTGTCTTCATTGTAACTCAAAGAGAAGACGACGTCTCCGCTCACTTCCACGCTGTCAAAATCTCCTGCTTCACTGTAAATACTCATCAGGCTGCCCAGTGTGTTCTGAAAAAACATACACACCTCACCTCAGTAATCCTTGTGTATGCTGCAGGTTTAACTCACACCAAATATTTACACATAGAAACTATTTAAACAGACAAGCAATAATAGCTTTATACCGTACACTCACAAAGATATTTAAGCAAAACATGGAAACAAAGAAATTAAATACAACAGATAAATGCTTCAGGGTAAACTGAAAGGGATCCGAGGAAAAACAAATAAGGAGAGACCAGGATCTAAATCCAGGGTGACAGCATGAAGGTTAGCAGGTTGAATTTTTCCCTTGAGGCTTTAGTCACTACAGAAACACTTTTGTAGACTTTACTCTTCATTTTTGCTCTTTGTAACTTACTGGAGGAAATCCTGGGGTTGAAGATGCTTGTTCAGATAATTTACCATCATTTCCGTTCTGCAAGATGTTTTGAGCTGCTCTTCAAAGAGCATGTAGAGATTTAATGCAGGCAATGAGAAATGTCTGTGCTTTACCCTTGAGCTCTGCAGGCTGGAAGAGCTTGAAGCCAACGTTCTTTTATGAAAGTTAACCAAAGTGTCAATATCCTCATCCTCCTCTCCGTCTTCCTGTAGGATCAAAATACATGATCACTTATCATACACGCAAAAGGAGGGTTTGTATGATTGCAACTACAAGGATTTTATTCAAAAGTAAAGCAAACAAGTAAGACAAAGTTGGTCTCCCAGAGATGTACATCTTTGTACCTTTGTAACAGCAGACACTGTGTTTGAAAAAATATCATTCAACATGGTCCTTAAAAGGCAACTGAGGACAGGCCATGACATTCTATTCACAAGTACTGGGTGCCATATCCTTTTGACAGATGCCAAAACTTAAAAGCCGGCATACTGTGATGAAGAGGCAATTAAAAATCTTCTGAAACCAGGATTATGGTAAAGTTTAATAATTTTAAGCACTATAAAGTTATCTAAACGGAGTTCTCATCAAGTTTGGTACTTCAAAGGCTACAGAGAAAAATACGGTTTATATTTTGCTGTTCATGTAAACATGTCATATGGTCTTCCTCTTGACACTGGGATTACAAGGCATTGGAGCAATAAAGACCTTTTTTTTTTACATTGTCATGCAATTTCTGTCCAAAATGAGACAAAAGTAGAAAATCAAATCTCACTATGGGACCCTCTATTTAGGATATTCAGAGAATTTTGGTATGCACAATGAATTATGTTGATGACACACAAGATAATGTTTAAAAAGAAGGTATTATTTGAAAATATACTGGAACATACACTTTGTATAAATCCTTTGGGGTGATTTTTTTGTCCTAATTCCGACAGGATAGTTGAACAGAGACAGGAAATATGGGGAGAGAGAATGTGGGAAGACATGTACCAAACAGCGTTGAGACTTGTAATAAAGCTCTTGACAAGCATAGTGGACTATAGCCCCTATTTGTGGGCGCCTGCTCTTCCCACTCAGTGAAACCAGTGCCCTGAAAGACGCATTTTGTATAAAACTAGCACATAATATTTCAATAAATCACATCGACAACTTTTTAAGACGAGCCTGGAAACATCAACCATTTACAAAAGTATTTGCCTCTGGCAATGAAAAAAATCACTTAGGAAAGGGGTGTCCACTTTTTTTTCCACTGAGGGCCACATTCAGATAAATACAAGAATGACTGGGCCACTTTGCTATTACTCACCTTTAGTGTATAAAAGTTAGTAAAACCAATTCACTGTAGGTTCAAATATCCTTAGTGACTGAACACGCTCAAAGAAAAACACTCCACATCGCAACTTTTCATTCTGGCTAAAAAGACAAATAGCAGGCCATTCTTATGGATTTTGGGAGAGCCAATCAGATTTCAGGAGTGTCCTGGTCAGCTCTAGCTATCATGACCCGACCCCCTGGTCAGGACAAGAATGACACTCCATGCAGGGGGAGACACTGATGTCTCATATACATATTAAGACACAAAAGTATGAATGAAACTACCAAACTATAGAAGAACAGTGCTTAAAGATGACATGAGCAATATGCTTTGTAAATCAGACCAGGAATGGGAGCAAATGACAGTTTCTCATGAAGTTTGCAGAACTGATCCTTTTTTCTTTATCCATCAGGGCATTATTAATCAATATATTATTGTTTTGGTTGTTAGTATATTTAACATTTATTTTGCTGTCTCAGTTAAATCATAAAAAATCTTATCAAAAACCTGATGCTTGTAGAATACATACAGAATTTATCATCCATTTCATTTTAGATGTTGCTGCAAGCCAATTAAAATAGGCCGCACCGAGCTGTAGTACTTATGTACGACATGTCATAGAACATAATTTACAGCTGACGGGGCAAAAATATCAAGAATTTAGCCTCAAAGTACCTGAAAACATAAAACCACTGACAATTAAGAGGCATGAATTATTTTTTTCCCCATTTTTGGTGCTCTGAAGCACTTACTGTAGGAACTATTTTATTGCTGTAAATAATGTAGATGAAAAACAGTAGTTTTGAAAACATGAAATTACATCACCTGAGCCCATTTTTCACAAATATTTGCTGTCAAACATTTCAGTTGACCTAAATAAAGATACTTAACAAATAGTTAAAAACAGAAAAAAAACACATCTGAAGTTTTAGAAAAAAAACCCTTTTTACCTGTATGTCTAGACCCGGTACAGAGCGGCTCCTGTTGCCCATTGATACCTCAGATGAACCACGTCCATCACGCAGGTCCAATGTGGAAACAGACTCTGTTATAAAGAAGTAGATTTTCAATTCAGCAATAGTTCACACATCCATCCAAGATTCTGATAGAAAAACAAAAGCACAGAAAGTATTTTAAGAAGAAAGCAGACCAGGGGGTTTTGGGGCTCGTTTGATGCTCTTCTTAAAGAGTCGATCGACTTCCAGCTCCGGGCTTGAACCGTCTGGTTTTAATTCTGGGGCCTGTGGTGACAGAATTAGGAGTCAAAGTGAGAACATAGAGGGTAAAACAGCTGGAGACAGAAACATTAGTGTGTCACCTGAATACATCGTACAGTGTTAGCTTCTGTGCCGGAGCTGTCATCACTAGCTATATTTGTTTTCACTGGGATGGTCAAGTTGGAAACACTGGCTCCATCTGGGCTGGACTGACGTGATCGGATCTCTCTCCTGTGTGATGATGAACAAAGAAAGTCATCAGTGAAGTTTAGCTGATCTTTGTAAATGAGACATTGTTTGCTCTTAGTTTATGAGACATCTCCATTGTTAAGTTGTGGCTAAAAACACTCAATTTCCTGATTTTGCTTTTTAAAATAAAAGTCTTCAATAATAATTAGCATTGAAGGCTTTTATTGTGACAGACTTGGCAGAATAAACCATGGCCCAGTCTCAAAGTCCACACTCACACACCCACTGACTTTAAGGCACGTTCCCGCTAAGGCTGTGAGGGCTTAGGGCTGTTCTACTGTCAATTCATAGTGTATAAAGTGCTTTTGCAGACTTTTTGAGCCATGAGTGTGCATATCTGCAGACTTTGCATGAAGGAATTACCCATAGTTTATAGCATTATAATGTATTACAGGGATTCCCTGAGGAAGTCAGCTAGTGAATGCTATACAAGCAACGTGAAAGGAGTGAAATAGTAAACAAAAAACATGGAGGGTGTAATCAGTGTTGACACAGCAAAAAAAAAAAATTCTTTAAGTGTATTATATTAAACAGCCTTCATCCATTGAGGAAACAGGCCTATGGGCAAAGCACGCTTTTATCTCTGCAAGATGCTAGCTGTCAACAAAAAAAAACAAAGGACCCTATCCTATCCTATTTCTACCACTTCAAGCCCTTGCAGCCTCATGCACTCACCCACTTTCCAGGTGCAGTCAATTAAGTCCCTTAGGGCTCAGGGTTTAGGGAGGAGACTGAGATTCAGCCTATGTCTAGCATTGGATACTTTACTAAACTTTAGCAGTGTGATGCTAACACACATGAGGGATTAAACCGTGGCTGCTTGGAGAGAGACAGTCACAGCCTGCTTCTTTGAATCATCCAGGACAAAAGACAAGGGAAATATGGATTAAAACACACTTTCAGCAAGCAAGATGTTTGTTCCCATCATGTCTGGTTTAAGTAAATAATAGACAAGCACTCCAGCAATTAGCCTTCCCATTGACCTTATGGTCAAGTATGGCCAGAGCACAGTTGCCTTGCTCTGTGCTAGAGCAGAGACGGAAGTCAGGGATTAAATGTACTGCTTTCTGGCTCAAATCTCTGTTATGATACTGTGGCTGATAAATTTGGGAAATTTACTTCACAAGGAACAAAAACACAGCATGCAGCTGGGTGTTAACTTTCAATGAAGGCAGAGATGTTGGCTAACAACAGACTGTACGAAACAAACTGCTCTGTGTTTTATATTGTTGTAGTGTTAGGAGGGCAGTATAATTTTTTCATAGCAGCCGGTAACATCATGGGCTGCTTTGCCGTGCCCAAATTACACAAAGCAAGGAAAGAGGTGAAAACATTTCTAACGGTCTAAATCCAAAATTAAGTCAGATAAATCTTCAGTTTTTTCACAAGTTTACAGCAGCCTTATTCAAACATATCTAGTGTGTTAAGACACATATTTTGGATCTTAATGTACAGGGGCTTTAAACCACAGGTGAATAAATGATGGCAGTTGTCAAGGGGGCAAGAGAGGCAGGCTTTTATCAGGACACTTGGTAGAGGGCCTAACTGTCAAATAGATGACTTGGATAAGTTAGCTGTTAGAGAAACTCTACACTATCAATCATAGTTTGGATTTTTAAATGACAAGAGGATATCATTTCCAACTTATTCAAAAGTAGACTAGTCCAGTCTAATATCAAGATGAGCTGTGAGAGGAAACCAGTCACGACACAATCTAACCAAAATGTTGCTTCTGGTTTTCCTGCAGTGTTTGTACAAGTGCTGCACAATTTGGTAATAATGTGCTACTGCAATGTACTTGCATGTTTGCAGTTATGATTATACATAATAACATCATGAGTCTACTTTCTTAGTTATCAAGGAAAATGCAGATAATGATAATTTTGAAGAGTGTATTTCAACTAAACTAAAATACAAATATTAAGTCACATGAAAATACAGAACCTAAAGTTTTTACAGTACTGCTTTCAAAATAATTTAATATCTTCACTAATATAAAAGTTGCCTTTTTGAAAATAAAGGTACTTATACAAAGTGAAAATGCAGTTGCCTTATTGTAAACTTAAAGGCCTCTCTGCAAGCATTTCTGTAAACCTTTCAAGCCCTACTTAATACAAAACTTACTGCAGTCTTTTATGCTGTTATGTAATTGCAGAGCCTGACATCATGATTGCAGTTAGGATTAGATTAATTGCGCAGCACTAGTTTGAACCTTAATGTTTCCACAGGTGAGCTTACCTTGGAGGCTCAGGTGTAACACGGCCGGACTCGGTCTCAGTTTTACTGCTAATAATGCTGGCATTTTCTGCAGACTCTGTATCACTGCGCATTTGCTTCGACTCAACGTCCTCCTTTGATTCAAATGACTCCCTTGAAGCTGATGATCCTGAATTATCACTTTGATGGCTGTGGAGATAAAATATAAGGAGAATGTTAGCATATATTAAATGTGTAGATTAACAATCTTGGCATTAGCAGTTCTCAAACTGATATGAAGAATGACAACACACCCTTTGTTATCAGCCTGATTTTTCTGTCTGCCTCGGGGCACAGGAGTGGGATAATCTGGTTTTATTTCAGCACTTCTCAGCAGCACCTCTCCTGTTGTCTCACGCTTCTTCACTATAGTACAGAACAAAAGATAAAACACGCTTCAATAGCCAAACTAAATAGTTTCATGTTACTGCAGCTTTTAACATTGTTTTCCTGCTGCTGTTGAGCAACATTCCTGTGACTGTGGTCATTTCATTTTGCCAGGACAGAGGGCTGTTTACATTCCTGGTTAAAGAGTTGATACCCACTTCCTCTTCCTGTACTCACTCAGGGGGTCCTTCTTCAGGGAGACTCTCACCAAGTCGTGTCCAGGCATTGTGGAGAAACGGTTCACTCTTTGGTCGTAGAACCAGTCACCTGTCATTTTCTTCATATCTCTAGAATGAAAATAAATTTGTTTGAATGCTCTTGGTTTATAAACAGTCACCAGATAAGGGTCAGATTTGAAAAAGGGTCCACACATTCCTGTCTTTCAGAGGGCAGTGAGATCTTTAATATTTTGTAACACCAAGGGACACAAGTATAAATTAAGCTCTGGGTTTGCAGATTTAGCCACAAACAGCAACATGCAATGGTTGGCCAATGTTTACAATGTTACATGCATTGTCATACATATGGGCTATTTTGGAAGTTTTGAGGTACTTTGGACTAGGGGAACAAGTTCTTCGCTCTAATAGTTCACAGCAGAGTCTCTTCTTATTCAGTGTCCTCTGCATGTATTGCATATATATTAATGTATGTATTTGCAACCTTTGCAAATCTTGCTATGAATGCACATTGACTTGTATATACAAGAAATAATAGCTTTATATTTAAATCTTGATTTTCTTTACACTTTTTCAGTTTATTTATCTTTTGTAGTTAATGTTTAATTCCTGTGCACTGGGAGTAAAGCTAACTGTAGTAAATTTCCTTGTTGCGTAAACATACTTGGCCAATAAAGCTGATTGTGATATTTACAGCAGAAATCTTCATTCCTGCCGATACGAATATCATGCTGATAATAAGGTGCATCCCTAGTTTTAAATGCTTGTTGTGTTTGCTAGCGATTCTACGCATGTGTGTGAAAGGTGGTGAGAGCAGTTTTGTCATTGAATGTAGCTATTTGAAGCATGAAAAAAACACAATAGATCTGACTTTAACCTGCATGTGCAATCTTTTTAAGGACGCTCCACTGACATTTCTCACAGTTTATACCAACTTCACTCGAACAGTGTGAGAATATACGGTGCTTAACAAATTTATTAGACCACCTGTCTCAGAGACCATCCAGCATCATGAAGTGCTTTAATGCGAACTCTTTCATTTTCAGTGAGCTCTCGATGTTTTGCCATTCTGAACAGAAATGAGGAATTTCAAACTGAATTCACCTTTTTCTACCCAAATTTGAGCCGGCTCACTGGGCTTCTCTGAGAAGTCAGAAATTGATCAAGCATAACATTCAACCATTAAAACAAATTTTCTCCTCAGGAATGCAAGTAAATAACTATAATTTGACATATTAATCAAGAAATAATAATGTGCTTTACTATTTTTTCAGTTTTTTTGTAAATCAGCCAATTTGAAAATTCATGGATAACAATAATAATTATATTTTAGCATTAAAAATATAATTTGGTTAAAGAGCTTCTACATATTGGGGAATTAACCATCACAGAAACATAAAAAATTATTTTGGTTTTACCAGTTTTTACCAATGCTGTTAATTTAGGGCAGCTGTGGCATAAAACTTACTTTGGGTGGTGGTCTAATAAATTTGTTAAGCACCGTAAATCATGCACCATGGTGTATCACTAACAATACAGTTGCACAGTGTGAGCTGATGTTCTACCATGATTCTTATGGAGTTGGCTTAAAACTGCACAGTGTACACTAGGCGTTAGAGTAACTAATGCTTTAACAACAGACACTGCAGTGGATTTCAGAAACTTTACCAACACTCAAAGCAACTAAAGGCTTTAATGTCTTGTTTTTGTTTTGCATCTGCCGTTCTGTCCATGTGAAATTTCCTTCTGTCTGTCTGAGTCTAAAGTTTATTTAAGTTTACAGTCTGAGAAAGACAGAGGGAGAATTCTCTCTCTGTCTTTTATTGGCATCATCAGACTACCATGTGAATGACGTCACATTAAATCAACTAAAATGTGAAATTTGACATTAATGCATGAAGTAGTAGTAATGAAATAAGCTTCCATTTACAGAATTGAGACAACTTTTTTAACAAGTTAGTGTATGAAAACTAACATCAGAATGCAAGAAAATAGTTGGTGTTCAAATTTAAAGGACAGTGTAAACATAAACAGTCCCTTACGACTCTTTGGCACACACACTGCACTGCCAGGATCCTTCAGAGGAGACTGTTCGACAGCTGCGGCACACTCTGTGGTTGCATGTCTTACACTGGCTGGAGGAAATGGACAATCGACTCAGAGGTTCCTGGCATCTGCCACAACTGTACTGACTGTATCTTCCACTGCCACGTTTGGCACCTCTTCTCTTCATATCAAGCAGCTCTGTCTTCAACTTGCTGTGACAAAACACACAAATATGCAGAAATAAAACCAGGAAATTATGCTTTCATTTGCCTTGAACCCTACCCCTTGTGATTGATAGATTTCTCTGACTACCCAGTTCACCCTTGACAATACTAAGCAGTAAACAGTAAATGACAGTGTTGTGACTTCAGTTATACACAACATAAATAACATCAGACAACTTGAGCAAGTCTCTTACAAACTATTTTGTCAGAGAGGAAATCATTGGTGTAATTACAACACAATTCCATTGATAAACAATATCCATTAACAAAAGAATGGGTTTCAATTTGCCTCATAGTATGGAAAAAAATAATAAGTTGTGCTTGGATACTTGGACACTAAATACCTGAAAGAAAAAAATCCCAAAACAGAACAACAGGATACAATAAGTAGGCCTGTATTAAAAAGAGGAGGTTGTGGAGGTTCAAAACATCTCTCGCTCTCTCTCCCCCTCTCCATAAAGGTTTTTCTGAAGAGCATGTGATCGTCAGTAGACCCTTCTCTCATCAGCAGAACTAAATGGTATGTGAGGGGTACATGAGGGGGAGACTGTCCACTAATCCATGGCAGAGGCAGTTGATTTTCCAAGGAAATTATAACTTTACACTGAAGTTGACATCAGATCTTTTCAAAACAAAATTTCCTCCATTCATGATTTCATCTTATCAGACTTAACTGTGTAGTGTATCATAATCACCCATTTAAATTCATCAGTTATGGTCAAAACAATTTCAGTTTTGATAGTCACTTAGGACAGCAAAATGTCATGACTTCATAATTTCTTCTACGAAGACATTTATGGGAATTTTTCGCCGTAAGCATCCTTAAAACTCATTAGTGATGGTAAAAGAAATTCAATTATGATAGTGACTAAAGACAACAAAATGTCATTACTTCATAATTTCTTCTGAGGAGACCAAATCAGTCTTTAAATTCATAAATTATGATAGTAGTTCAGGTAGTATGGAGACTGAAAAAAATCTAATGAAATCAATGTCCATGTGTATATTTTAGCAAGTTCTAAAATAGAATTTCTAAAAGACATGGGCACAAATTTTAAGTATTTATTTTGAGGTTTAAAAAGATAATGATGTTATGAGCTATGTTATTGTGATGAAATAAAAAAAATCACCTCAATATTTCAACTGTGTAAACTCTATTTAATCAATTCCCATCCCTATTTTTTTAATGCCCCAACTATAGAACTTTATAACCGCTCTGTGACTGGGAAAGGCACCCTGATCACAGAAGACTCCTCTCCCCCTCTACCATTCCTTCCAGTTACTGCCATCAGTCCCTCTGGTCCGCAAAAATGTTGACACAATACATGCTTTTTTTTAAATCAGCTGTTGCTTTTAATAACACCTCATTTATTATAAATGTGCATTTAGTTTAAAATATGTTTTTGAATGTGAATTTATGCTAGTTCTTATGTGCTGTTTGAGCTTTGTCAAAGAAGAATTTCTGTCACTTGTCAGACAGACAATAAAGTCTATCTATCTATCTTCAAATACTTCAGAGTTCTCTTGTAATTATGATCTGTTAAATTATGATTACTTGTGGATTTTTTGTAAATAGGAAATCAGTGGCAAGTTTTGCTCTAATTTTCAATTGCTATCCATTCACATTTATCAAAATATTTCAGTTATCAGCAACACCAGTATCAAGTGTCAAATTTATTGCACAAATCATTCTGAAATGAAAATTAAATACCTGCATTACAGGAATATGTCAAAGGACTTCAAGTTTATGGTGAATTATGTGAGGCAAAATGTAAAAAATAACTCATTCTTATCAATTAATTTCTGAGTAAATTGGATGACACCTTTAACATTCCTTTAACCAGTGACTGCATGGACCTACTCACCGTACACGCTGCTCCTCAGCCTGTCTCAGCTCTTCATCCCGTCGCAGCACCTCCAAAATGAGCTCCTGCTCAGCCTCAGACAGGAAGCCAACATTGATCATGTCTGCAGGCTGTGGCATTGTGATCTTAACCAAGAACCTTTGGCGTAGGTTTGCTGGCTCAGGTCAGAGAAACTCTCCTGAAACAAAACAATCTATAAGTAGGTGCCTGAAAGGGTTTAAATGTCTCATTTACTACCAAAAAGCTTTGGTCAAAACTACAAAGAAGACTGACTTAACATCTACAAAGCCTACAGAAATGTACAGCAGCTTTTAGTTCACAAATCTGTAGGCTATTTTGTAAGCAATCAAGGCAGAGCTCTGTAGCTAAAAGAGGAAGCTAGTGACTCAATGCCATGTAGTGATGAAAATACAGGCAGGAACAGCTGTGTTATACTCATAAAATGGATAATATACCACTGAGTGAAGTTTCTCTCCTGTTGTCTTCCACGCAGTGAAACCTCAATGCAGCAACTTTAGTGATGGGCAGTTTAAGAGTCACCTCCCTCAAGAAAGTCCACCAGTCAAAAAGGATATCCCATGGGGATCTACCTAACCACAAATCCAACAGAGCTTGACCCTTAGAAATGTTTTCCTTGTCGTGGGAGGAGAGGCATCACTCTGCATCTCTTCGGGCTGAACCTAAAGATAAATGAGTCATAGGAACCAGGATGTTGGAGGGTTTTTAAAATCCCACAGAAAGCCTCTGCCCGGGTGAAAGGTTGTTTTGAATAGGACGGGCAAAAAACAACATGAACTTGGCTAACATGCAGGGTTCCCACCCTCTAAGGATACAGAGAGCCGGGTGGAGTTCAGCAGCTTAACCATTTGCTTAAGCCCAACATCAAGCTTGTCATCTGTCAGGTTCCCACCTGAACCTTTATGCTCCATTTGAGTGACCTCAAAGGAACATAAAGTGAAGGGAAATGTACCTCTTAAGGAGATAATCGGTGGGAAAGCTGCAGTTCTACTCTGCATGAAAAAACCTACAGCTTTCCTCATTGTTTGAATGCCTGGGGGCAGCTATCACAAGCAGGCGTTTAATAGGTAATTCCTGCAAGACAACCTGTCCGGGTAAAACTTAACTCCCAAGGAAATGGCGCATGCGTCAATAACAGATGACAGAGATACTCTGCACTACTAGAACAGTCCTTTCCAAGCCCTAAACATAGAATATTTAAGAGGAATTCTAACGTTTTCCCAGCCGAAAAGATAGCTAAACAGATGATAGCTAAAAGTATGGTTCCGGTTTCTATGGACAGCTAACAGCATTGACGAATTTAACTTCAAAACAAGACGCTTACAATTTTGTTCGATAAGATAAGACTTAAATCTAAATTACTACGTCGGAATCAAAATGCAGTAAAATACAGACGAGTCACTTATGGATGAAATTTCAACGGTCGAACGTTGACGCAAGTTACGTCAACTGATAATTAAATCCACTTCATAATGCTAACGTTAATCCCTCTGATGATGTAGTCATGGCTGTATGATTTTATCAAGCTAAAAACGTAAAGCTGAACGATTTTGAAACACTATTAGACCACTTTACCTCGTAGATAAATCAAACATTCAGTACGAACAGCACACATTTCGACTCATTAAAGAAAATGACATGCACCTGTTGTTTCAAGTCGACTTCACCCCGCTACACGACTGGCGTCATACGGGCAACAGCGTCCGAATCCTGGTAGAAAACACGACAAAGCTGTTAAAAGTAGCACACAAGCTAGTTTGGTGTTAACAAAAATAATTAAATTTCCGCGTATCTACAAACTGGTTTACTTACTTCTTTCCTTATCAGCTACAAACATCCCTTCCCTCCCACTCCTTCTTCCTCTAGAGTCCGTCTCCAAAACTGTTGACTTTGTGAACTGGAGGAGTCCCGGAAGATTAGGAAAGTTTGCAGACTGACAGACAGGAGCGACTCACCACTTTTTCCATGCCAGGTGCTTTTCCTAAGCTCTATTTACCACAGGAGAGGTAGATGTGGAAAATTTGACCCATTGAAACAGTCTAATAATTAGCTCCATTCTCAAAGGCAAACAGCAACGTTATACGTAATTTTGAACGCAATACTTAACCAGGATACTTCTTTCTTTCGGCTAAAAAAAACATGTATTAGTCCGCCAAAGTAGGAAATTTGCCTACATTTTGTACACATACGCCTACATGGCAAGCTTGTAATGCTACGTAAAAATGCCTCTTCAAATAGTTCATTTCCCCTCTTACACTCTACGGCAATATTTATTTTAAAGGTGTGGGCAAAGTAATGGTAGAACGTTTTTTTGGAGACTATATGTCATCAAAGGGTGGAAAGTAACTACTCCATTAAATTCATTTAAATGTTGTCATATACATTAAAAAGCATGATGTACAGTCAATGTAATAAAATGCATCTCACCACCCTCTCATCCCACAAAACCAATTGAAATAAATAGAAGATTAAATATGTGGAAAAAAACTGATGAACAGTTCTGTAGAGATAAAAACACTATAATAAAACATCCTAGAACAAATATTACTCATATAGGCTTTATCAATGCTTGAGGATAGAAACTGTGTAATTATGTTTACTCATATTACCGTAATTGAGTATTTTTGGGTACTTTACAATTTGAAATCAGCCCTTTTTCTTGTACTTAAGTACAATCTAACCAGAGTAATTGTACTTTTACTTGAGTACTATACTCTTGTACTTTTTACTCCTCTGTTGACGTCACAGTAGAACTTAAAGTACCTGTAAAGTGATAAAAAAAAAATCTTTGTTTCTGGAACAGGCCAAATTTGAGTCATGAGAAACATCCCTAAGTTTAGAAAATTAAGCCTCAAAATCATGAAAATGAGGCAGTAAAATCTGCTCTAGGATGATGTGGCTGTGTAGTTGACTGAGTCGAAGCCACACCCACCCATGAGAAATATGATCCTCTCAAATAAAAAAATATTTCTGTTGCCTGGCTCTGTGCCAGAGAGGAGCAAAATTGGAGATTAAGTTGGCTGTTTTTTGCACAAATCACTCCATTGTGATACTTTAAATGACCTGCAGGCCACCATGGCTGGTATATTTGGGAGATATACCTCACAGTGAATGTAAACACAGCATGGGACAGGGACTTTAAAGACAGAATGATCCCACATCACATCCCAAAACAGAAAAAAACTTGTTGATGTCCCAGGGTTAAACATTTCAGAATTGATTTTAACTCCCAAAGTGTAATTTTAACACCATCCTGAATGAAATGGTCTCCAGTGTTGAAGTTAACTGACAATGTTGATCCACCAGTGTCAGGTCAACTATGTAAAGAGTCAGTTTTTTTAAGCTCTGCCCTCTGATATCAAGGTGCGGATGTCCTTGGACGGGGTTTAGTTGTGTTTTATGTGTGTTTGGATGTTGCCTGTTAAAAAGTGATCCCTGCTGAGGCTTGATTGTTTTTATTTTTGATGTGACACATTTGCACCATAGGTGAAGTTATCCACCGAGTTAGATGCCTCACCTGTGACTTTATGCATAGTTCGTATTCTTCATCAGAAAATATTGCCTTGCTTTGAGCCACAGATTTTCAATAGTTATTGCAGCTCTGTCATATAGCAAAAGAGTTAACACTTCCATCAGTGTAGTTCAACTATATGTAGTGTAACTCACTACTGATACTTTTAACTCTATATGATTTTGAATAACACTTTAAATTTTGCTGTGTGTTATGTTATAGAGGTCTGACTTTATCTGAACAACCTGGTTGGAGATCTATTTTCTTGTTTTTGCCAGTAAGGAAAGATCAGATTTTACAACTCCTCAGTATCTACCCCGTACTTTTCCTTAAGTAAAGTTTGGCCAGAGAAGCTGTACTTTTACTTTAGTGAAATAATATTTTTCTACCTCTAGTTTTATCTATAAAATAAAGGTATTTTTTGTTTTTTATTAATTAAGTAGAAGGAAAAATTAACTTTAATATGATCTTTGTCAATCCAGTTTCATATTTTATACAGTATAGCTTTCCAAGTGGGAACAGACAAATATTGCAAAAAAAACCTTCTACCAAGTATTTTTTTTATAAAATAAAAACCCCATGTGAAGAAACTCATTTGTGCCAGCACTCAGAAAGAAAATCCTCATGTGCAGCTGCCCTCACAGCAGATAGAAATAGGTGACAAGAGAAGAGATAAACAACAACAAAAACTTGAACTGTGACCTGCCAGAGGAGCTTTGTGCTTCTAGGGATAGGTTGCCACTGGATGGATTAACACCATTCATCCAGAAGATATTCCCTTATTTGGGGTTGAAATCTCCCCCAGCAGTTCTCATGAGCTACCGCCTGTGAAGACTCCATCATATGATTCACATCACTCTTATATGCATGAAAATATCTAGTGAGCTCCCATGTATGGAAGAATCTGCATTCTGTTTTCTCACTTTTTTTTTTATCCAGACTCTGCCCTTAATTTCACACCTGTCTTATAGATAGAAATACTGCTTCTTTAAACAGGAATTTATTTTTTGGATTATTACTGGCATGTAAAGAGAACTTCCTTAAATATCAAATACTTCCAAAAAAGTGCCTACCATAGATTTTACTTCTATAGATGCAGCGTATTCATACAACCCCAGTTCCAAATGATTTTGGACATCATGTAAATGTAAATAAAATGAGGATCTGATCATTTTTAACTGAAAAAAGCCAATAACATATCAAAGTTGAGACTGGGGTATGCCATTTTGAATTTGACTTAAGCCTTTCTCCCTGCATACTGAGATTTCTTAAGATTCTTTGAATCTTTGCATGATGTTTATAACTGTAGACACTAAAATCCTTGGATATTTTCCAAATTTACAGTTAAAAATAAAGCTAACGCCTTGTCCTCTAATGACACTGATTGGTTTGGTCTGTTCTCAGACTGGAGACAATCATTTCAGATTGGAGCTTTGCAAGATAGATCTAATTGATGATAGACATTGGAGTCTGGCCAATCCATTTACTTTGCAAAGCTAGTTATTCTCCAAACTGAAAATGATCAAGGCCCAGGTCAGGGACAGATGAGGGTGAAGACAGACTCCCCAGTCTTATGCTGCTACCCACAGAACAGTGATCCTCAACCATCACCCTGAGGGCCACATCAGGCCCCACAAAGCTTTCCACCTGGCCCCTAGAAGATGATTAAAATTCAGGAAATGTGTAAAGAAAAAATACATTGTGGTATTTAGTGAAATTTTTATTTAAATCCCTATACAGTTATAAAAAAACCCCAAAACAATTGATACATCAGTCCATTCTTGATTAAAACTGCTGTTCTCCTCATCAACTTTCTGCTCCAGGCTCTTTAAGAGTGCATTTTCCCCTAGACAATTAGGAACAGAGAGAGCAAGTTCATTTCTATTTTCAGCTTTGATTTTCCAACACAATATGACAGTCTAGTGATTAAACTAAAGACCTGTTTCCTGCACAGATTTTTCCTCAGTCACAACACATCATGTTTGCATCAAACCCAGTGACAGGGAACACAACAGCCCTAGAAATATGTAGCTAAAATATCTTAATCTCCCCCTTGTGAATGGCTGCAATGTAAGCCGTAAGGACTGGTCTCACTACTAAAGGCTAAAGATTAGGTGCATTTGGAAGAAGATTAAACTATGTAAACAATAAGATGTTAATTAGACAGAAATGTTGATTTATTGTAGTTCATTTAAAATCTGGTCTGATGACCCCTGCCATAGAGGGACATCCCAGTTAACTCAAACAAGGTCAATGGTATCATCAAACACATGACCAAAGTAAGAATTCTACTCTGATTCTAACACCCCTTCCCCCTATCCTTACTAAGCTCATAAAGCACTTATAGTTCATTTTCACCAACATCCTCACTCGTCTATATTTGTGAAATAAATGCCTAAATAGTTGCTGGTAATAATTTCCATCCTGCTTTGTTACAATGGTGTGGTAGGTTTAAACAGGATAAAAAAACTTAAAATTTAAACAGGATTTGCCTTGGTGCCCACAACATACAGCATGTGCTCTTGTATCATTATTTTCACTCCTTCCCCCTTAAATGTCCTGAGCTGGCCACTTTTTATGATGACATACAAGGAAAAATCCACTTTCACAGTATTTTGCACACATTTCTGGTTTTCCAGGGCATCTGTTTACCCCCAAATGTGTATAAGCCAACCAAGTCCGTTGTTAGTGGTTCAGTGATGTCTGACAAAACAAAATATGATGGTTCAGAATCTGTGCTCCATCACAGTGATAGTCCTTAGAATGATCTGTGCCCCTTTTTGGTATCTCCATGTAAAGGCTCATTTATGACCTTTTGGTCCATACTCTGTATTCATTTCGTCTGGTTTTCGTCCGTTCTCTCCATGCTTACAGATACGCACCAACATTGCAATGTCACTGCTATTAGAGCAACAAAACACCTGACGTAGCTGCTATCAAAGAGTAAACTCCATACAGAACTGCATAACACGAACCATGGCGACTGTAGACATGTCACGACTTTTGTCATATGACTTTTGTCGTTTTTGAAAAGAAAAAACTCTCTGCTGTTCTTTGTTCTTATTTTAACGAAGAAATGTCGTCAAGTTCTGATAAAACTGACGTATTAGCAGAATCCACGCTACTGCCATATCTGTGCTGGCCTCTTGTAACTGCTTGCTTACGTCAGGGCTCTGCCGCGCCTAAAAGTACTGCCCCTTGTCACTGATTGGTCCTGTCACTTTCTAACCAGGCCTAAACGGTGTGTTGGATTTCTATTTGACCAAAGCATGGCACAGATGTTTCATTTAGATCACAGAGCACAATGTTAAAGGTGAAAAGGGGGTAGGATTTGTTTGGAGAGGGTCAACACAACAAACATGAATCCCATAAATAAAATCAAACTGCAAACTTGAATACCAGGCAGCTGCAGGAATGCAAAAGTTTGCATTCCTGCAGCTGCCTGAATTAGGAGCAGTGAGAGCAAGTAATTGTCTGTTTTCAGCTCAGATTTTCCTACACAATATGACAGTCTAGTGACTAAACAATGGGTTAAAATTAAGTATCAAAACAAGAATATGAAAACACTTAAAGATCTCCATTTTCAGAGAAGGTGTCGGGTGGAAAGAAAACGAGGCTGTGGCGCAAGTGAAGCTTGGCACTTTCTAAAATGTGATAACACAGCCTGAGGCAGTGTCATAGCTGTGAACCTGTCCATGATGAATAAAGCTTTATAAAAACATCAGCAATATCACCTCACTGATAAAATAAACACAACAACCAGCTAATGTGTTATACCTCTAGAACATTCAGTTTATTTTGATTAAATTAAATAATTGTCTGTCTGCAGCTCAGGACGGTCTGCACTCCAAATCCAGCACTATGTGATGAACATGAGGAGCGTATGACTTTACGTGTTCTATGTGCTGGATGTTTGTTATCCACGCCGCACCAGTGATGTCTTTTAACAGAGAGCGAATGCGGTTTGCTGTGTCATCGGCCCAGGCCTGCCACACCTCTCTGTCGGTCCTTTTCCCAGAAATCCTCTGGGTGGCATCATCTATTGCTGGAATGGTTGCTGTGTTCGGAAACGGCGAGGTGACGTTCTGGTGAATGTGCAAAACACCACCAGTCACTCTCTTCAGCAGCCTGCAGGCGACAGGCCAGCCATCCTCAGAGCTCGGTATGAGGCCGAGGTTCACTCTGTCAGCAATGTCACAGATTTGGAGCTGGAAAAATAAACAAAAGCAATGAATGTTACCAACAAAATTCTTACCAATACCTTCTATAAACATTCTTTATTATAAATGTTATTTTTTAACGAGGTCATTGAATTTCTACAGCTATATTCACTGCACAAACATTATCAGAGCCCACACATTTTACAGAGCATAAAAAAGCTCCTGTTAGAGACCAGTGGTCTAAAATAAATCATTGGCCTTTTGCAGGTAAAATGATTTTACTTGCAAATTTAAAGTAAGGGGAGGTAACTTTATTTATACCCATAGGCAGATGTGGTTTGAAGTTATCAGTTCCAGATGAAAACATTGCACAATAGTATTTTAAAGCAAACTTGTGCTGTAAAAAATAAGAGAACAGAAAAGTAAAAGGCTCTTTTGTCCTGCACTTGCAAATACTGAAATGAGTTAAGATGAAATGTAATGTAAACCCAGGCAACCAGATAGCACAACTGTAAAAGTGCAAAAATCCTGGAATACTGTACCTCACAACTCTTACTGTAATTAAATTATTTACTTAAGCACAGATGAGGACAAAATTATTTTCCCCCATGGCAATTACATTTGCATTTCCCAAGTGCTGTTAAACATAGCAAAGATTTTTTTAACATAGTTTTTCCAAACATCCTAGTTCTATTTTGGATCCTTACATTACTTTTCTTTGCACACAGAAACACAATTATTTCACAAAAAACAAAAACCACTAGAGGCCTGCACAGAATTGGACCAAGAAAACACCTCTATAAAAGAGACACCTTCAAGCCAAATGAAAGAAAGCTAATGACTACCTGGAGGAAGATTCTGCATACTGGAAGTGTGTCCTTTGGTCAGATGAGACCAATCTAGAGCTCTTCGGTCAAAGAGATGCTGTTAAGTTTGGGTAAAGAAGGGAGAGGCGAATAACCCATAGAACACCATCCCCACAGTGAAACATGGCGGTGAGAGTATAATGCTGTGGGGATGCTTGTAAAGGGAAGGAATCATGAAGAAAGAAAATATGTGAAGATTCTGAGAAAAAAATCTGAAGCAGTCAGAAGCAAAACTGGGTCTGGGTCATCGCTTCATCTTCCAATGCAACAACGACCCAAACATACGTGGCTCCTGGTGAAGAACTACCTCCAGAAAACCAAGGTGAGCATTATTGAGTGGCCTGCACAAAGCCCTGACTTGAATCCCGATGAAAATCTGTGGGATGAATTGAAGACCAAGGTCCATGCCAGAAGACCATCAAATCTGGAGGAGCTTGAGAGATTGGCCAAAGAAAAATGGGCTGGGATTCTGCAGGAGACAAGTCTGAGACTTGTTGAAAACAAAACAAGCAACTGTAGGCTGTTAGCCAGCAAAAAGGAGACATGATTTACTATTAAAGCACCAGGGGGTTAATAGTTTAGACCTGGTAGTTTTAGTTTTTTTTTGTTTGTTTGTTTTTTTTGTGAAAAAAATATTGTTCCTGTACAAAATGAAATAATATAAGCATCCAAAATAAAACTAGGATGTTGGGGAAAGCAGAAAAATCCCTTGCTCTGTTTAACAGCACTTGGGAAATGCTTATGTGTAATACAATATGTTTCTGTGCATTTCTGCTGGTCTCAACAAAGGAAACTGTCAGAGGAACTACTGTTGATTTTGATCAGACCACATGGCACGCTGATAGTTGTGCCTCTACATCAGAAAAGTCCTTATTTCTAACACTTTTGAGTTGTTACTCAGCCATTCCACCTACAATTAAGTGAATTTTAAGTGCTCTCTTGTGCAGATTCAAATAACAGGATACATGCCAAGCAAGTGTAATGGTATGGGTATGAAAACTAATTACTTGTCTGTTATCTCCTTGGTGAACAGTGCAACGGTCAGACACTCCGTTCAACACAAGGTTTTTCTTCAAAGCTTCAACTGCGTCAGGGTTCCACTCACAGGCGTGGACATGATGGGCCCCCGCGTGCACCAGATAGGGGAGAGTGAAGTATCCAATACCTGATACAAGACACAGCAGTGACCATTAATTACTGGAGAAGAAAACAAAGCTAAGATAAAACAGCTGTAATACAATGGGCTATTTTTCTCTGCAGGGCTTCTATTCAAATTCCAAATACCAGATTTAGTGATATGTATTCAAATATCCTTTTGTATTACCTCATAATGATAGTAAAAAAAAAATCTATTATACAACAATTTATCTCACCCGCATACAAATCAACCACAGTCTCCCCTTTGCAGTCAAATCCCGCGACTCTGAGCTTTTCTGTTATGTTTCCAGCTGAGAACATGCATTTGGTCACATCAAACTCATACCTGAAATCAAAGGTAAAACATTTACAAGTTCAGATCTGTTTGTGTCAAAGGCAGAGCAAGCAACAACTGATACAGGCTGATGCCTCTCATATATGCCGAACAAAATATTTAACTTCTAACCTAATAAGTTGCTAATATAATCCAACCCCCAGTCAAATGCATGTGTGGGATTTGTGTTCCTAAGACCTTTACAGTTAGAAAATAGAAGTACAAGGCTTGAAGTGGTGATGTCTGAGTTTTACCTTATCTTGTTGTCTACATGTTGGACCCAGCTGTTTTCTCCTAACAGCATTGTTACCATGGGAGACCTAAATCCATCACTGGTTATTCGACTAATCTTTGCCAGGCGCTGAGCCCCCAGTCCTTTGGCCACTGAACTCCATAGCTGATCTTAAAAAAGAGAAAATTATCGATACATTTCTTTTATATTTTTTTGTACCTTTGCAAGTAGTTACAGTACCTATTTTCTTCCATATTGGCAGGCTGAAACAGTTTTCCCCCAGCAGGATAAGGTCTCCATGCCGCTGAAAGCTATGAGGAAGATCTGCCTTCAGTTCCTCCAACCATCTTTTTCCATTGCGTTCCAATAACTCCTGCAGGATTTTCTCTAGTTTGTTACGACCTGATCTTTCTCTCCTTTTCTTCGACAACAGAGGAGACTGTGGAGAAATCAAAGGAGACAACTGAGGTTCAAAACAAAAACTAAAAGGGTGCAGTGTAGTACTGCCTGTTGCAGACCTGACGATATGTAATACCTGCAAAGGCAATAAATGCCCACAAATATAATAAACCACAGACAAATTCAAGGGAAACCTGCAGCTTTGAATGCCTACTGCAAATGCAATAACACATTTCCCACAAACTTAATAACCAGGGGTGGAAAGTAACTAATTACATTTACTCAGATTACTGTAATTGAGTGGTTTTTTTGGTACTTGTACTTTCTTGAGTACATTTTGAAATCAGTACCTCTACTTTTACTTAAAAAAGTCTTAACCAGAGTAACTTTACTTTTACTTGAGTACAGTACTCTTGTACTTTTTCCACCTCTGTTCACTACACAGTAGCACATGGTGAAAGAACAATCCCACATCACATCCCAAAACAGCAAAAACTGAAGTGTTGATATCTCAGGGTTAAACATTTCAGAGTCAATAGCTGTACTTTTCCACCTCAGTTAATAACTATTACATATGCTGGAAGTAATTTATATGTAACTAACAGAAGCATTGTGTACAAAGGGAGTTCCATTGTTTTACAATACGGTAAGTAATCAATATTTTGGTTTCGAAGAGTTTGTACCTTGTATGTATGACACAGGAACTTTCTTCCACAGGGCGAGACATTTAATTTTGATAATTTGCCAATAAAGCTGATTCTGAAATTTGTTAATACGTTTGCAGTTGGCAAGTACTACATGTTTGTGGGAAATGTCTTAAATCTGTGGGATTATTACATTACATGTTGCAGATTTGTATCATGTTTGTGGTTTATTACAGTTGTGAGCAGTTGTTACGTTTGCAGGAGTTACATAGTATTAAAGTGATGTCCAGCTTTAATTACCTGACTCCAAAATATTTCACAGAAGCTGTCTGAGGCCACCATACTTCTCAGCGATTGCAGATCAAGCTGTGTCAAACAGGATGGTATGATAGGCAGAAGGACTGTCTCATCTGAGTTTTTCAATAAGCACGAATTCATGTCCAGAGCTCCTATGGACTGTAGACATTTTCTGTGAAGAGAGATGGAATTATAACACAAAACCACAGACACGTTAATGGCTTTAAAAAAAAAACAAAACAAACAAAAACTGTCAGACTACTGGGTTCCCATCACTGTAAAGGTTCCCATGCTAACGGCTAGCTAACTTAGCTCTACTGTTTACGCACTCGACGGCTATTTACCTGAATTTCTGTGCGTGACACTGCGACACACGAAGGCAGGGGACACCGTCCATGAACAAGGTAACAAATAATTACGATGATTTTTTTTATTTACAGATTCAAAGAATGCTAAACAACCCTGAAAACTGTAGCTGCTCCCTGATAAACAGAGTGTGTTTCCAGCCGTGTGACTTAGCGGGACGGACCATTCAAAGGGCAAAACTTTATTGGACAGCAAACGCGTACAAGATATTCAACTTTCTGAAGTAGAGGAGAAGTTGTCGTTGTTGCAATATGACTAGAATTTTAAAATAAAAATGCACCGTTTTAATTTTTGCTGTAGTTATCATGGAAAATAACATTTTAGGTATTTGAAATCATGAGTCAGTATTGACAAGATTTTCGCTGGTGTCGACAGATGGAGACAAACTGCTCCAAATCAAGACGGCTGAGTGAACGAAGTAAACTAACTTTGAAATACAAAGATAATCACCATGAGTGGAAAAGTAAACTTTTATTGCACTCAAGTAAAAGTGCAGTCACTCTGCTTAAAATTTACCTAAGTAATTACACTGGTCTGTAAATCTACACAAGTAAAAGTAAAAAGTTTTTATTTAAAGTTTACTGAGTGGCTACTAAGGCTGAACGATTTGAGTAAAATAATAAAATTGACGTGCAATTATTATTTTTTAGTTAGTAATCCTGCGTATGTTTCAATGAATAAATATAATAAATCCATCTATGTTATAACCTACATAATATATTAATGATAAACGGTTTTATCGGGGTAGATAGCCTATGATAGGATGACTTAACATGTTTAGTACGTTTGTTTGAGTTACATATCGACTTATCAGCTCTGATCACAGTAGTAAATACACTGGTTTGTTTAACTTTAATTATGAAAACTAGGGCTGAAAATTATGAAAACTGATATTAGAGATGCGATATGAATTGTTGTATTAAAGGGAAAGGCCATTTTTTTATGTCATTCTCATTTTAAATGAGAAAAAAAAATATAAAAATAAGAAAAGTAAAATGTTTTGTAAACTAGTCTAGAAAAAATATGTTAAGCTGGTAATTTGACTCACATTTCAGGTCAAAGATATTTTGTGACTTCTGCTTTTTTGAAAATTGCAGTAGAAAATATTGTGATTTAATCTAAATACCAATTAACTACCCAGCTTTAGTAGCTACTGAGGAGCTGTACAGTAAAATCTAAACTTCCTTTATTGGTGGTTAAAACATGAGAAAATGGATCTACAACCAGGTTTTTCAAGTTAAGTCACACCTTCATAATAAAGTAAAATTAAACAGCTTTTTCGGATGTTGTGTGGAAATATTCTCTATTCACTGTATGCTACTGTGTATTCAACAGAGGTGGAAAAAGTACAAGAGTGTTGTACTCATGCAAAAGCACAGTTACTCTGGTTAAAATGCAATAGAAGCTGAAGTGCTTATTTCAAAATGTACTCAAGAAAGTACAAGTATCCCCAAAAAGCTACTCAATTACAGTAGTCTGAGTAGATGTAATTAGTTACTTTCCACCACTGATAATCACCTATCATTGATCTAGATGTATGGGTAGCATTTTTTAAACTAGTCTTGAAAGAGATGGTATGATATGTTAAGATAAACTACTTGGTGAAAGTCCCCTTTATAATATATACTACTGGCATCATGTTCAGAACTAGGGGAATAATAAAATGCAGTGTTTAGATGTTATTTATAAAATGAATTAGGGATTAAATGACAAAAAAAGATAGTTTGAAAATTATTGGTAATAAAAAACAAGTCAGAGTCAATAATAAAAAGCATGAAACATAAGGCAGAAAAAATGAAAAAGGGAAACATATTTGTGTCACATTGGGAAAAAAATAACGTAACTGTTAGACTTAGATAATGCAATGTGAAAATGAGGTAATGTAACATAGCTTTTGCTATTCAATAAATCACTTTACACTGACAAAAATAAATGACATTGAAAGTATACAAAAATTATCTTTTAGATAATGATTGAAAAGAAAATGCTCTGAATAAAAGGGCACAATAACACAAGTATTTTCAGACTACAACAAACCTTAACCTGAGAACATAACACTAGTGCTTCTTTTCTACTCTCACTTTATATCAGACATAATGCCACTTTAAAATCTTCAAAATCAAGCCCAGATCTCCTCTTATTAAATGAGAAAATGTTCCAGGATTTGAATTCTGTGATTCATCTGTCACACAGTTAGGGGGATAAATGAACCTGAGTGGGCAGACTGGTCTAATCAGCATCTGATGGGTCATGTAGGTCTGTCATTACTGTCCATCTGTGAACCAGTGGTGGTCCTCAGTGGTGATGACATGCAGCAGGTTCACATCTGGACTGTTTTTTAATCAGATGGAGGTTGAAGGAGGGTTGGTTCATCTCCTCCTTCTGCGTCTCATAAATTACCATCTCCTCGCTTCCGTGTAGCAACAAGCAGGCTATAATGGCTGAATGACTAAGCTGAGCAAATACTGAACCATCATCATATCACTTTTTACGGCTTTACCCAGAGACACTTAGCTCAGGTTATTACTTAGCTTAAATGTCAGTGTTATTATCAGGCACAAGCATTCAAGACTTTAAAATGGGAGTGGAAAAGAATATCAGGCTTAAGGGTTTTACTGTATATAAAATAATAGATTAATCTGTTGTAAGGGGTATGGATATGGATATGGATGAATGGGTGCATGCATGGATGGATGGATGGATGAATGGATGGATGCATGGATGGGTGCATGGATGGATGGATGGATGCATGGATGGATGCATGGATGGGTGCATGGATGGATGGATGGATGGATGCATGGATGGATGCATGGATGGGTGCATGGATGGGTGCATGGATGGATGGATGGATGCATGGATGGGTGCATGGATGGATGGATGGATGGATGGATGCATGGGTGGGTGCATGGATGGATGGATGGATGCATGGATGGGTGCATGGATGGATGGATGGATGGATGCATGGGTGGATGGATGGATGGATGGATGGGGGATATCTATTCACATTTTTACACGTGTTACAGAAGACAAAACTAAATTCTCTTTGAAAATATTTTAAAATGTTATTTATCAGGCTTGTTTTATGACAGACATTGACCAGAAGAGTTATGGATAGATAGATTATGTCATAGTTTGATTACGAATTTAAAACCAAACTTAATTATAAGTTTGCAGTCTAAACATAACAATAAACATAAGAGTGAATGTTTCCACACTATCAAAGAAATTAACAAAATATATAATAATAGTAAAAATAAAGAAAAGCAAGCCAACCATGCTCAGACAGTATCACCAAAGTATTACAGGAAGATGAATGACATCATATTTCACAAACTCGTGTGGCTGGAATCTCCAAAATGCAGTTTACAGATAAAGAAATACCCTAGCAATTCAAGGAGAGTTATGCTTTTGATACATGTTTAACATAGACTAAGTTTGACTGTATTTCTCTTCTCATCCTTGTACAGAATAACTAATTTTCTGCAAGTTCCAAAACAACACCAACACACAATTCCAAGAATAAAGGTAGGAGGAGACTTACTCTTACTGCAGTTAAGCAAAATGAGACAACAGATGAATGAAATCGAGGTATGGGGGTTAGGATTAATAGTTTCACCACCTACTGCTGAGAGAATAGAGATCGACTCGACCAAAATATGTGGCCAAGGGAGACGGGAAAATACTGGCACCTGGGGCACACTAGGTCACCATCAGGATAAATCTTTGCCAGTTTATTATTTAAGAAGGTGAGTAGGTTTACTACTTAAACTGGATGATTCCATGTTGAGTGCAGGAAGACAAAGATTGCATTTGTGAAGTAGTATTGTTCTTATTCTCTGCAGAAAATGTTCACCAACATCTGCCTCCCATGCAGCTTTAGTTTTATCCAGTGTATGGGAAAGCTTGTGTTGGATCAAGCTGAATAATTTGGAATCAGACCATTCTTGAGTGGGTTAATATGAAGAACTGATGCTAGATCTTCTAGAGAAGAGTAAACATATCATGACAGGTGTTTGGAGGCAAAGCTGCACACTTGGAGGCACTGTATCTATAATGATCACTATTTTAAAACTTTAGAATTCGAAGAAGAGCTGAAGTTTGTAACTCTGGCACAACCTCACCAACTTCCAAGGTGCATGGGGGATAAAGAAAGTCTTGAAGAGAACAGAAATCTCCAGCAACACTTGTAGTTAAGAGAAGAACTTTATAAATAATAATAATTAATAATAAAAAATCATAAAATAATAATTATAATTATGAATAATGTTCTTCTCTTAACCACAGTGTGTGACCACTGCTGTTTACATCAAAGAAAGTTTTGCACTTGCTAACATAATAATCTAATAAGTAACTCCTGAAATCAGACACATGAGTCACAGTCAGTCAATTTAAAAACCATCCCAAATAGTAAATAAAACATGCAAGCTAAATTTGATATACCAGATATTCAAAATGCAGAGTACACATACACTATCATGAGTGTTAGATATGAGTAAGCATCATTAATCATGTACTAGCCATAAATATCTGTAAACTGTACAACTGTATGAATAGAAGTAGGTTTCTTGGGTGCCACACACTTAGGAAGCCTACAGTGAGCCCTGAACATTTAAATGAAGCCTTTAAAATAAAACAACTACCAGACTGTCTACTTCCCTTCTCCTCTCTCAAGTCTGTTGACTCAGCTTCTCTCTGCATTGGAGGTCTTTACAATAAAAAAGTGAACATTTATAGGTATAGGTATCTGATAGTTAGGAAACAGCAGCATGTCAGCAAAAATCCACTACTAAGCACCCCTAGTTATTTTGCTGTTCCGAGATTCATCATCCAGAGTACACACAATAAATTAATGATGATTTCAAACTAAAAGTTGAGATAAGCCAGGAGAAAACTTAGCAATACAAACAGTCATGTGTATAAGACTTAGGCAGCTGGAGAGGAGGGGGAGGGCGGCCAGAGTCAAGCATCACACATGTCAACACACATGTGTCACGCTGCAGCCAAGGTCAAGCTCGACAGCATCTCTTTTGTCCAGGCCTTTTCACTGCTCAGATGGTTTTCAGGCCTTGGGACATCCGCAGCATGACCAGAGGCTCTTGGTAACTGTACTACCACCTGGACGCGACCCCAGGCCATTGGTTCCCAACCCCTTTTCCTAAGGGACCCCCAAATTATATCTAAGTGAAGCTAAGGCCCCCTGGACCCACTTGGAAAAATTATAAATCAATTTTTATTGTTTTCATTGATGAAATCCTAACATAATAAACCTACACATTTAATAGGTTCTCACTAAAAGGTCTATGCATAAACTATTAATTTTTATAATGGCGTACAAGGACCGCGCTTTAAAAAATAAAGAGGATCTTAATTTTTGAGAAGAAAACTCAAAATTTTCAAGGTTTAAAAGTTTTGAATGAACGAGAACAAAAAATTAAAATTTCTTCTTTAAAAGCCATTAATCTATGTGAACCAAAACTTGGCTTTCTGAGATCATAATGTCCAAAATAGCCAGTTGCATGAAAGAAAATCCGACCATATGAAGCTGTTTTCCTGACAGCTGAGAGCCTAATGAAATAATTCTTCTTACCAGGACTGAGCAATAATGAAAAACTTGTGGTTTTAGCCCAGAATCATCACGTTATCAATATCACATTTATTATTACAGCACCCTTTATTCTATTTTATTTCATTTTAATGTATTTTATTCTACACTTTAACCTAACCTCCAGGGTTTTCCACATTTTAACCCTTTATGATGACCTGTTCTTATATTGTCTTTTATTTATGATGTATTTTGCCAATTTTGTGTATATTTCTTTTATCCGCTTTTATTCATCTGTCTGTCTGTAAAGCACTTTGTGCTACATTGTCTTGTATGAAAAGTGTGATATAAATAAAGTTTGAATGATTTATTGATTGATTTCTGTAAACTAGGGTTATCCAAGCAGTGTTTTCAATTCAGTTGCTCCAGAATTTCTGACTGTACATTGTTGTAGATTTGTAATTTTAAAATCTTTAAAGTTTCAAGTTTATGATGTCAACATTTCAGACTTTTTAAACTTGGAAATTTAACATTTTTCTTTGTTATTATACAGCTTTAATATACAACCTCAGTATTTTTTTTACTCAAAAATGAGCAGATCCTTTTTATGTTTCCTTATTATTATGTTTTAGGCTGTCCCTTTATTGTTGTACATTATTTTTATTATTTTTATTTAATTTTATAAAAATGAATAAATAAAAAATAATGTACAACAGTGAAGTGCCACCCTAAATTTGCTTTAAAAAATATGTTTTTAATCATGTTTTTAAAAAAGATGAATTTACATTTCATTTTGACCTAGGGCTACCCGGAACCTATCGGGAACCACTGGCCTAGGCCATGCTTACTCCACCCCTAAGGTGTGGACTTTATTTTTTCAACAGATTATTTTCCCATGCCTCTTTTTACATGCAAGGACATCCAGAGCATGACCAGGGTTGTGTCAATCCTCCTTCCTACATCAGGCAGCTTACCCAGCACATTTGTGCCGTACTTTAGCCTCCATTTTTGCCCCAAGTTCTGCACAGTGCAGTAAATTAAAGGTAAAGATCTCAATATTGTTGAATGAATCACTAATTTGGATGTACTAATGGGAACAATTATCCTGGAAATGACTATTCTGCATAATAAGTGTGTTTTGAAGCTTAATTTAGAATTTCTGCAGAAGTTTGAATGGTTATTGCAGTATTTCCTCACAGTGCTGTTATCCTTTTATTAAATAAATAAGTTAATTATCATTTCTTCGTCTCTATGTCCCAGTACAGTGTGATTTCCTGTGAGGACCTCTGCAGTGTTTACCTCTGCTCCTCCGCAGCCTTTTAACACTTGAGGGATTAATGCATCTGGTGTCTTTCACCAATTATCTTTATGAACACGCTCCTTCACAGCCTCCTCCCTCGGGTAAAATCACAGACGAAAGCTTTAGCATATTAATGTGATGTGATTTGGACCTTTATGGTCGTCCTTTGTTCCTCTTTGTTTCACCTGTCCTGCCCCTTTAAGATTGGACAGTTCAATCTAGGCGTGTTTCCTGCTGCCATTGACTAAAACAGAGAGCAGGCATCCTGCGGGGAAAAGGCACATCCAACAGCTTTACATGCTCGCCTCCATACTGCCGATTATTGACCCTCATTTATGGGATTTGTTGGTTTTATTTTAGCACGAGGACGTCCAGGAGGGTGGGCACAGACGAATATCTGAATCAGCTCTCCTCTTCGATCATTTATGATTTATTATCGAGATGATATGAATGTCATTCGGTCAAGGTCCGCGCTCCTGGTGCAACAGCCACGGCTGCATTTCCAGGCTTCCGATGGTGAACATCTGCCGCAAGCGTTTGGATGAATCTCTGCGTGTTTTTCCAGCGTTTACAGGCTGAATGAGACAGGATTGAGATTGCTGGAGCAGCGTGGGAATGACATGCTGCAGTAAAGACGAGAAAGTGGAATAAATATTAACACCATGGATGAGGAAGCATTGAGGATGTGACTGCGGCTCTTTAAAACCAAGAGAAAATGCTCTGACAGTCGTCGCCTGGTGCAGAAATCTTTTATATTTATGAGCAAGTCTCCTTTTTTTCGCTATGGGCTGTGCCACATTGTTTAAACCGTTTCTCTAAGAGCGCAACATCCCATCAAACCCAGCCATATTATTGTGAAACAGTTGAAAAACTAACACCCGTAGAGGACGGAGGACTGGTCCGAGCAGGAGGCACCATGTCGGCGGTGATGATAACACGGAAGGTGCGGAAATGGGAGAAGCTCCCGGGGAAGAACACTTTCTGCTGCGACGGCCGGGTGATGATGGCCCGGCAGAAAGGAGTCTTCTACCTGACCCTGTTCCTCATCGTGGGGACCTGCTCCCTCTTCTTCGCCTTCGAGTAAGTACCTTCCTCCCTCTGCCTCGAAATGAGCATCACTGAAAATTTAGAGCCAGAAAAGTCTTCATAGATCACTTCTTTGACTCTTTAAACTCCTCAGTGTGTTAAAATACACCATATTTTTACTCACAAACTCAAGGCCGCCCATAAGGGGGTCCAGCCAGGGGCGTAGCTAGGAATTTAGGGCCCCCAGAAAGACTGTTGCACGCCCCCCCCCAAAAGAGCTAGCCAAATAACAAATGTTGACTTATTTTTACAAATATCTCAGCACTTAAATGGGTTTTTGAACTATAATTTCCCCATTTATGAGCAATATTTTTACTATTGTTAAATTTACTTGCATTATTTTGCAGTGCTGGACTGCCCTCCAGTATTGTGTTTTACTCTATTTGACACAAATTTCAGTCTGTTGACCAATTCATTTAGTCACTTATGATTCAATTATGACACTACGTACTAAGGCCCCGTCCACATGGAGATGAATTCAGGAGTATAGGCAAAAGTTTTTTGTCGTATTGGCGTTTCATCCACATGGAAAAAGCGTTTTGGGTGACTGTAAACAATAGCGTGCACAAATCCGTAAGCGACTACTGTTTTGTCTCTGTGTGGATGGCTAACCGCATCTTTCTTGAAACGATTATGTCACACATAGCGTAGCTCTCTTAAGATGCGTGTGCGTGTCCGGCCAACACAACAATGGCTGACTGCACGGTTGTGTTCGTGCTGCAGAAACTGGGCTTGTTGTGGCTTTACAGCAAAATCTGATGCTCCTTTACCACCACCGTGAAGCACACACCATATGATCTTAAATCCAATGGGGAGAACAACCAGAAGGGCAACTAGAAGAAAGTTTGGGTCAGTTTTCTGTAATCTTTTTCTCTTGTTTGGCGCATTTCTGTGGCAGCGTTGGAGCGCCACGCACAGCCTTGGCATATGCACTACAGCGTTTTCAGTCGTTTCAGTGGTTCCATGCTTACGCAGATATTTCTTGAAAGGATTCTTTCTTTATGGAAAACTTTTTCAAAATGAAACGGCAATAAATCGTTTTCGTCTGTGTGTGGATGGGGCCTAAGAAAAAATAAATAACAATGCACTTTTCATTACGGCCTTCTCAAGGGCCCCTCCCTCCTGTGGGCCCAGATAATCAGTACCCCCCCAGTTACTAATGTTAACAATGTAGATAGGCACATGGAAGGATCTGGAAATTAATGTCAGACTTCATAATTAGGCCACGAAGCTTTGATGGAAAATAGTTGAATAGAGGAAAAAATTTGATATATAGTTGAAAAAATGGGTTAAAGTGCAAAGAAGAAGTGGAAAATGGGCAAAAGGGGAAAAAACGACAAAAAGAAGTGGCAAAAAATGATTAAAGTGGCAAAAAGATGTGGCCAACAGTGGCAAATATGTGGCTAAAATGGGCAACAAATGGCAAAGTGAGGCAAAAGTGGCAAAATTGGTTAAAAGTTGCAAAAGCAAGTGGCAAAAATGCCAAAAACAAAATGCCTAAAAAGGGAAAAAATAATTTAATGGGGGCCCATGGAGATCTGCAACATCATGTTAGGTCAAGCTTGATGGCATCTCTTTTGTTCGAGAGTTTTCACCCCTACTTATATCACAGCATGACTGGGGGCTTATTGCAGCTCTACTACCTGCCCAGCCAGTACCCGAGGCCATGCTTACTCACCATATCCATCCCTCACTCTGCTCCTAGAGGTGTGGACTTTGATATTTTTCAGCAGATTATTATATCATGCCCCTGGTAACATGCAAGGATATCCAGATCATGACCAGAGCTGTGTAAATACTCCTTCCAGCCCGATGGTGCCCTCTGGCAGCTTACTCACCACATCTACGCCTTACTTCAGCCTCAGATTTGTCCCAAACATGCCTAAAAGTTCTGCATAATACTGTATGTGGCATGCAACATCATAATTGTTGCTACAAAGGAGCGTTTTAGTATTGAAAAATAGTCAAACAATCAATATTTTACCCAACCTCTATAGACAATGTGTTAAATGCTATTTACCCCAATTATATATATGGTCATGATTGTGACCAACAGAGGAAAAAATGGTCCTAGATTTTTTTCTACAAAGGGATTGAAGTCATTATGTAGGTGTTTGCTTCACTGACACATTTGACTCTTTCCTAACATGCACCATTACTTTGTCGCTGCTGGCATTATGTAATTACCTTAGTCAACTCTGGAGTCGCAAAAATGGGTCACATAATCTATAATTGATGGGCCAAGACAGTTTTTAAAGTTATGAATATTTTCTGCTTTGAGGTTTTAAATTCTTAATATTTTCTTTTTTTTCACTCAAACCAAATATCTTTGGGCTTTTGCCTGTTTTGAACACTACACAGCGGCTGTACGGGATAAACAGTATCTCTATTTCTAATATATTAATTACTAGTAGAGGATGGTTCAGCATTATCTACGTAGATGGTTTTACCACAAGGTTATGGTAGAGAGTTGCCTGGGGCCTCAGGATTAAATCATTATAAGTGTGCATCAAAAATCTGGTCAGGCAGACATCTTAAATCATTTTCAGTTATTAAGACATGTATTTTTTAATGTAAAATGGTGTCAAAATTTAATAAACAGCATCAAAGTAGATTGCGATGATCCTCGGGACCCCTGGCCCCAGCAGCGAGTTTGAGCCCCTAAAAATCTTCATCAAGTAAATTAGAGTTAGGCAGAGCCCTGCAGACATATTAAAACAATGAACTGATGGATTACTCTGGTACGCAGGGAACAAGAAAGGGGTTTGCGGTAGAAGAAGTGGAACTGGCCCTGTGATGAGGATGTATTTTTATTTTTTTAAGCTACACCTGGATTTGAGACGTGTTGAAATATTGAGATATGACGAGTTTAAGGTGTGGTATTCTTTGAGAGGTAATGAGCAGGTATTTTTAGGAACTGAGACAACTTCAGCAGAAAATGATTTTATTAGACAAAAAGTGTAACAAATTAGTTAGACTGGTAATAAAAAGAAAAAAAAATAGCCAAAAATAGCAAAATAGGTTAAAAGTGGCAAAAAGAAGTGGCAAGCATTGATGAAAAGTGGCAAAAAAGGGATAAATGGGATCAAGTGATAATAATGGACATACATTTGAAACAATGGTTGAAGAAAAAAGCAAAATAGTAAAAACGGGAATAGAGTGGCAAAAATGGGATAGTATCAAAAAGAAGTGGTCAAAATGGCCTTACATTTGCATAAATGTGCAAACATTTGCAAAAAGGTCGAAAAATTGGAAAGTGTGGGAATAAGTTGGCAAAATTAGAGGCAAAGGGCAAAAAAACAGCAAAAATGGGTTAACGTGACAAAAAGAAGTGGTCAAAATGTCCTTACATTTGCATGAATGTGCATACATTTGCAAAAAAGGTTGGAAAAAGGGGTAAACCTGGGCATAAGATGGCAAAATTAGTGGCCAACAAAGGACAAAAAACTGTAAAAATGGGAATAAAGTGCCAAAAGAATTGGTAAAAATAGGCATACATTTGAAACAAATGCTAAAAAAGGGGAATACTTGGGCATAAGATGGCAAAATTAGTGGTAAACAAAGGACAAAAAAGTAGAAATGGGAATAACCTGGCAAAAATGGGATAAAGTGATAATAGAAGTGGTCAGAATTTCCTTACATATGCATAAATGTGCAAACATTTACAAAAAGTGTTGAAAAAATGGACAATGTGGTCATAAGGTGGCAAAACAAGCTGCAAACTTAGGACAAAAACAGTAAAAATGTACATACATTTGCAATAAAGGTTGGAAAGGGGGAAACATGGGCATTAGATGGCAAAATAAGAGGTAAACAAAGGGCAAAATAGTAAAAAGGGGAATAAAGTGGCGAAAATTAGATAAAAGTGGCTGAAAGTAGTGGACAACATGGGAAAAAGGCGGCAACATGTCAGAAAAGCAACAAAAATGGGTTAAAATGACAATAATGGGCAAAACGTGGGAAAATGGGCTTAAAAGTGGCAAAATAAAGTGGCACAAAGTGGCAAAAAAGCTAATAACTGATATTTCCAGAGTGTTTTGGTAAATAATTGGTCGATACCCAAGCAGGTTCTTGTTGTATCTATCAGTTGTATTCAGATGAGGTTTTTTTGGTTGTTTTTTAGCTTTATAAAATAGACTTAAAGGTAATGTAACTGAAGTGTTTTCCTGCAGTCTCCATGTGAGTTAATCCACATATAACCTCATGTTTGGCCTTCATTTGTAGCAGCGGAGAGGTTAGCATTTGACGAGCTTGTAGAGACGCTGTGGATCCACGTCTTGGTTGATCAGTATTCAGCTCCTGTCAGAGAAAAGCTTTATGATTGACCACATACTGAGGTGTTTAATATTTAATAACACCAGCCGTCCTGCTCTTCCTCTGCTCTAAGAAAGGAAGGCTGCTTTTTTTTCTGTCATCTCAGCAGTTCTGTCTCAACCAGACACGACTTGGACAGCCCAATGGACTCATTAGCACTGCAAACACCGCCCGTATGTCAGTGAAAGCCTGTTTTTTAAATGAAGAACGTGACGTTGAATAATGATCAGAAACAGTGCTGTTTCTCTTTTAGATCATACTTCCTTTCTATCGTTCTATGGATCCTTCTCTCTTTCCTTACCTTCAAACCAGGCAGGATGATTTAGCAGAAAATCCCGCTCTATAACACAGTAACCTCTCCTAACCGTGGGTGTGTATGCAGCTACCAAGCCAAATGGATTGGGAACATAGCAGACAGGAGAAGTAGCTGCTCTCACATCTTGCCAGGCCCTTCGCCTCCCTATCTGCTCTGCACTTTGATGGCCTCCAGCTTTCCTTTTAGCCCGGACAGAAGCAGCTGTTGTCTGAGACAATACTGCTCACACTGGACATCCAGAGCCCAGAGGAGGCATTGTGGTGACTAATGGCCAGAGAGTTGTTAGCATACCATGTTCATATTACAACAGAACATAATTATCTCTTGTGGGGGGATGGATATTAACGTGGAGATTGGACCCTGACAGCATGGGGATAATTTTCAAACTCGCCATTACGAGGCGTGTTGATCCATATCTGATTTAAACCTCTGACGGAGTAATGGGCTGCTGTGAAAGGCTCTGAGGTTTGCTGCATTCACAAGCAGCCCATTCCCAAGGTTTGATAGAAGTATTAGAACAGTAAATCTCTGATTTCAGTTCAAGTAGCCAAATGTTAGCACATTCAGATTTCACCTTTTCCATTAGAAATGGACTTAAGCAGTAAAACTACATTTTCAAAAGTTGGGACAGGTACCAGTGCAACTAATCTGTTTCATCACACTTAATTTGCACCCTTCTGTTGGAGTACCAAAGGTTCCTATCTGACCCTAAAGCAGGGCTATCCAAACTTTTTCACTGAGTTCAATTGTCAATTTTTTCGTGTTTCAGCTTGATGCTACAGTTGGGAAAAAAACATTTTTATTCTCATTAATCTAAACCCAGTAACCCATCATAACAAAGTGAAAACAGACGTTTAGAAATGTTGGAAAATATATGAAAAAACCTGAAATATCACATCGACATAAGCATTCAGACCCTTTGCAACCCTTCCCATTTCTCGGGATCGTTGCTGAGATGTTTCTACACCTTGACTCGAGTCCACCTGATGTAAATTAAACTGATTGGACATGATTTTAAAGGTACACTCCTCTATATAAAATGCCTCAAAGCTGACAATGCATATCAGAGGAAAAACCAAGCCGTTAGGTCAAAGGGACTGCCTGCAGAGCTCAGAGACAGGACTGTTGACAGGCACAGATCTGGGAAAGGCTACAAAAAATGTCTGCTGCACAGCGGCCTCCATGATTCTCAAATGCAAGAAGTTTGGCACAACCAGGACTCTTCCAAGAGCTGGCCGCCTTAGTAAGGGAGGTGACCAAGAACCTAATGGCCACTCTCACTGAGCTCCAGAGGTCCTGTGTGGAGATCAAGGATGTTCCGTAAGCATCTATTTCCGTATTTGGCTAGACGCTTATTTACATTTCGTTAAACTGACTAGACTAAAGACAAGAACATTCCTAGAAAACAGTCAAATTCCTCACAGGGTCATTGTGTTAGCGGGTGTGATGTTAGTCTGATACACTCTCTACAGTGTGGCTAACATTACAAGCTAGTGCTGCCAGCCTTCGTTCCTCCTTGCAGACTAACATCATGCTTTGATATGTGGCCTCTTTTCACCTCGGGGGGAAGTTATATGTGCAGAAAAAAAAAAAACTATCATACTGTGCTGTTCCTACTACATGCTAAGCCAGGGAGGCAGCGGCCATTAACTGAATCTACAGCGGCCTCTGTTTCCCTGATAAAACTCTAAGAAGGCCTATGCATGCTTTTCTTGCCAAAAGACCTTTGTATAAACTACTTAATAACTGCCTTATCATGGTTTTAGTCAATACTTGCAGATCTAATTTTGGCAGCCTCAGAGCAGACAAAGCCTCTCGCCCTCCCCGAAGATCTTCCTACACCTGACAGTACATTTGTTGGGATGCACAATGTTATATTATCCCTTACCCAAAATGCTGATTGCATTGCCTTAACTGCACTTAGTTTGTGCTTCCAATTTAAATTTTAGCATACTAAATCAGTAAACTAACATTCAATACAAACAATGTAATATCCATTAGCATGTCAGTGTTGCTATTGTTAGGAAATTTGCATAACCATTTGAAATTTTGGTAAACAGGACTGTTGACTCACAGCTTTTGTATTAGCTGAAACAGAATGGATTATTTCACTCATTACGTGTAAAAACGGGTAAACCAGTAATCAGACTTTAAAATAGAAGGTCATCATTTGTCTGTCGATGAACGACTCAATACAGCTGACCGACTGCCACAGCTCTGTGATTAACATTTGGTTCCAAACACCATATAATGACCACAATAGATCAAAAACTCAATTTGTAACAGGCTTGGCATTGATTAAAACACTTCTACTGCAGACACAGAGAGAGTGCATGGCTCTGCAGCATTAAAACTGCATTTTAAGCTGCAGTTCTGCTGGAGTTCATGGCCTGTATAATGTACATTCCCTGTTTTAGAGGATTGGTGTCTGTCCTGCTGCACTGTGGCATTAAAAGGAGAACAGAGAGGGCAGTGTCTTGGCGTGGGCTGGCTCATATCCAGAGCCAGTCAAGCAGACATCTCACTTTTACCACCAGCCATTGACGCCCTGCGAGGGAAGACCTCTCTGTGCTCTAATTTGTGCTAAATTGCGGAAATGAGCCACTGAATACACAATAGGAAAGATCCATTAGGAACAGCTAAACAAATTATTCACTGCAGAGGTGGGTGGTCATGTTCTATCCCTTTAAAGTGGGATCCATTTAAGGACTGTACGTCCTATTTCTGTTCCTTTTGTGTCCATTTAATATCCACTTTCCTCTTAGAATGGATTTTATGTAATGTAAATGTACATTTAATGCATAAAAAAGCTCTGGCTGTCTTTTGCTCAACATTTGCAAATGTCTTCCTCACAGTTTGAGGTTCACTGCTTTAGCTCTCATTTGTATTTTAAAGTGTATGTGTTGTGCACGTGTACGTGCATGCAGATAGCCACCTATAAAGCTTGGATGAAGGAAAAAGAAACCGGACACAGGGACAGTATGTCATCTGTCTGTGCTGCAGGACGCTGAGCTGCGAGGCCAGAGAAGCATATGTGCCTGTTATGACGCTGACTCCCATCTCCTTCCTGTTTGTGTGTTTCTATTTACATCCCTGGACACGTTGCAGGGATCGAGGCATTCAGTGACCACCCGTCCTCTAGCCGGCTCTGTAAAATACAAAGATGTAATGAGTTTAAGTGTGTGGCCGAGCCTGCAACGCGAGCAGCTGCAGTTAGAGGAGATCCTTTAACCGACCCCTGAGTCTCCCTCAGCATCTGACCCCACCCTGTCTCCCTGTCAGCCAATCAGGAAGCGGCTGCCTTGGCTAAACGAGCAATAACATGATTTATGCCCTGTTCAGAGAGAGGAGGCTCCATTACAGTAACAGTGATCTGCTGGCTTTGTTCTCTGGAAGCTTCCAAGAATGAAGAAAAGGCCTGATTTGTATTTTTTGCCCACATTTTGTGTCATTCTAGGAGTCAGATTTGGCTTTGAATTGCTGCTTTCCAAGATGCAATCAATGCATATAAACAATGCTCTATCACTAGTATTGTTGTTTTATGTGGCAGAAATTAAGTAACCAGATTTATATTTTTCATTGCACTCAGTGCATGTTTTTCTGTGATGCCACATCCATAATCCTAGCTTTAATCCCAGTAAGAGGACCCTGACCCTGGCCTCCATGTGTCATCCCTCTCATATGGTATTTAAATGTTGCATAACAAGGAAGACTGATTTAAATGACACAGCAGATTGCACCCTCTGTAGCCTTAGGGTAACCTTTCAAACTTCCTCTTTCATTGGATTTCATAGAAATTAGGCTGACACGTCTGGGTTATTAGTCCAGTGAGAGATTTGAGCTAGCCCCATGCTGTAAAAAATGTCATTGAGAAGAGAATTCAGTTTCTGATAATAAAAGAAAGAAAAATCGCCAGAAAACAACCCTAGCCAGTCACTTAACAACGGTTATTTCTATTCCAAAATTCAGGTTCCTTAATACAACCCAACTCAAACTTTTCCAGTCCATGCAAAGCTGCTAACCAGGCATCAGCATGTGGTTGATAAAATTCAAATATTATCTCTTGTATGACAAATTATGCAGATGGAGAAAGATGTGGTGATCTATACTGTAAAGTCAAGAAGCTGGGACCTTTAAAGTAGACTCCTTTTTTAAATCAGTGAAAGCTGCAATGTTTTCAAATAAAAACAGAAGGGAATTAACATGTTACTCTTTATAATACCCTGGCCTATAAAGGGGCCCGACCCTTATTTGTTCGTGTGGACCCCTGCCATAATGATAGGCCTTGCTCCAGTTTGATTCCCAGTCTTTATTAGAGGAAATACGGTAATAGTATCAGCTTTATCATGAAATAGAAACTGAAATAAAATCAGTGTTTCCGTCTATTTAACATATTCTTGTAAAAACATGAATTCCTTCCTAAATGAATTGATCTTTAAAGGGTTACTTCAAAATTTTGGCAAATTCACCCATTGCCATAATCCCTATAGTCCTAGGAGTAGGTTCATTACCTTTAGTTGTCGGTGCAAGCTGTTTTTAGATCGGCGGGGCTGAGATCCGAGCTGCTCAGCTAACTTTACGGAGACACATGGTATTTCCGGCTTTCCCTCATCAAACTCATCAAATATACAATCCAACAACACCAAAACACTCTTGTGGACAAGTTGTGACCTGCACATTCACCACACTATGAAATAATAACGTATAACTATGTAACATTACAACACGTGAAGCAAATACTCAGAACTACTTTCTTGAGTGGTTCAAGAAAAAAATCAGTATTTAAGAGTTTGAAAAGCAGGATATTAACAAGAAAAAATTGCAATTGCTGAGTTTCCAAAGCCTTAAATTTTGACAATAGAAACTCAAAAATGTCAAATTTAAAAATCCTAATTAAAAATCCGATTTTTTACTTCATAATCTCAAAACACTTAAGGAAGGTATATATATATATATATATGAAAGTGGAAACTTGGAAGCTAAGATTATTAAAGAGTAGTTTAACACTATAAATGACAATAAAATTGAAACTAATGGATGGACATGTTTAAATGCCCTTAGATTCTTTCCTCCTCCTCTATGATGAGATGTTAGAAAGAGTTGATGATGACTTCTCCAATACTAAAAGAATATTTAAACTTTTTAAAACTGACTCAGAACTTGAGGTTTTCTTTTTAGATCTTGTTTTATTGTGTAGTTAGAACTAAGAAGCTTCTTGAAGTGCGTTCTTTGTGGTGCCAAGTGTTGAGGTGTTTTAAAAGTTGCAAGGTGTCTATTTTTCTTTTAAAGGATGCATCAATGACGTAAATATATGTGAGGATGCAGATCTAAAAGTGGGAGGATTACATCTGTGGAAAAGGGCAGTTTTGATGAAGGACTTACCAACAGCCTTTGAAAACATTTACCTCGCTTTGTTAGGAGGTTTTGTTCTGTGTGGGAAACAGCAGAGCGAGGTTAAGTAGAGTTTGAGAGCCTTTGTTTCTTCAGCAGCGCCCTAGAAACAGAGTCACAGTCTACAGATGTGAGTATGACACAAGGCCACATCTGAAGCCCACTGTGGATCTGTCTGCTCACCAAGTGCATTATTCATTTGTAGGATGATTCATGCAGATCTACGACAGCTTACTCCTGTTAAGTATTAATATAGGAAGGACTTGAAATGTTCAACAAAGCCAAAATGTCATGAGTCACTACGGGATGACAGGGTGACGTATTAATCCTGAGTTTTTCAGCTGAAAAGTTAAAGTGAATGTAATTCAGGGATATTTCTTCTCTAGAAGCTTATCGCTGCTCAGCTCGAATCGTCTAAGAGGGAAATCCTCCGGATCAAAGTCTGCTGCAGACACACCCAAATGCATATTATGCCAACCCACCATATGCACACTCAAACTGCAGTGAACTTCTCTCCTCTCACACAGCAAAAACACAGCTGTTTGAAGCTTTTCTCTAACAGCCAGTCATTCTTTCCTATTTCTAATGTGATTATTGTCTTTTATGGCCAGTTGACTGCAGTTATATATATCCTGAGATCTGACTATTGATCACCTTTTTGCTTTATTCTAAGAAGTCAGGGTAAAATGAGCACTTTAATAGTTTTATTGTCTTTATTTGAGAGAACTCCCCTTGAGGGGGCAAGCAATAATTTCTACAGACACGCTTCAAAAGGCCACATTTTGAGCTGTTTACTGCTATGCAAGTCATTCAAAGTGCAAAAATAAAAACATTCTTAACTCTTAAGCTGCTTTTGTGTCCTGAACGTAGTGAAATATTCTGGTAAAAAAAAATGTAAAAGTTTTTAAAACTCATGGAGAAACGGCAACAGTCAGAAATGTAAAAAATGTCTCCATCTTTTTCTGTTTAAATCCAGAGTCCTAAGACTCATCTTCTTACTCAAATGCCTCTTTATGAACTATTTATAGGTGTTATATCATGATTTTAGTTCACATGTGCAAATGTAATTTTGACAACCTTAGAGTAGACAGAGAGTTGGGACCCCCCCGAAATCTCTGGTGCCCCCCTAAGGGGGTCTCGGACCTCCAGGTTGGGAACCAAGAGCCTAGGGTTTTCAAACGGTGTGGCGAGGCACATTGGTGTACCTTGTGGCAAGTCAAGGTGTTCCCTGGGAATTTGGATAACATTGCGTCATTACTATAACTGTGACTGAACATACTGTAACAAGAATTAAAGAGGCTATTTTTCATGGAAATAGATATGGTGGGCTCTTTGGAAACTTTGGGTTTGATCATCTGGTGAACGGGTGGTTGCATGAGTGAAAAATGGGTTCAATTCAAAAATGTATCCTAAAACATTGGAAAACTGCAACTGTCCTTTGGAAAGCAATCCAAGGCCCACTGTATGTTTTATTTGTAATGAAAATGCCTTTAATTTACATGAAAAAACACATTTATTTAAAAGATATGCTTGCTTTAAGATTTTGGCTTGATCTCAGCTGTGCCTTGTGTGCAAAAGTTTGATAACCACTGGCCTAGGGAACTGTCTGGGTGAGTTCAAGGTTCAAGGTTCTTTATTAGTACCCAAAAGGGATAAATTTGTCTGGGTGAGTAGAAGAATTGCCACGAGATCTTTCTTGTTCTAGGGATGTCCCAAGGGCCTGAAAACCACCGGCTGACTCTGAGCATATAACCAAGTTTGAAAAGGCCCAAACAAAGAAGATGCTGTCGAGCTTGACCTTGGCTGTTGAGTGACATGTGTCAAGCTTTACTCTGGCCCATTTATCATCTGGCCCATGATGAATCCTTAGTGCCCTACATGCCTAACACGTATGCACATGTCTGTATATTTCAGTGTCCACATATTGGATACTGGCAAAATCCAATATTGCACTTCCCTATATTAAGGCTTAGAGTTATGCATAATACAAGACAAGGGTTTTTTTTGTTTGTTAATTTATTTAGATTCTCATTAGTTTTTGTGTAGCAGCAACTATTCTTCTTGGGGTTTTCTCAGTTCCCATGCAACCATACTAGATATGAAAACAAATACATAAAACCAATGCAAACATACACAAACATACAGGCATCTTGATAACACAACACAAAGACAAAAGTACATACATGTATTTATTGTAAGGACAGTGCACATTAATGAATATGGATATGTAAATGTGCCAGATTGCAGCCATAGGCTAATTTCCATCTGTAGACGCCAGCAGGTTGATGATTAGCGTTGTTCTGATTCCAATACCAGTATCAGATATATGTCTGATACTGCATAAAATGCGTGTGTTGGTATCAGTGAGTACACAGGTTTATGCACCAATCCGATACCATTTGGTTTAACTTTATTCTTTTGCTTGGTTTAGCCATGTTAAATGTTAGAGCTATAAACCGGAAAGCAATTCTTCGCTGCCGGAAAGAAAGCACTGCATGCATGGGCTACTGTTTTTAGAGCAGCGAAGAAGAACCGAAGGACCCACTACAGCTGCAAAGAATGTTGGCTGCGTTACAGTTTTTCTGAATGTGACCGTAAAAAATGCCTTCTAGATCGGCGCTGTTGTACATGACAAGATGTGACACAGTTTAACAAAAGTAGAATAACATTTGAACCATAAATCGCTGCCTCTTACTTGTTTTTCTTCTTGAAGCTAGCTGTTGTGCCTTCCCATCAATGTTATTGATGCCTTTGATTCAGTTTTATCAGCTAGCCCAGAACTCGTGTGACTTTTGGGGGCTTTAACAGTTAAATCCACACCAGTAAATCAGACATTGAATGTCTTTTTATCCATTTTAATCAAATTACGATCATGTATTACTGCTATCTCAAATGCTAACTGCCATATTGTTTGCCAGTGAGAGAGAGAGCATGTGATTTAGCCCCCTGTATCATTGTTATTTTAATATTTAGCAGTAAATCTCAATAACCAGCGGAGAAACAACTTTAGGATCACAGAGATGCTGTACATTATGATTCTATCTGTTGAGCCATGTTCTGAGTCAAATATAGGTCTAAGATAATTTGCTAGTCCGCACAGTCAGTCCAGAAAGTTCACACCAGTATTGAATCAGTACTCCGTATCCACTGATTCCTAACACCTTGTTATCAGAATCGTATCGGGAAGGAAAAAAATGGTATTGGAATATACCTAGTAATAATCTTTAATTTTCCTTTTAAACCTTGTTATATTTTGTTCTGTTTCATCCTGTAGTTTGGGAGTGAGATCCACTCTGTCATTGCTCTGAACATCGCTGTTTGCTGTCCAGCTGTTTTAACTGTAGATCAAGTGAAACAAACGCCAGCTGCATGCGTGTGATTATGATGCGTGTGATTATGATGCACTAAATGACAGTTTTTCATAGCAAATTAAAGGCCTCATTGTTGTGAGAACATTCTCATAAAACCATCAACAGGTGCCTCAGCCTGTTTCTCACTATCAACCATGAAAGATGCGTTTTAAGGACATTTTTCCTCAAACAACAAGAAAGAGCCACACTTGCTGCTTTGTTCTGGACCAGTTGCAGCATCAGACCGAAGTGTTGAACAAGAATCTAAATGTGACAGAACCACAGCTTGGATTTACAGGTAGAGTTATGCTAAATGTGTCTGACATGCAGGCATGTATAGCCAGCAAAGATTCATTTGGCCCGCTTCAGCTCCATCTCTTTGTCTGTTTCTAGATTAGCCTGGAGTGGGTCAGCATTTTCTCTGTTGTTTTCTCCCATTGTGTGGCTTTATAACGCCTTTTCAAAACAATGACATCACTCAGATTATGTCCATGTTTTATACTGTCTTTGGCCTTGATTATAGAGCACTGTTTACATATATCCATACATTAATGTGCATGCACAATAACTTTTGTTTTCACCTCAAAGCTGCAGCAGAACCATCTTCTTGTCACTCAGTTGTAAGTAAAAGTGCATTCAGAGCTGGAATCCTTAAATGAGACTGTTTAGGTGCTATAATGGAAGTGTTCTTGAAGAATAAAGCCTCATCTCCTCTATCCTGTACATTAAAATCTCCCTGCATTACTCACAATGCAGCTCAAGCTACACTGATCTGCATAGCTGTCAAATTCATTCATCTGCATATAAATGCACTCAGCCACTTTGACTCCTGATCCTGCTTTATTGTGATCTCCTAAGGAGAGGCAGGCTCTATACAGGAAGGTGATTAAGAAAGAAAGAGTGAGCAGCACACAGGTGTCATTGGTGGCCTGACTGATGTAAACATTCCCCTCACATTGACACAGGCCTTGATTAAGTCCAGTTTCTGTGCTGACTGATGAAAACTCTCTGAGCTGACACCACCCTGTTCCTCAGCCACACAGGAAACAGTCACGTCCAGGAAGGACGTTGGGGCTTGATGGGAAGCAATGATAGAGCGTGCCTCGAATCCCTACCAGTCATCATTACAGGAATTAAACTTCATCGACAGAGCGCCTCCCCTCAGCCTGACTCCAGCGTCTGCTCTCTGCGCTAACAAACGAGCCAAACGCACTTCACCGGCCCGCTCCGGTGGAAATCTGTATTGATCTGCTCTGCTCGCAGCTTCCATTAGTGTGAAAAAAGACACTGCAGGAAAACTGGTCAGGCCAGTCCAGCAGGTGGTGTGTAACTGTGTGTGTGCGGTTTCATCAGGACTCAGGTATTCTCGCATACCTGGTTCATCCACTGTACGTGCTCAACTGAACAGGTGAACTTTGTTCTCTGGCTGTTTACTCAGTGACATACCTCTCAGTTTAAAATTCCTTTCAGCTCTGTCTGTCAGATTGTGTTTGTTTGTCTGGGTATGGTTAGGACAGGAAAGGGCAAGGCAATACAATAGGTTCCTCCCTGTGTGATAAAAAGATTGGCTTGTCCGTTTGTTTAAAATGTAGAGATTTTAAATCTCAAGTAAAAATGATGTTTAATTTTTCCAAGTGGGTCCTGGGGCCTTAGCTTTTCTTAGATAGGAGTAGGTGGGCCCTAAGGAAAACAGGGCAGGAACCACTGGCTTAAGGTGTGAGGGGCTTAATTTCCAGGTAACATTACACATCTGAAAAATGAAAATAATGATGTTATTAATTCAAAGTGCAAAGAAAAACTGTACACCTTGGAAAGATGGCTTTAACATCTTTGGGACTGTGGGAGTATATACAAGTGTTCATATTCACATTTACATGCATACGCATACATCCATGTACCCTCATGTATACGAGGCGTAGCACATTTCACCTGATGGGGACAAACATTTGTTATTGTGTCAACTCTGCACTCCAATAAATAGAATCACTAAAACAACTTTTACAGGTAAAAAATAAATTTGATAAATCAAATTCCTACTAGTCATATAAACCATAAAGCGTTTTAAGAATAGAAGAACTTTGGAGCAGTTATGAGCAATGAAATCATGTGCAACCTCATTTATGTAACAGAATATCCAGCTGATATCTGATATGTTTAAATGGCTCTTGTCCATATACAATTCTATCCAGCGCTGATGCAGTGTTTTCCTAAAAAGCCTGTCTATTCTTATCCTGAACCCAGTCATAATGTTTCTCACTGGTTCAGGCCGAGTGCTGCTTAATGTTTTTGTCCAAAACCCAAAGATACTTTATTTATTTATTATGATTATCAAGACAAAGGGAAGCATGTGTGAAACACCTGAAACTGTTTTTCACTTACTTTTAAAAGCTGACTTCCTGTCAGCAACACTTTAATGTTGATTCACTCGGCTTCAAGTTTTTGCTTGTATGAAAACAACAACTAGACACTGGCTGACCCTGACCCCACCACAGCAGAGGAGTGGCAGGATGATGCTAAGGAAATCTTTGCAATGGGAAAAATTACCTCCTCACTTTGTTTACAAATGGACAGATTTATTTAGTTATGGTCAAGATGGGCTCCATATGTATGTCAGTAAGGGTTGTTCTCCTTGGAGATTACAAATTAACAGGTGTTCTGTTGTTATGAGCCATTATCAGCAATTTGGCTTCTGGGGGGGGGGGGGGCTTAAACCTGTGGGGGTCATCCACAGGTAGTTGATGACCCCTGTGGGGTCATCAACTACATTTGAACAAGGACCAGCTTTTTCCTAAACAGGCACTTTGGGGGCCAAGCTTTCAAATAAACTAAAGAAAATTTCAAAATAATCTAACATATTTTTGAATTTATGTATTTTTATTATCTTTCAAATGTACACTTTTTTTTTTTACTCGAACAGCTACAACAGTCCCTATATCGCAGCCAGCAACAAGGGGGCAACAGAAATATTTTAAGCCAAGTATTTCTGTGGCTGTAATGCTTGTTTGATGCAAATATGCTGTGTAGTGAAAGGGGCTGAAAAATTTGGGAAAACAATCTAATTGCAATTTTTCACCCCAATGTTGCGATAGTGATTTGATATGTGATTATTCCTTAAGCTCCTCCTTCATCTTATGTATTCTCCAACAAACAAGCAATAAATCATTCTATTTTATAACCAACACAATATTTGATAAAACTAGGGCTGAACATTTTTTAAAAGATATCTCACTGTGATGATTTTGAATCATATTTCAAACTGGATATGAATTACTTTATTGAAGAGAATGATAATTTTTTTATGTCATCCACATATTTAACCAGAAAAATACACAAATACGAAGACAGTAGGATTTTTTCTAGGCTTTTTTGAAAAAAAATGGATCTTGAATGATTGCATGATATGTAATGCTTAACATCTCTGCTGCAAAAAATTTTTAAACTGGGATTTTGACTCAAATTTCAGGTTAAAGAAATATTTCAACATCTGCAATTTGAAAATTGCAGCAGGCCATATGGCAATATAATCTAATTTTCAATTAATTGCCCAGCCCTATGAAAAACCCAAGCAGGAAAATTGCACTCCCAAAACACCTGAAGCTGAAAGGTTCTGTAGAAAATGGCCGTTTTCTATGGAAACTTTTAGTCAGCTTTCAAAAGTGAAAGAGTTTAACATGCATTACATTTGCTAATAATGGCTTACAGGTGGATTTCTAAAAAAATGGATGAAACATAAAATCATTCCTGATTAAATTGTTTTAATCTCAGTTGTTCTGGCGTTGTTTAATATATGTGGAGAGTCCTTAAATACTGCAACATTTTTCCTCTAGAATTTTTCCTCTGCACATATTTTTATTTTGATCATGTTCTGGGGGCCTGATATGGCCCCTGGGCTGCCAGTTGATCATCACTGCTGTACAGTATATCGCTGATAAATAGATGAAGAAGTGGAGCTGAGGCAAATCTCAAGCTTCCTGATAAAGAACTATACTAGAGGTGTGCAATTAGCCAGCTACAGCTAATCTGAATTTAACCATTCAATTTGGATTCCTTTGTATTCAGCCATAACTGCCATATCCACGCAGTGCAACCCATTTAATCCTCTAAGCTGCATGTAAATGTGTAGATACTGGCATCTTTAAAATGACTTTAAAGGTGCAGTGTGTAAAATTGGGACTATTAACATCTAACAGTCAATTCTGGAGTGTGTTGCTCATTTCTCTGGTGATAACTGTGGGAACCAGTGAAGTTTAAAAATCAATACATGCTTAACTGTTATTTGGTTCCTTCTATGGTGCCATAGAAACAGGCAAAATGCAAAAATCCAAGATGGCAGCGTCCTTGGAGGGGACCCTCCCTATGTATGAATAAAAGGCTTATTCTGAGTTAATTTAAAACATAAATTTAAAAAATGTGTTATCAGATGTCAACACTAATTTAGATCAATCTACTTGTAAATGTTATGTTTCATTTTAACCAAGCTTGTTTTGCTAAATGCTAATAGGCTAAATATTACACACTGAACCATCAAAAGCCATCCATAGTGGCAGAATGGGCTACTCTGCTGACTTAAAACGTAAACAATCTTTGCTTAGGTCATGACCTGAGTTGTTGCCATGGTAACTTCTTTGTCCTCCTTGGCAGTTTTGTAAACTATGTGCATACTGCCACCTGCTGTATACATCTGAATACATCTGCAAGTTCCCTGAACAATTACGTGAATGTGAAAGCAAGCCATGGCAGGCGAGGGAGGGGGAAGCAATTGCACCACAGCACGGTTCAAACAATTTTCAGAACGATGCATATCCATTCTTATTTTCATCTTAATTAGAGCTGGAAACAAGGACGAGAGAGTGGGGAACAACATACGGTGAAGGAGCCACAGGCCGAACTTGAACCGGGGTTACCTGTGTACATGTGGTGCGGCCTAACCACTTGGCCAATTGTGCCCCTGTAAAACATTATCAAACATTATCATGTCTACTGTGAGCATTTTGTTTTCCTTAAAAAGATTAACGGGAAGATCAATCAGTTATTAAAAAAGGTTGCAGATTTATTTTTGTTCAACAACCTGTAATTCAACTTCAACAACAGGACATAAATGTGTTAATATAATAAACCTCTAAAATTAAAAGAACGTCTCTATTGAGAGGATGGTTATGAATATATTGATAAAACAGCAGTGTGATGTCAGTGTGGTTTTATTTATTGATGCACAGTACAAAAGTTCCTCAGGATAAGCAGCAGTACAGTACCTTGCAGTCCTGTAACATCCATGTTTCATTATGAATATATGATCCCGGCCACATGGGAGGGTGATGAGGCAGCCCAGTTTAACTATTAATAACCCCACATAGAGGCCTTTTTTCTCTGCTGCTCTGCTCTGCTGCAGTGTTTTTTTCTCTGCAGCTCACATCTGTTATCAAACTGAGCAGTGGGCCCTTTTCTACCAGGCTCTGATCTTAACGTCCTGGCAAACGGAGCTATGCAAATTTGTCTCTATTCTTCCAGAAGGTGAGGGGATGCAGCGCGCTGTTGTTTATTCACGGTCACGCCTTCAGCATGGTCCAGAGAAAGGGCAGCTCTTAAAGTTCATGACCCTCTGCTCTGAACAACAGCTCAGAATATGGGTGTTGTCCTGTTGTGACCTCTCTGCACATGCTCAGTTTGGGAGGTCACATTTGTTTGTAGCCTATGGGAAAATATAAGGAAGTTTGTCCAAATAAATCATTCTTTATCGCTTGTATGAATCTAGTAATCTAATGTCCAAATAACTGCTCATTTGTTTGCTGGTGAAGGTGAAAAAACCTTAACAATCGTTCTCTAACTGGCCTTATCTTTCCAGGAACTTCTCTGGAGTTTTGTTTTGTTTTTTGATCAACATCTTTGTTTTTCTTTCCTACAGGTGTCCGTACCTGGCCATCCATCTGTCCCCTGCTATCCCAGTCTTCGCTGCCGTGCTCTTCCTCTTTGTCATGGCCATGCTTCTGAGGACAAGCTTCAGTGACCCTGGGGTGCTGCCGCGGGCCCTGCCGGAGGAGGCAGCATTCATTGAGATGGAAATTGGTGAGTTACAGAGTCAGTCTGCAGGAGTTAGAGGAATGCTCTGCCCTTTCTGTCAGTACTGCTCAAGCTTTTACATTGTATTCTTGGCTGCTGATCTTGTGTGTCAAATATTCCTCTTTAAACTTGACTTCACATTGTTTTCTAGCTTGTAAAATGTCACTGAAAAAGCAGTATCAAAATAAGTTTGGATGTCTCACAACTTCAGTGTTTTGATTAAATCTTAAGGTTTCTATATCACCACTTTTGGGCCGCAGTGAGCAGCTACTGTCAGCAAAAGAGCTCTAATAATTAACAGCATGCACAACTAAATGGTAGTAAGTACTTGTGTGTCAATAATTTGGGATAAGTTATTTATGATAATAATAATATGTATTTGCAAAGTTCTTCTCAAAAGAAAAGGTTTACAAAGTGATTTAGCGTGCCGTAGCAAACTGAAGAGCAAAGCAACAAAACCCAAAAAGATGACAGAACAATGACACCGACATCAGCAGAATCCAAACAGTTCAAGAACCTTAACAACAAGACTAGGTTAAAACCTAGTATATAGCTGACCATGATTATCTGGGATGCCTGTTGAAATGCCAGACTGAATTGTGTGTTCTGACAGAGTGATTAGTTTTTGGGGTGTGTAATTGTGCTGTCTAATGTCTGTGGGTTAAGACTGGAAATACACTGTCCTGGCAACCACAGCAAATGACAGCAACAGCCTGAATATTCCCAGATAAAAGTGTCCTGTTTAAGAACACTTTGTTTCCCTGTAAAATACAACAGTAGACAAAGACAACAACAGTAGCACGGACGTTATTCAGCAGGTGTTTCGCTGACAGCTCGTCGTCCAGTGGACCAATCAAAGCATTTTAAAAGGCACCACTCAAACAAGAACGTCACTGTAACGAGGAGGAACAACAAAAAGTTTCACCAGCCGGTTATGGTTTTACTATGATCCAAGATCTTTTTATCATAACAGTGGTGCTCTGGTTTTGTGAAACAAATTAATTCTAAATGCGTAACTTTAACTGTCAGTCTCGAAGGAGGGGGAGAGGGGACTCCATCATGTCTGCAGCTGCATCATAGGTAAAGTTCCTCAGATTTCACACGGCTCTAAACTCTTTACCCGCCAAGATGGGCTGTGAAAAATTCTCCCAAACTTTGTAGTAGGTCCCATTGGCTAAAAAAGTAATCCAGTGCTGAAGTCCATGTTGAAATCTGCAGGATAGATGCTAATTAGAGTACTTAATGAAGTAACTTACTATGATGATGCGTTAAAGTTGGCTGGGAAATTTTAGTGTGTTTAAAGAATGGGTCAAAATATGTCACTATGTCAATTAAAATAACCTATTAATTAAAAAATGTATTTATTTATTAATACTTTCATTAATTGAAGACCTTTTGGAAGGAGGTTGCAGCATTATTAATAATGTAAGTGTAATTTATTCAGCCTATTTATTTTAATACAGTTTAATTCAAAAATAATAATAGATTCTGTTATTTGTTTGCTTCAACTACTGTCCCAAAAACGCACCAAACTGTAACTTCAAAACCGAGGTACTTACTGAACCGAAATTTTGCTGTACGGTTACACCCCTAAAGGTTAGTCACTCACTCACTCAGTCACATACAGACCCATGTGTAGGGCTGACCTCAGCGGTCAGCCAAGAAGTGACATGGATAATAATCCAACTGCTTCATACCGTCAAGACGGAAATGTGATGAGACTGCATGCAAACTAAGCCGTTTCAAAATTCAGGAACCCTGATGGAAATTCTTGGTCACCTTCGGTTTTAAGTTTTTTCATATTTAAAGTTCTTGAGTTGTAGGAAGTTTGTGCCATAAAATATGATGTTAGGTCAGTGGGCAGTAATGCAAACAAACAGGAAACAATGGGTGATTATAAAAGAAATGGAGGCCATAATAAAGACCATAACTTGTGTTTGTGACTTCTGTTTGTACATGTTGATAGTCTTTGCAGTACTTTTGACATGCTTATGTTTTATGTGCATTGTTTGATAGTCTACATCTTTATTTTTTTTTAGGAGTAAAGCTAGCCCAGACCTACCTGATTTCTTGCACCCTCATTAATAATTCCCAGATTCTGTGGAGCTTCTTCTGAAGTAGTCTCTATTTATCTGGAGTGATTGCAATCCAGCTCCTCATGCTGAAGTGTGCATAGATATTAAAGCGCACCAAGTTCTGCTGCAAGCTCCTTATCTGTAACCATTAAAACATTTATTGGGGACAGGCGCCGTGGTTATTACAGGTCATGTGCGGTGACAGCAGCAAAGTCTAGGCTGTTGTTTTTTCTGTCACATAACATAAAGCGACCGCACATTAGCCTGCTGAAGTGAAGTGTTTTGAAGACATAAATGCTTGAGTGTATGTGCACATTAAGCAGAGAGCAGACAACCTCAGTGCTGTTTGTTTATTCATGTTTGTTGGGCTTTATGTTGCTGTGTGGATGTAGAGCTCAGTCTGGTGCATCATTACAAGAGCTGCTGTTGTCTCATTACGCTGAACAAACCACAGACTGTGTAGAATAATGACAACAAAGCCTTTGCAAGCAAAAATAAACACCAACCGAGTATTTTCTGCATTTCACTGCAACTCATCTTCAAAAGCAGCACACTTTTTTTCAGTAGTTTCCTGTTTTTTTGCATCCCGACCCTCCCTGTCTGAGTGGATCTGCTCCGTGTTCGCCCTTTGTTAAAGATTCACCGTGTCCTTCAGCCGTCACTCGTGCTCTCTCTCCTCTCTGTGGGCCTGGATGAGGACTGGTCTCGTCTCTGGATGGAGGGGGAGGACAGGGGGAGTGTAAAGGCGAGGCTGAGGCTCTCATTCCTCAGAGAATGGGTTATCTGGAAGCCAGAGCCTCTCTCATTACGACTGTGACTCACACTTAACGCTGGATGACAATGGTGGTCTGACAGCTTTGTCCATGATGACCCTGGGGGAGATGAACGGCACCTGCATGAGTTTAGATAAAGAAATCTCACTGGAAACGACTGGAGCAAATAAGAAAAAAGCCGCAGTTAATGATTACAGTACTTTTAAGACATTATACAGTAATTTTATGGTCTCATCAAAAGCTACCAAAGCCCTAGTCAAATGTCTTTATTATTAGACTATTAGACTAGTCTTCAATCCACATATTTATTTATTTCAAAGATACATGTGCAAAATCAGGCACAAAGAACACAGAAACAACCTTAATTTGCCACTTCTCTACTCTGTGTTTCAGTCACTCATTTTAACAGTCTCCATTTTTTAATCACAGTTCTGAATAGAAAGCTTTAGTATCTCTGTTTTCCAGGATTAAAGCAATCAGCAGCTCTTCTTTTTTCAATAAATCACTCTGTTGCAAGGTAGATACAAGTGACAACCATTAATAAGTGCATTTAAGTGGATGTATTCTCTAAGTTGCATTACATTTATGCAGAGATTTTTCTTTTTTAAAAATTTTTTGGGGCTTTTTTGCCTACATCAATGATCATCCACTGGTGTCCACATAAGGCTCACCACAGCTTCCCATCCAGCCCCCAGAAAATGATCAAAATCAGAAAATGTGCAGGGGAAAATATGTTGTGGTATTTAGGGCATTTTATTTCTAAAATCCCTATAGACTTTAAAACATTGGCTCAATGTTTGATCCATTGTACAGAAATACAACCATCAGTCATTAGTAGTGAATAGGATGCATAATAAACACATGCTCATTAGTCTGTTCTTGGTTAAAGCTGCCGTTTTCCACGTCCACTCTCCACTTCAGGTGCTTTAAGAGTTCAATTTTTTCTGCCAGAGAACCATGACAATAAGCTGGTTTCCTGCCTGTTTCCCCCACCAATCACAGCACAGCATTTTAGCATCAAACCCAGAGATGGACAACATGCCAGCCCCAGAAATATGTAGCCAAAATATCATAATCGCCCCCTTAGTGGCAGTTGAGATGATCGGGGCTGATCTCACTGCAAAAGGCAAAAAAATATTTGAAGTTTTGAAGAAAAAATAATTAAACAATAATGTTTAACACCTTCAGCATCTTCCAAAAAAAGCTGGCCCTTGCACAAATGTATTTGATGACCTCTGGCCTACATTACGGTAGGACAGCTGAAGAGAGACAGCAGACATGGGGTGAGAGAGCTTAGGGAAGATAAGCAGCTGTTTTCTTTATCATTTTTAGAAATTAACACATTAAGAGTAGAAAAATAGTTTTGTTTCCCTCAGAAAAGGAGTTAAACAGATTAAGATCTTGAGAAAATTACCAGAATGTACTTATTATTAAGGAAAAACAGAGTCAATAATATGTATTTATAAGCTAGGAAGGCTGGTTCTCAAATGGTGTGGGTGCCTTGAGCGAAGTCTTGGTGTGCCATATGTACAACCATACTACAACTATTCAATAACTGAAGTCCAGTCAGTACCTCTTTGTCAAGAAACACACCTGATGTGTGGTTATAAATTGATTTCTTTATAAGCAGATTTCAGTTTGCCCTTATTGCTTTTATTCATATGACTATTTTGAAACAAGCCTACTTGGAAAGTATCAAACAGGATCATCACATGTTCCTTCCTTTCCTGTGCCTACTAGGAAAGCCTGTGGCAGGAAGAGAAGCAGCAAAAAAAAAAAAACAAAACAAAGCAGAGCAGGCATCATGACAGCTTAATGACACTTATTGGGTCAGACGCAGAATAAAGGAGGGGCTGGGGTGGAGGAGGATTGTAAAAAAGGGGCTTGTAGAGGGAGCAGCAAGGCATAGCCAGGGAAGAGCAGTTTAAAGGTCACACATTTTACCTCCTCAAGACAAGTTTATATTGGTCTCAGCCGTCCCTAAAACATGCCTGTAAAGTCCGTTGCTGAAAAAACACTCCCTGCTCAGAAAGAGCTGTGTCGGTGTCCCTAGCTTTACATGTTAATTAGGCATCTGACTCCGCCCCTAACTCCACCCCTCTCTGGAAATGGATGTCCTGATCCTCCTCTCAGGATCAGGAGAAGAGGGCGGAACTTTCTTCCAAGCAGGGGGGGCCAACCAAACCTTGTTTTCTGAAAGGTGAAGAAGGGGGTGGGGTTTATCTGATTCCTGGGGGGATTGTGGACAGGTCAGGGGCACATATTTTTTGTTATAAAAGCCTGAAATAGTGTGTTTTGCATATGTGACTTTTAAACATGGCAGCATGAGTGGAGTTTGCCAATAGCTTGCTGAATGAATAAATTAGCTTGTTGTCAGCTGATAAGTGCTTTCAAGATCAGCTGATCTCAGTTATACGGCAGTGTTTGACTCTGTGGCCTGCTTGGATTTACTGTAACATGTTCAAGGCTATTTTATAGATATGGCAAAAAAATGTTGAAAACCACTGGCTTAGACCACCCATACATCATGGACTTTATGCCCAGTTCTTTCCAGGCACACCGTAGTGACCTACTAAAAATGGCTCTGCAACCCTGATGGGCCCTGAACAATCCACCTCTAAATTAGGATTTATTGCAACTTCTTCACTGATAAATGGGTAAATTTGATTTGACTCCATTTTACATCCGGTCTAAGAATAATTTGAGCAGATACCAATATCAAAGATCTCAAAAGTGCTTCAAGAGACCATAAAATTAAATTTCAACCTCCCTACTTTGGACAGAGTCAGTGTCCCAGCTTTATTGCTTTTGTCATTTAAGTCTTCAAATCACTCCACCACATGTCATCTCCAGGTCTTAATCAGAAGACACTAATGATCCCAGCTCTATGTTTAATACAAAAAATATATATATATATTCTCAAAAGCACAGTGCTTGTGTCTGCTCTGGCCTCATCCAGCATACTGTCTCTTATCATCTCCACTGACTGGTCACCCATTTCCTGTGTTTACTCTTCTTTTTATTCAAATTGCTCATTTCAGCAATTCTCCCAAAATAGCTAAATATCCCTTACTTAAATGCTAACACGACTATGTGAAGAATATGCACTGCAGCAGCTTAAATGTAGCACCCACTGTAACAGCTTCCATCCCACACTTGCAGCTCTCTCACAGTATGGTTTTTAATGTGTTAGGGTAGCTGTTTGCTGTTATGAATGTGGGCGAGCTAAAAGAGAGTCAGGTATGGATGTTTGCTCTCATTCTGAGGCCGAGGAAGGCATGTTGATTAGGCCCCCGCTGCCTCCGTGCTCCGTCCCCCTTCAGCCTGTTAGCTGCTGGTCCCAAGGGGGAATGCTAATACGAGGAGAAGCTTCCTCCTGGAATATATAATGTGGCTAAGAGACAAGGCTTTGCTACCTGAGGGAGTGGCATCATTCCCCGTGAGTGATGACTCATTAATTTATTGTCTGCTGGTTTATCCTTAGACACTAATCCTACATTCTGTAGATTTGTAATGCATTAACGCAGAGATCATGTTGTGCTGTCTTCATGTCTGAAGATGCATTTTGGATAATTCAAATGAGCTTCTGCAAAACTATCAGAACTCTTTCTGCAGCTCTGATAATTAAATTTCTGCAAACACCACATTATCTTAATTCATCCCCATAAAGTCTACTGAGCATGCTCACTGTTTTCCATCACCTCCACATTTACGCCTTCCCTCTGCAGCACGTTAATGGTGAATTTCTCCCTAACAGCTGCCCTCCTGAGAGACTCCAGCCAGCACAGACAGCCTCTCCTGCATCATTAGCCAGCCGCTCTAACCTCTTGGCTCCTGCAGTGCAACATAATCACAAAGATTTGAATTGACAAGAAACGTGAACGTGCCAGAATATTATTGCACAGTGGAATCCAAAGATGCAGCTAAGCAGTACGGTTATTTCAGTGTTTGACAGCTACGCTGACGCCAAGTAATCAGCAGAGCTCTGCAATATAAGATTTTTGATTAAAAATATTAAAAGCTCAGCAATGATTACAGATAAATCCAGCAACCTCAATAGGATATGATACAGCACAATGAGAAATTATATGCAGCAGAGCATAGCACTACATGGTAAGATATGATACTGTAGATGTTTCTCATTTATCAAGGCAAAATATTCAACTGGACTTAATTGAGGTTTTTTAAGACATTTGAGAGACCAAGTAATGATGCCATTCACAATTGAATCTGCACAACAAAACAGCTTTTTCTTGTATTTGCAGTAGCTCACCCCAGTTTGAGTGCTAGTTTCCTTTCTTCCATCCTTTGTTGTTATTTAATCCATTAAAAAAAAACTGGTGCAAAATGAAGAGCTGTTTGGGAGCCAAACAACCAGCTCTACTGAGCTGACACAAATGATTTGGATCACTTAAAAGATGCATTTCTCCTCACAAGAAGCGAGACTGGAGGTTGGTAAGATGCGTGCCAGCTGAGGAAACACTAGTAGATCAGAGAATGGCAAAACCGTACCAAACCAAACCAGACTGCTTTGTAGAACCAGACCACACACAAGCAGCTCCCCCAGACTTCAGATGGGACCTTCTTTAATTCCTGCCTGCTGCTGTTTTTCTGTGACGTTTTTAAAAAGGTTTTAAAATTTTTTTTTGCCAGATTGTTTCACCACAAAAGGGACACAAAAGTATCTTCAGAACTAAGAATGATTATATTATTATGCTTTGAACACTTGGCATAGTCTTTAACAGCTCAAAACATGACCTTTTTGGTAACGTTTCTCTATGTAGCAGTGTTAATTTTGTCAACTAAAGCAATGACTAAAAATGTTCATCAACTGTACTTTTTCCATGACAAAGCTAGACTAAGACTAGCCAAAGATAAATCTTTAATGACTAAAACTGATCAAAAGTAAGGGTAGTTTTCATCAAGATGAATAAAACTAGACTAAATTGTAATTTAGTTCTCGTCGGACATTAAAATCCATATTTGTCTACTGTGGATAAATTTGTTAAAAAACAGTGCAACTGTATCTCTTCTGCTTCTCAGCTGTAGAAAGCAGGGACCCCAGGTTTGACAGGGTGCAGAGAACACACTACCATGATTAGGTACCAGATTTAGGAAAGCGATAAATGCTTGGACTTAAAGTTAAGACTAAAATGTGAGGACTTTTTATGGACTAAAACTAGACTAAAACTAAAAAGGGTAGAAATAACTAAAATGTGACTAAAATTTAAAGACATGTAATCAAAAGACTAAGACTAAAAAAAATTGTCAAAATTAACTCTCTCCGGAAACAGAATATGTGACAATTGTGATTAAATTCAATAGAATGTAAGAAATTTCTCGATAGGGTATGAACTTGACACAACACAATATGATGTAATGATATGATAATGCATGATATAATTGAATATAATAGGATATTAAGATAAACAAGGTGGCAAAAAATGATATGATATAATACGAAAGGATAATCAATCAATCTTTCTTTGTTTTTATAGCACCATACATCAATAAAGTTATCTCAAGACGCTCTATAAAGAGGGCAGGTCCAGACCATGCTTTCTGTTTTGTCTTATTATGATGGACCAGTGTTAGTCATTAATATTATAATATATGACTATACCCCATTATAATAAAGACCAGCATTGATGAAGACCAGGATTTATCACACATTTTTCTCTTTGCCTTGTCACCGAATCTTACATTTCTCAGTAAAGCTGCAGAACAGGTTAACAGGGTAATGTGAGCATTAATATAGTCTAACAACAGCCATGCTATCCAAGCCTTATCTCATTTATGTAAGAATGTTTAATACTAACGAAAACAGCAACAGTGGTGTTATTTTTGGTGCTACTGTGTTGTTGTGAATCAGTGACACCTTTTTAAAGCATTTTTGGTGTAATCACGACTGCCAACACTTTCTGATGAAGGCCGTTTTGTTTCCACAGAGGCTGCAAACGGGAACGTCCCCGCAGGGCAGAGGCCGCCGCCTCGAATCCGCAACGTCCAGATCAACAACCAGATCGTCAAACTGAAGTACTGCTACACGTGCAAGATCTTCCGACCGCCTCGTGCATCTCACTGCAGCATCTGCGACAACTGTGTCGGTAAGGCGTCTCCTCTGATCTTCAAATGAAAGAAAAACCTTTAAACACGAGAAGCTTTCAGAAATAGAAAAGTGAGTCTAGGAAAAATAGCTCACTGACTGAAACAATTATCACTGAAGCCTGGATCTAAATGACCTCCCTTCTTTCATCTGTCACAGTGATTAAATAAGTAAAACAATCAGTGCTTTATAAATAAATGTGGGACTAAAAAGAAGTAGGCCAAAAACTTTGCACTCTAAACCTTATTTTAAAGAAAGTGCTTTGAGCATTGAAGGTGGTTTGCAGTCAGCCCTGTAGAGTAACTGTTATTTGGCTCCTGATGATTGAGGAATGCGTCTGAGTGGAGCGCAGACTCATAAGCGGTATCAGAGGAGACAGTGGAGCCTCAGTGAGGGAATAAATGCTCAGTCATTGTGAACACTGGTTCATCTGTGTGCACCTGCTGTAGAAACATGAACTCATGCACACGCAGCTGCACAGTCCTGGCATGACACGGCAGCGTGCCTCAGTCCCTCTTTTACTGCCCTCGTATCTGTTTCTGCTCAACTTCTCAGCATTTACAGCGGTTAAAGTCCCCTGAAATAGAATAAACAGCACAATGAAAAACTGCAGAATCATTCCATAGATTTGATTTAAACCTTTTAGTTTTGTTTATTTTAAGATGCTTGAGTTACAATATAGGCTGCAAATATTTCGACAGGGGAAATAAAGCAGAACTCGGGCTTTTTGCAGAATTGCTGTATACTTTAAATTTAGATTTTTCAGTGCTTTAGAACAATGGTTCCTGACCTGAGGTCCAGGACCCCTAGGGCAGGGGTGTCAAAACTATGGCAATGCAGCAAATTCTAGAAATAAAATGAAATATGGCCCACATTTGAACATGAAGCTTGGGCTTGACCGTTCTGTACTTCATAGTTTTAGCACAAGACGGTGCTACCATGCTAATTTTGTGAACCAACATCTCAGCAGGAGAATTTTATTGATGTGTTTTTGTGACTAAACTGAGACAGTACTGTACATGGTAAAAATATTGCTGATCAAAATAATAATAATTGTTTCCTAACTCTCTGATGAGTTTCAGTAGCAAATAGCAGCACCAATAATATTCCAGGGGCGGAGAGAGTGGTAGCTAAGGCCAAACAACGCCCCCTGAAATCTGATTGGCATCCCCAAAAATGTAGACAAGATTGTCTATTTGCTTTGTCAGCCATTAGATCAGGGTTCAGCATTAGTCAGGCAGGCCACAGAGTCGAGCTCTGCCACAGTCACCTGATCTAACTCAAGCCCTCATCAGCTGTTGGCCAGCTGATTTGCTCTAAGCATGCTATTGGCTAATCATTCTCATGCTGCCTTCTTTAAACCAGGGATGTTCCTAAGCCTCTATTTCCGTACTCGGATAAATGCTCATTTAAATTTTGTTTTGCCGACTAGTCTAAAGATGAGAAAATTCTCAGAAAACAGTCAAATTCCTCACAGGGTCATAGTGACAGCGGGTGTGATGTTAGCCTGATATACTCTCTACAGTGTGGCTAACATTACAAGTTTGTGCCGCCAGCCTTTGTTCCATTTTGCAGATTGATATCGTGTGTTGATGTGTGGCCTCTTTTCACTTCGGGCAGAAGCCTACACACCACTTTGTTTCTGTTTACTACTTTAAAAAACTGTCATATCGCGCTGTTCCTACTACACGCTTACAGGTAAGCTACCGCTGAGCTTTTCATGTTAACATCTGTGAGGTGCCAGGCAGGAGGGCAGCAGCCATCAACTGAAGCTACAGCGGCCTCTTGTGGCAGAAGGTTCATTACTGTTTCAAAAGACCATTATAGACTTGGATTTCAAACCTGTGCTAATAAAAAATGCTAGGTAATTAGTTTTACTGAATCGTAAATCCTGCGCCGGCTACTTTGATGAACGAATTTAACCGTTTCAGCGATTAACCGCACCCCTAATTTAAACTGCTGCAGCCTGGCCACACTCTGTTGCTCTATCTGCAAGCTGCTCTTGCAACTCTCCTTCACCCCTACTTCTCCTTTATTCTGCGTCTGACCTTACATATTTCTGTATGTTGCCTTAAGTGGAAAAAGTTTGGACACCACTGCCCTAGGGGTCAACAAAAGATCCTGGATGTCTGTTCTGGGATTGTCAAAATTAGACTAAAATAAAATCATGGCAAAACTTGACTTAAATAGTTTATACAAGCATCTTTTGGGATGTTAACCATACAGCATTCTGCCACCTTACCATTACACCAACAGGGACTGTAATGAAAATATTCAAATAGATGTACTTTGATATGGAGTCGCCCCCATTTTGGCTGCTAAAACAGTCACCACTCTTCTTTGGAGACTTTCCACAAGATTGCTGAGTGTTTCTGTGCCTGTACATTCTGTAGAGCATTTATGAGGTCAGGCACTGATGTTGGATGAGAAGATCTGACTTGCATTCTCAGTTCCAGTTCATCCCAAAGGTGCTTGATGGGGTTGAGATCAGAGCTCTGTGCAAGCCAGTCAAGTTCTTCATCAAACCATGTCTTTATAGTCCTTGCTTTGTGCACTGGGGCACAATCATTTCAGACTAAAAAAATACCTTCCCAGTGCTGTTGCCACAAAGTTTGAACCAAAGCATTGTCCAAAATGGTATGCTGAAGCATTAAGAATAGCCTTCACTGGAGATAAGGGGCCTAGCCCAAACACTGAAAAACAACCCTATGCTATTATCACTCCCTCCCTCCAGAGGACACGTTTCCACTGCTCCACACTCCACTGTAGGTGTAAGAACCCAGGTGCTTCCTTTGTTTACTAGCAGATCCTGGCATCTTAATTTTTTTGGGATTCCAGCACTTTCCTGTGTTTAAAAGTGTGCGTGAAATCCCTTAACGACAGCAATCAGCACTGAAACATTTTATGCATTTCTGCCTCTGTTTACTGTAAATTGTTGTGAAATTCAATGCGGGGGGAGCGGCGGTGTGTTTCCTGTTGTCCGTCTGACCCTGACCTGCTTTTCACCTGGATCTCCTCCAAATAACAGAAAACTGAGAGGCGAAAAGAAAGTGATCCCTATATTTAGACTGCAGGCTCACAAAAGCTGCAGCACAAAGCTGTTTTTACCTAAAAGGCTGCAGCTGAGACCTTTTTTATTTATAACCCTCATTTGATTTCCAAAAGTGTCTCTTTTCAAAGGAAGTTTGCATGCAGCCTCTGGTGAAACTTGCATATTTAAAATGAGAACTTCTCTCTTCTTTCAGACCGTTTTGATCACCACTGTCCATGGGTGGGCAACTGTGTGGGCAAGAGGAACTACAGATACTTCTACTTGTTCACCATGTCGCTTTCCCTGCTCACCATTTACATCTTCACCTTCAACATCGTGCACGTCGTCATGCGTGAGTATCCTGCAAACCGCAGAAGGAGTATTATGTAGAAGATACATGACGAGTTTAGAGAATGTGGAAAAACAGGGACGACGAACCCACTGGTGTGAATACAAACACTTGCACATGTGCTGAAACGACGACCTTGTTCAGACCAGGCTCTTCCTGGAGCGTAACATGATATGCAACACAAACCGACAGCTTGACGTGATTCCTCTTTTATCCTTGTCCTCCTGCTTCCTTCAAGCAAAAGCAGACAGTAAGAGGACAGAGAGACGAGGAAACGGGGGGGGGGGGTTTCTAGCCAGGATAATTAGCTCCAGGCTTGTTATCTTAATATTCTAGTAATACATGAGAATAGTGCCTTTTGTATTTGAGAGAAAATGCATAATGAAGCAGTGGGATTTCTTGAAAGTTTTTCCTTTGTAACTCTCCTCTGTTGCTGTGTTCACAGGTTCGGTGGATAATGGTTTTCTGAACACTTTGAAGGAAACACCTGGAACATATCCTTTAAAGCTCTGACCGCAGTGTACATCACAAAACAGCTGCTGCCTCTACTATATTTGCCTGATTTCCTAAAATAGAAACTTCAACATTTTTAAGCATAACAGACAGACTGTGACTTTTCCCTTAAACCATTCCACAAACTGTGATTTTTTTAAATAGCAGCCTGGCTTCTTGGCACAGTCTGCCTGTCAAGCTTTGGATGTATTAACACCATGAAGACGCATCCTTATTAAGCCTTTGGAAACAAGAGCAAAAGTGTAGGAAATAGTGCATGCAAGCTATTCTGTGCCAAAATAAGATGTAGCCATTAGCATATATAGGCATGAGTGTAGCCTCAGTAATAACCTAGAGTAAGATTGAGGATGAGTAAGAACAGCTATCGTCTTTAGTTTCGAGGTTTCATGTTACAAAAATGTCCAAAAATGATTAATGGAGATAAATTCTCCCTCTCTGGGTCTTTCATTTCCCTGCTCAATAACAGTACACACCAAAGAGACCTTTAAAGGTTTTCAGCGCTCAGCAATGTTTTCCCACTATGTCAAATATTTACTTTATGTTTCCCTAAAGCTCACTGATGCTGTAGGCTTCCAGAACTTACTGAGATTTGTGGTCAAGACTCTCTCCACAGTAGCAGTTTACATGTATTCATTCTGCCCCTTAACTTGAAGTCTTTTAAGTTTAATCACTGAGATAATCCTTACCATTATTTACAGTCTGAGTGATGAAGGGCCCAGTTAATAAAGAGATGACGCTGTTTTGCACAGCTGTAAAGTTTCAGAGTTTGCATGTTCCCGTGCATGTGTGGGTTCTCTCTGGCTTTCTCTCACTACCAAAGACATGCTCGTTAGGTTAATTGGTGGCTCTAAATTGCCCGTAGATGTGAGTGAGAGAGTGCCTGGTTGTCTGTCTCTACATGTCAGCCCTGGGATTGACTGGTGACCAGTCCTGGTTGTACCCAGCCTCTCGCCCAATCACAGCTGGGATATAATCCAGCTCCTGTTGTATAGAGCTCTTTAAAGAATGAACCAGTAAATGTGACCAAAAGTGTTGTTAAATTTGATTCAAACATCATTTAGACTTTAAACATGATTCCTTTGGTCATATTGCAATGAAAGATAAAACACAGTCTAAGGGATATGTACAGAAAAATGAGCTAGCTTAGCCTAGCAGCCAAATGTGACAGGATTAAAACAAAATAAAAATATAGTATGGAATCTGTTTTATGAAGGTATATCAGGACCACTTGAAAAAATAGATCTGTTTAAAAAAACACAATGTTTTTGATTGTTAATTCACAGATTTACAAGAAAGCTAACTCTGAATTTTTGAGTTTTAAAGTTGTAAATTTACAAGAAAAAACTTCAACGTTCTCAGGTTTAAAAAATCTGGAAATTATTACTTTATGATTTAGAAAAAATCATGTGTATGACAATTTAAAGACAGCTATTTATGAGAAACCTAACTCAGATTTTTTCCTTTTTTAAAGTCATACATTTATCATAGTCATAAATTTACAAGAAATAAAACTCAAAACAAAGGTTGGATCTCTGTTTATTTCCTGCCTGTCAGTGTGTTGTTTTCTCCTAAATAGCCCCTAGTCATGGCAGTGTTTCCTCAAAGTCCAGATGCTAATAATAATGTGATCAGTCACTGCTGAAGTGCTTGTCTCTTTTTTTCTACGTCCCAGTGAAAAGTTAAATTGGATTCAGTGCTTAACAGCAGGATGTGCACCGAAAACAGCTTCATCTTGTATGATTTTCTATCATGCAAGGGCGATTTTTGACCTTTTCATCTCAAAAATTCAAAGTTTGGGTTCTTGTAAATCTTGTCAATACATTTTTTTAATCTGAAAATTAAGAATTTTTTCTTATAAGTTAAGGATTTTTTTAAAGTGGATTTTTGAGCAGCTGCAAAGAGCCAGGGGAAATGGGGAGAGAAGGGGAAGACTTGCAACAAACTGATCAGAGACAGGGAATCAATCTTGCACCAAGTGTGTTGAAGACTGGCCTCTGTTTATGGGTACCTGCTCTACCAACTTAGCTAAACTAGAGCAAGATTAATGACTTCCTCTTTTTTCTTGGAAATTTGCAATTTAATAAACTTAGAAAGTCTTAGTTTGCGTTCTCAGAAGTGTGGAAGCAGCAGCAGTGGAATTTTTCTAGGATTTACTGACTCCATACTGTAACACACTGTAATTCTTCCTTTCTGTTATCTTCCTCTCCATAAATTAACCTGTTGGTTTTAGCCTTTTAACACACCAAAAACCTTCTTTATTTTGTAACACATCAGCTCTGATCTTTCTAAAGTAGACCAGAGTCGGTGTTGGGAACCAAGTCGTGGAGCTATCATAGCCTTATTAGATAATTAGCTAACCAAAGCTGATAAAATATGTTTGTAAAAGTATCACAGGTTAAACAACAGTAACCACCATGTCAGGGGGTTAAGGAGGCCAGTAAACTAATATTAAGTTATTCCAGCAGGCTGAACTTGTCTTCTTTGTCCAGATAATTGTCCACCATCTTTTCTTACCCACTGCTAAATGTTTAATCAGTGAGAGTGTATCATGTAGAAAACATCTGTTTCTGTTTTCTTAACTCGTGTCCACTGTGCTGGAGGTGCTGGTTTGTTTCTTCACTCTGTGGTCGGTGGTTGGTCTGACCGGCTTCCATACCTACCTGATCTCACTCAACCAGACCACCAATGAGGACGTAAGTATATCTTTAAAATCAAGTTAAAGTTTTTTAGTGTATGGATCTGAAGCTGTACATAACAGCCGACTAACCCTGTTTTCATGGTCTGAATCATCCTGTCACACAGTGCTGTACTTTGCATCTAGTTTGTTTATGTTGCTCACTGTCTACATGCAAATTAGCTCCTGATCACAGAGGCCAGTAAGGGACATGATTAATTTGTTTATTTCTGACTTTTATGCTCTGGTATAAACAGTTAACACTGTTGAAAAAGTCCTGAAGAGGAAGGTGTCATATAATGAAGTTGGTAAGCTCAGGACATTACAGATTTTGCTTATCCCGTGTGAATGCTCTGCACCAAACACTGACGTCAGGGGTGATTCACAAATTATCAGAGGTCCACATTTAGCTCTAGTCCTGTGAGAATAGTACTTTAGAATACATTGAAAATAGCTGCCAAAATTGCTGGTTACATTTGCATTTTATCAGAATAAATACAGTGCCTTTTTATGCTGTCACATCAGCTGTTTTAACCTGATAGCTTGATTGAGCAGTTGATGCTGCCATCATAAAATGCAGTCGATTCATGAGACGCTGCAGAGGAAATAATGCCTCATGTCTCTTTCAACACATTTCAGTCCGTCATACATTTAACCATTTTATTGCAAAATGGATTTACAGTTTTACTTGGTGGAGAAGGCTCTGCTCAAAAGATGCTTCCTGGATCAGTCAAGCAGCTTGCTTTGACTTTCCAGAGACCCCCATATGGATGGATACATTGATGACAATGTGTATTGAATGCAGTAAAATTAGTTCAGAAGTAATTAATCCATAGTAGCATGAATCACAATATGAAGGTGCTATAAAGGAGGAGGCTGGGGTGGAGGAGGTTAAGCTTTGCCAACAGCGTGGTGCATCAGCGTTAATGCAAGCACAGGTTAGTGGGAAGAATGTCATATTTAAATACACCGCTGTGTTGAGAGAAAGAGCTGTGATTGGCTGTGGGAACTGGAAGGCGATAATTGGGATCAGCTGACTGTCAGCTGATCATAGCAGGGGGTATGGCTACCGTGTCCTGCATACTAATGCTGAGCTTCATTTCCTCTGTCCTTAATTATGTTTCCATGCGTCTCTGGCGAGGGGTGTTTGAAGATGCAAGGAAAAAAACTGAGTGAAAAACACAATTTAATAGACTTAATAGACTTCCCTACCCATAATGCTTTTGGAGTTGAAAGTGAAAAGCTTTTTTAAGATCTTTGTAGATTCCTTCTGTAAACCCTCTTTAGAGTGAACCAGTGTGTAGTGCAGTCTCATTTCAACCTTGTAAAACAAAGCTACTTTCAGGCACAACAAAGAGTGATTACAAAGGTTTAAATCTGTTTTAAATGTCTGTTTTTAAAGATAAATGGACGGATAATGAAGCTGTAAAGTATAGTGTTAAAGCTAGGTCAGTAAACGTTACAGCCTGGCCTAATGTGTGGAAAGATAAACATACAGTACATCAGAGATGTGTAAACATGACTTTTTTCTAAAACCACAGAGCTGTTGCCTTGGCAACGGCACCACCTCTCTCAGCTGAAGGACAGAGGGCTGCTAAACTGCAGCTTGTTTAACAAGGCTTTTATACTGTAAACTGTAGTAAAGCAAACACACAGTGTTGTGAGCTCCAATAGAAAGAATCTATTTATATTGTCAGCTCAGACTAAAGCTCTCTTCACTCTATGGTACATTCATTTATACTCCTTTATTTAAATCAGACTTTAGAAGGCACAAAGGACCACATGGAGAGGCTGACCGATCACCCTGACTGTATTTTAAAATTTAATACGTCCTTTTTTATCCACTCAGAGACCAAAATTCTTCTTTCAACAGAGAAGTGCTCTGTACAGCAGCGCCAGCTTTATTCCACAAATTGGCTTGTAAATGCTTTGAATGCTAAACGCAGCAGTTTCTTGGACTCCTAGCTGCCCACAAAGTCAACAAAGCCTAATGATCTAAAAATATGCATGAGCTATTCTAAATAAAAGCAAGAACAAAACACAGCCTTTGGTTTTTGACTGGACCAGTCATCCACTTTTAAAGAGGCTTGATTGCTTTATTTAGTCAGCACAGTAAGGCTGATGTAAAGCAGGTTGACAGTCAGTTATGTTGTGTATACTTTATCAGAGGCTTTGTTAGCGCACATCGGACTGCAGAGGCTGTGACAAGAAGCAGAGAGCAGCAGAGATGCTGCATGTGGTGGGAGGATCTAGATGGCTGAAAGCAAGAGAGTGCACTCATACTTTGTTGTAATGATTAATTTATTATTCCCCTTTTTCCTTCCTGTGGGATGTCTGGCCTCATTTTTTTCTTTTTGAAGCTCTGCAGTGTGCACCTACAGTGAAATGTGGCTCCAGGAGTTGAAACAAATGGCTGTCAGCCCCGCCGTTTCAATATCTGTGATTGGCCTAATAATAGATGCATCGATACCTGCAGGGCCTGGGCACGCTGCCAGAAGCTACTGCTGTGGCAGAGAGGTGGAGGAGCGGGAGAGGAGGAGAGGGAGATAGAGATGGTGGAATAAGGGCGAACAGGAGAAGGCACCTTGAGTGTTGTAGCAGCTCGGGTCTCCCATAGGATGACACATAACCTGTCAACTGTGTCTGCTGCACATAGATGGATAGTACACGTAGGCATGCAGCAGCGAAGTACCTCACAGGCAGACTGTTGACCTACATCCACTGCGACTAAAAAAAGAGCCTCGTCTTTGTCTTGCTGGAGGGTCACTCGGTACAAACACTGCAGTCAAACTTTAGTTTAAGGTCAGTTATGTATGAATCTAAATTTACAAGCACTTTCTCCTCTACTCCATCTTTCTTTATAGGGAAATAGAAATATATTTCTCTGAAACCAATCAATCCTGCACAGTTATGATGCAGTTTTATCTATTTCTCTTTGTTTTTTATATTAAAATGGCTGCCTGAATGTGGATTATTGGTTTTAAACGAGACAAAATTCCTGCACGGTTAATTCTTAATATCATTAAAACCAATTTTTATAACCTGGCTTCAATATCACAGTGCCCAGACAGCATGTTTTTTTCCCCTCTTGTAAATGGATAAAAATACGTCCACAGATCAGCTGGGGACGTCAGGAAACACTTTTAGGGAGGAGGAGACATGTCTGTCTCGCTCTCTTTGCTCTCTCTGCTCTCTCTTCTGAACCACAGCCACTGTACTGTGTGTCAGAGTTCAGAGCAAGAGCACAGACTAGCAAGTAGGAAGCACTTTGGTAGAAGGCTTATTAATTCATCAGCCCAAAGCACATCAGCATCAAATCTACAGTACCTTCGACTGTCAGCTTTAGGGGAGAAAAAACCTCAGACTTTGGGAGAAGCATGCACTCACTGGCTTTAGCTGCTCCTCATCTGCTCAGAAAGTCCATGAAAGGGGGATGCAAACTCCTGTTAGATAAAAACAATCCAGTGTTGATATCCATGTTGTCATTGGTAGTATGGACCTCAATTAGCTTACTTAACAGGCTAGCTAACGGTAATGTTATGATGCATCCAAGACCAGCTTATTATCAGAATCAGCTTTACTGACCAAGTATGCTTACACAACAAGACTTTTGACTGTGGTAAGCTTTGCTCTTAATGTACAGTAATTGAACTTTGAATACAAAAAATGTATAAAATTGAAAAAAAAAGTACAAAAAAATTAAGATAAAAATATGTACAAACTCCTGTTAGTGGTATGGTAGGCTTGCAAGATATGGAAAGGGTGCAAGAATGCTGGTTAGACATGATTAATGTGTAAAGATGTGGACAGATTCACAAGAGTTAGATGAGATAATGTAAGATAGCTGATTAGTGCAAGTGTGCATTTGAGGTGAGTTTTTTTTTTTGTTTACCACAGAGAGCCTTCTTATAGCATCTGAGTTACAGCGAATATATTAAAATAGTAATTAGTATGGTAAATAGATTATTAAGTGAAAATATGCACATGATGTGAGACATTTTACCACAGTGAGCTTTGTTACAGTATTTGAGTTACAGTCAGTAGGTTAATTACCTGCAGCATTTGAGTATGGTTAATAGATCAAAATAGTGATTAGTATCTTAAATAGATCAATTAGTGCAAATATGCATACGAGGTGAGGCTTTTACCACAGTGAGCTTTCTTACAGTATGTAAGATACAGTACAGAAGTATGAATCCATTTGTAAGGACAATAAATTTGTCTGTGTTTTTCAGTAGTTTAAAACAGGTTTAGTAGATTGAATAGTGACCTACAGAACTCATGTCCTGTCATTTTTTGTCTTTCTACCAAATGACAGAAAAGATGGTATTGATTAGGACTCAAATCAATAAAGAGCTTTAAATGGGAAAAAAAAAAAATTCGATACTCTAGGGGTCATACAGTGAAACATGATCTTTCTTAAAAGTGCAGTAGCAGCATGAGAATATGAATTCATCAGGTTACTGATATAAAGCGACATCCATAATAAAGTGAACAGCTGTCTATAGACGTAATGTGGAATTATTCTCTTGCTATGTGCTACTGTCATGAGTCGTCAAAGACAAAAAACTTCAGTTTCATGTTGTTGGCAGAAAGCTACTGCCTTCTTGCTCTGACTTTTTAAAATGTAATGAAGTACACCCCTTCCTCCAGAATATACTTAAGTAATAATAAAATTACTGATTTTAGAATGTACACAAAACAGCTGCTTGATTACAGTAAGTTAAGTAAATGTCAGGGTTAGGGTCATTAGTTTCCACCTCTGGCACAGAATAATGGAGCAGCTGGTGGAGGGTAACATAGACATGGTTCATCCTAGATTTAAGCAACAATTACCTTTGGTATTAAACCTAGACAAATTACTTATAAAAGCAACAAAACCACACAATTTAGATGGAGCAAACTTTTTGCCATCACACAGGTTGACTAGAGCCAGGCCCAGGAGAAAAATGTTAGCCAGGATGCATGCGAATCCAAACATGTCACTATTACTGAATGCCATCTGGGGAGAGCCTGATAACTGTGTCTTTCAGAGGCCCTGACGTATCTGTGAGCAGGTCTGGACATTTATAGTGGAGGGGAAATGCAGGGGTATAAATATGATGGCTTTTAACGGCACTGTGAGCTGGGCTTTGAGATTTTAGACCCACTTCTCAAATACTGTACAACCACATAACTGTGCAGCACTTGTAATTTTTGTGATTCTTTAAATGACAACTATAGGATTTGTAACTTAAATGGCTGTATATTGCAGTAAGATTATAAGCAGAGGAGCTGTAGGAGGGCAGCTCCACTTATTAGGCATGACATGCATACTTTTTTTAATTAAATTTTTATCATTGTTTTGTTATTGCTGCTTTCTTCCGTTTTTTTAAATTTCCTTTGTTTCATTTATCTGTTTTTATTCAACATTTTTATTCAATATTCAACCTTTAAAATGGAGCCATCATTTAGAGTGATGAGTCTTCAATTGAGAATCTGTTTAAAAAATAGAAAGCATTGAAAGCATGATGTCCTGAGCTGAATATTTCACTCACAGTAAGAAAATCAACATGACACAGTCACATAGATTTTTATGTTTATGTATAAAAGTTTTAAATGATGGGAACTAACCACCATTAAAACTGATGTTTTTGGGTAAAATGTCCTTCCACTGATACACTGTTCTGTACTTCACTCACCTCACAGCCTAAAAAGACTTCTTCATGGCTGATGAAATCCTTTGTATGAATCCTCAGATTTTTTCAATGAATTATTAAAGTGGTTTTAGTCGCCTGTCTCTTTTGCAGCCATTGGCGCCGAGTTCCCATTAAACCAGGAATCATTAAGTCTCTTATGACATCTTTTTTTAGTAGGTCAAAACCCAGCCTGTGGGTATAACATCTAAAAATGGAGCAATGCTTTTGAATAAGGTATAAGAACGGGGGAAATGTTTTTGAACTGTACTTGATTACAAGACATTCAGGTGTTTTGGTTCTTGTTTCGAGACTTTTTACAACCTTAGTGATAAGTGTTGTGGTTTTCCAGATTAAAGGATCCTGGTCGGGGAAAAACCGAGTCCAGAACCCCTACAGCCACAAGAACATCATCAAAAACTGCTGTGAGGTTCTCTGTGGACCGACATATCCTAGGTGAGTCCACCAGATTAAAGACTCTGTGATCTCCAGCAGAACCGGATTTATTTAGTATTAAACACCTGGCTTGAATCAGAATCTGACGTCTTTGTTGTTTAATTCATGCTCATGTTCACATTTATATCTCTGCTGTAACAGTGAGGCCTGTATCAGCACCTGTGATAGATTAGATTCTCAGATTTGTGGCTCTCCTGAGTGTAGTTGTGGTGAATAATGATCAGGATGCTGTTAGTGACTGATCACCTCGTCTCTCTGCAGCGTCTTGGACAGAAGAGGACTGATGCAGGACGATTTACCCGTTTCTGCAACGCCTGCTGAACCGCCCTCCTGCTCCGATGACTCTTCTAGCAGCAGCAACCCAGCGACACAAACCACGGTAAGAAAACGCACACACTGTACCCACCCTGTCACACACTTTCATCAAAGTGGATGGAGGCTGAGAAGTAGAGAGGAGAAAACAGAGAGCAGCCATAAAACAGACTAAACCAATTAGAGTGAGTGCTGCAGAGATGAGAAGAGTTTTCTTATAAAAAATCCATCCTCTGTCTCTGATGTGGAGCCATTTTCTAGCTTTTTACACATCTGCCATCATGAAGTCAGTTACTTTTATGGTGCAAATGTTTTCTTTTCTGCTAACACCCAGATAATTATCACCTAATGTGTTCACATATTCATTGCATGGATAATGTTAGAGCTGGTGCATTATAGTAAAAATCATAATTGGGATAATTTAGATGGATATTGACATCTTCATTATTCAAAATGACTACCAAGAGATTTAACATCTGCATCTGTGCATTAATTTTCCAATGATTAGGCTTCAGTAAATCATTGTACTGCCAAGTGTTAAAATTTCTTAGTTTTATACTTTTCATAAGCACTGATTCTATACAGAAAAGGTAGAAGAGATGTGCATCAACTAACTTATATTTAATGCATATCAATAAAAAATTGTGGTCATTTAGTTTAACTCATTAGTCATACCTATCCTGGTTTAATGTTAAAACCTGAGCTTAAGAGACATGCAGGTGCAAAAACCACTGCATGCACTGCAAGAATCAGAGTGGCAGTTAAAGAGTGAGATCTTAATCAAAATATCAGCTGTAATCTGATGATTTAAAGGTGCGGTGTGTAAAATTGGGGACATTTGCACCATCAAACTATCAGATTCTAGATTGCAATTCTGGGAGTAACTGTGGCAACCAGTGGAATAAAAAGAAATTAATTTCTGTTATCTGTTTCCTTCTGTGGTGCTGTAAAAAAATGCAAGATGCAGCAATCCAAGTTGGCAGACTTCATGGAGGGGACCCTCCCTATGTATGAATGATAGGCTTTTCTCATTATCAGCATGATGTTTCATTTTTACCAAGTCTGTTCCGCTAAAGGCAACTAAGCTAAACATTACACACTCTACCTTTAAATAATATACATTGGTGCAAACAGCCTCTGTGATTTATTTTGATTTTTTTGAAAGAAAGCTTGAGAGTTCTGAAGAAAGGTCTGTACAGTTTAGCAAAATGACTTCAATAACAAATTAAGTACCCTGGAAACAATTTCAGAATAAAAGCATTTTTTTAAAACATGGGTAGTCTTATCGAGATTGGACTCTCACTGAGGCGCCTGTCAACCCACCTGGGCATCCACCTTTGCCTGCTGCCTTGCTTGTAGTGCACCCAACCACTAAGCTCAACCCTGTGGGTTGTGGGCCAAGAGGCTGGTGGCTCCATGAGTCCTCTTTGGGCTAAAGTCTTCACAAACTGGGTCTGTTATTGTTGCGTTTTTCATATCCGTAATCCTATAAAATGTGACACACTCAGACCTTCCACGCTTAATCTGTTGTGATTTTACTTGCCTGAAATGCGAACATTTGTAGAATGTGACAAATTGTTTCGTGCTGCAAGCCTGTGGCTCTGTCACTCCTTTAACCCCACTGGATCCATCCACCCTGACAGAGATCTTCATACACCACATGTTCATGCTTCACAGCGCTGTTCCACATTGAAGAGATGGAGTGCAATTTTTTAATTCCTTCCCCTGACCTGTTAGTAGGCTAAAACTTGCCTTCATCTGTTATAATTCCATTGTTGATATCCACACAATACACAGACAAACTAAGGTGTTTAAGGTAAGGGTTTAGAGCAGGAGAGGGAGAGAGAAAGGGAAGGAGGGCGAGTGAGAGCGAAGGAAGCAGCAGACACTGATCTGAGTCATCAATCACCATTGCAAAAATTCACATAAAATCAAACCGTCCCGAAATAAAACATGATGACGGACTTAAGTTTCAGAGTCAGTCTGCAGACATGATTGGGACAACATGAGTTCAATTTTCTTTTATAACGTGAAAAATTCCGATGAAAAAAACTGACTTTGTGTGCAAAGCCCTTAAGCCCAGCCACCAGACTCTTGCCATCCAGCTTCTCATCATGTCTGGCTCTAAAGGGGTTGCCCGAGTTTCCCTCTCTCAGGCAAGGTGACTCGACTCCCCAAGTACCAGGATAAGGATAAGCACATTATAGGCTTAGACATGTTATTCCGAACTGTCCATCTCTGCAGATAAAATTCCTTTTGTCTCATCTCTTCACTGGCTTCAGAGAGCATAATGCATTTAGCCCTCATCTTCTGCAGTGTTTTATTTTTTCAACTTTTTCTTCTTCATGAAAGCCAAGCAGGCTTTTATGTGTTTCTTTTGTTTCTTTTTCCACTCTGCCATAAAGCCCAGATCAGTGGAGGGCTGCAGCGATGGCTGTCCTTCTGGAACTTTGTCCCATCTCCACACAGGATCTCTGGAGCTCAGTCTGTGACCATAAGGTTCTTGGACACAGATCTTACTCAGACCATTCTCCCCAGATTGCTCAGTTTCCAACCAGTCATTGGAAGAGTCCTGGTTGTGCCAAACTTCTTCCATTTAAAAGTAATGGTCACTGTGCTCTTGGGAACCCTCAGTGTAGCAGAATTTTTTGTAGCCTTCTTCAGATCTGTGCCTTGCAACAAACCTCTCTCTGAGCTCTGCAGGCAGTTCCTTTGACCTCTTAGCTTGTTTTTGCTCTGAGGTGGACTCCAATCAAGGTGCAGAAACATCTCAGCAAAGATCAAGTGAAATGGGAGCAACCTGAGCTAAATTTGAAGTGTTTTGCAAAGGGATTAATGAGAACAAATGCTATTTTTCCAACTGCAGTATCAGGCTGCAACATAATAAAATTGAAGAAGTGAAAGGGCTCAGACCCAAAAATAGAAAAATAAATATTACTATAGCAAATTAAATGCTTTATTAATGTATGTGTTTATTCCTTTGATGCTTTGCTGTAGCTCAGTTTTTCTCTCTCTGTATTTCCTCTTTAGCATGCTGTCCTCTGCCTTCAGAAAGCCACAGCTCCTCTCATCCCCAACGAGCACACACCTGATGATGCCAAACCCAGCATTGCTGACTCATCAGATAAAAGCCCCTCCCCCAAGGAGGAGCCTTCCCCTGTGGAGAGAGTCCCGCCCCTGGCTTCCCCTGAGACCGACGCTGAAACCTCCATCGCCAAGGACAAGTCCCATTAGCTGCATTAAGGGGGTGGGGTCTCAGCATAAACCCTCCTCCAGGATCCTGTAACATTAATAATCATAATGTGATTCCTGCGCGGGTGACTCTGTTTTTCCTGCTCTACATTCCACCAAGAGAGCTGCAGCAGCTCCTCCTCCTCCTCCTCCATCCTCTCCTCAGCAGACGCCGCAGAGCTGTTTGACTGACACTTGCTCCTGCAGCAGGAGGAGGGGTTTAATGGAGAGTCAGCTGCTTGGTCTGTCTCCTGAACACTGCATGGAAAAGACACAGGGGGAGACGTGCAGAACTCCTCAAGCATCCCCACAGCTCACCTGTGAGCTGCTCTGATTGTTTTCATTCTTTATTTAAAACTGTATGATGACATTTATTGTTAACGGCCAGTTCAGTATACTCCTGCAAGTCTCTGGCAAAGACAATATAACACATGGACATGTGTAAACTCCATACATACGGTTGGTTTCTGTTGTGTGCTCATTACATGCCCTATGCAAGCCATGAGAAGGCTGGACTAGACTAATGAGAAGGGTTGAAGCTGTGAGTCTGTGAGTACACATGATGTTAAGGCAGGAAGAGGAGACGCAAATCCTGAGCTGACGGATCCTTTCAAGTCCAAACCAACCCTGTATTCTGATATTGCTGCAACCAGTACTGTTGTAACATGTGTACATCTTTCTTTACTCTCAAAGTGATCGGATCCAGACCTGTCCTTCCATTTTTATATAATCAAGGATGTAGTGAGATGTCAGTGCGCTGAAATACATGAAACAGTTTAGTCAGAGCCGTGTCGTGTGAGTGTGAAGGCCTGACTCCTGATATTAGACACTAGTGTTAACAGTGCCTTATCAAATGCAACTAAAAGCAGCAGAGAAGCCCTTGTAATCTGTTCAAACTGCTGATACAGTGTTAAAGAAGATCTAATGTTGAGTCCAGTGGTTCCCAACTGAGGGTTTGAGACCCCTTAACAGGGTGAAGGAGGTTGAAATAATTACTCTTTTTTTAATATTTATATTATTGGGGGTATGTGGCATCTCCAAGCATCCACATCAGCTAAGCTACATCCCATATTTGTTTTGTTTGTTTGCAAAGACTGATTCACTACTACTGCCTTTTCTATATCCTAAATCAGGCCTGGGCAGTAGGCTCTTTGTAGATGTCGTCATGCAGCAGCCAAGAACTCCCCTTGGGGCAAGCAGTGATTTCTGCATAGAGACATGCTACTGAAAACACCATGATTAGAGCTGTTTATGACTATGCCGAGTGTTCAGAGTGCCAAAATGCAGACATTCTTAATTCTTAAGCTACTTTAGCATCCCGAAAGTAGTGAAATATTCCGGCAAAAAATAAAAGAAGGTTAAAAAACTTGCAGAGAAATGGCAGCCTCCACCTGGAGGAGTCGCTGGTGTAGTGTTTCACAAACCGGTCTGGTTTGGTTCAGTATAGTTTTGCCACAGTTTAGCTCTGACCTTACCCATGTTTCCTCAGCTAGTGTCCGCATCACCAACCTCCAGTCTCGCTGGTTTTGATGGGAAATCCCTCTCTTAAAGAGATCCACATCATTTGGCCCCTGCTCGGTAGAGCTGGTTGTTTGGCTCCCAAACGGCTCTTCATTAGGTACCAGTTTGGCTTTTTAAATACAGATTAAATAACGACAAAGGCTGGAGGAAAGAAAACTGGTACTCAAACAGGAGCTAGCAGTGGCTTACATTGAAGAGGTGTTTTGTAGCACAGGCTCGTTTGTGAATGCCTACCAAAGCATGTTTGTGACAAAATCAGGTTTTTTATTAACTAGCTGACAAAATGTGTTTGTCTGCTCTTTATGGAAATATTGCAACATTAAGCAAGAAAGAAAATCAATCAAACGTAAATTAGGGTTGGTGGTTTCATGCCATATCACCCTACCCTCCTTTAAATACTACGGTTAACACTACAGCCTAGAATAAATGCTATTAACAGCCTGCAAATGAACATAAAACTCTGTACTTATTCTTGTTGTTTAAAAAGTAACAGAGCTAGTCTGAAATGCTCCTAAATGTTCAGGTATTTTATTTATAGAAAGTAAATTAAAATAAGAATGTTTTTGATTGATATTAGAAAAATGTTGATTTCCCCCTTGAAATAATGTTGACATTCTTACTTAAGGATTAACAGAAATGGCCAGGAATAAATTGTGTTAAAACTGATTATAATTTGTAGATGTATGCAATATGTGAAAGGTAGTAGTCCCTCTTTTTTGGGGTCACAAGCTTCAAAGTTGGGAACCACTGAACGAGATGTCATAAAGCAAAAACTAAGCAAAGCCATTGTTGCAGTGTAAATAGTTTTAGCAAGATAAAGTTAAATGAAACCCTCTCAGCTTGCAGGTGAGGAGGAAAGTTTAGTTTTATTTATTTAGTTAAAGTGTATGTGCAGCCTTTGCTATGAAGCTGCCTGTGAGCTCAATCACTTCCTCCTGTAAATCCCTCCTGAGCCTATCTTCCTCTTCGTCTTCTCCTCCCTCTTTGAAAACTCCTATTAACTCCACTCCTCCTCCTCATTACGTCTCTGCTGTGACAGTCACTACTACAGCACGCCCCAGGCCCCTGCAGCCGACTTTGGCAGGCTCATTATCGCAGAGAATAAAGCCGAGGCAGAGAGAAAGACGTTCAATGCTTTTTTTTTTTGACATTGTATTTCAGACAGAGCACAGCCTGTAGTGTGGCTTCTTTGGAGTTGTTTTGTTTTGGTCACTGGAGGGGACATGTGAGCGAAAGGCAGGGTTTATTCTTGGTATTTAAATGATGTTAGCTGATAGCAAGAGTTTGTAGTAGTGAGTGTTCATATGCGAGACAGAGTCAGTGTTAGTGAATTATACTCGTGTAGAAATTTTTGTGTGTCAACAGCAGAAATAAAATGATTTATTCCAAGACTTAAGGCAGTCAGCGTTTCTGCAGATCTCCTGAAATCTTTAACCCAAAACCAATGGCCAAACAAAGACAGGAAATAAGTTGTATTAGTGTAAAAGCTGAAATATTTTTGATCTGTGTTGAAGCAGTTTGAAGGAAAAATATTGTACAGTTATAAAGTGCACTACTGGGCAGGAAGGAGGATTGACACAACCCATATTATGCTCTGGATGCCTTTGTGTATCACCAGGGGCATGGGGAAATAATATGTTTAGATAAAGTCCACTCCTTTAGGGCGGAGCAAGGGATGGGTGTGGTGATGAGCATGGCCTAGGGTACTGTCCAGGCAGGCTGTAGGGGTTGCCATGAGCCCCTGGGCATGCTGTGGATGTCTCAAGGCCCCAAAAGTTGCTGCTGGTCTCTGGACGTATTACTAGGGGTGAAAAAGCCTTGACAAAAAGATGCCATCTAGCTTGACCTTGGCTACCCAGCGACACAAGTTTGTGTTGACAACATCTCTCACATCTGCCCCATGATGAATGCAAAGCATCCCACAAGCCTGAAACATATGCAAAGTGTATCTGTAGGAGCAGTGTTTGGCCTCTTTTTAAATGGAAATTAGTTCATGCAATTTGCATTTATTCTATTTTGTCCAAGGCCCTAGGCAGACATGCATCTATACAATTTATTTACTCCATTTTCCCATGATGATGAGTTTATTTATCCCATTATCTCAGGCTGACAGTGCCACTTTCTCTATTGCAAGGGAATATTTCCTCATTTTGCAGGATATCAAAGCTTGTTTTCTTGAGGTAATTCTTTAGCTATCCAGAAAACCTAATCTGGTCGCTGTAACAGAATCAATCATAACTTATCATGCTGACATTACCCAAAATAATGAGGGGAATTTAGACTATTTGTTTGCTTAGTGCTTTTGCAACTGGGAGGATTCAAGATCGATAAGTTGAGATCTTGAGAAAGCAACTGGAAATGATTTGTTACCTCTAGGGAGGTGACGGTATCAAACTCTCATGGTATGATAATACCTTGGTATTAAGTCCACAGCATGGTATTTATTGCGGTAACAAAAAAAAAAAATCAAAATCAACAAATGAAGACTTGGAAAAAAGTGATGGCAGCATTTATTAACAAACAGTTGTACTTTGAATACTACAATATGTGCAAAAAAAGGTGTTCATTAGGTTTGAAATATCTATTTTATACTTTGGCGTGTTCTCTAACCTTCTAAAACCTTTATTGTCCATCACTGAAAACAACAGTAGGTTTTGGGGATTTAGTCACTGACACACCCTTTGCTTTGTAGAGCCCTTGGTGTGTTGTGGTGAAGTAGGATTGTGAACGCTTTCTCCTCACATCTTCACAAATCTTTTCAGGGTGATGTTTTGCCAAGTGGCTCCTCATGTCACTCGTATTCCCCATCAAATGTGTCACCGCACTCAGACAGTGTCTGCATATTGGTTTTTGTTTGTCCGTCAGGGAAACCAAAATGCTTCCACACGTCAGATTTAAAAGTCGCTGGAGCCTCCACAATCCCACTCACCACTTGTAGTATACCCACCATTTTTGCATACCCATCAAGGATGATGGGTATGCAAGGGGTGATGGTAACTGTAGCTCCCACTTCCCTTCACTCTGTTCTACTAAACTACACTTTTTGCCTTGCAGACCTAACGTTTGAACCGTCACGTCCATGACGGTATAGAGACGCTTCTGTTACCATGATACCGTGAAATCAACAATACCATTAGATCTCTAGTTACCACAGAAAAAAGGAGTAAATAAAATATATGGAAGCACATCCACTTAGGCCTTATGTACAAAACTATTAAAAAAACCTGCAAACAGGCAAATCTCTGTCTGTTGATCCACTCTGAGTGAATCCTCTTCCTTCTGTTTACTGCCCCACACCGAGGGTAATCCTGGAAAGTGTGCAGCGATGTTTTTCCTGAAGACAGGAATCTGCTGAGTATTTGTTCTTAAAACTTCCAAATGAAAAACAAAGATAGGTTTGTTAAGTTTTTATGGAAGCCTTCAGAGACGGTTTGGTGTACTTGGTCGCTTTGCATTGCTGTCAGTGAGAAGCAAGAATGTATGTGATTGATATTTACTAAATGAAGGGACGTTTGTGTTGAAACTGTGTTGAAAAAGCAGATTTTAAAGGGATGGTTGAACCTTGAATTTTGAGCTCTGAAGGTTTCCAGGCGCTGGAGCTGAGTGTAGCTCTTGTATGTATGAACTGTTAACGCCATGATGTGGTCAGATCTGAATGCTCTGATCAATCTATTACATAATGTATACAGATACAGTAATATATCATTGATGGAACTCTTTATTTATGTTCACTTTGTTTAGTATCAACACTGTGACTACATGTATTTCATTCAATTTACTTCACTTCTTTTTACATGATCAATGTGTCTGGTAAATAAACAATATTGTCTTATTATTATTTTGTTTGATGGATGTCACTGCTTCTCACTTTATCCACTGAGGTTGAAAATTCAACAGAGGACTTCTTTTCTATGTGCACATAGATGTATTCCTCATTATTAGTCACTTGGGTTAAGTCCCTTCAGAATCTTCCTGCAGCCACGGTGATGTAAAATAAGTGTATTAAGGGTTTTTTTTTCTTTTTTTTTTTGTATGACAGGTCACTGATGAAACCCCAGGTCAGATAAAACATCTCTGAAGTTGAAATGAAGTTGAGAAAAGAAGAGAAGTGAGAAGAGACAAAGTCAGTTTTCCGGCTCAGATCTCTGTTATGATACTTTAAATGATCCATAGACCACTGTGGCTGATAGATTTGGCAAATTTACCTCACAATGAACCAAAAAAACAGAATTTAACTGACTATTAATTTTTAATGAAGGCAGTGACATCGGCTAACAACAGACTGTACTGAGATGAACTGCTCTGTGATTTTATATTGTTGTAGCATTAGGGGGGCAGGTTAACTCCCCACTGTGGGCTGATGACATCACCAGCCCACTTGTATTTGCCCCGCTCAAATTAAACTCATCCAGGAAAGAGGTGAAAAACTTTCTAACAGCCTTAATCCAAAATTCAGTCACATGTAGATCTCAGTGTTTTCACATGTTCACAGCAACCTTATTCCAACATATCTAGAGTGTTAAAGGGATATTTCAACATTTTGGCAAACTTGCCCATTGCCATAATCCCTATAGTCTTAGTAATAGGTTTGTTACCTTTAGTTGTGGGTGCAAGCTATTTTTAGATCGGCGGGGCTGAGATGGGAGCTGCTCAGCCAACACTATGGAGTCTTAAGGTAATTCTGGCTTTCCCTCATCAAACTTATCAAATACACAATCCAACAACTCCACAATGCTCTCGAGGACAAGTTGTGACCTGCACATTCACCACGCTATGAAATAATCACGGAACATTACGAGACGGAGTTGTTTTAGAGGCAAATGCAAAGCCAGAACTACACTCCTGACGCGGCTGCTGGCCGAGTGATTTCAAAAGCGGTAAAAGTGGTTTACTCAAGACAGTAGTTCAGAGTATTGGTTTCATGTGTTGTAATGTTACATAATTACACATTATTATTTCATAGCATGGTGAATGAGGTCTTAGTGTCTAACTTTACACAGTTGACCTTACCATTACCAGTCAAGCAGGCTTTTCTTTTGCTAGACTGGTGACCAATCTGCTTCAAAAGTTAATGATTCCTTCCTTGTCTGAAGATTTACTCTTCCACCAATTTCCTAAAAAAATCAAGCCTGTATGTTTACTCCAAATTCGTTGACAAATAGCCGAAACCCACCAAAATCACATCCTCCCACACCTAGGTGGAGACAGTAAGTTGTAGTATTACAGTCAAAACAGTTGAATTAAATTTTATTTAGGATTAATTTACATCAACATTCAGTGTAATGTACCGCACAAAAATTTATAGCACACAATCCAAAGTTTCAGTTCAAGTTGCACAAAACACTAAAATATTTTACATTCATATTGTTCAAGACTGCACCACATGTAAGACAGTAAAACATGTAAGAACAGGAAAATTTAAATGCTTCATTGATATCTTACAAAACAATGGAAACAAATGTAATGACAGCAGAAACAGGTTTCATAGTTCATGTGATAAAAACTGATCATCAAACATCAAAACAAACTGTGGCAGATGGAGACAGATTTACCATCTGATCAACAGTCCCAGCAAACTTAGAAACATCCTATGTACACTGTTTCAGCCTGATTTGTTTTTTTTCTATAGTTAACTCTTTAAGACGTAACAGTTTAATCGTTTAAAACCTCAGTCCACAGACTCCATGCATTCTAGGATTTGTATTATTTTTCTCATGAGTCCTCCTCCACCGTCAGCTCCTGCAGCTGCTCCTCTATAGCGTCCAGCTGTTCTGATTGGTTCTCCCCTTCCTGCTCGTGTTTCTCTTCCTGGTTCGTCTGCTTCTCTGCTGCCTCAGTCTGGAGTTCCTCCTCCGTCTTTGGTCCGTTCTCCAGATTCTCTGAGCTCTCGAAACAACCTGAGTCTCTCGGCTCTTTGGATTTCTCCTCAGATCTGCGCTCTTCTTCAGGCTCTGACTCCTCCTCAGCTACAAGGGGGAAAGAGAATCACATTTTAAACCAGAAAGACAAGCTAGAAGCCATTCTTTATTCAGTAAGGGCTCTGAGAGATGCTTTACTGTGACTTTAGTCACTTTCAAACATGACAAGTCAACATGTCTGCTCTAAAGGAGGTTTTTTGGTTAGAACTGGATGATTTTTGTCTATATTATTGGTTTGAATTGTTGACATTTAGAATCTACATTTGTATTTAAGATGGTGTGAAAATAGTGTATTTAACTGCCTGCTAAGGAAAACAGTTTTCCAGGGTAGCATGTGTCTGGACTTAGACACATTCAGCTCCAGCCCTGCAGACAATGTTTGTTAAAGCTTTATTCAACAAAGATCTATTGATAAATATTGATCTCAGTACAGTAAACCATTTGACATATGATGTGAACCAAGATTAAAGTGAAAGTTTAAGCAAACAGCGAAGACAGAAACACTTTCTTACTGCAGACGCTGCTTGTAAGAGAAAAAGACGTTGACTTGTGAACATACATGTCTGCAGCAGCACGCAGAGGCCTGCAGACTGAGATTTTTTAAGCTTAAAGACAAACTCTGAGCGTGACACAGAGAAACTGAGCCATAGAATGTTCCCACATTACCAAGCTGAGGTGGAAAAATCAGATGGCATATAGCTCCCCTGTTAGAGATATTTTCTAAACTGTGAAAGCTGATGTCTGAGAGGTGGTGCAGTGTAATTATTCATGAGATTATCACAGCTCCGCTGTGTGTGAACTTACAGTCTCTCAGCAGCTCCGAGGCGTTCAGGATCTTGGAGCGCTGCTCTGGGTCGGTGATGTTCAGCTCGTTGAGGTGATACTCTTTCAGACCTGCAAAGTCCTCCAGAGTCTGAAAGCCGTGCATGGACAGCAGAGAGCTCAGCTCCTGAAACACAGAAACATTGAGGTGAATCTTAAAGAATCTGACCTCTCCAAATATCTTTGAAACAAACAGAGAGTGGCTCACATTAAGGCCCATGCTGTCCAGCACCTCCTCCAGAGTTTTGGGTCTAGATTTGTCTTTGTTGCTCTTGCTGTTGCAGCGTCTCCTCCTGGTCGGGGGGCTCTCATCGGGGAGCAGGTTGACGTAGATGAACTTAAAGGAGCCCACTTTGTTGTTGAGCTTTCCTGTCCAGGTCCCCACAGGGGGCTTCTCGATGATGTGGATGATGTCTCCTTTCTGTAACAGAGGTGACGCATGAGCACAGAGCTTAGTCATCATGATGATGAGAGGAGGGCGAGCTTATTTTCCCTTTTATTCCGGTAGTCTTCATGCTGGTTATGGGGTGGGATAGCAAGGTGGAAGCCTTTTGTACTGAGGAAAAACACCAGAGGCTGGCTAAATCTGTCAGAGACACACATCAGGTCTCCAAAAGAATATGGGTAAATGTGTTACAGTCTGACGAGACCAAAGTAGAATGTTATTGACTTTCATTCTTATGAAACAGAAAACTGCACATCACTAAAACAAGAGCATGGTGAAGCATGGTGGGGGCAGCATGAGTGTCATTCTTTAGGGCTGTTTTTCTGTAGTTGGAGGTTTATGTACAGGGAATTATGAACATGGCACTTTACCCTCAGGTGTGTTTTAGAAAGCTGGATAAATTTATTTTAGCTTCACCAGAAGGAGATAAAAGTTTTGGACTGACCCAGTGAGAGCTAGGACCTGAATCCTGCTGAAAATCTGTGGGATGACCAGAGGAGAGTGATGCAGAGTGAATGCTCTCATAATGTTTTTTTAAAGCAAATTCAAGACCTACCTTTTCAGTCTGGCTTTAACCTAAATTTGATACCATCTTATTCTCTGTCAGTATTTTAGGTAGTATCTCACCCTATTTTAATCTAAGAATTGTCTTTTAGTAGTTCATTGTCTTATCAGAATTTACCAGGATGAGTTAGGGTTATTGATGAGGTTTTTTTTATTTGCTTTAAGGTGACATATTATGCAAAATACACTATTTCAGGCTTTTATAAAAAAATATATGCCCCTGGCCTGTCCACAATCCCCCCAAGAATTAGGAAAATCCCCCCCTCCCCTTCATTTCCATTAAGCCACATCCATTTCCTGAGTGGGGCATGGCCAGGGACGGAGTCAGACAGCTTAGTAACATTTAAAGCCACAGACAGAAACAGCTCATTCTGAGCAGGGCTAAAACAGAGGGGTCTTAGACATGCAAAAATTCAATACTGGAGTGTTTTTTCGGCAACAAACTTCACAGGCACATTCTGGGGACCTCTGAGACCAATATAAACTTGCCTTAAAGGGGTAAAATGTGTGACCTTTAAGCAAATTTTATTGATCTATTTTACTTTTATTTAATCGTCTTTTTGTTTTATTTTATTTTATTGTTTTATTTCCTTTTATGTTATTTTGATTTTACACTTTTGCCTAACCTCCAGTACTTCCTCATTATGAATCTCAAGAGCGTTTCCTCAGTTCCTGTTCTTACACAACACTTTATTCATGACGTATTTTCCAGTGGAGTGTTTGGACACCGTAGCAGAGTGGGGTGGGTTGAGAAAATGTTTCCCTTCATTTAGTTTGTTTGTATGAAAAGCACTAAAAAAAAAAAAAAGAAAAAAAAAGGTATAAAAGCTATTCAAAAAAGAATGTTTCAAAATAGATTTAGTGGGGAGGTCATTCTAGAGTTTTGGAGCTTAGACTGTGAAAGCCCTTTGTCTAGTACTACCGGATCAGCTGATCTGAGGTAAAGCTTGGTTCATAAGGGCTGAGGG